>NC_047120.1:66373208-66973208 GCF_902500255.1 Thalassophryne amazonica | reverse complement strand
TATGGAAACATTTACCAAAGATTATATGTAATTGATGTGAATGGTGATAGGTATAGGATAGTGACAAGTGTATCATTGTGCCCCTACTTTATACATTTAGATTACATCTTAATTTGTGATTATGTAATTACTGTGAGTGTCTCTGTGAATTTTCAGACCTTTTGTCTGACTTAGTGCTTAGCTCAGATAAGATAATTGTAGTGGGCGATTTTAACATCCACACAGATGCTGAGAATGACAGCCTCAACACTGCATTTAATCTATTATTAGACTCAATTGGCTTTGCTCAAAATGTAAATGAGTCCACCCACCACTTTAATCATATCTTAGATCTTGTTCTGAATTATGGTATGGAAATTGAAGACTTAACAGTATTCCCTGAAAACTCCCTTCTGTCTGATCATTTCTTAATAACATTTACATTTACTCTGATGGACTACCCAGTTCATTACACTAGAAGTCTTTCAGAAAGCGCTGTAACTAGGTTTAAGGATATGATTCCTTCTTTATGTTCTCTAATGCCATATACCAACACAGTGCAGAGTAGCTACCTAAACTCTGTAAGTGAGATAGAGTATCTCGTCAATAGTTTTACATCCTCATTGAAGACAACTTTGGATGCTGTAGCTCCTCTGAAAAAGAGAGCTTTAAATCAGAAGTGCCTGACTCCGTGGTATAACTCACAAACTCGCAGCTTAAAGCAGATAACCCGTAAGTTGGTGAAGAAATGGCGTCTCACTAATTTAGAAGATCTTCACTTAGCCTGGAAAAAGAGTCTGTTGCTCTATAAAAAAGCCCTCCGTAAAGCTAGGACATCTTACTACTCATCACTAATTGAAGAAAATAAGAACAACCCCAGGTTTCTTTTCAGCACTGTAGCCAGGCTGACAAAGAGTCAGAGCTCTATTGAGCCGAGTATTCCTTTAACTTTAACTAGTAATGACTTCATGACTTTCTTTGCTAATAAAATTTTAACTATTAGAGAAAAAATTACTCATAACCATCCCAAAGACGTATCTGTTATGTGTCGACGCGGATTGAGGAGCGAACCTGCGTCAGACAGGACCCAGCGCTAAAAATAACCAGAAAGCGGTTCCAAACAAAAACTATTTATTATACACCTGTGTTTAAAAGTGTAAAAACATAAAAAACAACGTCCCTCTGGTGGAGTGATTCGTGGCTCGCTCTCCAGCGCCCGCAAGGATTAAAGCCGGCGCTCCTGGACTTCCTACCACCGCCAAACACCCCCCAGGTGGACACGACAAACTGATTCTCTGTGAAGCAAAGAGACGGTGAGGTAAGTCAACAGATACAACTATATCTTCTAATAAACACACGCTGCCAGCAACACACTCAGGTCAGTGTCCCTTTTTTTTTACTTTATGCAAATGAGCAGCTTCTCACAACAAGTGGAGGATCACTTATCCTTCAAGCCACAGCAGTGAGAAGCAAACTGCGCAATTCTCTTTACAATTCCAGTATACTGTGTAACAAAACACCAAGTTACTATCAACAAGTACCTAAACACTTAATTACCTTTCGTGTGTGCTGACAGCATGTGTCCTCACCCCTCCCTGCTTCACGGGCTCGATGTGTCAAACCCAGGCGCGGTCCTCAGCGTCTCACAAACGAACGTCACAAGGTCGAGTTCCCGGCAGTTCTGCTTGAATCACACATGACTTAAATGCAGAACGCCATCCAATTATCTGCTTCAGCTGCAAGTCGTCCAGGTTGCACATGAGCACCAAGCACAGGTGCTTTCCATGATGTTGATGAGGGTGAAGACTCTTCAGCCAGCACCTTCTTCACAGACAAATCAGCCCTCATGCCACCTGGAGAGCAAAGAAAAGAAAAGAACACCAAAACATCCAGCCACGCCCCCCCCAACACACAACAGTACCCCCCCATCAACGGGAAGCCTCCCGGCGACCGAACAGACCAGGCCCGAGAACAGCCCCTCCCTCCGGGGCCCACGTCAGGAAGCAGACGGCAAGACAGGCACCGCAGCTGGAAGGCCGGCTGGAATCAACAAAAGCCCCAAAACATTCCCCAGAACAAGTCCACTCACACAAAAAAAACATAAAACCCACCCAAAACCTCCCCAGGGGACCGTCCCATCAAACCCCGGGAGGAAAAGAAAAACTCCAAAACACAAAAACCCAACACAGTCCCACAACACAGTACAAACGTAGATGCATAAAAGAAAAATAACAAACAACCCCCCAGAATGACCTGCAGAGCCCAACCCCCCCTCAGAAGGCCTTCATTGCCAGTTCCAGGAGGAACAGCCAAAACCGTGATCCCACAAAGGTCCCCAGGTATACATGGAGTGAAACGGTGCCCCCCAGGGGACCGTATCATCAACCCCAGGAGGCACCCTCCCCACAACCCCGGAACCCCAGATCCGGTCACACTTGGCCGGCCGGTCCCAAGCCAATTCCCCCCCAGAGGACCGTCCCATCAACCCTGGAGGCGGAACCCGGAAGGAAACAAAATAAAACCAAAAACCAACCCCCGGAGGACAACCAAAAACAACCCCGGGGGGATATAAAACGACCATAAACCCCGTTGCCCTCCCCGGCACCCCGAAAGACCCCAGGTCCCTCCCAGAGCCCTTTGGCGGCTCTATTTTGGCAAACGGCTCAAAATAGTAAGCCGGAGAAGGGAACAGGTAAAAACTAACCCAGCTCCAACCCCAAAGCGCAGCGGAGAACCGGAAATACGTCCGGTGCCCCAACTCGACCATACCCCAGCCACTCGGGAGGGGTGGAACTACCGAAATGGCAAACAGCAACAGATCGGCCCACCCCTCCGACTGAGGCATGTCTCCGCTGCACCACACCCCGGCAACACCCATGACAATCGGTCCAAAGGCTCACCGAGGCTGGAGTGGAACCGGGCCCTAACCAAACCAAAAAGAACGCCTCTAACACCCCCCACCTAGGTGCAGAGGTCTTCTGAGAATGCTCAGCGTGACCAACCTGCACCACCCCACAACCCACAAGACAAGCGGTCTAAGGGCAAGTGAGGTTGGGGTTAGGAATGTAGAGAAATAAAAAACAACAAAACAAAACGACCCAACAACCCAAACAGAAAATACCTAAAAACACATACACAATTGACAGGTAAGTGAGCCCAGGCGGGCTTCTGACCGCCTATCACTCCACCAGATACGCCCCTACCTCCCCAAACAAGTATAACCCCTGATTAAAGAAACCAAACATTTACGTGTGCTAGAAATTTTTTTTTTTTTTTTTTTTTTTTTTTTTTGTTATGTGGGTTCTGTTGCCTGTCCAAGAACACTTGGAGTTACGTCACCGTTATTTCTCTTGACGCTTACGTGTCGGGGCAATACAGGAATCTCGACTCGTCCGAGCTGCATGGGCTCGTCAATAGGAGGAGCCGGAGGTCCCGTCGGAGGAGCCTCAGTGGGGCGAAGAAGAGGTGGCCCAGCTTTGTGTCGGGGAAAGCCCAGAGACAAAAAAAACCGCTCTGATGGGCGTCCTCTCTCGCGTCCACGCTCCTTCATCCAATCATCTAGACGAATCACCAACGATATTAGCTCGTCTAAATCGTTTGGCTCATCACGGACCGCCAGCTCGTCTTTTAATGACTCATTTAACCCGTCTACAAACATGCCCCGTAATGCTGCAGGAAGCGGAACGGCTTGAGCTGCAAGCTCCGTAACACGGGCGTCTGTTTGTTTAATTTGATTTGCGAGGTGCTGTAATTGCTCCCATATTTTCTCCAAGTGTTCTTGAATCTTTTCGGCAAAAGGAACCGCCTCTGCCGCTGGGTCCATTATGGAATGGCCGGGAACTTCTGTTATGTGTCGACGCGGATTGAGGAGCGAACCTGCGTCAGACAGGACCCAGCGCTAAAAATAACCAGAAAGCGGTTCCAAACAAAAACTATTTATTATACACCTGTGTTTAAAAGTGTAAAAACATAAAAAACAACGTCCCTCTGGTGGAGTGATTCGTGGCCCGCTCTCCAGCGCCCGCAAGGATTAAAGACGGCGCTCCTGGACTTCCTACCACCGCCAAACACCCCCCAGGTGGACACGACAAACTAATTCTCTGTGAAGCAAAGAGACGGTGAGGTAAGTCAACAGATACAACTATATCTTCTAATAAACACACGCTGCCAGCAACACACTCAGGTCAGTGTCCCTTTTTTTTTACTTTATGCAAATGAGCAGCTTCTCACAACAAGTGGAGGATCACTTATCCTTCACGCCACAGCAGTGAGAAGCAAACTGCGCAATTCTCTTTACAATTCCAGTATACTGTGTAACAAAACACCAAATTACTATCAACAAGTACCTAAACACTTAATTACCTTTCGTGTGTGCTGACAGCATGTGTCCTCACCCCTCCCTGCTTCACGGGCTCGATGTGTCAAACCCAGGCGCGGTCCTCAGCGTCTCACAAACGAACGTCACAAGGTCGAGTTCCCGGCAGTTCTGCTTGAATCACACATGACTTAAATGCAGAACGCCATCCAATTATCTGCTTCAGCTGCAAGTCGTCCAGGTTGCACGTGAGCACCAAGCACAGGTGCTTTCCATGATGTTGATGAGGGTGAAGACTCTTCAGCCAGCACCTTCTTCACAGACAAATCAGCCCTCATGCCACCTGGAGAGCAAAGAAAAGAAAAGAACACCAAAACATCCAGCCACGCCCCCCCCAACACACAACAGTATCGTTATCTTTGGCTGCTTTCAGTGATGCCGGTATTTGGTTAGACTCTTTCTCTCAGATTGTTCTGTCTGAGTTATTTTCATTAGTTACTTCCTCCAAACCATCAACATGTCTATTAGACCCCATTCCTACCAGGCTGCTCAAGGAAGCCCTACCATTAATTAATGCTTCGATCTTAAATATGATCAATCTATCTTTATTAGTTGGCTATGTACCACAGGCTTTTAAGGTGGCAGTAATTAAACCATTACTTAAAAAGCCATCACTTGACCCAGCTATCTTAGCTAATTATAGGCCAATCTCCAACCTTCCTTTTCTCTCAAAAATTCTTGAAAGGGTAGTTGTAAAACAGCTAACTGATCATCTGCAGAGGAATGGTCTATTTGAAGAGTTTCAGTCAGATTTTAGAATTCATCATAGTACAGAAACAGCATTAGTGAAGATTACAAATGATCTTCTTATGGCCTCAGACAGTGGACTCATCTCTGTGCTTGTTCTGTTAGACCTCAGTGCTGCTTTTGATACTGTTGACCATAAAATTTTATTACAGAGATTAGAGCATGCCATAGGGATTAAAGGCACTGCGCTGCGGTGGTTTGAATCATATTTATCTAATAGATTACAATTTGTTCATGTAAATGGGGAATCTTCTTCACAGACTGGTTTCCCTTAGGCAGTATTATTAGACGCATTGCTTAAATTTTCATTGTTACGCAGATGATACCCAGCTTTATCTATCCATGAAGCCAGAGGACACACACCAATTAGCTAAACTGCAGGATTGTCTTACAGACATAAAGACATGGATGACCTCTAATTTCCTGCTTTTAAACTCAGATAAAACTGAAGTTATTGTACTTGGCCCCACAAATCTTAGAAACATGGTGTCTAACCAGATCCTTACTCTGGATGGCATTACCCTGACCTCTAGTAATACTGTGAGAAATCTTGGAGTCATTTTTGATCAGGATATGTCATTCAAAGCGCATATTAAACAAATATGTAGGACTGCTTTTTTGCATTTGCGCAATATCTCTAAAATTAGAAAGGTCTTGTCTCAGAGTGATGCTGAAAAACTAATTCATGCATTTATTTCCTCTAGGCTGGACTATTGTAATTCATTATTATCAGGTTGTCCTAAACGTTCCCTGAAAAGCCTTCAGTTAGTTCAAAATGCTGCAGCTAGAGTACTGACGGGGACTAGAAGGAGAGAGCATATCTCACTCATATTGGCCTCTCTTCATTGGCTTCCTGTTAATTCTAGAATAGAATTTAAAATTCTTCTTCTTACTTATAAGGTTTTGAATAATCAGGTCCCATCTTATCTTAGGGACCTCATAGTACCATATCACCCCAATAGAGCGCTTCGCTCTCAGACTGCAGGCTTACTTGTAGTTCCTAGGGTTTGTAAGAGTAGAATGGGAGGCAGAGCCTTCAGCTTTCAGCCTCCTCTCCTGTGGAACCAGCTCCCCATTCAGATCAGGGAGACAGACACCCTCTCTACTTTTAAGATTAGGCTTAAAACTTTCCTTTTTGCTAAAGCTTATAGTTAGGGCTGGATCAGGTGACCCTGAACCATCCCTTAGTTATGCTGCTATAGACTTAGACTGCTGGGGGGTTCCCATGATGCACTGAGTGTTTCTTTCTCTTTTTGCTCTGTATGCACCACTCTGCATTTAATCATTTAGTGATTGATCTCTGCTCCCCTCCACAGCATGTCTTTTTCCTGGTTCTCTCCCTCAGCCCCAACCAGTCCCAGCAGAAGACTGCCCCTCCCTGAGCCTGGTTCTGCTGGAGGTTTCTTCCTGTTAAAAGGGAGTTTTTCCTTCCCACTGTTGCCAAGTGCTTGCTCACAGGGGGTCGTTTTGATCGTTGGGGTTTTTCCGTAATTATTGTATGGCCTTGCCTTACAATATAAAGTGCCTTGGGGCAACTGTTTGTTGTGATTTGGCGCTATATAAATAAAATTGATTGATTTGATTTGATTAATTTAATGGGTAAATAATGCCTTAAAGTATCATCTGCATCACTCGGCTGCACGGCACTGGAATTTAGGGCATCTTTTCATGAAAACAATGTTTTAAAGCCACACTGTTCACACCCAGAAAACTCTCTGCACCGCATCAGTTCTGCCACATCAGTCCCGTCTGGAACCAGACTTTGACTCGGTGTTTTAAAAGAACAAACAATGAGCACATTTTCCTAACTAATGTCTACCAAACGACATGAAATCATCTGGATCTTGAGGGAAAACATTTTCCTGTAGACGTCCTCATTCGCCCGTTGTGATGTTTCATGCCGACAAACTGATGGAGGACAAAAAAAAAATCGGTCTGATTGTGTTTGTAGCACCTTGAATAAGAAATGAATCAGATTAGGTGCAGTCGTGCTGTTTTTGTGAGGGTGGGGGAATTATTCACCACAAATCTACTTCTTTTTGTAAACTTCCTACTTTTTGTTGAAACAGTAAAAGTGATATTAAAACGTTATTAGTAATTGATGTTTTGGGTTAAAGAGATAAATTCTTAACCTGTGCTTCCGTTTGGTTCCGTTCAGGGAAAACTGGATGCTATCTTGGCTCTGTTCCGCCGTGGCTATGACCAAGTCTCCCTGATGAGACCCCGACCTGGGGATCATGTGAGTACCTCAACATTTCACTTCATCAGAAGCTTCTGGCTGCACCCTCACCTCCTGCAGTGTGACCCACTGCCTGTTTTTGAACTTCTCCTCTTTATTTGTGTCCGTGTTCACATGTGAGATTTTTATAGGCCTGATGTTGCACTTGGTAGTGTCTTGCTTTGCAGATTTATAACCATGTGTCCTCCATTTATGGAGATTAAAGGCTGTGGTATGTTGGAGGTTTATTCTTCTTCTTTCAACTGCTCCCATTAGGGGACGCCACAGCAGATCAGTCGTTTCCATTTCACCCTGTCCTCTGTATCTTCCTCTGTCTCACCAACCACCTGCATGTCCTCTCTCAGCACATCCATAAACCTCCTCTTTGGCCTCCCTCTTCTCCTCCTGCCTGGTGGCTTCATCCTCAGCATCCTTCTCCCTATATACCCTGGGTCCCTCCTCTGCACATGTCCAAACCATCTGACTTTGTCTCTGCGCTGTCCCTTTGATATGTTCATTCCTAATCCTGTCCATCCTCGTCACTCCCAAAGAGAATCACAACATCTTCAGCTCCGCCTCCTGTCTTTTTGTTAGTGTCACAGTCTCTAAGCCGTCCAGCATAGCTGGTCTCACTGCTGTCTTGTAAACGTTCTCCTTCACTCTTGCTGATATTCTTTGGTCATAAATCACATCTGCCACCTTTCTCCACCCTGCCTATACTCTCTGGATTAGGGGGTATAATGTATATTAGATGGATATAATCTGGATTAGAGGGGTGTAACTCAGATTAGATCATATAATCTGGACTAGACCGGTATAGTCTGATGTAGCCCCAAATACCCCAGGGTTTAAACCAGCACCACTATTTTATATCCCACTCAACAAAAATATAAACGCAACACTTTTGGTTTTGCTCCCATTTTGTATGAGATGAACTCAAAGATCTAAAACTTTTTCCACATACACAATATCACCATTTCCCTCAAATATTGTTCACAAACCAGTCAAAATCTGTGATAGTGAGCACTTCTCCTTTGCTGAGATAATCCATCCCACCTCACAGGTGTGCCATACCAAGATGCTGATTAGACACCATGATTAGTGCACAGGTGTGCCTTAGACTGCCCACAATAAAAGGCCACTCTGAAAGGTGCAGTTTTGTTTTATTGGGGGGGGGATACCAGTCAGTATCTGGTGTGACCACCATTTGCCTCATGCAGTGCAACACATCTCCTTTGCATCATCCGTGAAGAGAACACCTCTCCAACGTGCCAAACGCCAGCAAATGTGAGCATTTGCCCACTCAAGTCGGTTACGACGACGAACTGGAGTCAGGTCGAGACCCCGATGAGGACGACGAGCATGCAGATGAGCTTCCCTGAAACGGTTTCTGACAGTTTGTGCAGAAATTCTTTGGTTATGCAAACCGATTGTTTCAGCAGCTGTCCGAGTGGCTGGTCTCAGACGATCTTGGAGGTGAACATGCTGGATGTGGAGGTCCTGGGCTGGTGTGGTTACATGCGGTCTGCGGTTGTGAGACTGGTTGGATGTACTGCCAAATTCTCTGAAACGCCTTTGGAGACGGCTTATGGTAGAGAAATGAACATTCAATACACGAGCAACAGGTCTGGTTGACATTCCTGCTGTCAGCATGCCAATTGCACGCTCCCTCAAATCTTGCGACATCTGTGTCATTGTGCTGTGTGATAAAACTGCACCTTTCAGAGTGGCCTTTTATTGTGGGCAGTCTAAGGCACACCTGTGCACTAATCATGGTGTCTAATCAGCATCTTGGTATGGCACACCTGTGAGGTGGGATGGATTATCTCAGCAAAGGAGAAGTGCTCACTATCACAGATTTAGACTGGTTTGTGAACAATATTTGAGGGAAATGGTGATATTGTGTATGTGGAAAAAGTTTTAGATCTTTGAGTTCATCTCATACAAAATGGGAGCAAAACCAAAAGTGTTGCGTTTATATTTTTGTTGAGTATATAGTGTGTGTGTGGGTGGGGGGGATTTATTTTTTATTTTTTTTTCCAGTTCAGTAGTTAACTGTGTGATGATCCACCCACATGTGAGAATATACTATAAAACTTGTGAGAAAATCATTTGGGTCCCTTTTAAAATAGTCTTTGTTATGTGTCGACGCGGGTTGAGGAGCGGACCTGCGTCAGACGGAACCCAGCGCTACAAATAACCAGAAAAGCGGTTCCAAAAACAATATATTTATTACACCCACTGGTGCATAATAAAGTGCAAGAACTGAAAAAGCGTCCCTCTGGTGGAGTGAAGGCTGGCACGCTCTCCAGCGCCCAAAAGGATCGAAGCCCGGCGCTCCTGGACCCACTACCACCGCCAAACACCCCCCAGGTGGACACGACAAACCGACCCCCTGCGAAGCACAGAAGAGGTGAGGTAAGTCAGCAGTTACAACTAATATCCTTCAAAAGACACACACTATCAGCAACACATGCAGGTCTGAATTTTAAGCTTTATGCAAATGAGCAGCTTCTCACAACAGGTGGAGGACCACTTGTCCGCATGCCACAGCAGTGAGAAGCAAGCTGCACAATCCTCATCACAATTCAAGTATACTGCATAACAAAATACCAAGTTACTATCAACAATTAGTCAAACACTTAATCACCTTTGATGTGTGCTGACAGCATGTGTCCCTCACCCTTCCTTGCTTCACGGGCTCGATGTGTCAAACCCAGGCGCGGTCCTCAACGTCTCACAAACGAACATCACAAGGTCGAGTTCCCGGCAGTTCTGCTTGAATCACACATGACTTAAATGCAGAACGCCATCTAATTATCTGCTTCAGCTGAAAGTCTTTAAGGTTGCATGTGAGCACCATTCACAGGTGCTGCACATGATGATGAGGGTGAAGGATTCTTCAGCCAGCACCTTCTCCACAGACAAATCAGTTCGCATGCCACCTGGAGAGCAAAGAAAAGAAAAGAACACCAAAATATCCAGCCACACCCCCCAACACACAACAGTCTTCTCAGGTTCCTGCACCTGTAGCCATGACTCAGACCGTCATCCTGTCCTCCATCTGCCCCACCCCCCCCACGCCTCCCTTCACTCCCTACATTTCAGTGCTCACTTACACCTCAGCTGGCCAAACTCCTCACCTCACACACCTGTTTTAGATTACCTCAGATGCCAGAAACGGAACATGAAAAAAACCAGAGCTGCAGCTCCGTCGTGTTTTCAGTGCAAATGCCTGAAAAACGTCTCAATCTCAGGTCGGACACGTGGTGCAGGTTCAATCCCTGAGCGCTGTCTCTGCAGGTGAAGCTCAGAGCTCCACAAGTAAACAAACGGCGAGAGGCGGAGAGAATTTTAACCGTGTGAAAGTGAACTTTATTAAAATTGCTGCATACAGAATCTGGTGGAAGTCTGACGAGCGCCTTGTCGCCGCGGTGAGATGAGATGATTTCTTCATCGTTTCTGTTTTGCTTAATGAGGGCTTGGCCACATATATCGAGAAAAAAAAATCGCTCCTTATTGGCAGAAAGGTTTCCTTTTTGTCTTATTTCTCATAAACAGGCGGTCCACATGTAAGACTCACCAAATGAGACGAGAACGTCACCATGACAGCCATCCTCACAATGACATCATCATTCACACAAGATGGCAACCAGATTAAAGAGACGCTGCTTTAGGTTTCACTCAGAGGAAATTAGGAAGCTTTTAGTGAAGACTGCATGATGCAGCACTGCTGTTCTAGAAGAAATCGCGTCTCTCTTTCCACTCGAATGATGTCGCCTAATCAAGACGTTTGTGGTTTATTACAGAGTGGCGAAAACATCTGGCAGGCCGGCTCACGGCCAGTTAGGAGTAAAGATTAATTACATGCAGGAAAGAGTGGGAAGGAGCGCGGCAGCGCCTCTATCCACCCACACGGGGAGCATTAACAGACAAAAAAACAACATCTCCACAGCTGGTAAATATCGAAATGAAAAGAAGCTCTTTCAGACGGGAATTTGCATCAACTTCTGAAACTTGAATTTAGTCTCATGCGTCCTGAAAGAAGAAGCTGCAGTGGACGTCCAGCAGTCCTCAGACTGACTGGACTCTTTGATCCCGTCAAACGCATCTCAGGCAGGTTGTATTTCTGTCAATGTCTAATCACGCTGGTCTCTGCCGCTAAGACAGAGTCCACACACGAGGACACTAAGACTCACTCTTACTCATACAGCAGTGTAGGGAAACAGTTAGCTAGCTGAAGGACATGAGGTAACACCAAAAAGACCCACGACTGCTAGGAGGACCGTCTCCGCTAACCCACCACGTCTCTCACACACGTATGGGTCTAGACGGTTTTATGACCTTGGCTAAAACTGTCGAGCGTGGAGGAGGTCAGCAGGAAAGAACAAAGAGTGTGGGCTGCTTTAATCCAGGAACACAGTCCGGTCCATAAGTATTTGGACAGCGAGACCGTTAGATTTTTGTTTCTGTCCTCCATCACAGTGGAGCAGAAATGAAACACACAATGTGCATTTGTACCGTCAACTTTCAGATTTAATTCAAGAAGTTTTAAAGAAAAAAATTACATTAACCAGATGGGAAATATCTGGGCAAAGTAAATACAAGGATTGATTGTGTCAGAGGCCCAACGAGGCACTGTGGGCCGCTGGAACCAGAATCAGGATTCCTGGCAAAACATCTGGAAGATCAAACCCAAAACTACGATTATTTTTTACTCAATATCCAAAAAAAAGAAAGTGTTTTTTTTTTTTTTTGTATTATTCTGCTGTTCAGGTTTCTCACAGTATCTCAGCCATAAAAATAACTAAACATTTCCAACAAACATTTTAGCATTGACATACTTTTCTTTTAAAGGTCATTAACCTTCTTGTGCAGCACCACAAGCTGAACTGTGGAACTAAACGAGCCTAAATTTGAGCTCCATTCAGAACAGCTGCAACTTTGAGGTTTTAACAGCCAAAAAAAAAAAAGAAGCGGCCAGAAAGTTCCTCTTTGTTATGAGGCCACGTCTGTGAGCCAAAGTGCAGCTTTACCTCAAAACAACAAAGAACCGCTGCACTAAGTCACCACATGAGGCAATAAAACTGCTTCAATCTGTTGTTCTTTTCCTCCAAGAATGTTGGACTGGATTCGGAGCAGCAGACCAGAAACTGGACGTCACTGCTCCGTGCTTCTCTTTCTCCATGTTTTCTGTCTTTTTTTAACCTCTCAGTAGTTTTCTCACATTTTCAGTTTGACAGAATGTTTGAGCCCTTTTACCATTGAAGCCTATTTGATTTTGGGGTCATGAGGTCAACGTTTATGCTTTTGAAGGTATTAATTTATACATTAATTCATCTTTATGAAGATATGGAATAACATAAACAATGTTTACTTTTAGCATGTGCGAGCATTTGAGCACCAGTTATGTGCACATCTGTTTCTTCTTGTGTTAAACAACATGAACACCATCGATCAATGATTAATCAACACAGGTGACTCGTAATTCACTAACTAAACACTATTATCTAACTGAAATCGGAGTGGGTGAACACATTTTATCGGCACTGTCAGTTAACTCAATCAGACCTTCAAAATAAAGTTTAACTGTCGTTTGGATTCCTGAGTGACTCTTACGCGTCTTTCATTCTTTTTAGGGCCGATGTATCAACTTCACCAGGGTGAAAAATGAGTCAGCAGCAGCAGCCAAGGCACCGCCTCGCGCTCCGATCCATGTGCCGTCACCACCGCCACCAGACTACCGCCCTGTGACCCGCACCACTCCTCCGCCTCACAGCAGCACCGCTCCTCCACCCAGATCACCCTCATCAGGCCAGCTACTCCCAGGACCGCCACCATCCCGCACACCCCCAGGGCCTCCGTGTCCACCACCATCACGTCCCCCACCCAGCCTCCAGCCCTGAGTCACACAGACGTCCTCTTGTCCATCCGAAAATATACCCACTTCATGACGCCAGACTTCTCGCTCTGTTGACCAGCTCGTTCCATGTGAAGGCTTTGGGCCTTGCTGCCAAAGATTCTCTGCTATCAGCCAAAAAACCAGGACTCTAAAATTCCCAGATTTGTGGTCTTCATTTCTTCCACGAGAACGTCAAGTCAAACTACAAACTAGCTGAAATTTGACAGGAAGCAAGCAACGAGTAAAACCTTTGCAAAGGCAAACAATTAGTAAATGTGGTTCGTGAACTTGTTAGAACAGGTAAAGAAGTAAAAATTGCATTATGAACACTGAGAAATAATCCATTTTATTGTGTTGATAAAATTGTCACCCAGATATCTGGAATGACCATTTTAACCTCACAAGCGGAATCACAGGCATGTCAAACGATCACTCTGAATGTCCGAGCCAAAACAGCGCCCCCTTCAAATCGTACATGGTCAGCCCCATGTTACTATTTTTTATTATCGTTATTGTTGGCGAGGAAAAGTTTGCTGATCATGACTTTGTGGACGATGGTATGATCTTCGTGAAATCGATGGATATCTTGATTATAGCACTTGGGAAGCTGAGTGAGGAATGTGAGTGTTTGGGTTTGCGATAGTCCTGGATCAAGACTAAGATCCAGACTTTTAATAGGTTCCTGGATGTGTGTCTGTAGGCAGTGAAAGTGTTGATCTTGTAGAAACATTTATGTCACTGGGACCTTTGAGATCAAGAGATGCCTTGTAAGAGATTATGGAGTCATGAGGTCGCTTGAAATAGGTGTTTTTGTGATGCCGATGTCTTTGCAGGAGAGTTTAGGTCCAAGTTTTTGGGTCCTGGTGCTTCCTGTCTCACTGTATGGTAGTGAAACTTGATGAAACTTGGAACGCTAACCATGATGTCATTAATACTCGTTCTCGTTGGAGGATCCTTGGGTACTGCTGGAAGGTCTTTGGGTCAAGACTCAGATGAGGAGTTTGACTTCCCTTGTGAGGGAAGTTCAGCTACGTCGTTCTGGAGACGTGGTGTGTTTATCTACGGATGGAAAAAGTTAAGACACGCCCACATTTCACCTGGCTGCAACATATATAGATGGGTACTTTGGAGAGGTGCGGATGGACCGGTTATCTGCTCGAGTGGTTTCCATTCAGGACCCAAGACGGTTCCATGGCGTCATGGATGCAGCAACATGAGGCACCATGTTATGGGGCCGAAATCTGCAATACGGGGGCGCCGGTTTGGTGTTGAAAGGGCTTTTGTAATAGTTCAAAATGTAATTACAGACTCGTGCATATCATGTCGTAACACAAACTACAAAGTCTGAAAGAGAAATTTTCTGTGTGTAGAAATTTCAATTTTCTCCTGCGTGTTTGATCAAGTGACATTTGACAGAAATTCTGCAGACAAAGTTGTAAAAGTGCCTCAAAAACTATCCACAGCCACAGCAGCCGTGGTATTTATTATTTGTGCCAACAGTCTGGCAGAGTAAATGTGCAAAGAGAAAACTTACGTAGGCACGACAAACCGAGAGAATGGAAAATAGAGATGATAGAAACAGTAGACATTTTACTGACCTCATTCTTTGCATATTTGCTGAGGTTTGTGTTAACAGGCTCATATTGTGTACTGTTTGTTTTAGCCCCTCCTCCCTGTGGAGAGGGGGCATGGCAAGCCGTAGCTTCTTTCCATTTAAAGTGACAGCTGTAGAAATGGGTCATTTCTGAGAGCTGAAAATACAAAATATCAGTTTGTTTAAAGGATGCCTGGTGGTCGATGGCGGCATTTCTGGCTGTAAAGTTTTTTGTTTGTTTTTTTTGTTTGTTTTTTGTTTTTTTTTTCCTTTATAAAAAATTTTTTTTAAATTGTTGGCTCTTAGCTTGCTGAAAATTTGATTTTAGTCATTTTCCACGTCGTTTAACTTGACGTTCTTCTCTCGTGCTGAATGAGGGGTGTTAACTGGGAAAGGATTAGACTACGTTTTGGGGGGGGGGGGGGGATTGTTGCTGGGCAGCAAAACATGTTAGGACCTAAAGTTTGTTCAGGAATACTGCAGTGTTGGAATTTTTTAATTTGTTTTATTTTTGCATCGTCTTTATCAACTACTGACTTGGACCGTTGTGAGTTGCGAGTTGAGGTTAACACTCTGCCAAACACACAAATCTTCAAACTAATGGATGCTGATGGTCCAAACCTTGGTGAAAATTTTATAAAGCAATTTTTAAAAAAAAAGGACCTGATTCAAGCGAGGCTTTTCATTTTATAAAAAGTTTCTCTTCACCTCTTTTTGATATTTCTTTTATCAAAACACATTTTTAACCAAACAATTTGATACATGCATGATCAAATTTACACAAAAGAAATTATCTTTTCGTGTTTGTCTGTTTTTTGATCATTCAGTGATGAAATGTTTTTAAGAAAGATGTTTGAAATGTGTTTTTGAATGTTAATGAGGGTTGTCTGTGAGACTTTGGATTTCCTCTTTAAAATTTTCATGTAGTTAATGTTCAAATAGAAAAATATTTTATATTTGGAGGGGGGGGGTATCTACGCACATATAGTCCACTGCTGGGCAACTTTTTTGGCATTTTCATGAAATCAAGCGATTGAAATTCAGGTTACGTCTCTTTTTTATTATTATTATTATCCTGATGAAGTGTGCTGTACTTGGATGCCATTGTGTTTTGTTTGTTTGTTTGTTTGTCTACAGTTTTATTAGCACCGGTCACATTGCAACTGCAGGGCAGTTCAAAGAGCATCTAATTTATTTTACTCCCTGAGATAAATAGAGGAGAGTACTTGAATATCGACAAGGTGTCAAGCCGCCGAGACGGACCGCGTGTACAGAATTTTAAAGGAACTAGCCAAGAATCAACTCCTCTGAAAACTGAAAGTGATCCACCTCCAGGAAGCTTCAAACACTGAGTTTGGTGCCGTGTTGTTGAGGATCAATACTTTGATTCCAGAGTGTTTAAAAGAGTTTGAAAGCTTGAGTACGTTTAGTATCCAGCGCCTCTTAAAATGTTTTGTTTTATACTTTTATTGTAAATGTAGAAATCGTTCAGTTTATATTCTGTCACAACGTGTTGGCGAGTCCAGTCAATCGGCTTTTAAGGCCATTTATTGCAATTCCGTGAAGTAGAAGAGCACCGAGGAGAACAAATTCCTCAGCCAGGGAAAACTTCATTACATCTGCCAACTGACAGGAAGGTGGTCACATTTCTGACTTAGATCCCAGTCAGCTCTTTGTGACATCATAGGGTAACACCCAGCCGTTGAAGTATTTGTGTAACACTCCTGTTCCACGTGGTATGAGAATTGGGACAAACAAAGGGTGCTGCGCTCTTCCAGTGATAAAACCTGAAGCCTCGCCCACCGAGAAACCCTGAATATTTCGTGCCTTAAATATTTGGCATTAGGATAACAATTTCATTTCTCTGAAAAATGGCAGAAGTTTGGAAAACTGAACAATAATTCCACTTCCGAAACACAGCTCTGTGCGCAGCCAGAAGTCTTGTGAAGTGGCAGAATTGGGACATAGTCCAGTTTCTGCATCGATCCTCACCTTGTCTTCAGAAATCCACATTTATTCTTGTTCTTATTGATCAATATTTCAGCAACACTTATTCCAGCACATTCATTCACCGACCTTTAACATTTGTTATTTTATTTTTTCATATGATAAATATCTTTCACAGCCAACATACGAGCTGACCGCGGTACGTGTGACTCCTGGAATATGATGAGCGTTGTTATGATTTCATGTGTATAAACGTCTGTACTAAAGCACATATGAAAGAAGAAGAATATCACTTTTGTTGATTAATGTGACGTTTTAAGAGCATCAATAAAGTTTTACATCCACAGAGACTCCGTCTGCATGAAAACTTAAAATACAAAAGCTTCTCACTGTTTTAAACTATTACTTTGCCTTATTTTATTGTATATATGTACAGTCCAGATTTCCATCAAAGCTCCATAATCCAAAACAAAAGTCCAGCCTCTAGAGGAACAGCCTTGGGGCAACTGTTTGTTGTGATTTGGCGCTATATAAAAAAATTGATTGATTGATTGATCCCTGCCCAAAAGTACAACTTTATTTATTACATCTACAGACAGACAATTACAACATCCTGAATGCTCACATTTGGTCCCAATCATGACTTTCCTGATCCTGATCATCACTTTGATTCGATTGCTGACCTTTGATCCTAGTCACCAATGTTCGATGCTGAATGGTGACCCTGTGATCCTGACCTTGACTTTGAGCCTGAATGCTGACATTTGATCCTAATTGGTAACCTGTGATCCTGATCACTGAGTTATGATTGATTGCATGATTGCACACATTTGATCCTAATTAAGGGATCATGGGATGAATCCTGCCTTTTGATCTTCATTACTGACCAAACTAGCCTTTAAACAATGTTTATGTATATAGTGTGAAAAATTCTGTATTCTGTGTCAAACATCATGATGTCCAGATCCATGGTGACTAAATTACATAAATTGTTGAAGGAAAATGGAGCGATAGTTCAGAAACACAATCCCAATCCTCTCATCCAACCTGCTGAAGGAAATACAAGCAGATTTCTTTTTTGGGGGGGGGGCTTCCTTTAATCCTGTAGGATTAAAGGATCATCAATGATGATTCTCAGTCAACCAGATGAAGGTTATCCAAGATTTAAGTCTTGTTTTGTTGCTAAGATTTCACTAACCTGTTGAGAATTATATCAAAATCTGTTAATAGTGCAGTGGATAACTGAAAAAAAAATACTTCAAATGGTGATGCAAGCACTAAATTTGGCACACGTACTCCTTAGACATTACTCTTAAAAATGCTGAGTGGCCACATGAACTTTCAATAGGCGGCCAAGTAGGGGTCAATTGAAGAATTACACGGGTCAAATTTAAAAGATGCTCCAGTCATATTGAAAGGTATTCCATATTATTTGTCTGATCATAAAGATTCCAAAAAGGTATAGTTTGGGCTATCGGTGAATGAATGTTCCGGAGTTATGGGGTAAAAACAACAAGAATGGTGACAAAGGTCAATTTCAATTTGTACAGGGGTCAAAAGTTTAAAGTTGCTCCAATTTTGGTAAAAAGTGATGCAAATTATTAGCTGAGTGAATATGGTTTTAAAAAGGAATAGTTTGCATCATGTATCATGCTTAGTTATCATGTTAAAGGGTAGCATATGTCACATGTCATAGAATCCTGTTGTGAAAGTGTCGTGACACGGACCCACAACAGGGGGCGTTAATGAACGGACAATGGATAAGCCAAAAGTAACAATTTAATGTTGTGAATCGCACAACGACGTACAGACAATAACAATATGGTGACTGTCAATCATACACCAGGTGACGTGTGGGCAGGCTCGACGATAGAAGACGCCTGGCGAGAGAAGAGCCGGATCCCACACAGCTTCCACCACCAACGGAGCTGAAGAACACCGGAGCCGCCAAGCGCTGCGCCCCAGGTGGCCGCTGTCTTCAGCAGTCAGACCCAGTACTGCTGGCAGAGAACAGAGACAGTCCTGATGAGTGTGAGTTCGCACACTCAGTAATCCCACAGTCTGTATACAATTGGGAGGGAGAACCTCTACCTCCAATCACACACTCGTGCAGCTCCTGTCTAACCACTTATCTGGTTGGGGTGTGAAGCGAAGCCGTCGCTGATCACACCAAATGCCAATCCCACAGATAAGGACACACCACAGGAAAACGGCTGCAAAGAAGTTCAGACTATTAGTCAGTGTTAAGTCAGCAGAGAAGTTACCTGAATGGTAGCTGATTTCTCGGCGGGGAGGTGGAGTTGCAGTCCGACCTTTATGGTGGTGGTGATGAGTAGTGGATGAGTGACAGCTGGTACGGATGATGAGTGACAGCTGTCACTCCTGGTCGCTCCGACGTCCTCGCTTGCTTGAAGCCCGCACTTCAAGCAGGGCGCCATCTTGTGGTGGTGGGCCAGCAGTACCTCCTCTTCAGCGCGGCCCACACAACAGAATCCAATGGATGCTGATGTTGTTTAACCTTTACTTTGCAAACCAAGCACGCAACACAGTCAAAACTATTCCATTTATTAATCCTATTAGCTCAACCAGTAATTTGCACCACTTTTTACCAAAATTGGAGCAACTTTATCTTTTGACCCCTGTACAAACTGAAATTGACCTTCCTAAGTGTTTTTGCTGTTTTTACCCCATAACTCCATAAGAATAATTCACAAATAGTCCAAACTATACCTTTTTGGAATCTTTATGATCACACAAATAAAATATGGAATACCTTTCAGTATGATTGGAGCATCTTTTAATTTTGACCCCTGTGTAATTCTTCAATTGACCCCTTCTTGGCCGCCTATTGAAAGTTCACGTGGCCACTTGGCATTTTTAAAAGAGTAATGTCTAAGGAGTATGTGTGCCAAATTTGGTGCTTGCATCACCATTTGAAGGATCCCTCAGTAAATATTCACTTATCTGCTGCGCTGTAATTCTTCTAATTTGTGTTATAGAACATTTTGTAGGAATTCTAATTGTGACATGAAAGATTATTCAAAGACGACGTCCTGAACGACTGCTCGTCTCCTTTATACGTCCCACATCCTTCTGTGCACAGGGAGGGAAGAAAACGCAGAGTGCTCAGTAATTATCCCGCTGGAACCGCTCACGCCGGCTTTTCTATCCACATTTAAAAAAAATCAATCATGACTGACGCAGGATCAGATCTGTAATATTCCCCAAGGACACAGTCCAATGTCCAGTTCAGGAGCAAAAGTGAAATTACTTCTGACCTCTTGACTGTAGCTCAGAGGGAAATGTGAGGCTGAGGTGAAAAGGTCAAGTCCAAGTTGTGCCCAAAAGGTTCTAAACCTGTCCCAGCAGTGGAAAGAAGTGTTTCACTGGTAACCGCTTTTTGTTCCATCAGCAAACAGGAAGCCTCAGGAGGACAGAAAGTGGAAAATACTTTCTCAGATTCTCGTCCCTGCGTCGGACTGCTAGCGGCTCAGAGCCAGTCAGAGGGCAGCCGCACGGCTGCACTGTGTGTGTGTGTGTGTGTGTGTGTGTGTGTGTGTGTGTGTGTGTGTGTGTGTGTGTGTGTGTGTGTGTGTGTGTGTGTGTGTGTGTGTGTGTGTGTGTGTGTGTGTATGCGCATCTTTTCCAACATCAAAGATCAGAACATATTCAAAAACTAATTTGAAGCATCACTCACATGACACACTTTCATATCAGTGCATTTGCAGTAGCTGCAGTACCACACTCTGACAGTAGGGTGGGTGTGCACCAGGTGCAGAATTTGAATATGAAAACCTTTTTTTGTTGTTTTATTTTTTGAAACGTCTCAAAAAAAATTTGCAATGCACATCTCTTGTTCTCTGCTAATTTTATGCTGTAGTGTGGAAAAGGTTTCGGCACATTTACTGTCTAAAACTACACCAGTTTAGTGAAATATATTGGCTACAAAACACATTTGATTTTTTTATATTTTTTTTTTAGATTAATCTGTGCAGACTGGTCAGGCCCAGGAGCGTGTTGCTGGTGCTGCATGTTGCAACATCACGGAACAACCTTAAATTTCTGGATGGCAACCATCCAGGCAGACAGCTGGTCCATACTTACTTCTCAAAAGTAAATGAACTACATTTATACAGCATTTTATTGTGCTTTACCATCTGATTCTGAACCTCAGGGTGTTTTACAATGATGCCTCACATTCACCTGTTCAAACACACACACACACACTGATATCTGCATGCTGCCATGCACGGCTCTCAGCAGGTACAGCGGGAGCAACTTTGGCATTAAGGACCTTGCCTGATGTTCCAGTGGTTAATCTTCAACCGTAACCGTCTATCTGCTGCAGCCAGGTGAAACATGGGCGTGTCCTTGACCTTCTCCACTCCTGGGATCCATCAACAATGTGGTGCCTGCATGCTGGAATGTGAGGGAATGTCAGAGCTGACATTCCCTCACATTGCATGTGATACACCTCATTTCAGTCTGTCCAAGTTCATCTGATACAAAGTCATTTTAACGGTACCGAACGATACTCTGAAGAAATCCAGTACCAAAGACCTCCGGTCACTGGTTGGCCTCCAAGCACCAGGATGAAGAGTTGGACCTGTACAAGTTCATCACCTGCACCACAAACAGTTACGCGTGTGACGGTCGAGTCCAGGAAGTCACTGAGAGCCTGGACCTGAGACCAAACTACTCCAGCTCCTGAGGACACACTGACCTCATCGCCAGCCGTCCTGCATGTTGGATGTACCGTGCGGCGCTCTGTATTCTCCGGAAGACAAAGCTGCAGATAGTGCAGTTCATAAAAAAATATGAGTCTGCAGCCACAGAATCCACAAATGTGCATTTTCAGGGAGTCCTGAGTTTCTAACCCCAAAGAAATATTTTTGTGTTTGCGGAAAGCCAACAGCCGCCATCACGAGGCCGGACGAAGCAGGCTTCATGAAAACGTGACACAGTGACGCTCTTATGGTTGTAGATTATCCCGGACAGTGAACGCATCGCTTTGGTCTGACGGCGACTTTTTTCTGCGTCTTTTGTTGGATTTTGATCCTTGGCTTTCTGTGCTGCTCTCTGCAGCCGAAGAAAACCGACTGAGGTCAACAGGAATGTGCTGATGCTTCAGTGTCTCATGTTACAGACTGAACCTCACTGACCCCCCCCCCCCACACACACACACACACACACACACACATGCTGGTATTTGTCATCATGCCTGTATTTTGATGTTCCTGGTATCCACGGTGACAACTGTGGATGCAAACAGCAGACTGTAATGATGGAAAGCCGTATTTTAGGCACAGCGGAGGGAATTACTTTTTTTTTTTTTTTTTAACAGTTAAAGTCAAGTTCATTTATTCCAAATTTGTGCTCCTGATCCTCTGTTAGCAGGGCCGAGATGCTCTTCTTCTTCGGTACCCGGATCATCATCGTTCCATCATGTTTCATGAAAATTCACCACGAATCGGAAACAAGTCGTCATGGAAACATGACCTCCTTGACAGAGGTCATGAACACCAACAATGCAATCATTTAAACGTGTCATTACACACACACACACACACACACACACACACAAATAAATACATTAAATTAAACAATAAAATAAACAATCTCCTTCAGTCTAATTTCTGCATTGCATTTTGTCTGTAAAATTCAAACATAATTGGGCATTTTATCAAAAATGTAAATCTGAGGTTGAGAACAATAAAGTTAAATTAAATTAAAAAAAACTTCAATCTGGATCATTTTCCAGAGTTGTCTTTATATTGTAAGATGCATGATGGATGCTGTTGTAGTTTATTCACTTTTTTTTTTTTTTTTTTTTTTAGTTCCCATGTGTCAGCTGAAACATTTGCTGCTCTTCTGTAATTTTCCATCACTGACGCTGTAGATTTTGGAAAAAACCCCACGTGTCATTGTGAATCTGCTCACGTTTTTTGCTGAGTCATGTTTCTGTAAACCACGTGACTGTGTACCGGTAACATGACTGTGCTGCTCTCCCCACTTTTTCTTTTCCCTTCTTTTCTTTAACAAACTTGGTTTGACTTTGCAAACTGATTTTGTTGTATGGTTTTAATTTCAAAGCTTGTTTCAGCGTAAACAAACACATTTTAAAACAGGATTTTTACTTTCATTTCCAGCTTTATTGGGTCGTACTGGTGAAGTAGCTGCTGGTGGGACAAGTTAGACAAAAATAAAATAAAAAGGAAAAAAAAATCAAATACAACAGACTGATTAGTTTTGTGTCGTTTTGGGTGTAATTAAAGCTGGTTTTATGCTTGTTCCTACAAAACAAAAACTGCTTTTTTACATTCAAACATCAAAGGTTGCTCATCACTAAATATTAAAATCTGTGAAAATTACGCTTTTCTTTGCTTCACTGGATTGAAACAAAGGTGTAATACAATATACATCAACTTGGGGCCCATGGGCCACATTTGGCCCAATATGGACATCAACAAGCTCCTGCAAATTAATAAATTGCTGTTAAGCAAATTAAAGAGTAGTTTTTTTATTATCTGGAAATGATTTATTTTAGGTTCAGGGGGTTCATTTTCTATAAATATTACGTGCTATTCCCTTGACTGCTTTCATTTTGCTCAGGATCAACACTGCAGATTCGTTATGGATTTGCATAGATACCAGAATGCTTGGGTTGAATTCAAAGTGCCACTACTGCACCACTGGGCCACCATATTCCATTTAATTTGACATAAGATCAAACTTTATTTTGAATTGATGGCCTTTTAAAGGAAACAATTTGGGATCAGACTGTTAAAAAAAAAAGTGCGAAAACATCTTAAAAGTGAAATCTAAACTTGTCTATCACCCCCTGGTGGCTGCCTGCAGAATGTCATTTGCCATGTCATTAACTCTGCCTCCCCCTGACAAGCCTATAACACCTAGGTCAAAGAAAAAACAATATGAAGTTCATTAATAATAAACATATTTTTTTATTTTATACAGTTCTGAGATTTTAAACAGTATGAATACTTTTTTTTTGGGGGGGGGGGGGGGGTAGACATTTTATGGTTGTTTTATGATGTCAAGGTTGAGCAGCAGACACTGCGCCGCTATGGAGTCACACAATGGTGCCACAGCAGTCCCTGCCCTAACATGGTTTTGAGCCAAGTGCTAATGCTAATAATGTAATTTTGTATTGGTCATTTTACAGTTATGTTGGCCAACAATAAATTGTACAACTGAGCCAAAGCTTAAGGAATTTATCGATCTCGGCCACATATGAATAGACTCGAGCGCAGCAATCATTAATCCAGTTCCTCCTCCCACAGGCGCTGCAGACCGCTCTGATAATCATCTGCACCGCTCTGGTCAATTTTCAAAAAAAGAAAACAATCTGCAAGGGCACTTTCTGCACAGCACTTCTACCAAACTGCATTTTTGCCGAATGTTCACGGAGCTCTGTGACGCACAGAATCTGGATTATGCCAAAGGAAAAACTGATGGTCATATACTTAAATTTATATATTATAAAACGTCTGACAAGTGGTTTGCTTTGAATGTGTAGCGACCAGCTAGACAAGTTAAAAAAAGGAGATAAAACAACATAGAAGCCATGAACGTGCGCTGTCAAAAAATTATATTAAAAAAAAACAAACCAAAACAAAAGGTCACAAAAGATATAGAATGTGGAATAAAACGTAGCCCCCACTGACACACTGAGAGCCTCAAAACAGTAATGCGTTTCTTGGCTTGCGTGGACATGTTGCCCCGCGGATGTTTAAGGTCCGGTGACGAGCCAAAAAAAGGGGGATGTACCACAGTGGCAACTCTGCTTTGCTCAGCAGTGAAAAGAATTACAGTATCGTGAAGCAAACGTGGCACCAGGAGCTGCCCTCAACAACCCCTTCATCAGACAAACACACCCCCCTCCTCCCCGCTTCCTCCGCCTTCCTCCCAGCACGAGCACGCCGGCCCCAGGGGCAACTTGTGTGGCATGGGAACCCCTCCCCACCTCCTCCTCTGACATCCACTCAGCAAACCTTCTTACCAACTTTTCTGCTCCACAAACGCAAACAACCTTCACAAACTCAAGCAAACACAATACTGTATTTCCCAGCAGCCTTTGTAATCCTGGGTCGTGTTTCTTGGTTTGCTGGCGTATTTTATAATATTTACCCTCTCTTTTTCGCGATGCCAAATCACGTAAGAAGACTTTATTGTTGTGTTGAACAACTTCAGGTTGTCCAGCTGTTGTTCAGTTTGACCATCTCCAGTAAGGACCACTGTACCGCTAACTTTTTACTGCTCTGCTACCTTTTAATCAGGAAGTAGGAAGAATCATAAAGATAAACAGAGCTCACAGCTTGTTCCAGGACTCGCATAAACACACACATTCACCACATATGGAGCTGGTTTCCAGACAACCAGAGATCTAAGAAAGGCCTCTTGGGGGAGGTCACAAACCCAAAACATGCCCTCTCCTGAGGCAACACATTGTCCAACCTTCTGTGTTAGCTTCCACGTTAGCACGCTAAGCATCAAAGAATTCAACAAGAAGGGGCTTTTTCAATGTGACCCATCAAACTCAAAGGTCAATCTTAAAAACAGATTAAAAATGTTGTAGCCATTTCCTTTGAAGTTGATGTGATCAACATCTCTGCAAACCCATATGACTGCCAACGGTGTCAATGCCTGTAGTTTAAGGATTAGCATTAGCAATACCTTCAGGTCAGATCAGATGTGGGAATCTGAACTGGTGCCACATGTGGTCACCACTGCATGATGGAACTGCCCTGGGTCCTGACTGGCAACCAACCAGACATATCAATGGTATATCCCCACTGGAGTGTCAGGGTCCAACCCCTTGTCCATGTCGGAACACCTGGCCTAACAGATCAAGCAGGGGACTGTGAAATATCGCAGGGACACTGTGTGCCCCATGGTCCGTAAGGTAACCACAAAGGCCCAACAGGAACCCTGAACATGAACCAGTTAATGAGTCTGTGGTGAAACAAGAAGTCGCCAATGGTGGATCAGGCGGAGGAGGTGATGGCTTGTAACCCAGTGGCTGTGAAGGCAGGTGAAGGCTGCAGCAGGTCCTCAGACCCCGATCATCTGGGATTTCTCAGCTATTGGACCAGGTTAACAGGCATCTCTGTATCAACCCCAACTTGCCATCCAAGAATTGACCAAGAGACAATATTCCTCTCCACCAAAGGATTGTCACAATGATGACGATAACCCTACTACAGCAACAACTAACAATTATTTTCATTATTGAGTGATCTGTCAATTATGTTTCTTGATTAATCGATTAGTTTTTGTCTGAAAAATGTCCAAAAATAGTGAATAGTGAACCACAAGATGTTCAGTTTACAGTCAGAGAGGAGAAAAGAAACTAGCAAAGAAACCATAAAACATTCATGTTTAACAAGCTGACAGTGGGTCCCAAACCATGAGGCACCTGGACTCTGGTTGATGTTTGGGGGAAGTCGACCACATGACCACAGCCAATGCTCCTTCACAATGCAAGTACTCATTTGACAACCTCCACCCTCCATCTCATCAAACTTAATTTACCTTCCCAGAGTAGCCATCACAATGCTGCATAACCAAGAAACATAAACCATGTCGATGTCCAGCATACAATCAAAGACCATCATCAGGCCGCAGCGGGACACAAACTGTTTTACACTATGCCGCCACGTCATGTGGTTCAGAAAGAACAACACGCGTGCCAACAGGAATTATCCTCTCTGACAAATAACTGATTTAAATCACGTAGAATAAAGACAATTCCAT
Source organism: Thalassophryne amazonica (assembly GCF_902500255.1). Lineage (NCBI taxonomy): Eukaryota > Metazoa > Chordata > Actinopteri > Batrachoidiformes > Batrachoididae > Thalassophryne > Thalassophryne amazonica. The sequence goes on along the minus strand of NC_047120.1, from coordinate 66,946,672 downwards.
CACGGTCTGGTTCACAGAATGGAGGCCAAACAGACTTCAGCCATTTAAATACAGTTCTGTCATTCAAGTTATTCTTAGGGAAAGCTACAAAGTACCTCGTAGTGAAAACAAGTTTTCTAAAAAGGCAGCACAAAACACAATAAATCAAAGTGTTTATGTTCTATCTGTTTATCTGCTTTGAGATGTTCATTTTGATTCTGTAAACATGCCCCCTCCCCAGTTTTTTTTACTCCTTTTAGAGAAGACGTCAGATTGCAACAGAGTGAATTTCTAATTTTATTTTTGATTTATTTCTGCTCTTTTCACTGGCAAAGTGACTGAAAGCAAACATCTGTTCAAACAAAATACAATAACAGTAGTAATAATAATAATAGGACTAGCTGCATTTTCGTATTATTTTTATACAAATAAAATTGAACACTTAATAAATATGGACATTTGAAAGATGTTATGCAAATATATCAGTTTGGCAGCATTTTGTGCAAAAAAAAAAAAAAACTTCAGTGTCAAACACTGCACTCTTTCTGTACTGCTCAAATAAATTACTACATTATCATTATAATGCAACTTTCACACCATAAAAATGCTTGATTAGATTATTAGATGCATTTCTAAAATATTTCTGGATGTTTTCTCCTGTAATGAAAGAAAATATTCACAAACTGAAGTTAGCTAAAAGTGCTTGACGCTAATCATCTTCTAGTATCCTAATTACAAACTAATTTCATAAGGTAATTTAACAAACAGTCTTAAGTTACTGAATTAAACTTACGTGATGAGAATGCACTATTTGATCGCAAATGGCCTAGTTAAAAAATAATGAGGCCTAACTGCTGATTTGCATTGCATTTGTCATGAACAAGCCATTATTCTATTTAGCACCATCCAGATTTATCTTTGAGTTGCCTATAGTCTCTTTGACAGGTACTGAAAAGTTCATGGAAAAATTCTGCAAAAATAGCACTTTTTCATCAATTTTGTGTGACTGATATTTAGCATTATCACTTAAAGTTGAATGTTAAAGAAATAACCTTGTATTTTGTCAGTTTGTTTGTTTGTGCTTCATACTAACACACAGTAACACATTTTTGTAAAGGTAAAAATGTCATTTCCTAGAAAAAAAACATCTTTCTAAAGCAAAGTAAAACTGTCGCAAGCGTAACACTGACAATAAGTCCTTGATTTATCTGTGTCAAAACCTTAGCTATATCTCCTACTCTGCTTCAATAGAATAATTATATTACTTGTTCAGTAATACAACCCCTGGCAAAAATTATGGAATCACCGGCCTCGGAGGATGTTCATTCAGTTGTTTAATTTTGTAGAAAAAAAGCAGATCACAGACATGACACAAAACTAAAGTCATTTCAAATAGCAACTTTCTGGCTTTAAGAAACACTATAAGAAATCAAGAAAAAAAGATTGTGGCAGTCAGTAACTGTTACTTTTTTAGACCAAGCAGAGGGAAAAAATATGGACTCACTCAATTCTGAGGAATAAATTATGGAATCACCCTGTAAATTTTCATCCCCAAAACTAACACCTGCATCAAATCACATCTGCTTGTTAGTCTGCATCTAAAAAGGAGTGATCACAACTTGGAGAGCTGTTGCACCAAGTGGACTGACATGAATCCCCCCTAACCCCCCCCCCCCCCCCCCAACACGAGAGATGTCAATTGAAACAAAGGAGAGGAATATCAAACTCTTAAAAGAGGGTAAATCATCACGCAATGTTGCAAAAGATGTTGGTTGTTCACAGTCAGCTGTGTATAAACTCTGGACCAAATACAAACAACATGGGAAGGTTGTTAAAGGCAAACATACTGGTAGACCAAGGAAGACATCAAAGCATCAAGACAGAAAACTTAATGCAATATGTCTCAAAAATCGAAAATGCACAACAAAACAAATGAGGAACGAATGGGAGGAAACTGGAGTCAACGTCTGTGACCGAACTGTAAGAAACCGCCTAAAGGAAATGGGATTTACATACAGAAAAGTTAAACGAAAGCCATCATTAACACCTAAACAGAAAAAAACAAGGTTACAATGGGCTAAGGAAAAGCAATCGTGGACTGTGGATGACTGGATGAAAGTCATATTCAGTGATGAATCTCGAATCTGCATTGGGCAAGGTGATGATGCTGGAACTTTTGTTTGGTGCCGTTCCAATGAGATTTATAAAGATGACTGCCTGAAGAGAACATGTAAATTTCCACAGTCATTGATGATATGGGGCTGCATGTCAGGTAAAGGCACTGGGGAGATGGCTGTCATTACATCATCAATAAATGCACAAGTTTACGTTGATATTTTGGACACTTTTCTGATGTTTAAGGATGATGAAATCATTTTTCAAGAAGATAATGCATCTTGCCATACAGCAAAAACTGTGAAAACATTCCTTGCAAAAAGACACATAGGGTCAATTTCATGACATAGGGTCAATGTCAACAAGCAGATCTGATTTGATGCAGGTGTTAGTTTTGGGGATGGAAATTTACAGGGTGATTCCATAATTTATTCCTCAGAATTGAGTGAGTCCATATTTTTTTTCCCTCTGCTTGGTCTAAAAAAGTAACCGTTACTGACTGCCACAATCTTTTTTTCTTGATTTATTATAGTGTTTCTTAAAGCCAGAAAGTTTCCATTTGAAATGACTTTAGTTTTGTGTCATGTCTGTGATCTGCTTTTTTTCTACAAAATTAAACAACAGAATGAACATCCTCCGAGGCTGGTGATTCCATAATTTTTGCCAGGGGTTGTAGCAGGAACTAATGGACAGATTTTCTTTGTTTCAGGCTTCTGCAGACTAAAGAAGATACAGTAGTGTTCAGAATAATAGTAGTACTATGTGACTAAAAAGATTAATCTAGGTTTTGAGTATATTTCTTATTGTTACATGGGAAACAAGGTACCAGTAGATTCAGTAGATTCTCACAAATCCAACAAGACCAAGCATTCATGATATGCACACTCTTAAGGCTATGAAATTGGGCAATTAGTAAAAAAAAAAAAAAAGTAGAAAAGGGGGCATTCACAATAATAGTAGCATCTGCTTCTGTGTAGGCGCTCAGTTGTCCAGGTGGTTTCCATAGTAGAGAAGGTTGAATCTTCGACTGGACTGGGTTGCTTGACGCCAGGATGTTTCGCTTCAAATCGCAGAAGCTTCCTCAGCTAAAATTCTTGCTCTGGTGGTCTGACTTCTGTCTGACTCTTGTAGAGAAAAAATAATCAAGAAGTCACAAAAGCTGGAGTTTTAAACCTAACCAGACCCCTCCTTGCGAGAGGCAGACTGCTATAGGCTAGTGACTAAACAATAGCGCTAATTAGCACCTATTGTGCTCTAGTTAGCACCCTCCTAATGACAGGGCAGCTTGGCCCTGTGACAGATTGGCCACAATGGGGGATACCGGAGACCCCATCGCACAACCATGAATCTGCCAATCTGTACATGGAGCAAGTGGAGAAGACAGCCTTGACGTCTTTCACGGGCATCTCTCCCAGTCACTGGTTCAGATATGTTGATGACACATGGGTTAAAATCAAGCAACAGGAAGTTGAACGCTTTACAGAACACATCAACGCGGTGGACGCCAATATCAAGTTCACACGTGAGGATGCCAGAAACAACCATTTAGCCTTCTTGGACTGTGATGTTACGATTGGAGAGAACAGGCAGCTCCAGACAGGGGTTTACAGAAAACCAACTCACACTGACCAATATCTGCTCTTTGGCTCAAACCACCCCCTTGAACACAAGCTCGGGGTGATCAGGACGCTTCAACACAGAGCCCTACAGGTGGCCACAACTGCAGAGGGAAGGGCTAAAGAACAACAACTTGTCTGGAAAGCCCTCACAGTATGTGGGTACCCACGATGGTCCCTGGACAAAGTGCAGAAGTCCCACAGAACAGAGAGACCAGATAGACAGGAGACGGAGACAAGAAGAAGAGGAGTGTCTCTCCCTTATTTAGCAGGAGTAGGGGAAAAACTACAGAGGAACTTCAGACAGCACAAAATCCCAGTTTATTTTAAACCGGTTAACACCTTGAGACAGAAATTAGTTCACGCTAAGGACAGGTTCCCTAGTTACAAACAGAGCAATGTAGTGTATTCTATCAGATGTCAGGAAAACTGTAACGAACACTACATAGATGAGACTAAGCAACCTTTACACAAAAGGCTATACCAGCACCGCAGACAGGGCGCCAGTGGACCTCAGTTTGCAGTTCATCTCCACCTTAAAGACACTAACCACACGTTTGAGGACAAGGAAGTTAAAATATTAGCCAGAGAGAAGAAATGGTTTGAGAGAGGGATCAAGGAGGCATTCTTTGTGAAACGTTTGAAAACCAGCATTAACCGGGGAGGGGGTCTGAGACACGCTTTATCCCCTGTTTACAATGGGGTACTCAGGTCAAAGCAGTTTCAGTCTTTTGTTCATGGTAATGAGTCATTCACATCATCAGCAGAGTCGTCAAGGGAGCCATTAGGAGAGGGTCCGTCCCATCATTAGGAGGGACAGCTGCCCTGTCATTAGGAGGGTGCTAACTAGAGCACAATAGGTGCTAATTAGAGCTATTGTTTAGTCACTAGCCTATAGCAGTCTGCCTCTCGGTAGGAGGGGTCTAGTTAGATTTAAAACTCCAGCTTTTGTGACTTCTTGATTATTCTTCTCTACAAGAGTCAAGACAGAAGTCAGACCACCAGAGCAAGAATTTTAGCTGAGGAAGCTTCTGCGATTTGAAGCGAAACGTCCTCGCGTCAAGCAACCCAGTCCAGTCGAAGAGTCAAGCTTCTCTACTAAAGTAGCATCTGCTTTTGGCTCTACAAACTCAAAACTATTATGTTCAAACTGCTTTTTTAGCAATCCTGTGAATCACTACACTAGTATTTAGTTGTATAACCACAGTTTTTCATGATTTTTTCACATCTGCGAGGCATTAATTTTGTTGGTTTGGAACCAAGATTTTGCTGGTTTACTAGTGTACTTGGGGTCATTGTCTTGTTGAAACACCCATTTCAAGAGCATGTCCTCTTCAGCATAAGGCAACATGACCTCTTCAAGTATTTTGATATATCCAAACTGATCCATGATACCTGGTATGCGATATATAGGCCCAACACCATAGTAGGAGAAACATGCCCATATCATGATGCTTGCACCACCATGCTTCACTGTCTTCACTGTGAACTGTGGCTTGAATTCAGAGTTTGGGGGCCGTCTCGCAAACTGTCTGCGGCCCTTGGACCCAAAAAGAACAATTTTACTCTCATCAGTCCACAAAATATTCCTCCATTTCTCTTTAGGCCAGTTGATGTGTTCTTTGGCAAATTGTAACCTCTTCTGCACATGTCTTTTATTTAACAGAGGGACTTTGTGGGGAATTCTTGCAAATAAATTAGCTTCACACAGGCGTCTTCTAACTGTCACAGCACTTACAGGTAACTCCAGACTGTCTTTGATCATCCTGGAGCTGATCAATGGGTGAGCCTTTGGCATTCTGGTTATTCTTCTATCCATTTTGATGGTTGTTTTCTGTTTTCTTCCACGCGTCTCTGTTTTTTTGTGTGTGTGTGTCCATTTTAAAGCATTGGAGATCATTGTAGATGAACAGCCTATAATTTTTTGCACCTGCGTATAAGTTTTCCCCTCTCCAATCAACTTTTTAATCAAACTACGCTGTTCTTCTGAACAATGTCTTGAACGTCCCATTTTCCTCAGGCGAGGAAAGCTTGCTTTTCAAGAGAAAAGCATGTTCAACAGGTGCTGGCTTCATCCTTAAATAGGGGACACCTGATTCACACCTGTTTGTTCCACAAAATTGACGAACTCACTGACTGAATGCCACACTACTATTATTGTGAACACCCCCTTTTCTATTTTTTTTTTTTTTTTTTTTTACTAATAGCCCAATTTCATAGCCTTAAGAGTGTGCATATCATGAATGCTTGGTCTTGTTGGATTTGTGAGAATCTACTGAATCTACTGGTACCTTGTTTCCCATGTAACAATAAGAAATATACTCAAAACCTGGATTAATCTTTTTAGTCACATAGCACGACTATTATTCTGAACACTACTGTATATATATATATATATATATATATATATATATATATAAGTATACAGTTATATATATAACTGTTGTCACAAGCGTTACGCTCTAGCACATTATAGTATATATGCACTGATAATTTCTAGCAATGACTGAACCGAGACCAATAGAAATATCGAAACTCTGATATATAACCATAACTAAAATGATAACATTTCACAAAAAAGACTACTTTTAAATTTTGATGGTTATGTCACACTTTGGCTTCATTATTTTTGAACTAGGGCAAATGTGTTGAACTCTCTCATTTTCAATCTCGCTGACTTGGCTAGCAATTAGACTAACTGGACTAGGCTAGCTAGCACGGATACCCACCTGGTAAAAAGTTAGTAATTACTTAAAGGGAATGTGTTTGTACTGTTAAGTATATTTAGCTGTTTTGGGGAACAGTTTCTGCTTCAGTAAAGCAGGAATTTAGAAAACTGGATGTGAGGTGATTAGCTCAAAATGATAGCTGCCTCCATTTTGGAAAACGTACTTCTGGCACCTTAAAGTGGTATCAGGTATCAGTACAACATGACGCGCGGACTACTTGAAGAGGTATTTTGACACTGTGGAGTGATTTACCAATTGTGGTTATTTATATTTTAATTAAAATCTGCTGTAAAGATTTGCTGTTAGCCACCTTCTGGTATTTAGTTGTAGCCCTGTGAAAGTTCAGACATGACCCTCTTTTTTGTGACCTTGGGTAACTTCACCCCACTCATTGCCCCACTCTGTCGTGGGAAAATCTGCTTTCGAAAAAGCTTATATTAGCAGGTAATCCGCTTTAGGCCACCAGGGAGATTGTGCTAAGCTATTGTCTGAAACGCTAAAAGCTCCAAGGCAGTCTGCTGATGGAATTCCAGCAGCTTCCAGCCTCCTGATTGGCTGGAAGGCAGGGATTGGAAATGAGGAGATGGTTAATTTAGCTCTCAGGGATTTCATAAGTGGGTGTAGCACTTACTTGGCTGGCTTTGCAGGGGTTGCGGTCATCGCAAATCTCCAAACCAAAGCTGTGACGGGAAAAAAATCTGTTTATGGTTCAGAGCACCACTAAATAGATAAAGGTTCTGTAGGTCTGTTATTACATCTCTGCTCCACAAGCTAATATCAGTCAACTCTGTATCCAGAAATACCTTAGAGACACCTTAGTGATACGAATTAGTGATAACTTAAACTACAACATTGCATTAAAATGGACAACCTGCTCCCCAACATTTTGCCTTGAGCGACTATAGTGCTTGCATATTTTAACAAATTTTTTACATCGTTTTTGTGTGCATGTGTTGCATTCCATACATGTATTTATCCAGGATTGCTGATAAATGAGCAGCAGTGGTCACCAGGCTTTGGACATGAGCAAAACGGAGAACCTGTAAATTCAGCCACACCTCCTCCTAATTTCAATCATCCATCCAGCATCTACCAACCATCCAGCAGGTGGCAGACATGTCCGCTATGTAACATAACAAAACAATGTTGCTTGTTCTTTATGTTCTCTAATGCCATATACCAACACAGTGCAGAGTAGCTACCTAAACTCTGTAAGTGAGATAGAGTATCTCGTCAATAGTTTTACATCCTCATTGAAGACAACTTTGGATGCTGTAGCGCCTCTGAAAAAGAGAGCTTTAAATCAGAAGTGCCTGACTCCATGGTATAACTCACAAACTCGCAGCTTAAAGCAGATAACCCGTAAGTTGGAGAGGAACTGGCGTCTCACTAATTTAGAAGATCTTCACTTAGCCTGCTCTATAAAAAAGCCCTCCGTAAAGCTAGGACATCTTACTACTCATCACTAATTGAAGAAAATAAGAACAACCCCAGGTTTTTTTTCAGCACTGTAGCCAGGCTGACAAAGAGTCAGAGCTCTATTGAGCCGAGTATTCCTTTAACTTTAACTAGTAATGACTTCATGACTTTCTTTGCTAATAAAATTTTAACTATTAGAGAAAAAATTACTCATAACCATCCCAAAGACGTATCGTTATCTTTGGCTGCTTTCAGTGATGCCGGTATTTGGTTAGACTCTTTCTCTCAGATTGTTCTGTCTGAGTTATTTTCATTAGTTACTTCATCCAAACCATCAACATGTCTATTAGACCCCATTGCTACCAGACTGCTCAAGGAAGCCCTACCATTATTTAATGCTTCGATCTTAAATATGATCAATCTATCTTTATTAGTTGGCTATGTACCACAGGCTTTTAAGGTGGCAGTAATTAAACCATTACTTAAAAAGCCATCACTTGACCCAGCTATCTTAGCTAATTATAGGCCAATCTCCAACCTTCCTTTTCTCTCAAAAATTCTTGAAAGGGTAGTTGTAAAACAGCTAACTGATCATCTGCAGAGGAATGGTCTATTTGAAGAGTTTCAGTCAGGTTTTAGAATTCATCATAGTACAGAAACAGCATTAGTGAAGGTTACAAATGATCTTCTTATGGCCTCAGACAGTGGACTCATCTCTGTGCTTGTTCTGTTAGACCTCAGTGCTGCTTCTGATACTGTTGACCATAAAATTTTATTACAGAGATTAGAGCATGCCATAGGTATTAAAGGCACTGCGCTGCGGTGGTTTGAATCATATTTATCTAATAGATTACAATTTGTTCATGTAAATGGGGAATCTTCTTCACAGAATAAGGTTAATTATGGAGTTCCACAAGGTTCTGTGCTAGGACCAATTTTATTCACTTTATACATGCTTCCCTTAGGCAGTATTATTAGACGGCATTGCTTAAATTTTCATTGTTACGCAGATGATACCCAGCTTTATCTATCCATGAAGCCAGAGGAGACACACCAATTAGCTAAACTGCAGGATTGTCTTACAGACATAAAGACATGGATGACCTCTAATTTCCTGCTTTTAAACTCAGATAAAACTGAAGTTATTGTACTTGGCCCCACAAATCTTAGAAACATGGTGTCTAACCAGATCCTTACTCTGGATGGCATTACCCTGACCTCTAGTAATACTGTGAGAAATCTTGGAGTCATTTTTGATCAGGATATGTCATTCAAAGCGCATATTAAACAAATATGTAGGACTGCTTTTTTGCATTTACGCAATATCTCTAAAATTAGAAAGGTCTTGTCTCAGAGTGATGCTGAAAAACTAATTCATGCATTTATTTCCTCTAGGCTGGACTATTGTAATTCATTATTATCAGGTTGTCCTAAAAGTTCCCTGAAAAGCCTTCAGTTAATTCAAAATGCTGCAGCTAGAGTACTAACGGGGACTAGAAGGAGAGAGCATATCTCACCCATATTGGCCTCTCTTCATTGGCTTCCTGTTAATTCTAGAATAGAATTTAAAATTCTTCTTCTTACTTATAAGGTTTTGAATAATCAGGTCCCATCTTATCTTAGGGACCTCATAGTACCATATCACCCCAATAGAGCGCTTTGCTCTCAGACTGCAGGCTTACTTGTAGTTCCTAGGGTTTGTAAGAGTAGAATGGGAGGCAGAGCCTTCAGCTTTCAGGCTCCTCTCCTGTGGAACCAGCTCCCAATTCAGATCAGGGAGACAGACACCCTCTCTACTTTTAAGATTAGGTTAAAACTTTCCTTTTTGCTAAAGCTTATAGTTAGGGCTGGATCAGGTGACCCTGAACCATCCCTTAGTTATGCTGCTATAGACTTAGACTGCTGGGGGGTTCCCATGATGCACTGAGTGTTTCTTTCTCTTTTTGCTCTGTATGCACCACTCTGCATTTAATCATTAGTGATTGATCTCTGCTCCCCTCCACAGCATGTCTTTTTCCTGGTTCTCTCCCTCAGCCCCAACCAGTCCCAGCAGAAGACTGCTCCTCCCTGAGCCTGGTTCTGCTGGAGGTTTCTTCCTGTTAAAAGGGAGTTTTTCCTTCCCACTGTCGCCAAGTGCTTGCTCACAGGGGGTCGTTTTGACCGTTGGGGTTTTTACGTAATTATTGTATGGCCTTGCCTTACAATATAAAGCGCCTTGGGGCAACTGTTTGTTGTGATTTGGCGCTATATAAATAAAATTGATTGATTGATTGATTGATTGATTGATTGATTAATAGATTTTTGGATTTGGTGCAAGACGTTAACCGGTATCTAGCCCATTGATCATATGTAGCGTCTGTTCTCTCTCTACATTGTGTTTTGACTCCTCCCACTCGCTCCCTTCAACACCAGAACTCAGCATGGGAGGTGGACGCTCTAACCAAAAGGCCAAAACCTGGGCTCTGCCCCTATGGCCAGAGATTCCTGTTAGCTGTTAGGGAGTGAAGTTTACTACCGACTATTGCACAGCGACTTTTGCTGGCCTCCATCACACATACGCAGGTGACCAGATTCCTGAAATTAAAATCATGGAAATTTCTAGTTCAGTTGCCAATATAAATGCAATACAATGAATAAATAAATAATTTGGCTTTTCTCTATCCTGGTTCATCAAAGCATATCAGAGATGGATCTACCTGTTGATTTGGCACAGGTTTTACATCAGATTCCCTTCCAAACTCAACATTACATGGAGAACGGTCAAGAATGGTCTTGAACCAGAAACCTCCTGCTCTGGAAACAAGCACACTAACTGCTTGTCCACCCCCCCTGCAATTCACAGCATCTCATATATCGGGGAGCTAGTCTCTGCGCTCCGTCCACCACTCCTATGAATTGGTCAGTCCATTTGTGAGCAAATTGTACTCACATGTTCAAGCCTGCCCCATTTAGGTCAGGACTGCAAAACATGGCAACAAACCAGACATATGCCACAGTGCATCATGAAAATAAAATGAGTCAAAGGTCATTTTCAAACTTTTATCCCTTCACACAAGCCCTGGAAACCTTCTGGCTCTTGTAACTGCTTTCGTTGGCTCTGCTCCCACTGGGTGCCATGACAGTGTGCATCAGGCCACGTGGTGACCGGGTTCATGGTTATAGTTTACGGTACAAGGCATTAGTTGAGGTTCAGGTGTAGGTCAAGTGAGCATTAGGTAAGAGGATGAGAGCTCCGTGAGACCACGAGTCTGGGGATTAGGTTCAACACCACCACAAAGAGTCTAATGAGCGCCAAGAGGATTTTGCTTCTTCATCCATTCTGGTTAGCATCATTATTCTGGACAAACGTCTTTACATAACGGCAGCTTGTATTCATCCCGGAGCGTGCACGCTGCTCACATAAACATCCTCGTGACTCATGCATGACCTCCTGTTCCTGTAAGTCTGAGTGGCCGATTACAACAAGTACACAAAAGGTTAGGTAAGACTTGGCTGTTTTAACATCTACAAAGCTTCATTTCTACGCTCCAAATTATATTCTAGGTGCCGACAGGTTTGGTCGTAATTACAGTTCAAGAAAATGAGCCGCCAACTGGTGCACAAACAAAATGACAACAACAGCATCTGCACGAAATCACGAGACACTGAAACCGAAGGTTTGGCGTCTGAACCACATGACTGCAGCCAAGGATTAATGTAAAGGTTTACAGTGAACTTTGCTCCACAGGCCAAGAGGAAAATTATATTACATTATGTTTTGGGAGTGTCATGAAGCAGAAATTTAAAACCCTGAGAAAATGTTACAACCACTTACACATTAGCTTCAGTCCAAACCCGCTTCCCTTGGTGGCGGTGGGGTCATTCTGGGCCGGCGGGGGTTTGTGGGGGAGTTAGTGAGTGCCCACAAACAGTGCATCCTGTGAAATCCCTCAGTCAGGAGGAGCTTTTTTCCTCCAGACGTGCACAATACTGCAACAGTCAGCAGAGCTCATGTTGACCAAACGGAGAGAGGTTTGGCTGAAAAAGTCTCTCGTTCTGTCAACTGGAGCTGCAGGACTGCAACACCCCTCGGTATTTCAAGACGCGGTTGGGTTTCGAGGTTTATACATTACAGGCAAAACTGCAGATTCAGGATTCTTATAGCAGGATGTGTATTTAATGATTCAACATTCAGATGAAACAATCTCAGTTTTAAAAACAATGTTGCATGAGATGAGGAATAACGCATCTCGATTTTCGCAGAAAAATTTAAACGTGTATTTCAAGTGATGTAACAATCACTGTGTAAATACTTCCACCTGTCCTTTACATTGGCACAGATGTAAAGCCATAGATCCACTAGAGGGCACTACCAGGACACGTAACCACCGCTCAAAATTCCTGTTATTGTTAATTGGCTTCGTGTCCCACTTGAGTGACTGACTAAACTGGCCGCACATTTTCCAGTAGTAGTGGTCCATTTAATGTGCATTTGTAACTTGTAGAAAATGTGCACAAATAGAGAGTGCAACTTATACAGTGACAATCAAAGACCCTAACGTTAGTTAACAGGGTGTTCTACTACAATCATCCACAAGCCAAAAAAAAAAAAGGCCAAAAACGGGATGAAACAACTTCCTCCCCTGCAGGTTTGCCTCCTGTACCCTTGCGCCCTCAGCCAGACATGATTGAGCTGTTCAGCTTTGAACAAAAATTGCACCAAACGTTCATCAGGGCTGCTTCGGCTTCAAATGTTTATCCCAGTGAAGCAAAATCAAACACGTTTCAAGCTGTAATCGCTACGAATAAGAAGTTCGAACACGATTGAAGCTCTTAAGACTACGAATACCTGGACGTTACCACGTACTATCAGTGATTTTGGGAATCGGGATGTTTGAAGTAAGTCCCTTCGGCTGCTCCCTTGTTTTTGCATTCGGGGTCGCCACAGCAAATCCAAGGTGGATCTGCATGTTGAATTGGCACAGGTTTTACGCCGGATGCTCTTCCTGACGCAACTCCACATTACATGGAGAAATGTGGCAGGGGTGGGATTTGAACCCAGAACCTTCTGAACTGAAACCAAGCACATTAACCACTTGGCCACCACCCCAGCGGGAATCGGGATGTTTGAACATTTCAAATATTTGATCCCGATTTTAAAACTGGTGCAGATAATAGCAGTAACTACTTCTTTGTCTTTCGGCTGTTCCCATTAGGGGTCGCCACAGCAGATCAGTCATTTCCATCTCACTGTGTCCTCTGTATCTTCGTCTGTCTCACCAACCACCTGCATGTCCTCCCTCAGCACATCCATAAACCTCCTCTTTGTCCTCCCTCTTCTCCTCCTGCCTGGTGGCGCCATCCTCAGCATCCTTCTCCCTATATACCCTGCGTCCCTCCTCTGCACATGTCCAAACCATCTCAATCTCGCCTCTCTGACTTTGTCTCCAAACCGTCCCACCTGAGCTGTCCCTCTGATATGTTCATTCCTAATCTTGTCCATTCTTGTCACTCCCAAAGAGAATCTCAACATCTTCAGCTCTGCCACCTCCAGCTCTGCCTCCTGTCTTTTTGTTAGTGCCACCGTCTCTAAGCCGTAATAGCAGTGACTACTAAGCATACCAAATTTGTTCAAGGCTGGCAAAGATGGATGAATAATGCTTTTGCATTTTGCTATTTGGGATTAAATGGAAAGGAACGGCACTCTGTGAAATAGCCCTGTTAGGCAAATGTTAGCTTCACTTAGCTCCCGTTAGTTAAACTGTAATTTAAGGCAAACGGTAGAATTAGCCAACATTAGCATTTATCCGTAGACACTTGACACAACCAAGAGCTGTATTAACCAGCCTGATAACCACATACATTAACCTACTACAGTATTCGTTGGGTTGCACCACACACACACTGGACCTTAGATTTAAAAGAGACATTGCAATGATGGCAATGAGGAAGGTAGACAAGAAGTTCAACAAGTGTTTAAAAAAATAAAAGATATATTGTCCACTTTAGAGGTGTCTGAAGCTATATTTTATATACGGTCTATATTTTTCCAGGCAATAAATGGGAAATGTTGGGAAGGTGTAGTGACACGGACCCACAACAGGGGGCGTTAATGAACGGACAATGGATAAGCCAAAAAGTAACCATTTAATGTTGTGAATCACACAACGAAATACAGACAATGACAGAGAATGTGGATCGTCAATCATACACAAGGTGACGTGTGGGCAGGCTCGAAGATAGAAGACGTCTGGCAAGAGAAGAGCTGGATCCCACACAGCTTCCACCGCCAACGGATCTGAAGAACACCGGAGCCGCCAAGCCCTGCGCCCCAGGTGGCCACTGTCTTCAGCAGTCAGACCCGATACTGCTGGCAGAAACAGAAACAGTTAATGGTGGGTGTGTGAATACACACCCAGCAATATTTCAGTGCTTAATTCCTCCAGGAGGGAAAACCTCCACCTCCAGTAACACACTCATACAGCTCCTGGAAAACCACTTATCTGGTTGGGGTGTGAGGCGAAGCCGTTGTAGTCCACACCAAACGCCAATGCAGCAGACAAGGACACATCGCAGGAAAACAGCTGTAAATGAGATCAGACTCTTGTTTGTTTAGGATGCAGCAGAGAAGTTACCTGAATGGTAGCTGATTTCTCGGCGGGAAGGTGGAGTTGCAGTCCGGCTTTTATGGAGGATGTGGTTGATGAGTGACAGCTGGTGTTGATGATGTGTGACAGCTGTCACTCCCAGTAGTTCCGACGCCCTCTCGTGCTTGAAGCCCTCACTCCAAGCAGGGCGCCATCTGGTGGTGGTGGGCCAGCAGTACCTCCTCTTCAGTGGCCCACACAACAGGAAATCCAGTTTTTACAATTAATGGTAAGGATATGAAAATGTTTAGACCCCCAAACTGTTTTTTTTTTTGTACCTCAACTGGGAAACCAAGTTTTAATAGGGGGGAGTCCGCACAATCTAGTACCACCTGTATTTCAAATTGCGCAAACAGACAAAATTAGCACGAGTGTGGACAGACGGCTCCACCTGCATGTGTATTTAAAATGGCTTTATTTTGCACTTTGGACAATTATGTACTATATGTCGAGGAGAGAATTTCAAAAACCTGTGGTTTGCTGACACCATGTAACCATTAAATGTAAAACCTATAATGAAATAGTGCATAATGTGAGATTGCATGCCCATAATTATCCTGTTATTATCTTGTAAGGCGTTCCCCCGGAGGAGGTGGGGGAGGTGTGTGTGGATCGGGAGGTCTGGGCGGCTTGAGCTACTGCCCCGCGACCCGACTCCGGATAAAGCGGAAGAAAATGGATGGATGGATGGATGGATATCTTGTACTAAGTTAAACTGGGGAGTAAAATGAGAAACAAAAGATTACATTACACAAAAACTTAAAAATCAACCCTTTATGCCAACTCTAATTCCACTGTGCAAAACCATAAATGGTCTCCTACCAAAAGTCAAGTTGTAACTACATTATCTGACCACTTGGTGGTGCTGTAGCATTGACCTTTAAAGTGGATATGATGTAGTGAAAAACAGAAATAAGTTGTTTGAAAACAGAGGTTAAAAACTTTAATAGAAGTCCTGTGTTAAACCCTTCTGACAGATTCCAACAGGAAACTGAAACTGAACCTCGAAGTCCAACATGACCCTGAAATATTTATAATCCCGCTGGAACACATCTGCCATTTTCACAGTAATATGAGTTTATTACCCTTTGCAGCCACAGGAAAAAACCCGCAGGATTGTTGCTGAAATGCATAAATTACCATCTTACGTCACTAATGGGTAGTTAAGTGCAATTTGAATGTGCTACTTCAATCATCCACAAACTCCTTTTTAGATACTTTCTGCAGCATCTTGTGGTTTGAGATTGTATTTCATAACTGGACCTTCAGCATTTTTCCAAATGTGGAGACCAAACAATGTGTACAACTAACAAGTAAGGCTCAATTTAATGTCTGAAAGAGCAGAGCTATGCCTTTACGCCGAATATAAGGTGTTTTAAAAAATGCAGGAACAATAACCAAGCAGGACTTGCGCAGAAATTTCCCAACACCTCCTTCAGCATTTGAACAAGGGAAGTGCGCCATCTTGTGGTGAAGCAATTGACCTCATGCAAGTTGACAGCTGTTTGGAATGTTAATTTGAACTTTTAAACAAAACAAACCAAATAAAAACAAAACCCAGACATTTCATACAATAAAGTGAATTTATTCAACAATTTAAAAACATTTTTTTAATCTGCACATCAAATGTTACAAACATTTTTAAACAGTTTAAATCACAAAGAAACTGGATCTTGAGGACCATTTTTGATATCAACTTTGAAAAATTTGCATCTAGATGATAAAAATACCCTTTAAAAAAAAACCTTATACATGGTCGAGGGTTTCATATTCAATATCCTCAATCCCTGAATGCTAAACACTTCCCCTGTAGAAACAACTTATACTTGAATTGGCTCATTTTAGACTGCGACATATGCCACGCCCTTCAACGGAAGGGGTGTGGCAAGGAGCAGCTCCTCAATTAAAAAGGTACAGTTAGAAATTCGACGTTTCTTAAACTCGAGTTTCTTTAATTTATTCATTTGTTTTAATAATAGGATACATCCCTGACTATTTTCAGACATAAACCTTAATATATATTTATAAAGCAAAAGTTTCTTAGCTTGCTGACACATTTACAAAAGGACCCCATTAATACCCAGGTACTGTGGACATTTGACATCAATCAACAACCCCTTATGGCTTATGACAACCCCTTATGACAAAATAATCTCCTTTACATGGAAAATAATTCCATCTCTAAGTCATAAGAATACATAATGACAAGGCCTCAGCTGAACATATAGAACCCTCAACCCAGGTATATTTGGACTGGTTTCTGATCGACTGGTGGCACAGTCAGATGCTACCTGGACTGTTCCTGATGCTCTGTAACGTGAAGAGTCATTGGAATCAAATGGACAAAGACACAGACGGACATCTCGAGGACAGTGTGCTTATCTAAAACAGTTCGCCCATTTAATCAACAGAATACTTGTCAATTGTTGCCTTACTCAATTCTTAAAAAAGGTACTTTAATATACTTTTTTTTTTAAATCAGAACGGATGAAATTTTAAAATGTCATACGACGCTATCACGTTTTTGGCTACAACAGGTAGGGTAGAGGTGGAAATCACACAGGAACAGAATGAAGACATTTCCAACAGGTTTCCTGGGTGTTTTTAGGAAAATGAGTTCAATCATTTGGAGCTTTCTGACTGCAGGTGGTTCCAATGTAACAAACGACTGTACTTAACCTGCACTTAGGTGCAGATCATCTTCTCTGCTGGATGTTTTGTGATTATGCAGTTCTTCCCCAACCCAAATCAAAACCAACGTACAAACACAACTTAATAATTACGACAGTGCTCACCAACACAGTGTTCGTAACAGATACAAACCGTCACGAGGAGGCCGCTTATGCAAATAACCTGGTTTCAGAACTCAAAATATTTGGTTCTGGTTACAAACAAAAATAACAGCAACAATCAACAACGATCACAAATGGGATTCCTATGCTACCACTGAAATGGTTCCATTAGAAACTAAGAGGAAATATGAGTTGATATGCAAGGTGGCAAAACTGATCAACGGACCTGGGTTAGAAACAAGAAAGAAACTGAACCAGTTATTATGTGGTAGCGGCAAGGAAGATGGGGGTTTGGTATCGACAACATTAAACAAGACTCCAGAATAACTGTGAGAAACCAAAATTCTGCTGAGAAGCTGCACCATACATTAGTGATGGCCACAGGAAGCCCCACTTCTTTCTCCTAAACCCACCAGATGGCAGTCTCTCTTCAAAAGTTCAAAGGACATTGCAATTCAAGTTTACTTTGAATCCTTACTTGTTAAACAGTTGGCCAACGCCAACGGGACACCATGGAAGAAGATTGTGGCAATTTATCCACCTGAGGTGTCAGATTTTCAGCAAATTTTACATTTACTTTGACACACTAACAATCGTCAGAGCTGGTGCTTTTAACAGCAAAAAATGATACACAAGATGGATTGTATTGCACATAGATAAACTTTTTTCTTCTTTTCAAGTTTGCACATAATAATTAAGGATAAAAAAAATTCCCCCAAATGACCCACTGGTAAATGAAATCAAAAGGAGGCTCAAAAATAACATGATTTCTATGATACGTTTCAAGAGTGAATAGAATTTTTTTTAAGTAAACTTTTAGCTGTGGCTCAAGTACTTTTCTGATTTATTGCATCTGTGACCATATGATTTGAAAAAACTGAGCGCTGAGATTAACAAAGCTCAAGATGATCGTCAAATACAACTCCAAGCTGCTCGACCCTAAACCGATGGTCACACAGTGCAACCTAACATCTATATCAACAAATACATCAACTTTAATCCAAGTTCAGCTTTACAAGTGAAAGTCAAGACTTATAAATGAAAACACTGACGTCACAATTTCAGGAACATCAATATTTCTGATATCATTTGACCCCCCTCGCCCCCATGTAAATGTTCTTCAGCTTCAGATCCACGACACCCACAACCACAGCATTTCACAATTTACACACTTTAGATTCTTGTTTTGTCACCGTTCTGTACAATTAAACCCTCAGGGGTCAAATTAAACAGGAATAAAGACGTTTCCAGCAAACACAAATCATCCAGAAAACACAGACAGGGAAACAAACAGGTGATTGGTGACCAAAAAAGAAGAAGAAGAAGAAGAAGAAAAAAGACTGCAAGCCACCATGACAGCTTTCCTAATTTCCAAATAATGAATTAAAAACATTTTTACATTCATCTTGTAATGATTAAAAAAAATATATATATCCAAAAACGAGCTTACAGTCCATCAGGCCTGTGTTGCTGTAGGACTGTTTTAGAATATTCCTGCCCCCTAGTGGTCATTTAATGCAGCAATTAAGACTGGAATATCCACACAGAAACCATGAGATCAACAGGAAGAACAGCCTGTTTTTACACATGTAACGGAAGTGAAACATAAGCTGTGGGTCATATATTCATTCGCACTCACACGTGCACACACACAGATTGTGCATGAAATCGTTAAAAAGGCAGCAGTTACAGCCTGGATGTCAATTCTCGACTCTATAAAAATAGATTTGTAGCCAAGCGTGTGTCAGGACATCACATTAACCCTTTTCGGTTTGTAGAAGGCACACAAATTATCACAAATATATAGTAATAATCATCAAAATGTGCAAAAAAGCTCAGTTTCCATCATTTCCTCAATAAATGAAAGAAGAAAGTCTCATCCTTTTCAGGACCTAGTGTCCATGATGCATCCCAGACAAACGCAGAGCCGTGGTTTACGGCAAGGTCCAACACCGCTGAGGCGTTCCTGTTGACATTTAGCTGACACGAGTGCAGACAAACGGCTCTGCGTGTGCGCAGAGATACGTGCACCGATAAAAATCACACGGCACCCTGATAAGTTGTGCTTTTGGTCACAGGAGGGTTTCTAGAGAGTTAGTGTGCTGAACGGCGCTACTAAGAGTGCCGCTGTTGTGTGACTGCCCCCAACTGGTGTTCTCAAAAAGCAGAGCTATTCCTAGTCTCAGTTAGTCAGAAGAAGGGGACGAGGCGGGGGTCGCAGCTGAACGTTTGGAGTCATGTGGGTTGACAATGACCTGGATAACAAACTCTTTCTGGATCTTAGTGTCTTGCAAACGCATCTTGTCCGTCAGAAGCTTGCCAGAGAAGAACCAGCGTTGGTGGGCGGCATTGATGTCCTCCTGCGCCTGAAGATGCTTCTTCAGCTGCCCTATGGTGTCGGCCATGCTGGCACTGAGGCGCAGGTCCTTTCCGGTGGACAGTCGTACCTTCAGAGGAGAGGGAGAGTCAGCAGGGTTCAAATTAAGAGTAAACTCTCCTTCTCACTTTTGCAGATACGCATCCTGGAAAGTCACGGTTTGAAACCCTGTCCTCATCTCTGAAGACCTGAAATAGTCCAGGAGGGTGTCTACGGTTACAGAGCTGATTTCGTCATTATCCCGTGCCCCACCTCAAAAATCTCAAACTTTGACATGATTTGATAATCTTTTGCATTTTCTGTTGTTCTGTTGGCATGACATAACACTGAGATTTTTCAGAGTCGCCATGGTTGTGCAACAGGCGTACAATCTTGTCTATGGTTGCGCTTGTCACGCGTAATACAACCCTGGCACGTTAGCCATCGCACCACGTCATCAAGTCGAGCACTAGATCGCATTTACAGGCAGCAGTCATTGCATCCCACCGGTTTGGAGACCGTGACCTTCCGGGATGCATATCCATGAAAATGAGAATGGGACTCGACCACACGCTTTCTCGGCAAGAGTCCGACAACTGACAGAACTTCCCCTCTGAGCTGTTCCTGCAAGTTTCTCCTGCATTCAGTGTAGCGGGTCGCGAACATCCATTTGAGTTACGTCTGCTGGGGGCAGAGCCAGGGCCTGTTTGTTCGGCAGCTTTGTGTACACGACTCACGGCCACACAACCTTTTTTTTTTTTTTCTTTCCTCCATTCCACGATTTTTATGCTGCTGGTCAGTTTCTGTCACAGCAGCTCTGAAGTACAGCTGCATGTCTGACTATATTTAGACTTTTTTTTGTCTATTAAGGAATAACCCAAAAATTACAACAGACTTGATCATAATCACTATTAACGCGCATAAACAGCAATTCTATCACAACCAGAGCAATTTTTTTTTAAACGGTAAAGTAAAATATGGCCAGATGTTGCTGTCACTGTAACAAACTGAGTGAAAACAAAATGTGAGAGAGGGTGTGGCAATAAAATGAAAGACATTTGGCTTGCTGTGTTTTTTTTGGGGGGGGGGGGGGTGCAGCTGAATAACAATCCACAGTAGATTTGACATTCTGACAAAATCTTCACAGGGGATTACTGGGTTGGTCTGTGAAACAGCAAAGTCTGAGTGTGAATGAGACATGGGTCAAGTCCCTTCGCCTGCTCCCGTGTTTTCACTCGGGGACGCCACAGCAGATCCAAGGCGAATCTGCACGTTGATTTGGCACAAGTTTTTACGCCATCTGCCTTTCCTGACGCAACTCCACATTACATGGAGAAATGCGGCAGGGGTGGGGTTTGAACCGGGAACCTTCAGCATTGAAGCCAAGCGCACTAACCAATCCAAACCTGACGTGTATGACTCTGATGACCATTAGCTCAAATCTAGCAGGGGAACAATTGCAGTTTTGTTGCTATTGTGTTTTTCATTTGGGCACTTCCCTTGACTCAAACTCTGCACCGATGACCTTCTGTTTCTGCTGCAAATGATCATCAGGACACAACAGATTGATAAAACAATCACTGATCAAAACAAACAGTTGAACACGGAACTGTGTGAGAATTAGTGAACTAAAAAAAAAGTGCATTACCGGCTTGCGCATAGAGTTACTATCATTACTTTTAACTATCGCTTCAAATGAGACGTAGCCTGAGGTAGTCACCAGATCACCACAGGACTCTGTACCTTGAGCAGGAAGTCCTTCCGCAGTGACGAGGGGGGTTCTGGGCTGTCACTGCGATCTTCGTCGCTGTGCTCCGAGACGAGGTTTACAGGTGGAGCCAGACAGTACACGGGCAGCTGATAGCGATTACCAAGTTCGTCGTAGCACTCCGTCAGACTACCTGGAACCACAATGTGGTCGACAAGAGCTTCAAACATCTGGAAACTAAATATATTCAAATGTGTGTATGAAAACTGTTGACCCACTGAAAATCTAAGAGAATTAAATAAACTTAGAATGTCTACTTTGTTTCCATACAAACTTTATTTGATGAAGTAGAATATCTGCAGTAGGGAAAACTGAGTTTGAATGTTTTTAACCAAGGCGTATGTAAACGTATGTCTGCAGGCATATATACAGAACATAAAAGAGACAGTTGATGGATGAGTTGAATGAGTTTTTCTTGTCCTCACCGTGTGGCAGTGTGATACTGGCTCCGTCCACTATGGCCTGTGCCAGGTCGTGGTCGTTGCACTCCAGAGCCACCGCGGCAGCTTTAAGGGCGTCCCAGATCTCTTTGCGGCCTTCAAAGGCTGGCGCCGTGTCCCAGAACTCATCACGTTTGCTTCGCAGCTGGCCTTCCGTCATCGGATAATCACTCTTCCACTTGGGACGGTCTTTTTTCAGAGGCTCATTGCGTCCTGCAGTGGAGACACAATTCAAATAGAACGTGCTGTGAGACAGAGATCTGCAGTTATTTCCTCTGCTGAGGAGGTTACGGTTTCACTTGTGCCCGTGTGTCTGTTGGTGCTTTGATTCACAGGACTACGGAAAAAAATGCTTAAGTGATTTTTGTGAGACTTGCTGAAGTAGTGAACAAATTTTTGGAGTGCATCTGGATAAAGCTGCCCAGCAATGGTCAGACTTTACATGTGCAATGTTTAACTTCCCTGTCATGGAACATTAGGGAAAAGTACAATGAGGAGTAGAACCTATAAAGGCTGCAACTACATTTTTTTTAAATTGATAATCCATCAATGGATTAATTCAACCACTATTTTGTATTAGTCTGCTGATTATTTTCTGATTAATCAATTATCTCTTAATAATTACTTAATCTTAATTTACCAGCAACTCATAACCATAAATTCTACCAATAACTTTCAGCAAGGCATTCACACATTTTATCATGTTTTTTTTTTTTATTTTACCATTTTTAAACAACCCAAAATATAAAAGGATATAAAGTAGCAAAAAACAAAAAGGCAGTCATGAGAACATATGGCAGAAAATCTTGCACACAGCTTTGCCTCTTCCTGAGAAATAAAGAAAAATAGAAATCTTAACAGTTTTATCAATTCTCAAAACAGTTTCTGATTAATAATCTATTTATCATTGCAGCTCTGGAATTCAGGTTTGTGCTGTTACTGTGAGGCTCTCTGACAGCTGTGGAATTTTGTGTTAACAACTCAAGTTGAGTGATTTAAAACAAATCCTCAGCTGTGAATGCGAACAGCTACAGAATCCTTCCACACCTCCGGCTAAGTCACCTGGCTGAAACTAAACTTAGGACTTCATTCAGCGTGTGCAGGTTTACAGCGTCACCTGGCTGAAACTAAACTTAGGACGTCATTCAGCGTGTGCAGGTTTACAGCCGTCTGTGTAACCTCACCCTCTCATCTCCCAGAGGACACCTGATGGTCTCAGGTGAGCACGAACATGTATGCACATGCACACACATGCTGAAATACCTTATTTTAGAGTTTTGGTCAAAATTATTGGCAGCCCCAAATCTTGTCATAAAGAAATGCAAATGAGCTCAATTTGTTATGATGAGAAGTTTTTTTGTAAATGTGGAAGATTAATGAAGAAAGAAAGAAAGAAAAAAAAAAGAAAACCTTTTCCCCCGGGCACAAGTATCTTCACTAATATCTGGTTCCAGAAACTTTGAAGGAACCCCGCCAAAAGCCACCTACAAGTTGCAGTCATCTACTTGTAGTTTCTGCCACTTTTCTTTGCTCCACGTTCAAGTTCTTAAGTTTGGAGAAGTCCTTTTTTGTTTTTAACCTTTCGCTAAACATTTTCAATAGGATTCAGGCCAGGACTAGTTGCTGGCCAGTTTCAAGCACTCCTTTTCTTTTCAATTTTTTTAGTGTGTGTGTGTGTGTGTGTGTGTGTGTGTGTGTGTGTGTGTGTGTGTGTGTGTGTGTGTGTGTGTGTGTGTGTGTGTGTGCTTTCAGTAGTTATCCAATTGAAAGACCCAGTGCCTTCACATCAAACGTGTTATTGTAACACTGGGCAACACATTTTACTCTGAAACATTCAATTATATACTTGAAAATGAGGGATAGTAATCATTTTGACCAGGACTGCATTTGAAAAAACAATAGTTAAGAGAGACAGAGAAAGAAAGAAAGTGCAAGGACAGTCATGACTGTCAGCGAAGGTTTTAACAAAGTTAATATTTTCACTAGCAAACAGGACTAACTCAAGACAAGAACCAAGGAAACTGAAAAACAGGTGTCCAAGAAGTTGACTTCTTTTTAAACAAATTATTTATGAGTGTGAACGGTGGGAGGATGTGGTGTCCAACTGCCACTGGGAGCAGACGTTTCACAAGTTAAGCAAAAGGTTTCTTCACTGCCACTCAGGCAACGTCATAAAACCCGCTGTCACAAATAAATAATAAAAAACATTAAGCATTATGAAAGTTTGGTGAAACAAAGTTTGGTGGCCTGCAACAGAAGTAGTCCTCTATACACCTTAAAGCTCACTGGCGCCTGCAACCAGATACTGTATTGTGAGGTGGATGACAGTCTACGGGTCTCCCTTGGATGAGACGCCAGTCCAACACAGGTCATACAGGGAAGTGATGGTCTAGTGGTTAAGGCGTTGGGCTTGAGACCAGAAGATCCTCGGTTCAAAACCCAGCCTGGGCCCTTGGGCAAGGTCCTTAATCCCCTAGTTGCTCCCGGTGTGTAGCGAGTGCCTTGTATGGCAGCAGCCTCACATCTGGGTGAATGTGAGGCATTATTGTAAAGCACTTTGAGCGTCTGATGCAGATGGAATGCAGTCCATTTACCATTTGTCACTCCCCCTGCAAAGCCTTTAAAACTGGGTGAAATGGGACGATGCTGTGTCTGCTCACCTCCCAAAAGAATGGGCAGAACCTCTACGTCTGCATAGCAACAAAATGTGAACTGCATCAACACTAGGAGACCACGGTGGTATGAGGCTGTATTTCAGGTCAGAAAGTATGCTGTTAAATGCAGAAAAAAGGAAGGTGTTACCCAGATGAATGCTTCAGCTTGTGCCATGAGCCCTTCTAGGGTTTTTTTTTTCTA
Organism: Thalassophryne amazonica; assembly: GCF_902500255.1. Classification (NCBI taxonomy): domain Eukaryota; kingdom Metazoa; phylum Chordata; class Actinopteri; order Batrachoidiformes; family Batrachoididae; genus Thalassophryne; species Thalassophryne amazonica. The sequence continues at coordinate 66,921,976 of NC_047120.1, read as the reverse complement.
ATAATTTGTTTGCTTATCATTCATCAGGTTGGCAGCAACCTTCTCTCTCTTTTGGGTAAAGTCTAATTGTCTTCAACTGTATTTATGGCTGCAATTTCATTCATTCATTTTCAGAACCCTCTTTTAAGTTTTATTACAGTTATGGTTACGGTCTGGGGCTGGTCTTTGGGGGAGAAGTGTAACACACCCTAGACAGACCACCAGTCTATCGCAGGGCCGACACATAAAGACAGACAAACTCATTCACACATACTTAGAGCCACCAATTCATCTAACCTGCACGTCTTTGGAGGAGGGAAGAAGCTGGGACACTGGGAACAAACCCACGCAAACACAGGGAGAACAGGCAAACTCCACACAGAAAGGACCAGGCCGGATTTGAACTTGGGGCTTTCTCGCTGCAAGGCAACCATGCTAACCACTTATCCAACCTTACACCACTGTTTTTGATCATTTATGCAAGTCTACACAATAGTTTGCTTATTTTAATAATAACTCATAATTTATTATTCCCCTTCGTGAAACCGGGTCTCTGGATTTAACTCATCCTCATCACAGATATTTGCGAAACAATATGATCACACTAGCAACACAAGGCGCAGTGGGCAACCACTGAGCGGCACCTGAGGTCCAACTCCAGAATTCACACACTGCCTTGGACATTTGGCTGTGAAGGGAGCACACCCCTAATAAGAATGTTTTTAAAAATAGGTGGAAACCAGAGTGCCCGGAGGACACCCACGCAGAGACAGAGCGGGCATGCAAACTCAATACAGAAAGAAACTTGGCATGGGTGCCAACCCCAGACCTTCTTTGCTGTGAGGCGAGTGTGCTAACCACTATGCCAACGTGCTACCCATCTAAGGTGGCACAGTGGCATAGTGGTTAGTAAATCCCTAATGTGGACATTGATCTAGATGAAGACCAAACAACACTGTGGACAGTCAAGAAACACTGAAGATCTGAAATTTTAAAATAAAGATATAATCATTAATTTCTGGGTGGGTGGAGGCTATTGAGAAAAGTGTCTTAAAAGAAAATACCGCACAAAGCAGCAACATTAAAGTGAAAATTACAAAATCAACATCTGTAAATAAGTCCCTTCTGCTGCTCCCTTGTTCACACGCAGGGTCGCCACAGCAAATCTGAGGTGGATCTGCATGTCGATTTGGCACATGTTTTACACCGGATGCCCTTCCTGATGCAACTCCACATTACATAAAGAAACGTGGCAGGGGTGGGGTTTGACAGTTTGGCATCTTTCAGATTATTATGAAAAATATTCTCTCAGTAAAAACTCTCCGAAGTACATCACAGCAGAGTGATGAGTAAAATAAAGTGACCTAAAATGAGAAAAATGAGACGACGCGTGGGCTCACTATAGTAATCGACATCTTCCTCTCATATAGATGAAGGTATGTTAAACACCAAGAACAGAAGCCCCAGTCAGTGATGGAACAGGACAGGATGTAACTTGTTTCTGATCAAAGCCCAACACAGTGCATCTGTTAGTACTGTTCAGGTTGTGAAATTACTTACTTATAGAAGCCTGGCTGTGTGGGCAAACTTTTGACTAGTTTCCCAGAGACCACATTTGCAGCAATTAAAAATAAATAAATTAATTAATACTGCCACACAGCATGTTAAAAAAAAAAGGCTGTGGATATTGTTATGGTAACCCTAAGTATGTGCTGGAGAGTTACCTCTACACCCTAACGCGAATATCCCAAATAACCCAAATCTTTCAAAGATACATGAAAAACTTAAAAACAAAAAGTCATTCCCACCGTCAGAGAACCGAACCCTGGTCTCCCGCGTGACATGCAGGGATACTAATCACTATACTAACAAGGAATCAGCAATGAGCACAGACACACAAAACATCAATTATGGTGGCTGCCACAAGCGTAGCCCCAAGATTTACAGCTACCATAAGTGTAACTAACCACTTCTGTAAAATAAGATAGCAGTACCAATAAAACAGCAAAACCTACAGTTTTCAGTTACTGTTGTTGCTTGGAGAAACCACCTTGGATTGTGAACTTGGGGTATGTGACGTCTAAATGAGATCACGAGTTGAAATTATGACACGGGGCATTTGAAATGAAAAGTTTCTACTCATTACTGACTGGGGAATTACAACCCCCAAGTGCAAATGGCCAGGCACCAATATTCTGCCCAATATCAGAAGGTGGATCACATAAAGTTTTCTCATTTCTGATATTAGCCGCCATCTTTATAAGCGTCTGCTGCACTTCTAGAATCACAGCAGGGGTGGTGGACAGACATTTCAGCTGCCTACCAACCTTTGAATCCAAGACATTTATAGAGCTCCAACGACTCTAACGTAAAGTTCTATCTAACGATTAGATTAGATACAACATTACTGATCCCGTGGGAAGACTACCTCAGGAAAACTGAGTGACTGGCATCGTCCATAATGTCCAGCAGTTTGTCTAGTGTTCTCTTCTCTGCCACCGTCACCAGAGAGCCCAAGGTATAGATCGCGGTTACTCTGAAATGCATTAAAGAAAGGCCGTGGCTACGGGTATGGACCCGTATCTACAGAGACCGTTCTAAAGATACGGAGGGTATTCCCTGGTGACGTCATGTCTTACCGACCAATCAGAACGCGCAAATATGTCCGTACCCGTGCACACCTGGCATAATTGTATGCGTCGCTTAAGGCTTAAAGCCTTTGAAACAATCCCTGTAAACCTTAAATTTCACAGTCCGCTAATGCTACTGTATACGAAATTCAATGGGAGCGGTGCGAGTTTGGTAGCTGGAATTTTTGCCCCGTTTGGCAGATGCATTGCGCACTTCGCTTATTCTCCTCGGTCCGTACCTTTAGCAGTCCCGCGGAAGATACGGATGTACGTATCCTTAGCCACTTCGTTAAAGAAAACTCTAACCTTTATTTATTCAGGTTAGTCCAACTGAGATCAAGATCTTTTTTACAAGGGAAACAGGCTGAAGTTCAGGTTGTGTCCTTTGTTGTTAGTGTCCAGTTTTATATAGTCTGCATCAATCTTGCTGATTCCTTTCCAATGACTGCATAGTTAATACATCCCCACGCACTCTTCTATGTCGCAGACTTGGCAACTTCAGCGATTTTACACTGTTCTCATGTCTTGTCCCTCAAATCTGGCACCAAATTGGTAGCTCTGCGTTGGACATTCTCTATGAGGGTAGAATCCCTTTTTGTAGGCTGGTTAACAAACATCTCAAGGCTTTAGTATTGTGCCAATCAGACTTCAGATTTTAGAATGTGGAGCAATTCAAACAGTTTGTGGGAAATGGAAGAGTGCGTTCAATTGGAAAGGTGTAACAACAGCCAGGAAAAGCTTTTTACTACAGGTTTAACAAGTCTTTAAACATAATAATAACATGATAAAGGGGGACACCATACCTCCTCGTCCACCGTTCCTGGACGAGCCGTGCCTTTGCGGGTCTTCCCATCCATCCATGTATCTCCCGACACATCCTCCCATGTTAGCAGGCTGCTGGTGGTAATCACTAGCTGATCGGGGGGCCCATCAGGAACGAAGACGGTGATCCGGGTCCGAGCAGGTCGAGAACTGCTCGTTTGGACAGGTACTTTTTTTTTGTAAGACAGCGGCTTCAAAAGTGTTTGTCTTTCCGTGTCAGTGTAGCTCGTCTTCGAGACGGAAACCCAAAATAACGTCGTCAGTTTAAGAATCCGTTAACATGTAACCGTTAAGTTACCTCGGTCTTGATGTCCAGCATTACAAGCTAACACAGGTCCAGCCTGCTAGCTAACACTGAAGACAAACTTCAGCGCACGCCTAGTTGCTTCTCCGGAAAGTTAATTTTCTCCCAAATAGGTCCGCAAACGTACAACTAAAATTCTTCGACGCTTTCTCCCTGATTTTTAACCAGCTAACTTATTTATGGTGATGGTTCCGTTCCAAACTCAAAACAGACTCGACCTCTTGGACCTGAACTATCGCGATAAGATGATTGACACCACGCGAGTACAAAGACTGAGTAGAAAACCACGTGACTTGACTTGCGTCAGGAGTGCTTATTCATAAGCACCCCCCCCCCAAAAAAAAAAAAAAAAAAAAAAAAAAAAAATATATATAAATATATATATATATATATATATATATATATATATATATATATATATATATATATATATATATATATAGCTGGTGTGTGTGTGTGTGTGTGTGTGTGTGTTTGTGTTTGTTTCAAAAGCGCTGGATCGCACTAATGCAAAACCAAACAATAGCCAGTAGATGGAGCCAAACCCCTTAGTGACGAAACCGCGTCATAACTCATAGTTATGAAAGTTTGGTTTCTTTTGCTCCAGAAAAAATAAAATAAAATAAAATAAAACATTTCCAACAAACTACTGTGTGCATGTAGGTACAGTATATGATGCCGAGAGGTGCGTAGTTCTCTTAAGTCACCAAAACAGGGAAGGCATCATTTTAATAAGAAGAAAAATATAGAAATAACTAGGGCAATATGACAAAAAAAAACAAAAACAAAACAAATAAATCTGTGCATTAAGAAATTATTAAAACAGAAAATAAAAATGTAAAAAAATGACAAATATTACAAATTGCAAATGCTATTAGATTAATATTAGATTAAAAATGTAAAAAAAAAAAAATGTTTTGAGGAACTTAATTTTGATTTAGCAAGAACTCAGCCACATGGGGTGTGCAGCCAGTACATTCTGAGTGCCGGTCCCAAGCCCGGATAAATGAGGAGGGTTGCGTCAGGAAGGGCATCCGGCGTAAAACAAGCCAACCCAACTATGCAGACTCAGAATCGAATTTCCATAGCGGATCGGTCGCGGCCCGGGTTAACAACGTCCGCCACCGGTGCTATTGCCCAACAGGGTGCCAGTGGAAATTGGGCTACTGCTGGGCGAAGACGACGAAGAAGAGGAGGAAAACGTTGCCACTAACAGCGGGAGAAGAAGAAAACTAGAAGGGTGGAAATGAGAGTGGGGACTTTGAATGTTGGTAGTATGACTGGTAAAGGGAGAGAGCTGGCTGATATGATGGAGAGGAGAAAGGTAGACATGTGTGTGCAAGAGACCAAGTGGAAGGGAAGTAAGAGCAGGAGCATCGGCGGTGGGTACAAGTTGTTGTACCATGGTGAGGACAGGAAGAGAAATGGTGTTGGGGTCATTTTAAAGGAAGAGTATGTTAAAAGTGTGTTGGAGGTTAAGCGGGTGTCTGACAGGGTGATGAGTGTGAAGTTGGAAATTGAAGGGGTGATGATGAATATCATCAGTGCATATGCCCCACAGGTAGGTTGTGAGATGAAGGAGAAAGAAGATTTCTGGAGTGTGTTAGATGAGGTGGTGGAGAGTGTGCCCAAGCATGAAAGAGTGGTGATAGGAGCAAACTTCAATGGGCATGTTGGTGAAGGGAACAGAGGTGATGAGGAAGTAATGGGTAGATATGGTATCAAGGATAGGAATGGGGAAGGACAGATGGTAGTTGATTTTGCAAAAAGGATGGAAATGGCTGTGGTGAATACCTACTTTAAGAAAAGGGAGGAGCACAGGGTAACATATAAGAGTGGAGGAAGGTGCACACAGGTGGACTACATTCTTTTATAGGAGATGCAAGCTAAAGGAAATCACAGAGTGTAAGGTGGTAGCAGGAGAGAGTGTCACTAGACAGCATAGGATGGTTGTTTGTAGGATGACTTTAGAGGTAAAGAAGAAGAAGAGAGTGAGAGCTCAACAAAGGATCAGATGGTGGAAGCTGAAGGAGGAAGACTGTTGTGTGAAATTTAGCGAGCAGGTGAGAGAAGCACTAGTTGGAGGGGAAGCAATTTTGGACAACTGGAAAAGTACTGCAGATGTGGTGAGGGAGACAGCTAGGGCAGTACTGGGTATGACATGTGGACAGTGGAAGGAAGACAAGGAGACTTGGTGGTGGAATGAAGAGGTCCAGGAAAGCATAAGGAGAAAGAGGTTGGCGAAAAAGTTTTGGGATAGTCGGAGAGATGAAGAAAGTAGACAGGAGTACAAGGAGATGCAGCGTAAGGCGAGAAGAGAAGTGGCAAAAGCAAAGGAAAAGGCATATTGCGAGCTGTACAAGAAGTTGAATAGTAAGGAAGGAGAAAAGGACTTGTACCGATTGGCCAGACAAAGGGACAGAGCTGGAAAGGATGTGCAGCAGGTTAGGGTGGTAAAAGATGCACATGGTAGTGTGCTGACAAGTGAGGAGTGTGTGCTGAGAAGGTGGAGGGAATATTTTGAAGAGTTGATGAATAAAGAAAATGAGCGAGACAAAAGGCTGGATGATGTGGTGAGAGTAAATCAGGAAGTAAAAGAGATTAGCAAGGAAGAAGTGAGGGTTGCTATGAAGAGGATGAAGAGTGGAAAGGCAGTTGGTCCACATGACATTCCAATGGAGGCATGGAAATGTCTAGGAGAGATGGCAGTAGAGTTTCTAACCAGATTGTTAAATAAAATCTTGGAAAGTGAGAGGATGCCTGAGGAGTGGAGACGAAGTGTGCTGGTTCCTATTTTCAAGAACAAGGGTGATGTGCAGAGCTGCAGTAACTACAGAGGCATAAAGCTGATCAGCCACAGCATGAAGTTATGGGAAAGAGTAGTAGAAGCTAGGTTAGAAAACAGGTGAAGATCTGTGAGCAGCAATATGGTTTCATGCCGAGAAAGAGCACTACAGATGCAATGTTTGCTCTGAGAATACTGTTGGAAAAGTACAGAGAAGGACAGAAAGAGTTACACTGTGTGTTTGTGGACTTAGAAAAAGCTTATGATAGGGTGCCAAGAGAAGAGTTGTGGCATTGTATGAGGAAGTCTGGAGTGGCAGAGAAGTATGTTAGGGTAGTGCAGGACATGTACAAGAATAGTGTGACAGCGGTGAGATGCGCAGTCGGAATAACCGACTCATTCAAGGTGGAGGTGGGATTACACCAAGGATCAGCTCTGAGTCCTTTCTTGTTTGCAGTGGTGATGTACAGGTTGACAGATGAGATCAGACAGGAGTCCCCATGGACTATGATGTTTGCAGATGACATTGTGATCTGTAGTGAGAGTAGATATATGCTTTGGAGAGAAGGGGAATGAAAGTCAGTAGAAGCAAGACTGAGTACATGTGTGTGAACGAGAGGGAGCCCAGTGGAATAGTGCAGTTACAAGGAGTAGAAGTGGTGAAAGTAGATGAGTTTAAATATTTGGGGTCAACTGTTCAAAGTAATAGAGAGTGTGGTAGAGAGGTGAAGAAGAGAGTGCAGGCAGGGTGGAGTGGGTGGAGAAAGGTGGCAGGAGGGATTTGTGACCAAAGAATATCAGCAAGAGTGAAGGGGAAAGTTTACAAAACAGTAGTGAGACCAGCTATGTTGTATGGTTTAGAGACAGTGGCACTAACAAAAAGACAGGAGGCAGAGCTGGAGGTGGCAGAGCTCAAGATTTTGAGATTCTCTTTGGGAGTGACAAGAATGGACAAGATTAGGAATGAACACATCAGAGGGACAGCTCAGGTGGGACGGTTTGGGGACAAAGTCAGAGAGGCGAGATTGAGATGGTTTGGACATGTGCAGAGGAGGGACCCAGGGTATATAGGGAGAAGGATGCTGAGGATGGAGCCACCAGGCAGGAGGAGAAGAGGGAGACCAAAGAGGAGGTTCATGGATGTGCTGAGAGAGGACATGCAGGTGGTTGGTGTGACAGAGGAAGATACAGAGGACAGGGTGAGATGGAAACGATTGATCTGCTGTGGCGACCCCTAACGGGAACAGCCGAAAGACAAAGAAGAATTTTGATTCAGCAAGATTTCACTTTCATGATAAATAATTTTGTAGTATAATGGTGGCATTTCTTTGACGACATTGAATTGAATTGAATTGAAAAAGAAAAACTTTACATTTTATTTTATTTTATCGTATTTTATTTTATTTTTATTTATGCGCTTGATTTGAGTTTCATATGAAAAGTTTTGGCGCATGCGCAGTGCCTGTCTTAAGAGGCACGATGGCTGCGGACTCTCTGCTGCTGTCTCTGGTCGAAGAATTTGTCTCCGGACTGCAGGACATTAAGGCCAAAGACACGGCCACAGGTACGTATATTCATATTCTTTTTATCGACACTTTGTTTTGCGCGTCTTGTGAAGATAAACACAGCCGAGGCTTAAAGACTAACTCGCTGAGAGATGGTTAGCTAACTAACTAACTAACTAGCGCCACAACATCCTGTGTGCTGACAGAATCGCATCTTTCAAAGCAAACCCTCACATTTTGTCGTCACACCAAACCTAACCAACCTGTCTTTGAGGTTTTACATCACTGTCAGCAAACTGTGTGTGAGTTTGGATGGTTATCTGCTCAAGTTGAGCCGCTTGGTGCTTGCTAGCTGCAGATGTTTCACACCGGCAGCTAGAATGGCACTCGGAGAACATGTACCTCCGCCAAGCTTCAACAATCCTGGGAATCTGCACTGGGGTGGACCACGTTATTGTATTTTTGCAGCTTGTGTGTTTTAATAAAGTTTTATTAAAATCATCTCTGTCCAAATTACATTTTAACGTAATACACCCAGTTCCCCAAAATCGGCTATACTAAAATACGAAATGGAGCGAAATGGTGTGAAATGAAGCCTAATAATCATGAAATGGGGGTTAAAAAGTAACGAAATGGAGCAGACTGACCTAGACTGACTCCAAATATGATTAAATATGAATCAATGAATTACTTTTATTTAATTATTTTTAAGCGAAATGGGGACTGATAATAACGAAATGGGGATAAAACGTAGCAAAATGGAGCAGACTGACTCAGACTGACTCCAAATATGATTAAATATGATTCAATTAATTACTTTTATTTAATTATTTTTTAAGCGAAATGCGACTGATAATAACAAAATGAGGGTTAAACGTAGCAAAATGGAGCAGACTGACCCATTGACTGAAGTTTCATCTCTTGAACGCCAGATGGCGCACCTGCCCCTGCTACATGTACTGAGCACATGTCACAAAAAAACTCAAAAGCTAAACAATTAAATAAAAGTAATTATATGAAGTCAGTCTGGTTCATCATGTCATTTAGGTCTAGGGATGGGTATTGATAAGATTTTATCTATTGATTCCGCTTATCGATCCGATTCCTTATCAATACCTCTTGTGAATTTTCTGTGTACTAAAAGTAGGCTTTACAGGTTTTCTATGTCAACAACATTTTGTTGAGTCTTAAAGTAAATAAATATGAAATTGGTCACTGGATCCTTGATCCCTGAACATAAATAGAAATAAACAAAATCTGTAGTTTTTGTCAAAAGCATTTCCTTTCAGATATTAATGGCATGAATGTCACTCCATAGCCGCTGATCTCAGCCCCTGCGCTGCAAGTCAGCATCAGTGTAATTCATAAAGAATGCAGGACGTCTCATTTTGGGAGGAAAAAACATTTTAGTTGATTGTAGTTTATTGTTTGTATTACAACGTTTGGAAAAAGGTGTCATTTGCTTTAAAACGGCAATTTGCTTTGAAGTTATTAATTCCAAATGGACTCAAACTTGACTCGGCAGAAAGCGGTGCAGCATTTGGAGCTTTGTGAACGGAACAGAGGACGATTCTCGTTTCTTGCCTGCAACAAGACAAGAGTCCCAGTTAATGACTTTAATCCACACAAAAGGGACTCATGATTGACATCTTTAAATGGCTTTGAGAGCGGTTAAGAAGCGGACTTGCCGCTTCTGAAAAGCATTGAAGCAGAGAACCAACGAAGCAGCGGATCGAACACTGCTTTATTGGTTCAAGCTTCGAAGTGGAGCCGTTGCAGAAGTGGTTGATCAAAGAACCGCTGCAGGGTCTGCAGTCAACATAGAGAAATGATCCTTTTCCTGATAAACGCCCCCAAAAACAACGGCCGCTCTGAAGGACCGATAAGGGAATCGTTAATCAAAAAGGCTATTGATGTTGGTGGATCGAATCATTTTGTGCCATTTCCAGTTCGTCTACCATCCGTTTGTGGCTTTTTACAACAGTGTTGTCCAGTTTGTGGCAAAGTTTGTTTTGGTGATGCACAACGATTTAAATGAGCTTATTGAAGGTGCTCTTTCTTCGAAGACAAACCCCCCAAAAAATATTCAGTACACCATAAGCCATCTGGGAGCATTTGCAGTTTTCGCTGGGACGGCTGTAGCTAAAGAAGTGCTGTCAGATGAAGAGCTCAACAAATTTCTATCGTGATTTTTTTCACTGGACTGAGGAAAGCAGACGGCAGTCTGCACACAAACAATTTTGGATTGTATTGTTTTTTAATTATCTGACTTTTTGCAAGTTGACTGAGAACAATTTTGGATTGGATTGCTATTTAAAGATTGTGTTGGACCTTTTGGAACCTCTTGACTTCAAAGGACCAGTGACACACACTAAAATGTAAGTCCCTTTTCTCTTGTTTATAAATTACTAAAATATCAAATGACAAGGCTCTATTTTAGGCGTTATATAAACCCAATAATTAATTTTTTTTTGTTTTTTGTTTTTTTTCAGTCATGCAGCGGTAAGAATATTTCATTCAGTGGAAGAGTATTTGTCCATTCGTCTTCTCCAACGTCAACCAAGGAAAAGAGATTTTACCTGGAGGCCTATTTCACCAACAAATCATACCATTTGGAACATAATTTTAAAAGAACATGACTTTTATGCAAAGCGACCAATATAACTGAGGCTTTGGGGAATGATCTTACACAGACTGGAGTTTAAGTCCAGCAAATTTCAATCCTTTGTAGGATTTATTACAATTTTTATGGGTTCTGTTTTATTGGGTCACCCTGTAAATGCCTAAGTCGCATTTCAAAACATGCATTGTATATTATTTTTGAATGCTTGTTTTATAATCTGTAATACTATGTGTGTGTGTGTGTGTGTGTGTGTGTGTGTGTGTGTGTATATATATGTATATATATGTATATATATATATATATATGTATATATATGTATATATATATATATATATTTAAAAATAATTTTTTTAATTGGTTTTCATTTCAGGTGTCAGAGATGGACAGTTTACAATCCTGCAGCTGGTGGAAGCCCTGGGGTAAGTTGTTACAGATTTTTTTCAAATTCTATAATAAACATACATTTAGGTGACTTACAAATATCTTTTTTTTTTCCCTAAATTTGTTGAATGTGCTGTAGACAGAGTCTGACGAGCGCTGAGCCTCACACCCGAGCCAGAGGAGTCCAGCTGCTCTCTGAGGTTTTACAGGAGTGCTACAGACAACTGACAGAGCGAGAAGGTATCTCTCTCTTTTTTTTTTTTAATTGTGCATTTCACAGACTAGTTCACATTGATTTTCATAATGTGAAATGAGAATCTGAGTTTTAGGAGTGTACACATTTATGGTGGCCAAGTGGTTAACGCACTTGGTTTCAGTGCAGAAGGTTCCGGGTTCAAATCCCACCCCTGCCACATTTCTCCATGTAATGTGGAGTTGCATCAGGAAGGGCATCCGGCGTAAAACCTGTGCCAATTCAACATGCAGATCCACCTTGGATTTGCTGTGGCGACCCCGAGTGCAAACAAGGGAGCAGCCGAAGGGACTTACTTACACATTTATAACTAGTGTGGTTAGCTCCATCATCAGTTCTTACCTGTTGACTAAGGTCTGTAACTACGTCCCCTTTTGTGTCGTGCTATATAAAAATTGAAGCTATTCTTTATATTATGAGCCACCCTGCAGTGCCAACATGTTTTTATAAAAGTAATGATTTTGAGCTGCATTCCTCCCTGTCTGTGTCCATAGTGGAGGTGCTGATCGCCTTTTTTGAGAACCGGTTAAAGGATCATTACGTAATCACGCCGCCAGTCTTACGGGGGTTGGAAGCGCTGGTGAGTGTGAGAGAACAAGTGTCCATGTCTGAAATTCATTTTAAGAAATGTCCACATTGTGTCATGTCACGGTTTTGTATATTTAAGCCAGTATTGTTGTTCTGTATAAATTTGGTTTATAGCCAGCGTTTGGTGTATTTGTACCCCATCCATAAAGCCACTTTACAAATAAACAAGGCAGTGTGGATCGCTGTTTTTGTTTGTTTGTTTTTGTGTAGCGATGAAGGGGCCAGTTAATGCTTGTGATTTAGTATTAGCTGGGATGTACTTTGTGTTTTATCTTGCTGCAGCACTTTAATGCGTTCACGTGGACTTTGACGTTTGTTTTCTGCAGACAAAATGTTCGACGTTGCCTCCTGGCTCTGCTGTGTCCATGCTCAGGTCTTTGTTCCAGGATGTTCACGTTCAGGTGACGTTTTGAACTGTGATATAATGATGATGTTATCCAACACCAAACACGTCAAATTAATAAAAGTCTGCAACTGTACAGCCGTACCCTGTTTATATAGTCTGTGAGCCAGTCGTGACCTAATCGGGACTTTTCTGGAATCTTTAATTAAATATTGATCCCTGTGTAATCCTTCACTGACCAGTACCTGTTTACAGCTTCCACCGTGGCATGACCACCATACCTTTTGTACCAACCATGGTATACTGAGGTGGGATTGTATGTTGTGTTTAGTCTCCCCATAACTGGTACCAAACACCTGCTTGGTTCAAGGATTAATAATAGTTTGTCAAACAGGAGCAGTGGCCCAGAATAGGAAAAGGATTCTGTATTCTTGCTTCTGACCAGATGTTAATTTTAGTCAGTTTACTTTATGAAGCTTTTGTGTTCTTCGACTGGACTGAAGTGGTCCTTCGGTGTGGCATTGTGGGTATTTGAATGAGATGTTTATGTGTGTTTCCTCCTCAGTCTCTGATGCTGGCAGAGAGAGCGTGTGTCTATAACATGCTCATCAACCTGATGGACAGCAGAGAGGCCGGTAAGTTCCCCCCACTGTCCGAGGTGCGACTCATCCAGAAATGGGAGTGGGTGTCTTCTTCTGTAATGGTCATAAAATAGACGGTATCTGTGGACTCAGACCCCCCCAGCCTCCCGTCCTGGACACCAGCGTGGTCTCCCAAAATTTCCTGTATATTTGTATTATCAAATATGTCGGTAGCACGGCCCAAGCAGAGGGTCACACCTTTGAGTCTGGTCTGCTTCAGGTTTCTTCCTCAAATCATCAGAGGGAGTTTTTCCTCATCACTGTAACCTGTGTTCTTGCTCTGGGGGTTGGTAAGGTTAGACCTTACTTGTGTGAAGCGCCTTGAGACAGCTTTGTTGTGATTTGGCCCTATATAAACTAAATAAATTGAAATACATTCAATTGAAATTAAGTTTGAGTCTGATTCATAACGTTATTAATCATTACAGATTCATAAGCTTTTACAAGATTCACGGAGGTCTTCATTGAAGTGCTAAGGCCCCTTTTTTTAATGCATACAACAGATTTCATCGGTTGAAAAGAGTAGAAAACATTTCTACTCTTCCTGTATTTTATTATGTTCTTGTCTGTGCTGAAAATCTCAAACCTGTACAGACATTCACTCAATTTGAGGACTTTTTTTTTTATCTGATCATCAAGTGTTAATTGGCCAAGAATTTCTGCATCATCATAAGAACCTATGTAGTTCTGTGTCTTTACTGAGCAGAATCCCAACCATCTCTTTCTGTGCGCCTCATCTCCAGAACTGAAGGGTTTGGGGGCAGATTTTCTGTTTGGGTTTGTCCAATCGATGGATGGGGAGAGGGATCCTCGTAACCTCCTACTTGCCTTCCGAATAGCCACAAACATCATCCACCGAGGTTACGACCTAGGTGAGCTCATCTGCCATGTCACTTCCTGTGCATTTTCTCCTGTGACGAGACTTAAACCGTTTTGCCTTCTACCTGCTCTCTCAGGTAAATTCACAGAGGAACTGTTTGAAGTGACGTCCTGCTATTTCCCCATCGACTTCAGCCCTGTAAGTCCCTGTTGACTCAGCTGCTTTGCACCGCACGGCAACAAAACCTGTGGCAGTAACAGACGAACACATCATCACTGGCTTCCTGTGACCTGAGACACACCTCACTGCCCCCCCGTCCATCATATCTATGACACGTATGATCACAGCAACCCAGTAGTGTCACACTCACGTCACCGCACACAGGAAGTGGTTTCGTGGTGAATTTTCTTGACATGCTGAACCAAGCTTTTTAAAATGCTTCTCCACTTTTGGCTTGTATGTTAAATGTATAAATGAGACAACTAGAAGGACCCTCATTGGACTGTGTTCCTTCACCAGGGTCCAAAATTCTTTATCATGCAATACTACTGTCTCAGTGACTTGGAATTATATTTTCTTCCAGCATATTGAACAAATTTATGTAAAGACGTGTTCTGGCCTCTTATTTATAGGAAATAATAGTGTTTATCAGTCCGCAGTAATTGGTTCCATTAGGGGTGGAACGACACATTATAGTGATACGATATGTATCATCGAACACTTACTGCAATTCGACACATATCACGATACATATTTGCTTCACTGTTCCATCTGTCCACTGGAGGGAACAAAACACTAGCTCCACAATATGAAATGTATCGCTATTAGGGGTGTAACGATACACAAAAATCACCGTTCGGTTCATTTTTGGTACAGTATGGGAACAAAATACAAAACCTAAATTTGCTTGTTGTTTAAACCAACAATTTATTGTAACATTATACAAACAGGAAAATAAAATAATTGCAAAGTGCTGCCTGGTAATAAGTTAAATAAAATGGTCTCAAATAAACAAATATGTCAACTGATGCTATCAATTGATTTCCTGAAAGCTGCGCTCCTCATGCGGTGTGAATTCACACACACACACACACACTCACACACAGTGTAAATACAAGGTCTTACCTGTGTGTTTTAGTGAAGAAAAGTCACTCTGCGGCACTTAGAGCCATCAGATCAGTTAGCGGAGCAGAATCTTCTCCCCCCACCTTTTCACACCGGTTCTCTGTTTTGGTGCAACAAGTCAAAGAAGTCACAGCGCCTCATTTAACGTCTCATTTACCACAAGCTCCATGTGATCCTGGCTGCACACGCAATGAAATCTCAAGAAAAAGTTATAAAATTACTCACTTCTCCATGCGGAGCAGGGATACCGTGCACGCGCGCTGGATGATGTGCGAGTCAATATTTAAGTGTAACACTTCAGGGGAAAAAAGCATTTATGGTACGTATTTAATTAAAAGTTAAAAAAATCTTTCTAACATCTTTCTGTGTAAATATCTCATGTTACAACATGGAGACCCGTGGCTTATACACAAGTGCGGCTTATTTATGTACAATTTCTTTTTTTCTTTTTAAAATTGGTGGGTGTGGCTAGTATTCAGGTGCGCTCTATAGTCCAGAACTTACGTTAAACACACGCAAGGCGAACTCACCTGTGTACAGCCCTGGACCGAACTGAACGTCCCGTACTGAAATGGTACAATACAAATACATGCAGCTGAATACTCTATTCTACTCTTCCTTTTTTAGATATTTAGATATACCTTAGTATACACTAGTATAGTTCTACCTTAGAACTCGAATATATTATAGAAGACATACCTTACTGAATTTTCATGTATCGTTACACCCTTAATTGCTATACACGTATCCCAATTCAACACATAATTGCATCCCTGTTCCATCCATCCATTAGGGGTGGAACGATGCACTAGCTGTATGATGCGTATCACCGTACAGCTATCACAGTTCCATACATATCATCATACATAATGACATGACTGTTCTAGCCATCCATTAGGGGTGGAAGGATACGCCGGCTCCACGATACGATATTACAACATACCTGTCGTGATTCAATACATAATTACATCACTGTTCACACCAATTTTAGTGAATGATTAACTTGAAAGAAAACTTATTTTTTCAGTATAAATTGTCATTCTTGATGCTATCTGTTTTCTGTTTCTATATTTTATAAATTATTTATGATTTTTCTGCAAGATACCAATATTTCTTCCATGCAGTAGGTGAATTTTCATGATACCACGATATTTATTTTAAAAAAATTAGATGGTTCAATTATAGTTATCACGATACACAATGTATCGTTGTACCTCTACCATCCATCCATCCATTTTCTAAACCCACTAATTCCATTTAAGGGCCATGGGGGTGCTGGAGTCATTCCCAGTGTTCATTGGGTGATGGGCGGGGCACACTCTGGACAGGCTGCCTGTCCATCGCAGGGCCACATATAGACGGACAAACACATTCACACTCCTATGCACACTGACAGTCAGTTTGGAGTGTAATTAGTCCCAGTTAGATTATTTTATATAATCTCAGTGGTCTAGTAGTATTATATTAGTAGCAGAGTATATTTTTACTGCTCATACTGATGTTGGTTTGTACTTTAAGTGCCTTCATGATGTTCTTATGTTTGTCGCCGTCCTCACTCAGCCTCCTAATGACCCCCATGGCATCACTCGGGAGGAGCTCGTTCTTGCACTGAGGGCCGTCCTCGCCGGGACCCCACGATTTGCGGAGGTAGGGTATCCATTGGGCCCAAAGATCACAGCATCGTCCATGAAATGTCTGTAAACTCTTCCTTGCCAACAAAGACACCTAAACCACTGGATTTCACAAACACCTGATCCTGAAGCTTCTGCAGACCAGACATTTATCTTTTTTATTATTCTTTTACAGTTTCTGTTGCCTCTCATCGTTGAGAAACTGGACTCAGATGTTCAGAATGCCAAGTTGGATTCTCTGCAGACTCTGGTGAGCAATCTGGTCTCTGATCTAAATGTCTCTGTGCTTTATGGGCTGTTTTTGGTCAAAATTAATCAGCATTCATCCACAGCTGCAAAAAAACTCGGTGAATATGACTAAGATTTCCATATTGAGGGTTTGAGAGGAGATCAGAAAGTTTATACGTGACTCAAATTTTGGAGAACATTTAAAAAAAATGAACTTATTATTATTATTTATTTATTTATTTATTTTTATTTTTCTCAGACTGCTTCTGTGTCTGGATACGATCATAAGGACTTGGCAGAATTCCTTGGGGGACTTTGGGCGTCACTGCGCAGAGAGGTTTGTTTGAGACAAATTTATACAAAGATTAAGTGTTGTCTGTCTGATCTGGCAACAAAATCTTTTACAGCTTAAAAGAGCATGTGTAAAACTTGATTCATATTGGAATCAGAACACTGTAACTGTCCAGGGTTATTTCATTTAGTTTGATTTGTTTGCTGAGTTGTACATGGCAGGAAATAAAGTTGCCAAGAGGTGGAATGTGCACCGTGTGATATGTTTATGTCTGGGTTGTTATTTTGCGTGTGTGTGTGTGTGTGTTACTGCAGGTGTTTCAGGCATCCAGCGAGAAGATCGAGTCTGCAGGCCTCGCCGCACTTACCGCCCTCACTTCCTGTCTGTCTCGCTCAGTCCTCAGGTCTGACTCAGAGGACTCCCTCAGCACTTTCCTGGAGCTTGTCCTCAAAGGTGGTCTTCATAAATCTTTTATTTTTTTTAAGTAACTGAGTAACCGCCCAAACGCTTTCTTACCAGCTTTTTCAGCATCGCCTGTGAAATGTATTTATTTATTTTTTTAGACTTTACTCATTGTTAGACTTTTCTGTGAATTCCAATGTTGTGGAAATTGGTGCCACATGGTGTGTTGAATTTTTTTTTTTGAAAATTGGGTGTACGGTTCATAGGTTGCATGTGTAAATGCACCTTCAAGTTTGAACCATTGGTGGTGCTAGAACACTAGAGGTAAAGACATGAAGATTGGTGAAAAGGACGAGAGGATTCTCCCCAGTAAGTGTCCCAAATTTCACAACATTTTACCATACAGTTAAAATAATAACATGAAATGTGTCGGATGCACCGACAGACATTTTATTATTTCTCGTCCCCTCCCGTCGGCTAGCGGAGGTTAAGAAAGCATTTTGTGCAAACTGATTGTTCGTGAGTAAAAATCAGCCTGTTTGTTTGACTGAAAGCGGTGATGTCGTTCCAGACTGCAAACACCACCTGTGTGAGCCGGACATGAAGCTTGTGTGGCCAAGTGCCAAGCTGCTGCAGGCTGCCTGTAGCGCCTCCAACAGGGCAAGTCACATTGTAGCAGCCGCCGTCATGCCGGACCTTATTGAGCAGTACAGCAGCAGGACGCAGGTAAAAGCAGGAAAACTAACGTCCAGGTTAATTTGAGCTTCATTCATTTGAATCCACTTTTAGCAGAAACACAGATTTGAAAGCGTGATGGTGGCGGCGTTACTGTGATGCCAGAATGTGTGTTTCTCTTTTGGAGCAGTGCGCGCACAGACGGACGTTACTGGAGGTGGTGCAGGGCTTCATCCAGCCTGTAAAAACTCTCCAGGCTTCAGAGCTTGGTGAGTGCACACGTGCAGAAAGGTGACATTTATTTCTGCGCAGCTCACTTTCTAAAAAGTTTTAAGATGTCCGTCTGTATCTGGAAGCGTTCTACCGACACCGACCGCTGCTTTTTGTTTACAGACCCTGATCTTTTTTTTTTTCCCCCTTTTGTTTTTGTATCTTTCAGCTTCAGAGGAGAGTGCGTTTTTAGTGTTCCGTTCGTCTCTGTGCAGCATGGTGTTTTCTGCTCTGTCAGAGAGCAACGCCAGTCTGCAGATCACCGCCGCATCGGCGCTCACATCACTCTCACAACAAACAGGTGAGACACCTCAAACTCACACATTTTTTTAAAGGGTTAGAAAACATTTAAAGCCTCTAACACTGTAAACTCAACTCAAGCTTTACTGTCATGCACAGTAAAGAAGCACGTTTCCCTGCACAATGAAATTCTTACGTTGCCACCCTACACTGAATGCCAAAAAGAAAGAAAGCGATATCAATAACATAAATCTCAGAATAAAACATGTACATCAAAGATAAATAAGCAGTGTACATAAACATAATGTTACAAAGAATCATGGAGCGGAGTGAGTCCTTGGCTGGTAGACCACCTCGAACCTCCAGGAGATGTAAGCTGGTTTCTCCTTGTATGACTGGAATTGTAAGAAATGGTGCGTGGTGTAAAACGTGTCAAATCCCAATCTGGATCTGTCCTGGACCCTCTGTGGTGACCCTGAATGCTAAAGGCTCAGGACGAGCGTGTAATGAATTCTCACCGTCAGTGCACCTTTTGTTCAGAGGATTTCCTGGCAGGATGCCCTTAATTAATAGTTAATGTAGTAATAAACATTAATTAACAGTGAATTAAGACTTAAGTGTGTTTTGTTCTCATTTATTATGAGTGTTCATGTTTACTAAAGTATTATTATACATATTTAATCATTTATAAAGATAGTGAACACCCTTAATAAATTATTACTGAACACACACACACACGTTTTAATTCACCGTTTGCTCATGCTTATTAACATGTTAATTAACACAAACACATTAATAACTATTACTAGACACAGTTAACTCTTCACTGTTAGGTAATGTTTATTACTGTGTTAACAAATGTGAACACGATTGATAAATAATTGCAGTAATCAGATTCCATCTCTGGCAGTGATCCACATACGGAGAACTGATCTGGGGTCTGTGTCGGTACCTTGGACTCTGTCGTGTTCTGCTGTTTGTTGGGTTGTTGTGTTCTTTGAAACAGCTGCAGTGGTTCACTGATCACTGTCAACACTGTGTGATTTTAACCAAACACACCGCAACCTCTTCAGTTAATGTTCACAGAGTAAACAAAGGGGGGATTGGAAAACTATCCCACTTGATGATGCGGATGTTGATGTACTGGGTCTGGACTTTCCCGTCTCTCTCTCTCTCTCGGCTTGTCTCAGGTTTGCTGATGGACTCTGATGTTGATCTGGCTGTAGATCATCTGACCAAACTCTTACTGACGGAGGGGGATGACCAAGTCAGGTCAGCTGGAGTTACATGTTAAATTTCTCCTGATTTTATCGCATTCTGTGAGAATTCTTCACATCTCAACATTGGTTCTTGTCTTCGTGTGTAATTTCCCATTCAAACTCCAAAATATACACCATATAGAATGAGACTTATACTTGGACTTTTGTTTGCATGTGATTTATGAAGGCTTGTTGGTACTCGTAGGGTCCTGGTGGCCACTAGAGGCCACTGTTGCTTGCTTGGATCGAGATTTTTAGTTGCATTTAAATGTGGACGTCTCTGTGTTGCTGCCCGTAGTGTGGCGGCGGTGGAGTGCGCCGGAGCTTTAGCGCAGCGGCATCCAGCAGCATTTATCATGAAAATGATTCCCAAGCTGCGGGAGGAGATGTTTCTAGGTAAGAAAAATTATTTCCAGGTAAACTGTTAGCGTGTTGATGTTTTTATTCATCGTTTTGCACGGGGATTCTTTTAGCAGTATTTATCCAGGCAAGGAAATTCTTCTTTTTTCTACCAGGAGTTATAAGGTGATTTATTTATTTATTTATTTTTTAATTAATAGCTGAAAAGAGCCAGAAAATTGCTTCTACTGATGTAACAGATCAAAGTGAAAAATCACTTATTTGTATGCTTGTATATTTAAATGTAAAAATAATGTCAGAATATCAACAACAAAAAAGTTTATATTCAGCAGTTTGTCACTTCATGATTTACACCTGATGAATTATTCTGGTCACATCTGTCCAGAGCCCATAGAGCAAGGCAGCAACACAACACTTTCAGAGCACCTCTCCCATCATGCAGTTCGTCAGCGGTGTTTCTCAGCTCTGGCTGCAGTATCCACCCCACCCGGCGTGGTCCAGGCGAGCACCCCGGTCCTGTTGGAGGTCCTGCGTTCAGCACACACGGGTATGGGGGAGGGGGGGGCTCTGTGCATTTGTTTTTTTTGGCTCTGAGAGAACATCTGACGATGTAATGTTGTGCTTCTAAAATTTTAAACAAGAAACGGTCTCTGGATTCAGGCTGCAGGAACAACGGGGAACTGACTTCCTGTTGTGTTTAGGTGCTGTTGGTTTTTCGGTGGAGGAGGTGGTGTCAGCGTGCCGCAGCCTCCAGAGGATAGCGGAGCAGATTGAGGACACGGAGGAGACAGGACGCTGCTTCCATGATGTCATCATCCCGCACCTGCTGTCTTTGGCCCTTCAGGCGGCCCTGCAGGGTGAGCGTGCTGCTGCTAACAGCCGACTTGATCTGGTGGATTGTTTTAGCAGGAACTCAGTCATCCAGCATTTGGCGTTTACGTGTTGCAGTTGAGGGGTCGTCTGGGCATCCTAGTCCTCTGGTGGAGCAGGAGGTCCTGTCTGCAATGGTCCCAATCATAAGCACATCCTGTTCCAGGCTGCAGGCCATGTCAGTACTGATATATATATATATATATATATATTTTTTTTATCATTTAAAAACTGAAATGACTCTTTTTGTTTTGGTCGATCTTGTGATATGTTTTGTGCTGTCAGGATGGCGGGTGAGACGGCATCCCGGGCTGTCTCTCTCTTTCTGGATGGTGACGTGTCCTTTTTACCTGACAACTCCTTCCCTTCACACATTCAGCTGCTGAAGGTCTGCACACACACACACGCATATACACACACACTGGTTTGGGTGGATCTGTGTGTGTCTGTCTGGTCTTCCTGTGGAATGTATAAAAGAAGAAGAATGCGGTAGCCAGTGTTTCCTCTACAAAGTTTTCTTTTTGCAGAGTGGTCAGAACTCAAATTTGTGCAGTATTCTCAGTTTGTGCACTAAAGCCCTCAGTAATTTTAGCTGTTAAATCACAAAATCACATCCTTGAAAAACACCCCCAGAGCTCTACAAATGAATACTTGCAGGAGGAAGTACATTACTCACAGTGGTGAGTGTGTTGGGACGTCCACTGTGAGATCAGCTGGAGAAACAGTTGTTTGACTATAAATACATAAATAAATAATACACAAATAAAAATAAAACTCTATGCCTATATCTACATTTATTTTTGTAATAAAAAAAATTCTGACTTTACACCTATGTTCTACTCCCCCCTCCCCAAAAAATAATAAATAAATAAATAATACAAATAAAATATTACAGCTCTACTTCTGGCCATTATCATTTTCATAAAGGTGCAGATCTTGCAGATGTAGTGAAAAACAAGTTCAGTGAGCAAAAATATGATTGGGGGGGTCTACCCTAACCCAGTAGGAGAGGGTTGACATTGGAACAAGTTGCTCCCAGACTTTTGTATTTTTTATTTTTTTTTATATGAAGTTCAATTTCTCAGCTCGGTTCAGAAAAAAATAAGGTGCTGTGAAGTGACGACGTCTCCACTTCCACCTACAGTGAGGAAAATAAGTATTTGAACACCCTGCGGTTTTGCAAGTTCTCCCACTTAGAAATCATGGAGGGGTCTGAAATTTTCATCTTAGGTGCACGTCCACTGTGAGAGACAGAATCTAAAAGAAAAAAAAATCTGGAAATCACAATGTATGATTTTTTTTTAATAATTTGTTTGCATGTTACTGCTGCAAATAAGTATTTGAACCCCTACCAACCAGCAAGAATTCTGGCTCACACAGACCTGTTAATTTTTCTTTAAGAAGCCCTCTTATTCTGCACTCTTTACCTTTTATTAATTGCACCTGTTTGAACTTGTTACCTGTATAAAAGACACCTGTTCACACACTCAATCAATCACACTCCAACCTGTCCACCATAGCAAAGACCAAAGAGCTGTCTAAGGACACCAGGGACAAAACTGTAGACCTGCACAAGGCTGGGATGGACTACAGGACAACAGGCAGGCAGTTTGGTAGAAGACAACAACTGTTATGATTATTTATTAGAAAGTGGAAGAAACATAAGATGACTGTCAATCTCCCTCGGTCTGGGATTCCATGCAAGATCTCACTTTGTGGGGTAAGGATGATTCTGAGAAAGCTCAGAACTACACAGGAGGACCTGGTCAGTGACCTGAAGAGAGCTGGGACCACAGTCACAAAGATTACATTAGTAACACATGATGCTGTCATGGTTTAAAATCCTGCAGGGCAGCAAGGTCCCCCTGTTCAAGCCAGCACATGTCCAGGCCTGTTTGAAGTTCACCAGTGACCATCTGGATGATCCAGAGGAGGCATGGGAGAAGGTCATGTGGTCAGATGAGACCAGAATAGAGCTTTTTGGAATCAACTCCACTTACCATGTTTAGAGGATGAGAACAACCCCAAGAAAACCATCCCAATCGTGAAGCATGGGGGTGGAAACATCATACTCTGGGGGTGCTCTTCTGCAAAGGGGACAGGACGACTGCACCATATTGAAGGGAGGATGGATGGGGTCATGTATTGCGAGATGTTGGCAAACAACCTCCTTCCCTCAGTAAGCGCATTGAAGATGGGTCGTGGCTGGGTCTTCCAGCATGACAGTGACCCACAAACGCAAACACACAGCCAGGGCAACTAAGGAGGGGCTCTGTAAGAAGCATTTCAAGGTCCTGGAGTGGCCTGGCCAGTCTCCATACCTGAACTCAATAGAAAATCTTTGGAGGGAGCTGAAACTCCAAACCTGAAAGATCTAGAGAAGATCTCTATGGAGGAGTGGACCAAAATCCCTGCTGCAGTGTGTGAAAAACTACAGAAAACGTTTGACCTCTGTAATTGCAAACAAAGGCTACTGTACCATTAACATTGATTTTCACAGGTGTTCTAATACTTATTTTCCTCACTGTAGGTGGAAGTGGAGACGTCTTTACTTTACAGCACCTTATTTTTTTCTGAACCGAGCTGAGAAATTGAACTTTGTATAAAAAAAAAAAAAATACAAAAGTCTGGGAGCAACTTGTTCCGATGTCAAACGAGAGTTACGAATGTAACTACGGTTCTATGAATTCCGGATGACCGCCAGAGGGCGGTGCTTTAGCACCTGGATAACTACATATGCGCAGCACAGAGGTCGAGAATATATACCAACAAAGTCATGCCATTGAATGTGACCTGGGTGACGTTACTGGTTGTCTTTATATACCAGACGCACCCAGCGCTCGCTTCTTTTCGGAATGAACTCGCTGGACTCTGGGTGACAAGCAACTCTGGCGGTCATCCGGAATTCATAGAACCGTAGTTACATTCGTAACTCTCGTTCTATTTCATTCCTCCTGACCGCCAAAGGGCGGTGCTTTAGCACCTGGATGACTTAATACCAACAAGGTCACGAAAAGTCACACTCACCTCGCATCAGCAGTGGGGAGTGGAGGCAGACAACACCGCCGAAGTCACCGCAGGAGGAGCAGCCACATTCAGTCTGTAATAGCGGGCGAAGGTACAGGACAAAGCCCACGTAGCAGCAGCACAAATATCACTCAAAGGGACACCTCTCAGTGCAGCCCAGGAGGTGGACACCCCTCTGGTGGAATGGCACGTAACCTTAGGAGGCTGAAGACCTCTGGACCTGTATACTTGTAAAATGGCATCCACAACCCAATGCAAGAGTCGCTGCTTTGAGACAGCACAGCCTCTTTTGTGATCACCGTAACACACATTGAATCGCACACGTTGAATGTGTGAGACGAGACGAATTACATCGTCCACTCTCTGCGGGGATGGCGATGCAGTCATAGTCAGGGAGTTGATGGCAATGCCGATGAAGGTCGTTTGTTGACTGGGAACAAGAGAACTCTTTGCAAAGTTCACTGTGAGTCCTAAATGAGAGACATGGTTCAGTAGAAGAGCTGTGTCTTTGTGCGCCTGCTCCTGAGTCAGAGCACAGACAAGCCAATCGTCTAAGTAGGGTAGGATTCTTAATCCAAGAGCTTGCAGTGGGGCTAGTGCTGCAGCCATACATCTGGTAAATGTACGAGGGGCGAGAGAGAGGCCGAAAGGAAACACCCTGAACTGGTATGCCTTACCTTCGAATGCAAAGCGGAGCAACTGCCTGTGATGAGGTGCCACTGGCACATGGAAATAGGCGTCTTTTAAGTCGACACTTGTGAACCAGTCTCCTGGTGTGATAGTTTGAAGGACGTCTACTGTGCGGAGCATGTGAAACTGCAGCGCTTTGATATAACGATTCAGACGTCGGAGATCGAGGATAGGACGAAAGCCGCCATGCTTCTTTGGAACAAGGAAGTAAATTGAATAGAACCCCCTGAGCTGGTCTGAACTGTGAACTGGCTCTATGGCCCCCTTCTCCAGGAGTTCCAAAATCTCCCGTTGTAGGGCAGCAGACTGCACCGAGTCGGAAACAACAGTCATCCTCACCCCATTGAACTTTGGAGGACGACATCTGAACTGAATTCTGTAACCTTCGAACAAGGTTGAAATGACCCATGGGTCTTGAACTTGAGCCTCCCAGTGGCTGAGTTGATTTCGTGAGAAACGGCTGGGGGCCAAACATTGGCAGTCAGACCCGACCACCTCTGCCTCACATCCCTGAGGACCTCTGGGCACGATTACTGGAAGCTCTGTGAAACCGTTCAGTTCTTGGGGGTCTGCCCATAGGCTCACGAAAGGCAGGCTGCTGGGAGAGCTGGCCCTCAACTGCAAAAGCACTTGCAGCTCTGGGAGTCGGCGGAAGCCTGGATGTAGAGTGAAAAGCTGTAGCACGTCTGACTGGCTGAGGTCTGGAAGACCGGTGTAGGTCAACAAACTGTTGCCGAGATTTACTAGCCTCAACAGCACACTCCAAAGTTTGTTGGGCCGCAGGTCCAAATACTTGGCCTGGAAGAACCGGCAGCGAACGGAGTGTGCCTCTGCAGGATTCGGATAGGGGTAACTGCGCAAGCCACACCTGACGTCTAGTGATGGTAAGGGTTGACATCAGTCTGCCAAGCTCTCTGGACATATCAAATCAATTTTATTTATATAGCGCCAAATCACAGCAAACAGCCGCCCCAGTGCGCTCCACACCACAAGGCAAGGCCATACAATAATTATGGAAAAACCCCAACGGTCAAAACGACCCCCTGTGAGCAAGCACTTGGCGACAGTGGGAAGGAAAAACTCCCTTTTAACAGGAAGAAACCTCCAGCAGAACCAGGCTTAGGGAGGGGCAGTCCTCTGCTGGGACTGGTTGGGGCTGAGGGAGAGAACCAGGAAAAAGACATGCTGTGGAGGGGAGCAGAGATCAATCACTAATGATTAAATGCAGAGTGGTGCATACAGAGCAAAAAGAGAAAGAAACACTCAGTGCATCATGGGAACCCCCCAGCAGTCTAAGTCTATAGCAGCATAACTAAGGGATGGTTCAGGGTCACCTGATCCAGCCCTAACTATAAGCTTTAGCAAAAAGGAAAGTTTTAAGCCTAATCTTAAAAGTAAGGAGGGTGTCTGTCTCCCTGATCCGAATTGGGAGCTGGTTCCAGAGGAGAGGAGCCCGAAAGCTGAAGGCTCTGCCTCCCATTCTACTCTTACAAACCCTAGGAACAAGTAAGCCTGCAGTCTGAGAGCGAAGCGCTCTATTGGGGTGATATGGTACTATTGAGGTCCATAAGATAAGATGGGACCTGATTATTCAAAACCTTATAAGTAAGAAGAGGAATTTTAAATTCTATTCTAGAATTAACAGGAAGCCAATGAAGAGAGGCCAATATGGGTGAGATATGCTCTCTCCTTCTAGTCCCTGTCAGTACTCTAGCTGCAGCATTTTGAATTAACTGAAGGCTTTTCAGGGAACTTTTAGGACAACCTGATAATAATGAATTACAATAGTCCAGCCTATGCGCATTGCGCAAATGCAAAAAGGCAGTCCTACATATTTGTTTAATATGCGCATTGAATGACATATCCTGATCAAAAATGACTCCAAGATTTCTCACAGTATTACTAGAGGTCAGGGTAATGCCATCCAGAGTAAGGATGGGGGGCCAAGTACAATAACTTCAGTTTTATCTGAGTTTAAAAGCAGGAAATTAGAGGTCATCCATGTCTTTATGTCTGTAAGACAATCCTGCAGTTTAGCTAATTGGTGTGTGTCCTCTGGCTTCATGGATAGATAAAGCTGGGTATCATCTGCGTAACAATGAAAATTTAAGCAATGCTGTCTAAAAATACTGCCTAAGGGAAACATGTATAAAGTGAATAAAATTGGTCCTAGCACAGAACCTTGTGGAACTCCATAATTAACCTTAGTCTGTGAAGAAGATTCCCCATTTACATGAACAAATTGTAATCTATTAGAAAATATGATTCAAACCACCGCAGTGCCTTTAATACCTATGGCATGCTCTAATCTCTGTAATAAAATTTTATGGTCAACAGTATCAAAAGCAGCACTGAGGTCTAACAGAACAAGCACAGAGATGAGTCCACTGTCCGAGGCCATAAGAAGATCATTTGTAACCTTCACTAATGCTGTTTCTGTACTATGATGAATTCTAAAACCTGACTGAAACTCTTCAAATAGACCATTCCTCTGCAGATGATCAGTTAGCTGTTTTACAACTACCCTTTCAAGAATTTTTGAGAGAAAAGGAAGGTTGGAGATTGGCCTATAATTAGCTAAGATAGCTGGGTCAAGTGATGGCTTTTTAAGTAATGGTTTAATTACTGCCACCTTAAAGGCCTGTGGTACATAACCAACTAACAAAGATAGATTGATCATATTTAAGATTGAAGCATTAAATAATGGTAGGACTTCCTTGAGCAGCCTGGTAGGAATGGGGTCTAATAAACATGTTGATGGTTTGGAGGAAGTAACTAATGAAAATAACTCAGACAGAACAATCGGAGAGAAAGAGTCTAACCAAATACTGGCATCACTGAAAGCAGCCAAAGATAACGATATGTCTTTGGGATGGTTATGAGTAATTTTTTCTCTAATAGTTAAAATTTTATTAGCAAAGAAAGTCATGAAGTCATTACTAGTTAAAGTTAAAGGAATACTCGGCTCAATAGAGCTCTGACTCTTTGTCAGCCTGGCTACAGTGCTGAAAAGAAAGCTGGGGTTCTTATTTTCTTCAATTAGTGATGAGTAGTAAGATGTCCTAGCTTTACGAAGGGCTTTTTTATAGAGCAACAGACTCTTTTTCCAGGCTAAGTGAAGATCTTCTAAATTAGTGAGATGCCATTTCCTCTCCAACTTACGGGTTATCTGCTTTAAGCTGCGAGTTTGTGAGTTATACCATGGAGTCAGGCACTTCTGATTTAAAGCTCTCTTTTTCAGAGGAGCTACAGCATCCAAAGTTGTCTTCATTGAGGATGTAAAACTATTGACGAGATACTCTATCTCACTTACAGAGTTTAGGTAGCTACTCTGCACTGTGTTGGTATATGGCATTAGAGAACATAAAGAAGGAATCATATCCTTAAACCTAGTTACAGTGCTTTCTGAAAGACTTCTAGTGTAATGAAACTTATTCCCCACTGCTGGGTAGTCCATCAGAGTAAATGTAAATGTTAATAAGAAATGATCAGACAGAAGGGAGTTTTCAGGGAATACTGTTAAGTCTTCAATTTCCATACCATAAGTCAGAACAAGATCTAAGATATGATTAAAGTGGTGGGTGGACTCATTTACATTTTGAGCAAAGCCAATTGAGTCTAATAATAGATTAAATGCATTCTCAGCATCAGTGTGGATGTTAAAATTGCCCACTATAATTATCTTATCTGAGCTAAGCACTAAGTCAGACAAAAGGTCTGAAAATTCACAGAGAAACTCACAGTAACGACCAGGTGGACGATAGATAATAACAAATAAAACTGGTTTTTGCGACTTCCAATTTGGATGGACAAGACTAAGTCAAGCTTTCAAATGAATTAAAGCTCTGTCTGGGTTTTTGATTAGTTAATAAGCTGGAATGGAAGATTGCTGCTAATCCTCCGCCTCGGCCCGTGCTACGAGCATTCTGGCAGTTAGTGTGACTCGGGGGTGTTGACTCATTTAGACTAACATAATTATCCTGCTGTAACCAGGTTTCTGTAAGGCAGAATAAATCAATATGTTGATCAATTATTATATCATTTACTAACAGGGACTTAGAGAGAGACCTAATGTTTAATAGACCACATTTAACTGTTTTAGTCTGTGGTGCAGTTGAAGGTGCTATATTATTTTTTCTTTTTGAATTTTTATGCTTAAATAGATTTTTACTGGTTATTGGTGGTCTGGGAGCAGGCACCGTCTCTACGGGGATGGGGTAATGAGGGGATGGCAGGGGGAGAGAAGCTGCAGAGAGGTGTGTAAGACTACAACTCTGCTTCCTGGTCCCAACCCTGGATAGTCACGATTTTGGAGGATTTAAGAAAATAAGCATATAAGCAAAGGTTTGGAGTGAGGCATCACTAAGACTTTGCGTAGCATCATCAACCTCTGCCTCCCTCAAAGACTTTGAGAGGGCAAGGGCTAAATGGGACAGTGAGTTGTCTGGGCGACCGATGCGAGCAGCTATGTCATAGCTTTTGGTGAGGAGGTCATCAGTGACCCTACACTGAGGACGTGGGCAGCGGGCATCCGGCCGAGCAGCATCAGCTGGAGCCATAACCAGGTTCGCAATAATGCTGTCAACGGCGGGCATACGGTTCAGACCATACTGCGCCGAATCACACATAGAACTAAGGTCTCTGCAGTCCTGTGATAGATGGGTCAATGATTTGGGGTCCGCCCAACATCGGTGGAGCTCCTCGATATATGGTTGTGAAACTGGAACGTTGAACTCAGGCTTCTGAGTGACTTTGAAAAAGGCACTTGAAGCAGTGGTTTCCGCAGGGGGATTGTCGACCCCAAGCCTGGATAAAGCCAACTGAACAGCTTGCTTGACAAAGGATAGTCCAGGTCCGGTTTGCGGCATGGCCTCGGCCTCAGAGGTATGAGAGCCCACTAATGAATGGCTTGGAGAAAGACCCTCCTCATCCTCCACACAGTTTATATCACTTGTCATGTACAAAGAATCAGTTGCAGCAATAGACAACATCTTCCTCCTGTTGAGTAACTACATTGGTCTGATCAGCCTCATTAGGGACAACAGGAACTGTCACTGCATCCCTAGGCTGTAGCTTCAGAAGCAAGGACTTAATCTGAGCAAACTCAGAAGTCAACGTTTCGACCTGGTCATGAGTAACCTTCTTAGCAGAAGGGGCTCCTGCATGTGGCCGTTTACGGCGCTTTGGTTCATTCCTGGGGCTGGAGGCCAAAGTCGCACTAGATATTCCACTTTCCAATGCCGCAAGTCTAGCAGATCTCTCTGCCAGTGGCATGCTGGCACAATTAAGGCAGGCATCGCCAGTCAGGGCTTCCCTCAGGTGTCCGATCCCATGACACGAGGGGCAAAGCATATGTCCATCATCTGGGCTCAAGGGAGCCAAACAGGTACTACAGCCATGCAACAAAGGCCCTGTCAACATTGTGGACTGCGTGCAGATGGCTAACGCAAGCCCTGATGGTTACAAATGGAATGACAAAGCGTGACTCACACGCAGTGTAAATAGTAACACGAGGCACGGAGCGTGAAGCACTCACAGCCGCAGACTCGACACGAGGCACGGAGCGTGAAACACTCACAGTGTAAAAGCTAATACAAGGCCTGGAGCGTGAAACACTCACAGCCACAGTAATAACACGATGCACACAGCCGAAAAACTCACAGCCCAAGTGCTAAGTCACTTAGAGCAACGACGACAACAGTAGCTGCTAGCGGAGCTGTTAAACTTAGCAAATGGCGGCAGTGCAGACAAAGTACTTCAAGGAGTGGAAAACACTCACAGCAAGCCCAACACAGTACACTATACTGGTTCTGATACACACACTACCACGTAGTTAACGGGGTTAGTGACACAACTAAACAAATAGCCAGCTTTCATCGAAACAACACAGCTAATGTGCACAGAGGAAAATACCCAGCAGGGCAGTGGCAAAGGCGCGCACCCGGCGTTTAGGAAGGTGTACTCACGACAGGCGTCAAAGAATACAAAAAACGGTGAAGCCATGTCTCGCAGCCTCTGGAGGACGTGTGCAGTGCACGTAGCTCCAACCGAAGGTGGGTTACGAGGCTACAAGCGAGAGCGGCAATCGCAGCTAAATGCGTTCTCAACCTTGAAGAATGCGAGAATGTAGAAAAGAAGCGAGCGCTGGGTGCGTCTGGTATATAAAGACAACCAGTGACGTCACCCAGGTCACATTCAATGGCGTGACTTTGTTGGTATATATTCTCGACCTCTGTGCTGCGCACATGTAGTTATCCAGGTGCTAAAGCACCGCCCTCTGGCAGTCAGGAGGAATGAAATAGAACCTCTCCTGCTGGGTTGGGATAGAGCCCCCCATCATATTTTGTCTCACTGTGAGCTTGTTTTTCACTACACCTGCAGGATCTGCACCTTTTTATGAAAATGATAATGGCCAGAAGTAGAGCTGTAATATTTTATTTTTATTTATTTATTTTTTCTTTTTGGGGGAGGGGGAAGTAGAACATAGGTGTAAAGTCAGAATTTTTGTTGTTATTATTATTATTATTATTATTATTATTACAAAAATAAATGTAGATATAGGCATCAAGTTTTTTTTTTTTTTGTTTTTTTTTGCCCACAAGTGTTAATGAAATTTTTGGAGAGGACGGGGTACACATGCTGCAGATAAAGGTGTCATTTTTCTTTTCTTTGTCTTTTTTCTTTCTTGACACAACCTTCCATTGTCTCTGCCTCAGCTTGAAATTGAGTCAAAGATTCATTGAATTTTTGTCACATGACCGTTTGTTTCAGCAGTCGTTCAAGGCTTCACGGTTGTGTTGAGAAGAACATATTTTTATTTTTATATATTTACAGATTCTGGATCATACAAAAGGGTTTGTAAACTTTGAAACATCAGTATTTTAACCTTTTTTTTGATTAGTTTGGTTTTTTTTCCTGATGGAAGTGCTCTGTGCAAATGGTTAGTTTCTAAACTAATAGTTAGTTTGGCTCTTGGAAATTTGAAATCCTAAATTTTTTTTTTTTTTTTTTTTTTACAGTTTCCAGCTACAGTAAATGGTGTAACTTTGAAGAAAGCGTGCCTTTCAAACCCTCCGGCAGGTTTTGAGCTTTAAGGGATTAAACAGATGTTAACTTGGTCATAATTCAGGAGGATATTAGGCATCTTATAATAAATTGCTCAATTAAAATGACAGGCTATAGTTAAGATTACTTGAAAATTCAAGTGACAGAATTGCAATATTGCAGAAGTGGTTGAGAATCTTTTTTTTTTCTTTTTTTTTTTTCTTTTCTTTTCTTTTGCTTGAGGAAAAGCATGTATGTTGACACAAGTTACCTTTCCACAAGCAGCAGGGGGCGTCATGGAGCCAGTCTCAGATGGTGTGTCTGCTTATGGGCTGCATCTGTTCACTACCTCAGAGTGTAAGTCCCAATTTAAATGTGCATTTTGCATGTTTTTAGGTTTTCCATTAGGTTACAGTATAGACTTACTGATGTTAAAAAGTTTTATTATATAACTTTAATAACAGAACTTGATGTCTAGGTGGAAGTGCCGCATATAGAGCAGCTCCTGTCCACTTTGGAGGACATGAGCTGCATGTGCACTCACCCGCAGTCTTACACGGCTGCCGCCAAGTGCTTTTCCGGCCTCGTCAACAAGAGGCCGCAGGGTCAGTGTGGTTTTGGAGCAGTTTCACATGAATTATGTTGAAGTAACTTTTCCACCAGCTTTAAGGAGAAGTAGCAGCCGTGGTGGTTTGTTTTCTTCTTTAGGTGAATATCTGGACAGTGTAATTCAAAAGATGATGAAGCGGGTGTGTCACGAGCTGGACGCCATGTCGTCTCCTGTGCGGACTCAGGCCGTCATGCTCCTGATATGGGTAGGAGACGCCGCCATAAAATGTGACTTTTATTTCAGGATCATGTCACAAAGAACCTCTTCGAGTCATCGTTCAGAGTCCAGACTTGTTGTTGGTCTTGTGGTTGAACCCTGTTTTTGTTTTTTGTTTTTGCCTGCAGGTTGCCAGAGCTCTGCTCATCAGGTATCACCCTCTGTCCACCACCCTGACCGACAAGGTGAAAAGAATAATATCAATAAATAAACGGTTAACTCCTTTGAAAGGTGCATCAGATTTGGATGAGATGAGTTTTCTTACAAACGCTTATCATCTGTGTGTTCCTGAAGCTTTTCTCTCTGCTCGACGATGCCGATCTGGGCTCCACGGCAGCGGATGGATTCTTGTTGCTGATGAGTGACTCCACCGACGTCTTGAACCGCCGTTGCCATGCAGTGGTGCAGATCATGTACCGCCAGCGATTCTTCAGCGAGAATTCAGCCAAGCTGGTCCGAGGCTTCAATGCTGCTCAAGGTACTGAGTGACAACACGAGCCGGGATAAACTCACTAGGAGGTGTGGTTACCAAAGACGCCACTCAGTCTATTCACTAGTTTAGGGTGTTTTTCAGATTGGGTTCAGTAGGGCAGGTACCACCACCACAAGCCATCTACTGCAAACAGTTTTATTTACTGTCCGTCTCCCTTCCAGACAAGAAGCCCAACTACCTGAAGGCTCTGTCCAACATCGTCAGCAAACTGCCCAAACAGGTCCAGGTCACTGAACTACCCGCGGTGAGTAAATCAGCTGTTGGGGTGAGTTGGACCTGTCACGTCTGTCCATGCAGGTTACATGTCACAAGAACCATGGTGCCAGAAAGACGACTTGATATCCAGTAAATTAGACGATGACAGCTGATGGTAGTTTTTGTCTCTGTGCAGCTCCTGCTGCTGTTGCTGGAGGCCTTGTCTTTCCCGGACCAGAGTGTCCAGCTGTCCACTTTATCCTGTCTGAAGCCCGTCCTCATTGACCCGCCGCCAGCTCTCATACAGCAGCTGGAGGCTTTGGTCAACAGGCTGCTGGGCCTGATTTCTAGTCCAGCAATGGTTAGTGAGAAATGACGTGTAGCTGAGTTTTCTCTCTGTGGAAATGTTTCTAAATTACAGATGGACCTGTGGACTCCACAGTCCTCCACGTGTATGTCATCATACCTTTTTAGAATAATTTTTTTTTTTTTTTTTTTTGTACCTTTTGCAGGATGTAAGGATTGCTTCCTTGCAGTGCATCCATACTCTTTCCTGCTTCCCAGTCCATGAGGTATAAGAAATTTGTTTATGGTCTAAGTAATTTAGATTTGTCAAATTGTCTAAATGTCCCTCTCTGGTGTCAGATAGAGTAGTGTTCAGAATAATAGTAGTGCTATGTGACTAAAAAGATTAATCCAGGTTTTGAGTATATTTCTTATTGTTACATGGGAAACAAGGTACCAGTAGATTCAGTAGATTCTCACAAATCCAACAAGACCAAGCATTCATGATATTCACACTCTTAAGGCTATGAAATTGGGCTATTAGTAAAAAAAGTAGAAAAGGGGGTGTTCACAATAATAGGAGCATCTGCTGTTGATGCTACAAACTCAAAACTATTACGTTCACACTGCTTTTTTTGCAATCCTGTGAATCACTAAACTAGTATTTAGTTGTATAACCACAGTTTTTCATGATTTCTTCACATCTGCGAGGCATTAATTTAGTTGGTTTGGAACCAAGATGTTGCTTGTTTACTAGTGTGTTTGGGGTCATTGTCTTGTTGAAACACCCATTTCAAGGGCATGTCCTCTTCAGCATAAGGCAACATGACCTCTTCAAGTATTTTGACATATCCAAACTGATCCATGATACCTGGTATGTGATATATAGGCCCAACACCATAGTAGGAGAAACATGCCCATATCATGATGCTTGCACCACCATGCTTCACTGTCTTCACTGTGAACTGTGGCTTGAATTCAGAGTTTGGGGGCCGTCTCACAAACTGTCTGCGGCCCTTGGACCCAAAAAGAACAATTTTGCTCTCATCAGTCCACAAAATATTCCTCCATTTCTCTTTAGGCCAGTTGATGTGTTCGTTGGCAAATTGTAACCTCTTCTGCACATGTCTTTTATTTAACAGAGGGACTTTGCAGGAGATTCTTGCAAATAAATTAGCTTCACACAGGCGTCTTCTAACTGTCACAGCACTTACAGGTAACTCCAGACTGTCTTTGATCATCCTGGAGCTGATCAATGGGTGAGCCTTTGCCATTCTGGTTATTCTTCTATCCATTTTGATGGTTTTCCGTTTTCTTCCATGCGTCTGTTTTGTTTTTTTTTTTTTTGTCCATTTTAAAGCATTGGAGATCATTGTAGATGGACAGCCTATAATTTTTTGCACCTGCGTATAAGTTTTCCCCTCTCCAATCAACTTTTTAATCAAACTACGCTGTTCTTCTGAACAATGTCTTGAACGTCCCATTTTCCTCAGTCTGTCAAAGAGAAAAGCATGTTCAACAGGTGCTGGCTTCATCCTTAAATAGGGGACACCTGATTCACACCTGTTTGTTCCACAAAATTGACAAACTCACTGACTGAATGCCACACTACTATTATTGTGAACACCCCCTTTTCTATTTTTTTTTTTTTTTTTTTTTTTACTAATAGCCCAATTTCATAGCCTTAAGAGTGTGCATATCATGAATGCTTGGTCTTGTTGGATTTGTGAGAATCTACTGGTACCTTGTTTCCCATGTAACAATAAGAAATATACGCAAAACCTGGATTAATCTTTTTAGTCACATAGCACTACTGTTATTCTGAACACTATACTCTGCCATCAAATGAAGGAAAGTAAAAATAAAATCACATGACATAAAATAACAATGCATCTTAAAGATTATGCATTGTTATTTTATGTCATGTAATTTTATTTTTATATTGTCCAGGCTCTAAGTTGCATCTGTCCAATGCATCACCATGGGGGGGTTAGGTACATGTCGCACCGCTTTATATGTCACATTTATTTTTGAAACATGTTACTGCATACAACAAGAAGCAAAGTAAATTTAATTGGCTTTTTATTAGCAAATACTGCGTTAGTAAGCAGAAGCTAACAGGCTATTTAATGGTATAGTACGAATCACAAACAACTTGAGTAAACTGCTTTTTGTCACCACTAAGCAGATGATCATAAGGGAGGTAAATATGCAATGTAATTAAACATTTGAAAACTTTCATAAAACATTGGCTAGAGCTAATAGACTTAGTTTGGCCTGGCTGAACTGCCATTGCTGTTCTTGTTGCCTCACACCGTTCAAGCAAGTGTTCTGAGTAGTATGAAGGTTATATTCCCTTTTTTATATTCAAGAGTATAGTCTTTCATTTATTTTGGATGGTGCCATCTTGTGGCTATAAATGATAATGCATTTTTCCCCCATATAAAAGTTGCTTCTGAATAAAAGGACACCCAAAATTAATAATAAAAAAAAATGTTAGTCTTATAGACTTGTAGTCCAGAAAATGCAGTAGTTGCATAGATTAATGTTGGCCAGTGATTGTCAGAATGAGAGTTATTTGAATGAATTATTATTTATTTTTTTACTTTTAATTTTGTGTGTGGTTCAGATCTTGCCGTTTCGGGCTCGAGTGCTTCGAGCTCTGGCTTGTCCCCTCGACGACAAGAAGAGGCTGGTGAGGAAGGAGGCGGTTCAGACGCGAGCAGAATGGTACGTTTTATTTTGTGCCATTTTAAAGAGGAAGAAACTTGAGGATTTTTTTTAAAAGCAATATACAAAAACAAAAGCAAAGTATCTTTGAGCAGGAAAGCAGCTAATAAATAATAAATCTAAACGTAATTGTCTCATAACAAACGTGTTAGTCTCAGAAATCCTGCAAAACATGCTAAAGTCAGCTGCATGTTTTTATTTAATAATAGCCAAATGTTTAGACTCCTGGAACCTTGTTTTTTGCTCGCTCTGGTGAATGAAAGGCGGGAGGAGGCGGAGTCACCGCCTGCTGCTCCAGGTAATGTGGAGGATTTTCTTAATAAAAAAGGTCTTTTTTGTTTGTTTGTTTTTGTCCTCACAGGTTCCTTGTTGGAAGTCCCGGTGGAAGGTGATTTTCTGCCTCAGCCGCCCTTCACATCCTGCCGTCTTGTGTAAACCTGAAAGGTGATGAATGTGTGAAATCCGAACTCCAGACCCAGGTTCTGACTGTGAAACCTGTGTTGTCCCTCCCACAGATGCCTCAACTTCCTACTCAAGCTTCATCTTTTTATACTGTTTCCTCTGCCTTTCTTCCAACTTTCCATGAGTTTAAAAAAAAAATGAAGGAAAAAAAAAAAAAGCTTGGCACTGGAGGTGTCACTCTGTGACGTCTCATGTTTCACTATCAGACAAAAAGTCACACGGTATAAAAGATGTTTTGGTCATTTACCTTTTTGCCACAATTGTATTGATGCTTCACACCTCAGATGATTTTATTTATTCCTGCACTTTGAGTTTGTGATCAGAAGTGACGGCAGATGCTTTTTTTTTTTTTTTTTTTTTTTTGAGCAGCCATTCAAAATCTGCTCCTCTGATAGCGGCACGTCTGAATGTGTCGCGGGTGTGTTTGATTTGTGCTACTGTGTGGGCCTGAAAATGTGACGGTGCCTGTTTTCTGATGGCTTACAGCGTGATGATGCGTCTGGAGCGTCGCGCCTTCAGTGAGATTATAAAAGTAATTTTACGTAACGTTATCATTCAAATGGCCTAAGATTGTAATTATGTGGACAAACTGTTCAGTTCCTGCCTTGTGTTCACCTGTTATTGAAATGATTGTTGATGCATTTCAGGAAAGTTGGATGAACTTAATACTACAATTTATGCCAAGAACATAGACAATATTTAAAATTTACACTTGAGATGTCATTAAAGGTTTTCTTTTAATTAAGCAGATTTTTGGGTAATTTCTTTTTAAGCATGTTTTTAGTCATTGATTGTTACCTGAAAATCAAGTATCAGTTTAACAAGAACAACGCTGCGAGTGTTTCTCGAACATAAATAAATCCTCAATGACGTTTTGTATCTCAAATGTAGTTTTGTCTATTCTGATCAAAGTGAAAGTAATTTTTTTCCCATCAAAGTGTTTCTATGGTAACAGGACTTCTGTCTCATTCATCCTGAGGTCTTGCTGATGGCATCGACATCCGAAGGTTCAAAATCAAATATTTGACTATTTTCCTTTTTCCGTCATCTTCCCAACACACCTCACTCCTTTAAACCTACACACCAGTGACATTACACCACAGTGAAGCTTTTTTTTTTTTTTTTTTTTTCTTCTTCTCAGTATTTAAAGCAAATGGGCACAGTATAAACTAGAGTGCAAACCTCCAAAACTAGTTCCCAATTGCACAAAATTTTACTTTGGAAAAAATTTAAGGTCAAAATCCTGTTATAAATGGCTTCTCATAAGCTGAATTAGATGTGATCAAATGTCAGGAGGATGTATTTAGTTCATGCACTTGAATCAAAGTATTTTTTTTCTGGCATTGTCAGGGGTTTTTTTCCCCACCTTTTTCAGTTTCTGAATTCTTTTTCAGATAATTTTCATTTGGTTATCTCTGCTGTGCACAATTTGTCATTGATTTTTGGCACTTTGTTTCTGACTGATAACTGGAAGAAAAAGGCATATAATTGGAATCTCCATCCATTGTTGGTGGCGTAGGTAAGTCCATAACAGAAAAATGAGCGTGATTGAGGCACTTTTGATTGAGCTTTAATGTAAAATGTATAACAAATGGACTTTTCAATATTAAATTCAAATGGCCACAAAATCCACAATCCAGATCAAACTTTGTCAGGCGATAGTGTCAGTCTGCACCTCACTTACAAATATGAGAGTGAGTGGGGCACATTTGCTTAAGATATAATGTAAAATATACATTAAATGGGGTTTTTAAATGTTAAATTTAATTGGCCACAAAATCTGTAATCTGGCTCAAACTTTCACTTGATAAAGGATATGAACCTACATAACTGAAAGAAATCTGATCTTTTTTGACAGTTATGAATTTTTTGAAAATTCATCCATTATTAAAGGATAGATTTTTTTTTTTTTCCTGACTGATGACCTTGAAAACTGAATCAGTTCTTACCCCTCAGCATATGAATCCTCTGTAAAAAATTTTCATAATGTATGAAAAATTGGGGTGGAAATTATTTGTTCAAGAAGTAAAAAAATCTTGCAGCACTTTGCACTTTATTATTACAGGCTGGACACGGCAGCCAATAATTCATGAGCACATAATTTTAAATAGATGGATTCAAATCAGATATTAAAATCTATGGATCAAACTTTTCTCTCTTGGCACCATCTCAACCTAGTCTATGTACAAAAGCCACACCTGACAACTGCACTTAGTTTAAAAAAGCGGTGGTGTAAACTTTGACACGTCTGTCAATAAATGTGCACATTTCTAAACTACCACAATTTAATAAAAAAGTTAAAGAAAACATAGCAAAGAGTAGAAAAAGATCAGATGATGTTATAAATCAAAAAATAAAAGTGTTTTCCTCACAAGCTGATGAAAAAAAAAAAATGAGTGTCTTAATTTGAACAACTGGAGCATTTATCATATGGGTGGGCGGAGTAAGACAGCAGCAGCCAATCACCTCAGGCCACAGTCCTGTTTAAAAAGTCAACACATAATGCCGTCTTCATGTCCTGTGTTTACAGAGGAGAGGGTTTGAAGCGTTGCTGTCCAGCAGCACCGTTCGCTTGGGGCGGCGCTGGCTGCAGTTGCAGAGTAACGCCAGATGGTGGCGAGGTTTCCTGAGGAGTCACGGGTGGTTATGTCTGCAGTCTGGCTGCACCATCAAAGCTCACATCAGTCATGTTGCGACACACGAGTGCACGCCGACACTGGCGAGGTTAAAAGGGTCAGATGGCCATCGGGTCGCGTCGGGTGAAGGTGCAGTCCCACGCGATGCCGTCGCCACTGGGAAGATGGCCGGAGGGCAAGAGGACCCTCGTAAACCAGTGACTGAGAACCAAACGGACAGATATGATGAAATAAGACTGGAACCAACAAAAGGATCTCATCAAACGTGTAGTCTGTTTCAGAAGTCAGGGGTCAAAATGTGGACAAAGCAGGCAGTCCACAGGAGAGGCGCAATCGTTTTGTGTTGTTTGAACTCACCTGATTTTCTCCACACCGAACATCATCTTCCAGTTGTTCATTTTACCGTGATGACACGGATTTCTGAAAACCTGCACAAGAACAGAGGCAACATCAAAAACATTTTCAGGTACTAAGTATTTGCAGGGAAAAATTGAACTATCACCATCTAGTGGCAGGTTGCAGTACACCTTGGTTTCTATGGAGAAGTCATGGCAATTTAAACTGGCAACTACGTTTCCAGTTGGTTCTGGGAAAGGATGGTTACAGAATCCACATCCTCATGGACTCACTGTAGTTAAAATTCTTGGGGAAAATGTCAATTTTTTTTATTATAAAATAAATACTGCATTATTCATTTCCCCACAGATTCATGTCTGACATTTATAATATGTTGTATTTTGTATTTCGTGTTTAAAATGGTTTTGTACTTGATTATACGCACACACGAAACAGCAACCCAAAGAAACCTGGATTCAGTTAGCCAGTGGATATTCCAACCTAAATCCTATGTCCAACTGATTAAGTGGTCTTGCAAGGAGGGTTTGAAACCACAGACTCTACAGCAACTATTTATTTAAATGGAAAATAAATTAAAAAAAAAAATCTTGACTTATTTCAATTTCTGATCTTTTTGCTACAAATGTGTCAGTTTATAAGCTTTAAAAAAATGTTTTTGTTTTGTTTTCTTGCAAATTTGCCACTTTTACACTGAGGTTTGTGTTTTTCCTGCGAGATGTCTCTCAGGCTTCCATCGAGCACAGCTGTGCCACTCGATCCCACGTACGGAGGTCAGTAATGTGGCCAGAAGGATTCAAACGTATGGAGGACGGGACTTTTTACGATAACTATCAATTACTCTGTGTCTTTGCTTTGTTTTCTGTTTATACTTTACTAAAGCAGTTTGCAGGGTTTTTATATATATATATATATATATATATATATTCAGACTTTTGCTCATGGCTGTTTTGCACTCATGATCTATGACCTTATCTGGTCTTGTGCCTTCGTTTGTAGTTCATTGGGAAAAAAGAACATGTATAACTTTGTGTACCTTCCCGTTCTCTTTGAGTCTTTTGGTCTCTTTGCGGTTGATGTGACGTTCTATGCTCGTTTCCCCTCTGCTGATGAGCGCTGCGTGCCATAGGGTCAGCCCTCCCACAGCTACTGCCACCGAGCTGCAGGGAGGACACACTGCATCCTGTTAATCAACCACATGATTATTTCATAAACATGATGCACGCCGGGTGAAGCGTTCTGACCTTGTCAGTACCCAGAGGAAGATGATACTCTTGTGAGTGGTCATTTCTCTGAAGGTGTAGGATGGAGGCGTGGCCTGATAGGAACTCTGCAGTGTAAAATATCAGTGTTACATGAAAGAATTCATAATGGAGCAGGTGATAACGTCCAGCAGAGTCTCACCTCAATGGCATTGTAGGCGTCCACAAACATGTGCCTGCTGCTGACGCTGCAGTAGATGCAGCCGAGCGTCATATAGAGGCAGAAGGAGAAGAAGTAGCGATGGTTGAAATGCCCAACGCAGTTGTTCAACCAGGCTGGAAACTCATTTAGTTCAATAATCACAAAGGTGGGATATAAAACATGAGATGCTTAAAAGCTGCTATGAACAAAAATTAATAATATCAGCCAACTACCACTTCCAATGTAAAGATTTAGCAGTGTAATGATGCTATGTGCCGAGAATGAAGCAGCGCTCCCTCTGTGTGTGTTGTAATCTGAGCTTTTCACTTTCTTGTTTTTATTGCCACACCAGCTGCATGCACACATGTAGTGCACGGCATTTATAGAGTCCTTTGAACTGCAAAAACGCCTCCACTGATGTTTTCTCCTCTTGAAGAAGGAGAGGGTTGGGGAGGAGAGGCTGAGGGGAAGCTGGTGTTTTGGTCCTGAAATGCTGGTGTTAGTGCGACATCTAGTGGCACAAAATCTTGGTGTTGGAAGGATACGACAGTGGTGGTCCATCTTCAAAATGCACCTGGAAAATGAAGGTGCCAAGTGTTAGATTATTTCTCACATGCAAACATGCTCAATATGTCATACAGAAAATCTGTCTACTTTTGTTGACTACTATTCTATTCTCATATCTTGAAATGCCCAAGAAAACCAGACTGACTCTGTTTAACGAAATCAGTTTAAAATAATGTTGACAACAAAACATTAGCGGAGATAAAAAAAAAATAAAGATCCAGTGTTGCAGACCAAACGGTCCCCCCGCCTTCATGTGCATGTCTGAGATGGACTCTGTTCACCCAAAGGGAATATTGTGATTATTAACCATCAGATGACAAAGTAAAACATCTTAAATCATTCTAAAGTCAGTTTTTAGCAGAAATGAGGCCATAATCGCCTCTTATTGTCACTGATGCACGAAATGATGTAGGCGCAGCTGCAAGTCAGACGTCTGCCGTGCTGCTGCGGCACTCTGATCGCTTCCTCTGTCTTTTATGATGAAATAATCCTGAATTTATGTGGAAATGATTGTTGTACAAAAGCTTCAGATATCTGTCGCTGAGACAGATGATGACTGGAGGCAGTCTGAAGCAGAAATGAGGTGATGATTGGTGGATCACAGCTGACGCTTAGAAATGACGATGCTGACGCTCCGGAATGCCTCATGCACAGTGAAGGCAGGGGGGGACTGATTTATAGGGGGGACCGTCAGTCGGTGACACCGGCAGACGTCGCTGCTGTTGTGATCTTACACGTTGCAGATGCTGCAGTGGTGCGTTCTGGGAGGTTTTGGAGTGATGCATTTCTTACAGATAGACACTGAGGGAATGTGAACATTGTCCTAAAAAGAAAAACAAATTAAAAAATAATAATAATAAAAACAGCAGAAGAATGTTATTGCTGCAGCTAAAAGTAACACTCATTATTTTTTTTTTTTGTCAATACAGTAATCTTTCACAGTCGGTCTCTCAACATTGGTCAACAAATCTCCAATGTATTATGAGCATTAAAGAGGTCATATTCTGCAGCATGAAATGGCTCATTTTAGACTTTTGTGACATATGCTCTGCCTCCCATTCTACAAGAGTAGAATGGGAGGCAGAGCCTTCAGCTTTCAGGCTCCTCTCCTGTGGAACCAGCTCCCAATTCAGATCAGGGAGACAGACACCCTCTCTACTTTAAGATTAGGCTTAAAACTTTCCTTTTTGCTAAAGCTTATAGTTAGGGCTGGATCAGGTGACCCTGAACCATCCCTTAGTTATGCTGCTATAGACTTAGACTGCTGGGGGGTTCCCATGATGCACTGTTTCTTTCTCTTTTTGTTCTGTATGCACCACTCTGCATTTAATCATTAGTGATTGATCTCTGCTCCCCTCCACAGCATGTCTTTTTCCTGGTTCTCTCCCTCAGCCCCAACCAGTCCCAGCAGAAGACTGCCCCTCCCTGAGCCTGGTTCTGCTGGAGGTTTCTTACTGTTAAAAGGGAGTTTTTCCTTCCCACTGTAGCTAATTATTGTATGGCCTTGCCTTACAATATAAAGCGCCTTGGGGCAACTGTTTGTTGTGATTTGGCGCTATATAAAGAAATTGATTGATTGATATGTCACCAAACTGCCCCCCTAGCACGTTTGCTCTGACAAACGCCCATATGATTGACAGGAGATCACACTGCTCCCCCACAATACAGAAGGCGTGGCCCGCTCCTTTCCATTTAAAGTGACACGCACAGAAAGTCTGGAAGGTGATTTGTTTGTTTTATTTTTATTTGTGTTACATTGTCTGTAGGGCGTGTTTGGTCCCAATTTTTAACCAGTTTTTAGCTCCGCTAATCAAAGCTGATGGGCACAGCTTACTTCTTCTCCATCATCCAATCCATCAGTCAACTTTCTCTTAAAATTGACTCGTTCGTGTTTTTATTGGATCAGTCTGAATGTTTAATCAGTGTGTGTGTGTGTGTGTGTGTGTGTGTGTGGGTGGGTG
Organism: Thalassophryne amazonica; assembly: GCF_902500255.1. NCBI lineage: Eukaryota > Metazoa > Chordata > Actinopteri > Batrachoidiformes > Batrachoididae > Thalassophryne > Thalassophryne amazonica. Next base: position 66,878,276 of record NC_047120.1, on the reverse strand, counting down.
GGTGGGGGGCTCTTGGTACCTTGGGCGGGTGTCCTGGCGAGGTGGTGGTGGCCTTGTAGTAATGGAACACCACCATAACGAGCAGCCAGTGGCCGCAGCAGACGTGCCAGACGATCCAGTGCACGGGGTAGGTGCTGAGGATTGTGGGTAGAAGGCACAGGTAAACGATAACCAGCACTGAGGTCATCAGCAGGACAACCAGAGAGACAAACACCTGAGAGGAAGAAGAAGAAGGTGAGAAGACTTGACTGCAAAAGAACATCACCAAAATAAAGCGATGGAAAACAAATCCCACCACGTTTGGCTCCGTGGCGCTCTATGTTTTGTTAACACAGACAGTCCTTAAGTTAAACTTTTTCAACTTTCATCACTTTTCTGTATGTGCATAAACAAAGCAGGTTTTATTGGTTGTGAGCTTTACGGACAGCGTTATGTGTTAAGTCTTTGTGGCACGTTAAAAAATTAATGCAGATGAATTCATCTGAAGTTGAATTGGAACTGTTGACATTTTGTCTTTCATAAATAAGCAAACGACTTTCACTTCATGTGCAACTTGCTTCAGCTCTGCTTTGCATGTTGCAAGAACCTGCAAAAAAACATGACATTAGAACAGGCCATCACCATTTTACAAGATTAAACAAAACGTTCGGGGATTTTTACATTTTTTTTTAACTGTTTGAATGAAATCATCATAATTTTACTTGAGCAAAGTTTGTCTGTCCGTCTGTCTGTTCCCCTGCTCCTCCCAGGTCTTTTGTCCAATTTCCACCAAACAACATGTGGATGACTGTCAACCCCAGAATTACCCTTAAAGGGTATGTTGTGGCAAAGGTCAAGGTGAGTGGAGTTAAAGGTCATATTTAAGTTCTTCACTGTGGTCTGTACCAAACTCTACACACATCTGGAGGTAGATACCCTAATTGTATGGTGTTGCCAGATTTGTCAAAGGTCAATCATTCAGGTCAAGGTCATGCTCATTTCTATCAAACCTGGTGTGTCAATGAAGGTTGACCCCAGACTTTTTTAAACCCAATTTTTACTAAATATGGCACAAGTGTATTCCAGAACTGCCCTGACAAGGTTAGTCAGAAGGAAATTATTTGGGTGAAGGTCACCTGGGTCAAATGTGCATTGTCCACAGGTACTATTACCTCATTATAATAATCCAACACACACACCTCCGTAAGACGTCTGATACCTTTTTAAATTATAATTTAAATAATGAATGTTAAATGTTTTTACTGAATGTGTTATCTCTCTGCAAAGTTAATCAAAAATTAATGATTTTTTTTTTTTTCCATTGAAACTCAGTGAGCAGGTTTGAGTCTTTCCTGGAACAGAAACCACAAACTCTAAAGGTGGATTCACACAAAGGGGCGGAGCCAGGACACCAAAAATTATTAAAGGCCATTTCTTTACTTCTACCAAGGAGGTCATGTGATCACTGGCATTTGAACTCCCCCCTGCCATTTGTTTTTAAAACAACGTATCTCAAACATTTAGTACCACCTAAGGGCTGCGCCAAGTAATGACACAAGTAAACTGTCGGTTCCTCTACCAACGCTACTGTCACAAATGCATCCTCTCACAGCAGGTGATGAAAAGGTTACAAGAACATCTGCAACTACGTGATGTGAAACAGAGTAACACAACCAGCCAAAGCCAAATTCCACCTCCACTAACTGTTACCGTGCGTGCGTGCAGGTGGACACTTCACAGCATTTCCTCAGTGCAGCAGATTAAAAATTAGTAAAGAGTTGGACAGAGATGAAAGCAAACTGAAACAGATTTCGATGTACTGATCTCCTGGAACATATTAAGTGTTAATGTGATGCTCCCTTTTATTTTAACTGTTACTTTGGTAAAACAGCCACACAGTCTTGTCCTAGTTTGAGATCCTGTAACTTACTCAGGTGTGACTCAAATACCAAGAAAAAAGTATTTATTATTAATAGTAAATGGACCGCATTTATGTAGTACTTTTCAATCTGCATCAGAAGCTCAAAGTGCTTTACAATTATGCCTCACAGACACACTCACACACCGATGTCATAATAATTACAATAACCAGTGATCTAAATAATATTTAATGTTGAATATAATATTGAATGTTTTAATATTAAATATAATTAAATTTAATAAATGCCAATAATATAAAGTTTACTACAACAATGCACACAAATCCTAAATTAAAGAGTTGGCAATACAGACAAAAGGTGCAACTTATACTCTGGAAAACAGCATACAGACTTTTCAGCATTAGCAGAGGTACTCTGTGAGTATCCTATACTACTTAGTAATACACTTTTAAATTCTTTAACATTGCAACATTCAAGCACCCATCTCAATTTGCTTTAATAAGTATGAGTACACCGTGAATGATGTTATGGTTCACTGTAGGAAATCTGAATAGTTGCATCGTTACACCCCTAATTTGAGGTGAAGACAAGAGGACGTCCACAGACTCACCACTCCAAACCAACGGGTGACATTGTCCACGATCCAGTAGATGGGTTCGAAAGCACAGTCCAGCAGAGTGTCCGAGTCGGTGAGACTGTTGTAATACAGAGATTTGAGCAGCACCTTGCTGTAGCTCCACCATGCCGAGAACCAGCCACTGTTCCACAGTTTGGGTCCCACACCACGGCTTTCTCTCCACTTTTGGCATGGTAGACACCAGCGTAGCACTAGTCGCATGGCCCGTGAGAGCTGCCACCTCCAGCTGCTGCCCATACGTACAACACCGCCAACACCACCGCCTCCTCTCCTCCACACTCTCCCTTCCAGACACATGCAAACAAATAGACATGCACACGAGCAGTTACAAACACAAGCTGCATAAAACAGCAGCTCCTCATAGCGCAGCCTGATGGTTTCCATTTGTTGTCTGATTCTGCTGTCTCCAAAACAGGTCACCTCAGGCCAAAACTTTCAGATTATTTGTGTAGGAGAGAAAGTAACTGCGGGAAAATGAAACAGCCACGACATAAGAGGCCAGAGCTCTTAAGAGCACTCCCTCATCCAAAGCATTTTAAATAAAGACAAGAGCATCCTCCGTGTGACACGTCACCCCTACGACACGGGGCTATCAGGTATAGAACCTACACCCCTCAGTTTACACAATTAAAGGTCTGTTAATAATTCAAAGCAAAGGAAGGGCACCACGCAGCAGTAATCCAATAAGAGGGAGATGAGTTTCCTAAGAAGTAAATAAAGTGGCTACCTGAACCCGGGACGCCATTTCAAGAAAGCGAGTAGAGGTTACACAGGTCAGCCTCGTTATCCAAAATGGGATGACATAAATAATGAGAGCTATTAATGAGGAACAGTAAGGCCTAAGTTCATTTCTTATTTATTCATTTTTGGCCCTCATATTTACACATTCTAAGCAGTCAAACATCATCATGTTCTACTCACCTTTAATGAAGTAACTTTTTAAAAAATTAGCTTAGCAAGAAATTAATGAGTAAACAGGGCAGTCATCACAGGAGTTGAAAAAAAAATATATGACATGCTCAGAACTGCAATGAAACGACACCAACAACATGCACTGTAAACGTTGGCATGATTTCTCAACTTCAGGAGTTGGAATAAATGATTTGTTTATATATTTATATCGAAATCATAGTGATTTATAATAAAATGGTTCAGAGATTTGAAATCTTGTGGACACATTTGCACGTAAGCAACAAGCCCCCTTGCAAGATATCTGGAAGTGTGCAAAGCTGTGGTGCAGAAGCAGAAGAATTGCTCAAATTTCCAAAATTTTATGCATTTTAGAAGAATTTAACACTAACCCTTATTCAAATCCTAAAATTTTTTAAGATACACTAATTTGCAAGGTTGCCAAGTGGTCGAGACATCAGACTGAGAGAATCGTTCAGACACCAGAAGCATGCAGCACCCTTCCAAAAATGGAACTGACACTTCCGCTGTCGGTGTCGTTTGCCCCTTTGGAAATCTTTCTGCCACTTACTTGGCTCCAGGTTGCATTGGCAGTTGACCAACCAGCTCATTCCACACTTTCCTATCCTCAGCCAAGTCCTCTCCTCCTGGGGAATCCTGTGGTGTTCAAAAGCTAACTGGGAGATGTAATTCCCCCCCAGCATGTCCTAGGTCTTCCAAGGGACTTCCTCCCAGTTGGACATACCTGGTAAACCTTTCGAGGGAGATGACTAGGAACCACCTGTTGATGCAAAGGAGCAGCAGCTCCTACTCCGAGTTCTTCCTGGATATTCAAACTTCTCACCCTGTACCCGAGGGTAAGCTCAGATACACTACAGAGGAACCTCATTTCCACTGCTTGTATACACAATCTTGTTCATTCGGTCATTACCCAAAGCTCATGACCACGGCACGTGAGGATAAGAGCGTAAATGGAGAACTTTGTCTTCTATTTCCTCACCATGACGGTCTGTTGCTGATTCTGCAGGACCTCAGAAGCAGCACCGATATGTCTGGTGGACATGTGCTGTGCAATTTGCGAATTGAACTAACTATACTGCGCAAGACTCCTGGAAGTGCGCAAAACTGTGGTCTGGCAGCATAGGAATTATTCAAATTTTCGAATATTTTATATATCTTATAAAAACGATTCCCTAGCCAAGATCCTTATTCTAATCCGAATCCCAAACCTAAACCATACAAGATAAAAAATAATTCGAGAGGTTTAGAATCTCATTCTGACAACGGAGGCACTTCGAGAAATTGTGTCCACTAACAGTTTTAGCCAAAATATCACCACGTTTGATGAGACATATAAATATTACAATAAAAAATATACTGATGACAACTTGTCCTTTAGTACCTGCTTTCAGCCTCCAGCCGCCGTCAACCCGCCCGCAGTACGTCCATTTAAATAAATCCGTCCACCGCACCGAATCTGACACTGACCCTACCGTAATTCACCTGAACAGGTAAAAACTGCGACAAACCAACAAAACTCATGTTAAAGCGGGTTAAGCTAAAAGCTAACAGGGCACACCGGATCCTCTCCTTCTTCTATGGCGTTTAACAGCAGCCCGCATCCTTCTTGTTGTATTTGCTGCCACCTTCTGGATCTTTCCGTTATAGCGGCACGAAATCCTCTCGATGAGTCCAGTGTCTTTAAAGTATTTAAAAAGTCAACAAACTCTTCCTCCGACCACTCGACCTTATGTCTAAAACACTTCCTACAGAAATTTCTTTCAGGCCTGTTCTTCTAAATTCTGAGAGAAGCTCTCGCCTTTCTCTAGAATATTTATTACAGTACATGAGGACGTGCTGCACTTTCTCTGTCTGTGGTCCATCCTGGTCAAGAAAGTATCAAGAAATTATGACCAGTTCTCAGTCTAGTAATAGTGACTTCATCCTTTCTTTTCCACCTGTTTCTTTTTGTATTCATATTTTCTTTTGTCACAGATTTTTTGGCCAACCTATCCACCTTCTCACTTGTTGGGAGACCTCTCTGATTGTTCACCTGTACACTGTAAAATTGTTTATGTCTGAAACTGCTTTTTGTGCCGCTTGAAAAAGACATTTTTATTCTGGTTGTCTGTTATTCCTGGTTAAATAAAGGTAAAATAAAAATAAATAAATAGAAAAAATACCCAACGCAACATTATTATTTTTGTACAAGAAAAATCGTTATTTTCTAAATTTTTTATTTAATATTTTATGCTATTTGCTACAGCCACATGATGTCATTATGTACTCTATCATATGTATGTATTTATCTTTGAGTTATCGTTTTTTATTATGGTTACATATAATTGTTTTCATATTTCTATAATTTTGTTGTACATTTTTCTGCTCTTAAAATTGTACAGAATGCTGCCTTCACTCCAAATTAGGAAATATCTTTCCACCTCTTTTTTTTTTACGCATGCATTGGTGGTTCAGTGGTAGAATTCTCGCCTGCCACGCGGGAGGCCCGGGTTCGATTCCCGGCCAATGCAATAAATATTACTTTTAAGAACCACAATGGAAACAAATTTTATGCTTTATTGCGTTATCCTCGGAAAATTTTGTATACCGTATTTTTTTAAGGTACATGTATTTTATTGCCAAAAAAGTATTACGAAAAGGGTCGGGTCGCGCTTCTGTGGTGGCTGTACTCTTCAGCACGCAATGTGTCCTGGGAAATGAAGTTTAACCTTCTGCACCGTTGAACTACAACATCTCTTATTTTTCGCTTTCATTGATCGAAATAATTCAGCAACACGTTTAAGCACTTGCAATGCGAGTTATTACAGCTTGCAGTAATTTATATTAACAAAATCACACATTTTATCGGGGAAAAACGCCGATATTACAACATTTGTCATGACCAGGAAGCCGTCATGTGACTAGAAAAAGATGGCGGCGGTGCAATGGTAAGTTCATCATTTCTTGTTTTTAAAACGTCTTTTTTTGTGACTTAAATGATTACATAATATATTTTATTTCACAGTCTGTCAACGTATATAATATGCGTTGACTGCAGATATGTGCAGCATATTTATTGACGCTGCAACATCTAAATAGGCCGTTAAGCATTTTTTCATGCGAAATAACATTAAAAATGAATGTATTATTAAATATATGACCTTAAAACGTTTTCATTTGCTTTTATTGTGGTTGGAATGTTGTTTGGCAAAGGCAATATTGACGTGTCACTAATTACTGTTGTGGTTATGTTTCTTACAGATTCGTTATTTGTTTATGTATTTGTTTGTTTGTGTGTTTATTAATTTACAGTCTCATCCATCCCATAGTGAAACAAGCAAAAAATAAATTCACCTCAAATTAAAATTCTCCAAGACAATGTCTGCAATATAATAAAAATTCTGAATATTCTTGTGTCCCACGTGTCTTTGTTCTGGTATTTTATACAACTGTTGCTTTTCTCCTGACTTTCTGTTGTGTAACCAGGTGCTCCCGTGCACGAAGCTATGAGGCGGAGCTGCAGAGGTGCCGTCTTGATGTGACTCCAGTTGATTTTGGAGAATACCACCCCCTCAAACCGATCATGGTACGCCACCTGATGCTCTTGCTGCCATTTCATCCTGATAGCTACTGCACGCAGTCAAAAACATGTCTGTCTCTACCAGCTTACCTCATCTTATTCCTCTTCGTCATGCTTCCCTACCTCCACAGTGTGCTTTCCATTATGTTATCGCACAGAAAACTCACAAAAATTTCTGTCTGTGAAAGCCTCAGCAGTGCTGACCTTTGACCTTTCCATCCAGGTGACAGAAACTAAGACACGGCGTGGAACCCGTAAAGGCAGCACCTCTTCCTCGTCCTCATCCTCTTCCTCGGTCGTCACCGACCCTCTAAGTTCCATGCTGGAAGGAACCGACCCCCTGTCCATGTTTGCCAGTGAAGCTCCGGCTGTGCCACAGAGCGCCTCCGCAGGGGTCAGTTCACACTGCAGTCTAGCTGATTTAGAGCTTTTATTTAATGTTAGGTTGTTGTTGCTGTGGTTTTTTTTTTTTGTTTGTTTGTTTTATGTTGTTTTTCTTTTGTTGTTTTTTAGATTACTGTATTTTCCGGTGTATGTCACAATCTTTTTTTTTTTTTTTTTTTTTTTTTTTTTACTAGTTTTGAAGACACTGCGGCCTATACTCTGGTGCAACTTGTATACTGAAAATTGTACATTTGTTATGATTATTAATATTAATTATAATGTATATCAGATTTTACCAGGAATCAAAGCACTAAGCAAAATACACCCCAATAATAAAAGAATAAATTCTAATAATAAAAAATACATTACAACAATGCACAAAAACCCCACCAAATTAAAAAGCTGATATACAGAAAATGGTGTAATTTAAAGTCCAGTGCAACTTACACTGCGCATTCGTTACTTGTGACCACAGCAACGCGTCTGAGACTGACTCTTTACTCCCAAAGGGAATAATGTGATTATTAATCATCAGATGACAAGGTAAAACCTCCTAAATCATTCTAAAGTCAGTTTTAAGGAGAAATGAGGCTGTTTTAAGCAAAAAACGAGGTGATAAATGGTAAGCCATTACTGATGCACTGAAATGGCATAGGCGCAGCAGCACGACTTGCTGCTGTGGCCTTCGGATCGCTTCTGCGGTCTTTTATGATGAAATAATGAATTCATGTGGAAATGATTGTTGTAAAAAAGCTTCAGCTATCTTTCACTGAGATAGATGATGACTGGAGTGCAGTTTGAAGCAGAAACAAGATGATAATCAGTGAATCACTGGTGACACTCAGAAATGACCCTGCTGAGCTCCGAAATGACGCATGCGTAGTGAAGGCAGAGTGGTCCAATTTTTAGGGGGACCGTTCGGTCAGTGACACCGGGCCTAAGCCCAAATGAATGAGCAGGGTTGTGTCAGGAAGGACATCTAACATAAAACAAGCCAAAACAAAAATGCAGAGTATAGAAATTCATTTTGTAACACAGCGATTTCCTGGGGGCACTTGTGCTGTTACCTGACATAAGGTCTTTGAAAATCCAAAAATAGGCAAGATGGACAAATAAATTTGCCTTGGACAACAAAAGGGTTTATTATTTGATACAGGTTGGACAAAAGAAATTGTCAAATCAACACAGAATACTGGGCCACAGCAAAATGGAGAACTGAACAATGGATTTATGCAAGAAGCCTACAGGTTGTGGTGTGTAACATAAGGACCATTAAATTCCATATTAATAAACTTGATTTGTAATGTGAGATGTTTGGCTTTCAGGATTTGGGGAGGAAGAGGAGGGACAAGGTTGAGGAGGCAGTGGGACCAGACTTTGAACCCTGGTCAGCAAAGCGAGGAGAGATCCTGGCAAGGTTCACCACCACTGAAAAACTCTCGATTGTGAGTTTTCTTGAATCATAAGGGGGGGGTTAAACTTCTTGTGGAAACCTGATTTGAGTCTCTCTCTTCTTAACAGAATCTTTGCATGGGCTCTGATGGAGGTAAGACCTGCAGTTTTAAGGCAGTTTAACATACCAGTCATAATATGATTCAGATAAATTTCAAATTAAAATAATTTGTCCCCAGTCCTGAACTCAACAGCTTCAAAAAAAGAGAAAATGTCAGGATTTGGTCTGGTTTGGGTTCCAGTTTTTTTTTTTTTTTTCCCCTTTCCATTTGCCCCGGTCTTGGCATGATAGTTGTTTTTATTTTTGTTACTTGATTATTCTCATTCTAGTTTGGTTTTGATTATTCCCGTTTATGCATTATTCTTTGGTTTCTGGTTTTGGTTCTTTATTGTATTCTTTGTTCACTCATGTATTGCATTTTCAGTTATTCAGTATTCTCTTGTCTCTGGATTTATTTTGTGTATTTTCAGTTCAGTCATTTATTGCTTTTCTTTCTGTATGCTTGAGCCACTAGTTTTGTTCCTGGTTATCTTTCATTTTATTAGTCATTCATGTATTTGTTGTCTTCGGTAGTATTATGTTTTCTCTGGTTTTGGTTCTTATTTGTCTTCATTGTCTTATGGTCTGGTTGTGTTCTGTTTATCTTAGGGTTTAGCTTCGGTTATCTTTTATGACATGTTTAGTTATTCATTGCATTCTAAAGTCATCAATTTTCTGTTCTTTCATTGTCTGTTCAACTAATAGTTTGTTTGCCATGTGTATTGTATTCATGTTATGTATCACTCAATATCTATTCCGTTCTAGTTTGGTTCTGATCAGTAGTTTTCTTGTTTTCCACTTTTTAGTCAAGTCACGTTATTTCTTAGTTTGGCCTCTTTTGATTTGCTCACATTAATTATTGTCTGCCTTTAGCATGTCACATTTTCCTTCATTAGTTTTTCCAGTCACTTAGTTCTCTTGGTTCTGTCTCCATTGCATTTTCCTTCCCTCACTCTCTCGCACCTGTTCCTCATCTGTCTGCCACGCCCCTTTCCAGATCATTCATTGCTTCAGCTCAGCCTAATAGAAAATTCCAAAATCAATAAATATGTTCCCCTTTTAGGAAAAGCTCAGAGTCCTGGACCCTCAGCTGTTTCAGAGAAGGTTCGAACTCGCCTGGAGGAGCTGGATGATCTGGAGGAGGTAGATTTTCATGATTGCTGCCACACAAAGCTTTTTCAGACATGTTGATTAGGCAGAATGTCACTGTTTCAGATTATCTAGACCTTCTTTTAATCCTCTGGTTGTGTCCACAGGGATCCCACAGAGAGATGCTGAACCTTTCCCAACAGGATTATGCCAACCGCATCGAAGAGCTGAACCAGTCCCTGAAGGAAGCCTGGGCAACAGACCAGAAGGTCAAAGCCCTCAAGATAGTCATCCAGGTAGCTGAGCACATCTCCATGAAGGAGGAAGCTGAGTGTGGACTCTGTGCAATCATGATACAGTCTAGAAAAGAAAATCGAATTTTAACCTTGTAACAGGAAGAAAATCTCTTTATTTTAAAAAGGGAAGTTTGCAGGTTCAGTGTAAGAATACTGACATTGATTTTGCGACGTGTTCCAGTGCTCCAAACTTCTGTCTGACACCTCAGTGATCCAGTTCTACCCGAGCAAGTTTGTTCTCATCACCGATATCCTCGACACCTTCGGTGTGTAAAGTTCCATTTTCCAAAGTTTGGTTCTTGTAGAAAATGTGATCTACAGATTTTTGACTGCAGATGTGTTTGTTTGCAGGTCGGCTGGTGTACGACAGAATCTGGACCATGTGTTCAGACCCGCGGCCTTTAGCAGGTTTGAATGGCGTATTTGTTTGCTTTTCTGTTGTTACTGTCATTATTTGTACGTAGCACAATTTTAAGGCATTTTTTTGTTGTCAGTTGTCAGGGACAAGCAAAAAAAAGTTATAAATCAAAACTTTGGGGCTGCATATTGAGATGCATTTTTAAATCTTTAAACTTTTTCAGTCAAAAATGTGACTGACATTTGTCAAATGTTTGACATCGCAGTTTTGATGCACAGTCATTATCTGGCAAAGTCAAACTTATAAAAATTAAAAATTTCTCCATTTTGTGTCGGAATTACGGGGCACAAAAATAGAAATAAAGCTCAAGACTAATTTCAGTTTTGTAGCGCTAATAGAACTTGATAGTAATTATTATTTCAAAAAGAGCTTTAAAGTCATAATTCTTATGTGTTGTCATAGTTTGAACTCTTAAGAGATAAAAAATTGTAGTTTTGTCCTTTTTCATCAAAATTATGTGATATTATGTCATAATCTTTATCCCTCGTTGGCCGAAGGATGATTATGTAATGGCGATTTCCGTTCGTCCGTCTCAAAAAGGGTGTAAGCGTTCTGAAATCAACTCCTCTCACACTTTGAGGAGGAATTTTGTGAAACTTGGTGGAAATCCTTGTTATAGGTGGGTAATACACATATTATCATATCGTTTGAGTTGGACACATTTTACCAGAGTTATGGCCCTTGATTAACAAATCTAGACTGTCAGTTTCATGAGTTGGTGCCTGCATTCTGAAATCAACTCCTCTCACATTTTTAGTAGGATTTTCATGTAACTTGGTACAAATCCTTGTTGTAGGCTATTAAGATGTATATTGTAATATTGTACAAGATCAACACATTTTACCAGAGTTATGGCTCTTGATTAACAAATCTAGACTGTCAGAGTCATGAGTGGTGCCTGCATTCTGAAATCAACTCCTCTCACATTTTTAGTAGGATTTTCATATAACTTGGTACAAATCCTTGTTATAGGCTGATAAGATGTATATTGTAATATTGTACAAGATCAGCACATTTTACCAGAGTTATGGCCCTTGATTAACAAATCTAGACTGTCAGTTTCATGAGTGGTGCCTGCATTCTGAAATCAACTCCTCTCACGTTTTTAGTAGGATTTTCATGTAACTTGGTACAAATCCTTGTTATAGGCTATTAAGATGTATATTGTAATATTGTACAAGATCAACACATTTTACCAGAGTTATGGCCCTTGATTAATAAATCTAGACTCTGTCAGAGTCATGAGTGGTGCCTGCATTCTGAAATCAACTCCTCTCACATTTTTAGTAGGATTTTCATATAACTTGGTACAAATCCTTGTTATAGGCTGATAAGATGTATATTGTAATATTGTACAAGATCAGCACATTTTACCAGAGTTATGGCCCTTGATTAACAAATCTAGACTGTCAGTTTCATGAGTGGTGCCTGCATTCTGAAATCAACTCCTCTCACATTTTTAGTAGGATTTTCATATAACTTGGTACAAATCCTTGTTATAGGCTGATAAGATGTATATTGTAATATTGTACAAGATCAGCACATTTTACCAGAGTTATGGCCCTTGATTAACAAATCTAGACTGTCAGTTTCATGAGTTGTGCCTGCATTCTGAAATCAACTCCTCTCACGTTTTTAGTAGGATTTTCATGTAACTTGGTACAAATCCTTGTTATAGGCTATTAAGATGTATATTGTAATATTGTACAAGATCAACACATTTTACCAGAGTTATGGCCCTTGATTAATAAATCTAGACTCTGTCAGTTTCATGAGTTGGTGCCTGCATTCTGAAATCAACTCCTCTCACATTTTTAGGAGGAATCTTGGTACAAATTCTTGTTATAGGTTGATAACACGCATATCATTAAACTTAAGAAGGCACATCATAGAATTTTTTACTGATGCTTTTCAGTGCAGAGTCTGCATCAGCAGGTTTACTTTGAGAAGTGATCTATTTTATTCTATTCTATTCTGATTCATTAGCAAGAAATGTTTCTTGATTTCTGAAAGAAATTCTTCCCTAAAATGATCTAATTTTACAATTTTTGACAGAAGTGTAAAGAGCTGATGTGTGTTGACAAAACACATATGAAATACTTTGAAATGTTATCAGAATGTAGCAAATCAGCTTCAGCCAGAGGGAGGGAGGATATTGTGCTCTCAGAGCACTCTTGTGTCATATGTTGAAATAGTGTAAATTCAGACTTTTTTTGTTAATTTATGTTGATGTCAGTGACATCACTGTAAATCCAGTTTTTCAAACCTTGTTTCTGATTGGTCACGCTGCTTTTTCTCCTCAGACTCCTTCACGGTGGACGATGTGAACGATACCGCCAAAGAGACATGCCTCAACTGGTTTTTCAAGATTGCCTCCATCAGAGAGCTCCTGCCCAGACTGTATCCTTCACACAGTTTATGCACCCTGTCTGTCTGTCTGTCCGTGAAACTTGGCACAGTGGCAACACACTATGAACAGATGTGCATGAAGGAAAAATAATCCTGGTTTAACATTTTTAAAGGGACGTTTCTGTGTAGGCGGTCCAGGTGGTTTCCATAGTAGAGAAGCTTGAATCTTCGACTGGACTGGGTTGCTTGACGCGAGGACGTTTCGCTTCAAATCGCAGAAGCTTCCTCAGCTAAAATTCTTGCTTTGGTGGTCTGACTTCTGTCTTGACTCTTGTAGAGAAGAATAATCAAGAAGTCACAAAAGCTGGAGTTTTAAACCTAACCAGACCCCTCCTACTGAGAGGCAGACTGCTATAGGCTAGTGACTAAACAATAGCTCTAATTAGCACCTATTGTGCTCTAGTTAGCACCCTCCTAATGACAGGGCAGCTGTCGCTCTCCTGATGGCTCCTTTGACGACTCTGCTGATGACGTGAATGACTCATTACCATGAACAAAAGACTGAAACTGCTTTGATCTGAGTACCCCATTGTAAACAGGGGATAAAGCGTGTCTCAGACCCCTCCCCGGTTTAAGGCTGGGTTTCAAACATTTCACAAAGAATGCCTCCTTGACCCCTCTCTCAAACCTTTTCTTCTCTCTGGCTAATATTTTAACTTCCTTGTCCTCAAATGTGTGGTTAGTGTCTTTAAGGTGGAGATGAACTGCAGACTGAGGTCCACTGGCGCCCTCTCTGTGGTGCTGGTATAGCCTTTTGTGTAACGGCTGCTTAGTCTCACCTATGTAGTGTTCGTTACAGTTTTCCTGACATCTGATAGAATACACTACATTGCTCTGTTTGTAACTAGGGAACCTGTCCTTAGCGTGAACTAATTTCTGTCTCAAGGTGTTAACCGGTTTAAAGTAAACTGGTATTTTGTGCTGTCTGAAGATCCTCTGTAGTTTTTCCCTTACTCCTGCTAAATAAGGGAGAGACACTCCTCTTCTTCTTGTCTCCGTCTCCTGTCTATCTGGTCTCTTTGTTCTCTGGGACTTCTGCACTTTGTCCAGGGACCATCGTGGGTACCCACATACTGTGAGGGCTTTCCGGACAAGTTGTTGTTCTTTAGCCCTTCCCTCTGCAGTTGTGGGCACCTGTAGGGCTCTGTGTTGAAGCGTCCTGATCACCCCGAGCTTGTGTTCAAGGGGGTGGTTTGAGCCAAAGAGCAGATATTGGTCAGTGTGAGTTGGTTTTCTGTAAACCCCTGTCTGGAGCTGCCTGTTCTCTCCAATCGTAACATCACAGTCCAAGAAGGCTAAACAACCAAGAAGGCCAGAAATAACCATTTAGCTTTACAATTTTGCTACTGTTGCTTCCAGGTTTACAGATTTTTAAAAACCAGTGCACTTGCACATTATTTGCTGTTTACGAGGTCTGTCCGTAAAGTATAGGTCCTTTTTATTTTTTTCAAAAACTATATGGATTTCATTCATATGTTTTTACGTCAGACATGCTTGAACCCTCGTGCGCATGCGTGAGTTTTTCCACGCCTGTCGGTGACGTCATTCGCCTGTGAGCACTCCTTGTGGGAGGAGTCGTCCAGCCCCTCGTCGGAATTCCTTTGTCTGAGAAGTTGCTGAGAGACTGGCGCTTTGTTTGATCAAAATTTTTTCTAAACCTGTGAGACACATCGAAGTGGACACGGTTCGAAAAATTAAGCTGGTTTTCAGTGAAAATTTTAACAGCTGATGAGAGATTTTGAGGTGATTCTGTCGCTTTAAGGACTTTTCACGGTGCGAGACGTCGCGCAGCGCTCTCAGGCAGCGTCATCAGCCTGTTTCAAGCTTAAAACCTCCACATTTCAGGCTCTGTTGATCCAGGACGTCGTGAGAGAACAGAGAAGTTTCAGAAGAAGTCGGTTTCAGCATTTTATCCGGATATTCCACTGTTAAAGGAGATTTTTTTAATGAAAGATGTGCGGGCGGATTGCAGCGTTGGCTCGCAGCCGCCGCGACGCTCCGTCACAGGAAAAACACCTCTGCTGGAAGCCTTAAGGACAAGTTGGAACATCTTCAGCTGATAAACAATTTCTCATATACTCACTCCACTGAAAGCCATCAAAAGCCGCCTGGATTTTACAAATGGTTATCAACACGGAGGTGTTTTTCGTGTGCCGCCGCTCCGCGCCGGCTGCGTCCCGACGCGCGGACCCGTCCGCACGTCTTTCATTAAAAAAATCTCCTTTAACAGTGGAATATCCGGATAAAATGCTGAAACCAACTTCTTCTGAAACTTCTCTGTTCTCTCACGACGTCCTGGATCAATAGAGCCTGAAATGTGCAGGTTTTCAGCTTGAAACAGGCTGATGACGCCGCCTGAGAGCGCAGCGCGACGTCTCGCACCGTGGGAAGTCCTTAAAGCGACAGTGTCACCTCAAAATCTCTCATCAGCCGTTAAAAGTTTCACTGAAAACCAGCTTAATTTTTCGAACCATGTCCATTTCGATGTCTCACAGGTTTAGAAAAAATTTTGATCAAACAAAGCGCCAGTCTGTCAGCAACTTCTCAGACAAAGGAATTCCGACGAGGGGCTGGACGACTCCTCCCACAAGGAGTGCTCACAGGCGAATGACGTCACCGACAGGCGTGGAAAAACTCACGCATCCGCACGAGGGTTCATGCATGTCTGACGTAAAAACATATGAATGAAATCCATATAGTTTTTGAAAACAATAAAAAGGACCTATACTTTATGGACAGCCCTCGTACTTTAAAACTCCTGCGAATCAACACTTTTACGTATTACTAGGTAAATAATGAGGCATCTTTTAAAAACATTTTTGTGCATAATTATTTTTGGGAAGACATGCAGGATGTATTTAAACATTTCTTAGTCATGAAAGATGAAATAGACGAAGAGAAATGTCCTTTTTTCTGATAGTGGACTGAACCAGTTTCGTTATAAATCAGCGCAGATGTAATTAATTAAAATGATCATGACCTCGACTTCTGTCATGTCAGCCTCATAAAGAAGTTTGAGCCTTTGACTTCACATGTGCACAGATATGTGGAAGCTGCCATCCTGAAATGCAACCGCTTCCTTAACAAACTGTAAGCCTTTTACGTATTTATTTTTTTGTTTTAAACATGAGAATTTATCATTTATTAACCAAACAGAATCGGACGTCATGCTGACGGACAGTCTGATTGGAGGTTTTTAAAAAAAATGTACAATGGAGGTTTGTGTCTGTGACGTTTTTAGTCATTTCAGAATTCTTGCCTTTATTGACAGTAATTAATATAAAAAAGTGCTTTGTTTGAATTCTGCTGAGGTAAAGTGTAAATCTGATCAAATTGTTTCTAGTTGAGTTGGAGTTTTTGCTTTGATCTGTTCGATTTCAGGTTTATCTTTGATAGATGTTTGAACATATTAAGAACACACACTATGCACCACTTTATTAGGTACACTTTTATGATAAAGTCATCACTTTTACTGCTATTTCATTTAATTTATGTAAATGTTATTTTGAAAGATTTTCAGATTCAGTTTTGGGAATTTGAGTTTTTTTTCTTTTGAGTGCTGTTTTGCACAAAGCGCTCACGTTTAGCGCGCATCTTGCGTCTTTGATGCCCAGTTTGCCAAACTGTGCCTGCCGCCTGTGAAAGCATCTGTTTTTGTTCTCGTCCTTCTTTCACAGCGGTATTCAGGAGACCCTCCCTCGGTTGTCGTCCATGGTCAGAGGGATTGGAGACCCTTTAGTGGCCGCGTATGCCAGAGCGTATCTCTGCAGGGTGAAACCTCTTTACTCTCCTTCATTCCATTCATCCTGCTTTTCTCTTTTTGGTCGTAAATTTACTATCGTGTATTTCCGAGTTGTTCTTTTGACCCCTTCTGGTTAAATGGGACGTGTTGATTTATTTATATCATTTCACTCACATTGGGGGGTGGGTATGCCAGATTCACTTTCACCACTTTTGCTGTTTTATCTGTGCGACTCCTTTTGCGCTGTCTCTCCCCCCCTTCAGGTAGGAATGGAAGTGGCACCACACCTGAAGGACAACCTGAACTGTAACTTCTTCGACTTGCTCAGAACCTTCAGACAAATCAGCAGTGTCAGCATGCAGAACCAGTTGGAGGTTCCTGAGTACCTGACGCTCTACTCGCCCGCCATCAGTTGGATCCTGCAGTGCATCGCCTACAGAGCTCCAGACGTATGCACGCCCACAGTTGGTTCTTTAGGGGAAACAGATTTCAGCAGGTTTGCTGGAACGCAGGCTGCAGACCTTCTCGCCTTTCTGCCTTTAACACTGTTTTGTATTTTCTCTGCAGCCTCTGCTGACAGAAATGATGGACAGATGCAGGAAAATGGGGAATAAGTGAGTAACTGGAGTGCCAGTCAGTCACATATCACTGCAGGTAGAGGACGCTATGTGGGAAACGTATCCAAGCAGGTTGAGCTAGGTCAGCTGGACTTTTAGTTCCTTGAAGATGTTTTGCTGTTCATCCAGAAAAACTTCCATCAGTTGTGATGACCTCCAAATCAAAGCAGGTGTTTCTAATCCTAAAACAAACATAATCCTCCAGGAAGTGGGATTACAAATCCTTCCATAAATTCATCCTATACGCAGACAGTTGAATCCAGAGGATCAACAGACACTGGGAGTGTTTAATATATGTTATTTTATATAAAATACATGTAAATCACTTCATCATGATGTAAAAAAAAACAACAAAAAAAAAACAGTTCATGCAAACAGAAAGCGTGGGGGATTGCACTTAAAATTAACGCGTCACCGGTAAAACTCAATTTGCAACCGTAAAATCCAGCATGAACATCCACAAATCATCAGACATCCATCCATCCATCCATCCATTTTCTTCCACTTTATCCGGAGTCGGGTCGCGGGGGCAGCAGCTCAAGCAAAGCCGCCCAGACCTCCCGATCCACACACACCTCCCCCAGCTCCTCCGGGGGAACCCCAAGGCGTTCCCAAGCCAGCCGAGAGATGTAGTCCCTCCAGCATGTCCTGGGTCTTCCCCGGGGCCTCCTCCCAATGGGACGTGCCTGGAACACCTCTCCAGCGAGGCGTCCAGGGGGCATCCGGAAAAGATGCCCGAGCCACCTCAACTGACTCCTTTCGATGTGGAGGAGCAGCGGCTTAACTCTGAGCTCCTCCCGAGTGACCGAGCTCCTCACCCTATCTCTAAGGGAGCGCCCAGCCACCCTGCGGAGGAAACTCATCTCGGCCGCTTGTTCTTGCGATCTCGTTCTTTCGGTCATGAGCCAAATCTCATGACCATAGGTGAGGATCGGAACGTAGATCGATCGGTAAATCGAGAGCTTTGCCCCCCTACTCAGCTCTCTCTTCACCACGACGGTCCAATACAGCGACCGCATCACTGCAGATGCTGCACCGATCCATCTATCGATCTCACGCTCCATCCGTCCCTCACTCGTGAACAAGACCCCAAGATACTTAAACTCCTCCATTTGAGGCAAGGACACTCCACCAACCTGAAGAGGGCAAAGCACCTTTTTCCGGTCGAGAACCATGGCCTCGGATTTGGAGGTGCTGATTTTCATCCCGGACGCTTCACACTCGGCTGCAAACCACCCCAGTGTGTAGAGCTGGTCCAGTGTGCCGCGACCAGGACGAAAACCACACTGCTCCTCCTGAATCCGAGGTTCGACCATCATCAGACACAACAGGGTTATTCCCATTCTAATCCAATTCCATCGTTTGCACGGTTTATTTTTCTGCAAGTAATTCGGTCGGTGAATCATTGTGAAAGGGTGTGGTCATCTCGTCAAAGCTTACCGTAGCAGTGTGTTCATCCCATACTGGAAATTCTGTGAGCAGACCCACAGATTTCTCCATCTCATCAATTGCATTGTGTTAAATCCATCAATCAATCCAGTTAAATCCATTAAATCCACACATTTTGCCATCGTCACTCTCAGCTGACAGCGCCATTGGTGACACCTGCGCAGCAACGCGGTCAGGGCGCAGAGTAATACATCAAATGTGAAATGGTTTTAATATTTTGCCACCGTCCATGTGATATTTTATGGCCTGAAATCTCATATGATTAACCAATCAGGCTTGCTGAAAAATGTAATTGGATTAGAATTGTTCTTTCTGCGTTCCGTAGTGCCTTGCTGTTGAATTCGGTGCTGAGAGCGTTCAGGCCGGAGTTTGTTGCAGCCCGAGCCACCGACGTCATCGCTATGATCAAAGACTGTGACGAGGCCGGCTTCCCAAAGGTCAGAGTGTGGACTTTTATTTATTTATTTTAATAAATCATATTCAGTCAATATACAGTAGTGTTCAGAATAATAGTAGTGCTATGTGACTAAAAAGATTAATCCAGGTTTTGAGTATATTTCTTATTGTTACATGGGAAACAAGGTACCAGTAGATTCTTACAAATCCAACAAGACCAAGCATTCATGATATGCACACTCTTAAGGCTATGAAATTGGGCTATTAGTAAAAAAGTAGAAAAGGGGGTGTTCACAATAATAGTAGCATCTGTTGTTGATGCTACAAACTCAAAACTATTATGTTCAAACTGCTTTTTTAGCAATCCTGTGAATCACTAAACTAGTATTTAGTTGTATAACCACAGTTTTTCATGATTTCTTCACATCTGCGAGGCATTAATTTTGTTGGTTTGGAACCAAGATTTTGCTCGTTTACTAGTGTGCTTGGGGTCATTGTCTTGTTGAAACACCCATTTCAAGGGCATGTCCTCTTCAGCATAAGGCAACATGACCTCTTCAAGTATTCTGACATATCCAAACTGATCCATGATACCTGGTATGTGATATATAGGCCCAACACCATAGTAGGAGAAACATGCCCATATCATGATGCTTGCACCACCATGCTTCACTGTCTTCACTGTGAACTGTGGCTTGAATTCAGAGTTTGGGGGTCGTCTCACAAACTGTCTGCGGCCCTTGGACCCAAAAAGAACAATTTTACTCTCATCAGTCCACAAAATATTCCTCCATTTCTCTTTAGGCCAGTTGATGTGTTCTTTGGCAAATTGTAACCTCTTCTGCACGTGTCTTTTATTTAACAGAGGGACTTTGCAGGAGATTCTTGCAAATAAATTAGCTTCACACAGGCGTCTTCTAACTGTCACAGCACTTACAGGTAACTCCAGACTGTCTTTGATCATCCTGGAGCTGATCAATGGGTGAGCCTTTGCCATTCTGGTTATTCTTCTATCCATTTTGATGGTTGTTTTCCATTTTCTTCCACACGTCTCTGGTTTTTTTTTTGTCCATTTTAAAGCATTGGAGATCATTGTAGATGAACAGCCTATAATTTTTTGCACCTGCGTATAAGTTTTCCCCTCTCCAATCAACTTTTTAATCAAACTACGCTGGTCTTCTGAACAATGTCTTGAACGTCCCATTTTCCTCAGGCGAGGAAAGCTTGCTTTTCAAGAGAAAAGCATGTTCAACAGGTGCTGGCTTCATCCTTAAATAGGGGACACCTGATTCACACCTGTTTGTTCCACAAAATTGACGAACTCACTGACTGAATGCCACACTACTATTATTGTGAACACCACCTTTTCGACTTTTTTTTTACTAATAGCCCAATTTCATAGCCTTAAGAGTGTGCATATCATGAATGCTTGGTCTTGTTGGATTTGTGAGAATCTACTGAATCTACTGGTACCTTGTTTCCCATGTAACAATAAGAAATATACTCAAAACCTGGATTAATCTTTTTAGTCACATAGCACTACTATTATTCTAAACACTACTGTTAAAAAAAAAAATCTTATTTTATTCAATTTTACATCTTTACTTTCATGACACACACAGAGTTTACTGTAGTAATAAAACCCACCATGTTGTTTCTGTTGCTTCGTTTCTGTCGTTTCCTCTTCAGCATCTGTTATTCGGTTCGTTGGGTCGCAGCCTGGCTTGTGCCGACCCCCCCGAGGCCGACAGGTTGGCGATCCTAAACGAAGCCTGGAAGGTCATCACCAAAGTCCGCAGTCCTCAGGTACTGAAGTACTGGAGCTTTGTGATTCTGCTCAGCTTCACGCTGACGGTGTGCCTGTTGGTGGTTTGTAGGATTACGTAACCTGTGCTGAGATCTGGGTGGAGTTCACATGCCGCCACTTTACGGTGAGAGAAACACAGATTTTATGTTGTTTATTTCTCATTCCCGGTCTTGAGTTTTACCGCTTTTTTTTCTGCCATGTCAGAAACGTGAGGTCAACACTGTTCTGGCTGACATCATCAAACACATGACACCCGACCGGGCGTTTGAAGATGCCTACCCTCAGGTTGGCAGCTGACTGTCTCACGGCTCCTCCTGCTCCTGCTGCTGCCGTGCTCACTCTCATGACTCTGTTTTCTTCTGAATCCAGCTGCAGTCTGTGATCAGGAAGATTCTCGCCTACTTCCATGACTTCTCCCTCCTCTTCTCTATGGTGAGCATCGTCGGCTCAAACTAAAAAAAATACCTGACAGGAACGTTCTTTGATTTGAACCGTACCTTGATGGAAGTGTAACTGTTACACCTCTACATCCAAAGTGTCAGCTTGTGACTGGAATGTTTACTAGGGGAGCTACGACCACTACCTTTGCACCCCCCCAGGACTAAACCAAACCAACTGTTTTAGGTTCCTTAGATGACCCCAAAACACAATCAGGATGTTCCCAAAAATAAAAACTGGCCTCAAGCCAGTTATCCAAGATGGCCACCAAAATAGATTTTTTTTTTTTTACTAAAACACCTTTACACAACATATAAACAACTTAAATATCACAGAGTTTCAATGGGAAGACCATTGCAGGTCACAGCAAACTCATTTGTGCCTAAACTAAATTCATTCATAGGTTTAAGATTCAAAATGGCTTTCAAAATGGCCGCCAATAGATCCTTATCATTAAACTACATAGTAGGAACAAACAGTAGACTGAATAATGACAGAAATCATTGGTGTTTAAGTGGAAAAAACCTATTATGGTGGCCATCTTGGACGCCATCTTGGATAACTGGCTTGAGGCCAGTTCTTATTTTTGGGAACATCCTGATTGTGTTTTGGGGTCATCTAAGGAACCTAAAAAGGTTGGTTTGGTTTAGTCCTGGGGTAGTGGTAGTAGTGGTGGTCGTAGCTCCCCCAGTAGTTGATTTGTGTCTGTTTTCTGCAGCAGCCTTTTTCTTTTTGATTTGTTTGTTGTTTTCTCATTCAACTATTTGTCTTAATGTTTTTATTTTGTAGCACACTTTCAAATTGTTATTATTATTATTATTATTATTCACGACTGTAAGTTGTGCTTGCTGTCCGTCCATACGGCAAAACGTTCCACGTCCTCAAACTCAAGAACCACTAAAAGTCTGAGATTAAAGTTTTTGCATGAGTAATATTGTATACCTAAAGACCTGCTTGTTAAATTTTTATTAACTGTGGATTATTGTCAGTCATATTTGGGGTGTTTTATTCTACAGAGCTTTGTAGAAATGAATGTTGCTGTTTTCATCCTAAAACCTACCGCTTCTTCTTAAATAAATAATGTTTATTTCCTACACTAGTGTTTTCGTACAGGTTTAGGGCTGACACTCAATGTATCAGCTTACAGCTGTGTCCGTGCCCTTAAGGGCAACTTTATTAATTATTACGCATATTATTTCTTATGAAGAAGAAACTGGAAAATGTAATTCCTGACCAATATTTATTTCTCTCTTTTTGTTCTTTCTTCTCATGAAATTGAGAAATAAAACAATCGACTCTGGTGGCATTTGTTACTCAAGATGTTTACTCAAAAATGTTAACTTATTTATTTATTGTTTTTAAGATTTTTTTGGTGGGGGGGGGGCAACATGACTCTTGTGTTGCTGCTGTCTGACCACTATGACATCATCCTATTACATCTGAATTAGTTTATGTTCTTATTTTTGTCTTCGTCCTCAGGAGCGTTTCTTGCCGTTTCTAGACATGTTCCAGAAGGACAGTGTGAGGGTGGAGGTCTGCAGATCCATCATGGAGGTCTTCATCAAGTAAGAGTCTCACCTGCGTTTGATGACTACATTTTATAACATCTTCTAATTTATGTTGTTAAAATTCTCTCTCTCTCTCTCTCTCTCTCTCTCTCTCTCTCTCTCTCTCTCTCTCTCTCTCTCTCTCTCTCTCTCTCTCTCTCTCTCTCTCTCTCTCTCTCTCTATATATATATATATATATATATATATATATATATATATATATATATATATATATATATATATATATATATATATACACATTACATGCACCGCTCGAATAACACGTGCACAAACTAGCACATGCACGTACTGTTTCGACCCCTGAACAGAATTATAAAATTTAGTGTGCCTTTTTATATCTCTCTCTCTCTCTCTCTCCATACATACACACACACATATATATATATATATATATATATATATATATATATATATATATATATAGTGAGGAAAATAAGTATTTGAACACCCTGCGATTTTGCAAGTTCTCCCACTTAGAAATCATGGAGGGGTCTGAAATTTTCATCTTAGGTGCATGTCCACTGTGAGAGACATAATCTAAAAAAAATAAAAAAATCCGGAAATCACAAAGTATGATTTTTTTAAATAATTTATTTGTATGTTACTGCTGCAAATAACTATTTGAATACCTGTGAAAATCAATGTTAATATTTGGTACAGTAGCCTTTGTTTGCAATTACAGAGGTCAAACGTTTCCTGTAGTTTTTCACCAGGTTTGTACACACTGCAGCAGGGATTTTGGTCCACTCCTCCATACAGATCTTCTCCAGATCTTTCAGGTTTGGAGTTTCAGCTCCCTCCAAAGATTTTCTATTGAGTTCAGGTCTGGAGACTGGCCAGGCCACTCCAGGACCTTGAAATGCTTCTTATGGATCCCCTCCTTAGTTGCCCTGGCTGTGTGTTTGGGGTCATTGTCATGCTGGAAGACCCAGCCATGACCCATCTTCAATGTTCTTACTGAGGGAAGGAGGTTGTCTGCCAAAATCTCACCATACATGACCCCATCCATCCTCCCTTCAATACGGTGCAGTTGTCCTGTCCCCTTTGCAGAAGAGCACCCCCAGAGTATGATGTTTCCACCCCCATGTTTCATGGTTGGGATGGTTTTCTTGGGGTTGTTCTCATCCTCTAAACATGGTAAGTGGAGTTGATTCCAAAAAGCTCTATTCTGGTCTCATCTGACCACATGACCTTCTCCCATGCCTCCTCTGGATCATCCAGATAGTCACTGGTGAACTTCAAACGGGCCTGGACATGTGCTGGCTTGAGCAGGGGGACCTTGCTGCCCTGCAGGATTTTAAACCATGACAGCATCATGTGTTACTAATGTAATCTTTGTGACTGTGGTCCCAGCTCTCTTCAGGTCATTGACCAGGTTCTCCTGTGTAGTTCTGAGCTTTCTCAGAATCATCCTTACCCCACAAAGTGAGATCTTGCATGGAATCCCAGACTGAGGGAGATTGACAGTCATCTTGTGTTTCTTCCACTTTCTAATAAATAATCATAACAGTTGTTGTCTTCTACCAAGCTGCTTGCCTGTTGTCCTGTAGTCCATCCCAGCCTTGTGCAGGACTACAGTTTTGTCCCTGATGTCCTTAGACAGCTCTTTGGTCTTTGCTATGGTGGACAGGTTGGAGTGTGATTGATTGAGTGTGTGAACAGGTGTCTTTTATACAGGTAACAAGTTCAAACAGGTGCAATTAATACAGGTAAAGAGTGCAGAATAAGAGGGCTTCTTAAAGAAAAATTAACAGGTCTGTGAGAGCCAGAATTCTTGCTGGTTGGTAGGGGTTCAAATACTTATTTGCAGCAGTAACATACAAATAAATTATTAAAAATCATACATTGTGATTTACAGATTTTTTTTTTTTTTAGATTATGTCTCTCCCAGTGGACATGCACTGAAATGATGAAAAGATGAAAATTTCAGACCCCTCCATGATTTCTAAGTGGGAGAACTTGCAAAATCGCAGGGTGTTCAAATACTTATTTTCCTCTCTCTCTCTCTCTCTCTACACATATATATATATATATATATATATATATATACACTCAACAAAAATATAAACGCAACACTTTTGGTTTTGCTCCCATTTTGTATGAGATGAACTCAAAGATCTAAAACTTTTTCCATATACACAATATCACCATTTCTCTCAAATATTGTTCACAAACCAGTCTAAATCTGTAATAGTGAGCACTTCTCCTTTGCTGAGATAATCCATCCCACCTCACAGGTGTGCCATACCAAGATGCTGATTAGACACCATGATTAGTGCACAGGTGTGCCTTAGACTGCCCACAATAAAAGGCCACTCTGAAAGGTGCAGTTTTATCACACAGCACAATGCCACAGATGTCGCAAGATTTGAGAGAGCGTGCAATTGGCATGCTGACAGCAGGAATGTCAACCAGAGCTGTTGCTCGTGTATTGAATGTTCATGTCTCTACCATAAGCCGTCTCCAAAGTCGTTTCAGAGAATTTGGCAGTACATCCAACCAGCCTCACAACCGCAGACCACATGTAACCACACCAGCCCAGGACCTCCACATCCAGCATGTTCACCTCCAAGATTGTCTGAGACCAGCCACTCGGACAGCTGCTGGAACAATCGGTTTGCATAACCAAAGAATTTCTGCAAAACTGTCAGAAACCGTCTCTGGGAAGCTCATCTGCATGCTCGTCGTCCTCATCGAGGTCTTGACCTGACTCCAGTTCGTCGTCGTAACCGACTTGAGTGGGCAAATGCTCACATTCGCTGGCGTTTGGCACGTTGGAGAGGTGTTCTCTTCACGGATGATGCGAAGGAGATGTGTTGCACTGCATGAGGCAAATGGTGGTCACACCAGATACTGACTGGTATCCCCCCCTCCAATAAAACAAAACTGCACCTTTCAGAGTGGCCTTTTATTGTGGGCAGTCTAAGGCACACCTGTGCACTAATCATGGTGTCTAATCAGCATCTTGGTATGGCACACCTGTGAGGTGGGATGGATTATCTTAGCAAAGGAGAAGTGCTCACTATCACAGATTTCGACTGGTTTGTGAACAATATTTGAGGGAAATGGTGATATTGTGTATGTGGAAAAAGTTTTAGATCTTTGAGTTCATCTCATACAAAATGGGAGCAAAACCAAAAGTGTTGCGTTTATATTTTTGTTGAGTATATATATTTTATAATTCTGTTCACGGGCCGAAATAGTATGTGTATGTGCTAGTTTGTGCACGTATTATTCGAGCGGTGCATGTAATTTTATACTGCACTTGCACTGGTGCAAGTAACTTTATCCAAGTTTTATCAACTATAAGCACCAGTAGAATGAACCAATAAAGGAATAAATAAGGAAAAAAACAATTTCCAGTGTGTTGTCTTGGTCTTCCCTGCGTTTTATGACTCTTACACACGGAGCGAAATGCTGTGCTCTATTTGTTGTGTTCGCGCGCGCACATGTAAACAAAGAAAAAAAAACTGGCTGTGGTTCCTCTCTCTCTCTCTCTCTCTGCCCTCAAACTCTGTCATTATTGTGTTATAAACCAGTCACCATTTGTTTTATTATACATCTGTGTAGTTAATAAAATTATCTTCACAGTCGATTAGTTTGTGCGCACATGTGGAAAAAAAAACAGACAAAAAAAAAACTGGCTGCCGCTGCAGTTCCTTTACAGAACCCGGGAGAGGTCACTTAAAGTGATTTTTTTTTTTTTTTCTAGCCATGACAAGTTGTGTGAACGTTTTCCTTTAATTGAGCCCACAAATTAATAAAACGTGCGCACGTTTTCCTTTCGTTCAAAATGAACTCCATAACATGACCTAAACTGTCATCCTCACGACGGGGGGACGCTTCGCCCCCTCAGCATCCATTTTAATGTGCTGCTGGAGTTCTCTTTCTGTCCTTCAATCAATCAATCAACTTTTTTCTTATATAGCGCCAAATCACAACAAACAGTTGCCCCAAGGCGCTCCATATTGTAAGGCAAGGCCATACAATAATTATGAAAAACCCCAACGGTCAAAACGACCCCCTATGAGCAAGCACTTGGCAACAGTGGGAAGGAAAAACTCCCTTTAACAGGAAGAAACCTCCAGCAGAACCAGGCTCAGGGAGGGGCAGTCTTCTGCTGAGACTGGTTGGGGCTGAGGGAAAAAACCAGGAAAAAGACATGCCGTGAAGGGGGGCAGAGATCGATCACTAATGATTAAATGCAGAGTGATGCATACGGAGCAAAAAGAGAAAGAAACAGTGCATCATGGGAACCCCCCCACAATCTACGTCTAAAGCAGCATAACTAAGGGATGGTTCAGGGTCACCCGATCCAGCCCTAACTATAAGCCTTAGCGAAAAGGAAAGTTTTAAGCCTAATCTTAAAAGTAGAGAGGGTATCTGTCTCCCTGATCTGAATTGGGAGCTGGTTCCACAGGAGAGGAGCCTGAAAGCTGAAGGCTCTGCCTCCCATTCTACTCTTACAAACCCTAGGAACTACAAGTAAGCCCGCAGTCTGAGAGCGAAGCGCTCTAATGGGGTAATATGGTACTACGAGGTCCCTAAGATAAGATGGGACCTGATTATTCAAAACCTTATAAGTAAGAAGAAGAATTTTAAATTCTATTCTAGAATTAACAGGAAGCCAATGAAGAGAGGCCAACACGGGTGAGATATGCTCTCTCCTGCTAGTCCCCGTCAGTACTCTAGCTGCAGCATTCTGAACCAACTGAAGGCTTTTTAGGGAACTTTTAGGACAACCTGATAATAATGAATTACAATAGTCCAGCCTAGAGGAAATAAATGCATGAATTAGTTTTTCAGCATCACTCTGAGACAAGACCTTTCTGATTTTAGAGATATTGCGTAAATGCAAAAAGGCAGTCCTACATATTTGTTTAATATGCGCTTTGAATGACATATCCTGATCAAAAATGACTCCAAGATTTCTCACAGTATTACTAGAGATCAGGGAAATGCCATCCAGAGTAACGATCTGGTTAGACACCATGCTTCTAAGATTTGTGGGGCCAAGTACAATAACTTCAGTTTTATCTGAGTTTAAAAGCAGGAAATTAGAGGTCATCCATGTCTTTATGTCTGTAAGACAATCCTGCAGTTTAGCTAATTGGTGTGTATCCTCTGGCTTCATGGATAGATAAAGCTGGGTATCATCTGCGTAACAATGAAAATTTAAGCAATACCGTCTAATAATACTGCCTAAGGGAAGCATGTATAAAGTGAATAAAATTGGTCCTAGCACAGAACCTTGTGGAACTCCATAATTAACTTTAGTCTGTGAAGAAGATTCCCCATTTACATGAACAAACTGTAATCTATTAGACAAATATGATTCAAACCACCGCAGCGCAGTGCCTTTAATACCTATGACATGCTCTAATCTCTGTAATAAAATTTTATGGTCAACAGTATCAAAAGCAGCACTGAGGTCCAACAGAACAAGCACAGAGATAAGTCCACTGTCCGAAGCCATAAGAAGATCATTTGTAACCTTCACTAATGCTGTTTCTGTACTATGATGAATTCTAAAACCTGACTGAAACTCTTCAAATAGACCATTCCTCTGCAGGTGATCAGTTAACTGTTTTACAACTACCCTCTCAAGAATCTTTGAGAGAAAAGGAAGGTTGGAAATTGGCCTATAATTAGCTAAGATAGCTGGGTCAAGTGATGGCTTTTTAAGTAATGGTTTAATTACTGCCACCTTAAAGGCCTGTGGTACATAACCAACTAACAAAGATAGATTGATCATATTTAAGATTGAAGCATTAAATAATGGTAGGACTTCCTTGAGCAGCCTGGCAGGAATGGGGTCCAATAAACATGCCGATGGTTTGGACGAAGCAACCAATGAAAATAACTCAGACAGAACAACCGGAGAGAAAGAGTCTAACCAAATACCGGCATCACTGAAAGCAGCCAAAGATAACGATACATCTTTGGGATGGTTATGAGTAATTTTTTTTCTAATAGTCAAAATTTTGTTAGCAAAGAAAGTCATGAAGTCATTACTAGTTAAAGTTAATGGAATACTCAGCTCAATAGAGCTCTGACTCTGTCAGCCTAGCTACAGTGCTGAAAAGAAACCTGAGGTTATTCTTATTTTCTTCAATTAGTGATGAGTAGAAAGATGTCCTAGCTTTACGGAGGGCTTTTTTATAGAGCAACAAACTCTTTTTCCAGGCTAAGTGAAGATCTTCTAAGTTAGTGAGACGCCATTTCCTCTCCAACTTACGGGTTATCTGCTTTAAGCTACGAGTTTGTGAGTTATACCACGAAGTCAGACACTTCTGATTTAAAGCTCTCTTTTTCAGAGGAGCTACAGCATCCAAAGTTGTCTTCAAAGAGGATGTAAAACTATTGACGAGATACTCTAACTCCCTTACAGAGTTTAGGTAGCTACTCTGCTCTGTGTTGGTATATGACATTAGAGAACATAACGAAGGAATCATATCCTTAAACCTAGTTACAGCGCTTTCTGAAAGACTTCTAGTGTAATGAAACTTATTCCCCACTGCAGGGTAGTCCATCAGGGTAAATGTAAATGTTATTAAAAAATGATCAGACAGAAGGGAGTTTTCAGGGAATACTGTTAAATCTTCTATTTCCATACCATAAGTCAGAACAAGATCTAAGATATGATTAAAGTGGTGGGTGGACTCATTTACTTTTTGAGCAAAGCCGATAGAGTCTAATAATAGATTAAATGCAGTGTTGAGGCTGTCATTCTCAGCATCTGTGTGGATATTAAAATCGCCCACTATAATTATCTTATCTGAGCTAAGCACTAAGTCAGACAAAAGGTCTGAAAATTCACAGAGAAACTCACAGTAACGACCAGGTGGACGATAGATAATAACAAATAAAACTGTTTTTTGGGACTTCCAATTTGGATGGACAAGACTAAGAGACAAGCTTTCAAATGAATTAAAGCTCTGTCTAGGTTTTTGATTAATTAATAAGCTGGAATGGAAGATTGCTGCTAATCCTCCGCCACGGCCCGTGCTACGAGCATTCTGACAGTTAGTGTGACTCGGGGGTGTTGACTCATTTAAACTAACATATTCATCCTGCTGTAACCAGGTTTCTGTTAGGCAGAATAAATCAATACGTTGATCAATTATTATATCATTTACCAACAGGGACTTAGAAGAGAGAGACCTAATGTTTAATAGACCACATTTAACTGTTTTAGTCTGTGGTGCAATTGAAGGTGCTATATTATTTTTTCTTTTTGAATTTTTATGCTTAAATAGATTTTTGCTGGTTATTGGTGGTCTGGGAGCAGGCACCGTCTCTACGGGGATGGGGTAATGAGGGGATGGCAGGGGGAGAGAAGCTGCAGAGAGGTGTATAAGACCACAGCTCTGCCTCCTGGTCCCAACGCTGGACAGTCACAGTTTGGAGGATCCAAGAAAATTGGCCAGATTTCTAGAAATGAGAACTGCTCCATCTAAAGTGGGATGGATGCCGTCTCTCCTAACAAGACCAGGTTTTCCTTGTGCGCCCAAACCATGATGATACACTCTGACCAGATCCATTTCTAATGGAGAAATGTGTTACACTGTCTGCTGCTTTGTTGGCTATAATAGCCAACATTTATGTGTCAAGACAATATTGAGTGCACGTTTTACAAATTGTGGCCACGTTTAAGTAGATCGTGCCCTTGTTTCACTCAAACGATGCTTAAAGCATGCGCAGTATCATAAAACGTGCACAATATAATAAAACGAGCGCACAATATAATAAAACGTGTGCACATTCTCAACACATGCAAAGCATTTTGTGATGACACTTCCAGGGCTCTGTAGTTCCTCACTCTCTCTCCCCTCAAACTCTGTCATAATTGTGTTATAAACCAGTCACCATTTGTTTTATTATACATATGTGTAGTTAGTAAAAAAAAATAATCTTCATGGACGATTTGTTCGCATGCGCACGTGAAAAAAAAAACTGTCTGCTGCTGCTGCTCTCCCCTCAAATTCTCCCCAGAGGAAGAGTCTGACACATCAGAGGAGGAGTTTTAAGGTTGATATAAGACTGACTTTTGGTTGTGTAAGTAACTTTTTTTTTTTGGTGCAAGTAATCTTGTTACTAGCACCAGTGCAAGAAGGTTAAAAAATGAATTTTAAACCCTGCTGTTCCAGATCCAAAAGGTTGTATTTACAAAAAAATGTTGGTTTTACTTGAGCTTTTTTTTTTTTTAATAATTACAACAGTAATAATAAAAATAATTTTATTTTCCATTTTTTATTGTGGTCCCTCTCAGAAAAGTGTATCTTTCTTTGTTGTCTAAATAAAAAAAAAAAAAACATTTGGGGTTAAAAAAAAAAAAAAAAAAAAAAAAGGGGGTCAAACCTAAAGAAAAGGCAGGGGGAAAAAAGCCTCCCTGTTCACCTGTTTGATTCCCATTCTGTCCCTCTCAGGCACCAGCTGGAGCCGACCAGAGACCCGGTTATCCTCAACGCCGTGCTGCACATTTGCAAGACCATGCACGACTCTGTTAAGTACGAGTCTCATTGTTTACTTTTGATTAATGGATGCTGAGTCACTTCATGGGAACAGTCCTTATTTAACACATTAAAAAAAAAAAAAAAAAAGCAAAAGTATTGCGTTCATATTTTTGAGTACATTCTGTTGGAATTCAGTTTTTTTGTTCTTTTTTGTGTCTTTTGTGTTGTGTTCCGTACGTTGACCGCTCTGGCAGTGCTCTGACTCTGGAGGACGAGAAGAGATCTTTGGCTCTGCTGATCAACGGCTTCATCCGCACGGTGAGACAGAGAGCGATTTCACTTCACTTCTGTCTTATAAACACTGATTTGTGCTGATGCCCAAATCTGACAGTTGATTCTTCATGTTTTCATCCTGCTTTGAACCTGGTCGCAACAACGTCATCGATAACTACAGAACATCAAGCTTTATTTTATTTGTTCTGTTGCACTTTGGTGAGATACTGGTGCAATCTGATTGAAGCTTCACTTGAATTTATGGCACTAACTGATGCCACAGGGGTCTGTCTGTTGTTTTCAGGTTTCTTTTGGTCGTGACTTCGAGCAGCAGTTGAGTTTCTGTGTGGAGGCCAGAGCCACGTTCTGTAACCTGGAACCAGTGCTGGTGCAGCTCATTCACGTCAGTATAACGCCACCTTTGCCTTAACTAAGTAGTAGTAGTAGTAATAAGAGGGATTTTGACCTCCGGGTGTTCGGGCTCCTTTAAATCCAGATGATGCCTCCATGGAAGCTACTGTTTTGCTTAATTTAGATGTTTTGCACAATGTTTAGCTTTGTTGACCATTTCGTCATCTGTATTTACATTCACATATTTACAAAAATTTTATCATAGCAACTACCTTTGCAGCAACTAGCTTGTGGGTGCAACAAGTTTCGACAAACATCACATTTTTGTAAATTAGTTTGCTAGCATGCTTTCCTCCAATCATGATTGTCTCATCCTATCACAAGTTACCTCGAGCCATGTGGAATGAGTTCAGCCAGTCAGGTCGGAACATTGGTTTTAGGTACATAGTTATTATTATTATTCAGGAAATACTTCACAGTAAATGCTCATCAGATTAAAGGTCTTACCGCACCGCCGGTTTTGTGCTTTTCAGTAAAACATTAGCCCTTTGATTTGGATGTGACGTTTGCAGACGGTGAACCAGCTCGCCATGGAAACCAGGAGAGTGATGAGGGGTAATCACTCGCGTAAAACGGCGGCGTTCGTCAGGGTGAGTCTGCTAACGCCTGCCGGGTCTGAAAGTCCGTCAGTCAGTCATTGGCGTTTCCACGGCTGTCGTCCTGATGGCGTCTGAATTGTCTCCCAGGCGTGTGCTGCGTACAGCTTCATCACCATCCCGTCGCTCAGCAGCATCTTCAGTCGTCTCCATCTTTACCTGCTGTCCAGTCAGGTCGCGTTGGCCAATCAGTGTCTCTCACAGGGTGAGCAGCTTCTTTTTTCCACCCATCTGTTCATTTCCTGTCCTTTCCTCATCACTTTCCTACTTTGGCATTTCCTTCCTTCCTTGATTTTCACTCATTCATTACCACTTTCTTCCTCCCATGTTTTCTTCTCATGGCTTCTTTTTAAAGAATTTCCTCCATTTTCCACTTATTTCTCCCTCTTTCTTTTATCAGCTTTAATCTTTATCAATTCCTTCCTAACTCCTTTTCCCCTTTTCTGACTTCATTGCCTTGTTTCGTTGTTCCTTCCTCCAATTGGTTCCTTGTTGCCTCCCTCCTTTTCCCCTTCCTTCCTTTACATCCCTCCCTCTCTAATCCAACTCTTTACTCTCTTCTTTCTTTACTTCCTTTCTTCTAATCTCCTTTCCTAGCTTCCTTGTTTCCTCTCTGGTTCCTTTATTCCTGCCCTCCCACAGTCTCACCTCTCCTTCACTTTCTTTCTTCTCTTCAAGAGAAGGAAAGTCCTTCCTAACTCTTTCCATCCCTAATTCCCTATCATCCTATCATTCTTTTTTTCTTGTTACTTCCTCTGACCCTTTCCCCCTTTTTCCACTCTTTTCCTTCCTCACACTCATACTTTCCTCTTCACTCCATCCCCTTCTTCCTAACTCTTTTCTTCTCCTTTCTCTCTCTCCCTGCAGCCGACGCCTTTCTTACAGCAGCAGTTAGTATTCTTCCAGAGGTTCCTCGCTCTATCAGCGTGGAGGGAAAACTCCGTTCCTCTGAGAGCTTCCTCCTAGACTTCATCAACACCTTCTTGGCTGCGCTGCTGGTTGTCCCGGTAACAGTCTAATTATTTTTTCCCCGTTCCTCCTGTCAGCATGGAGAGACGAGTGAAATATTTTGCTAGTCTTTAAATAGCTCGTTA
Source organism: Thalassophryne amazonica (assembly GCF_902500255.1). Lineage (NCBI taxonomy): Eukaryota > Metazoa > Chordata > Actinopteri > Batrachoidiformes > Batrachoididae > Thalassophryne > Thalassophryne amazonica. Next base: position 66,844,355 of record NC_047120.1, on the reverse strand, counting down.
TGGAGTTGGGGTTAGATGAGGAGCATCATTTTGGAGTTTTGTGGAACTACAAGATCGTCAAAGAAATCAGTTAAAACTGAGATCTCACACTGCAAAATACTGTAATTATTTTTTTTACAGAATGACAAGCTGTGGCTCAGGCTGAAGGATTGACTGAACACTTTTACAAGCACATCTCTGTGTTTTTAGGACCATCCGGAGCACGGCGTGCTCTACCTCGTCCGCGGTCTGCTCAACATGGTCCAGGATTACACCTGGGAGGACAACAGTGACGCCAAAGTGAAGGTCTACATCAGCGCGCTGCCTCTGCTGGCTGCTATGAGCCAGGAAACCTACATCTACACCATTCCAAAAAGTAAACGCCCATATACAAACCCGTGATCAGCTTTCTGAACATTGGTCGTTACCACCCAGTTTTTAGTTGCGGTGTTTCCTGACCACCCTGTTCCTCAAAAGAAACCATTTGTCTCATCCTCTTTCTTCTGATGTCAGTGGACTCTAATGAGACACTTTACGGTGGAGACCCCAAGTTTCTGTCAGAGACTAACAAGCTGTGTGAGACTCTGATTGGGCAGATCCTGGACCACCTGAAGACCCTCGGCCGGGAAGAGGTGAGGTTGACGTGAGATTAGAGTTGGGTTCTTGTAAAATAATGACAAGACTCTGAGGACGGCGTGTTTGTGGTGATTTAGTTTTAATTGCCTATTTATTTTTTAATCAATGCTGCATTTGCGTGGACATGAGAATCGAACTCAAAACAGGGGAAGTGATGACAGAATGGGTGGAGAGACAGTCTTTTGACCAGGTGGTCTTAGGTTTGATCCACCACCTAGGCAGGAAAGATGAGGGCAGGCAACTTGATTATCATCACTAAGGTGCCCTTGAGCAAGGCCGTTGATCCCCAAACACATCGCAGTATTCCGACATCTGTTTTGATGCCTTGTATCCTCAGATCTCACGTTTTGGGTTTTTCCTCCGCCTGTTTGCAGCAGAGTGCACGCCGCCAAGGTGCTCTGGCCTTCTCGCTGTTCGGCGTCCTGCTGGCGCACAGCGATCTAAGGAACAACAAGCTGAACCAGCTCGCCGTCAACCTTTGGAACCTGAGCCACAAACACGGATTCTGCAACACACGTGTCTCTGTGAGTTCAAGTCCTCGTCTCAAGAAAAAACCTGCATTGATCACGCAGCTTCACCCAGTACGATGATTTTAGGTGTTTTGCAGCGTTAGCATCCTCTTCTGTCTCTGCTTCAGGTTCGGACTCTGGAATTCATCAAACATCAGGCTCAGCAGCCCGATATGGGTCACCTGTCAGAGACAGTCCAGAGACTCGCACTGCACTCCCGCACCTGAACACCTCAGACATCTGTGGAAAACCGCCAACGCACCCCAGATCAAATAAATGTTAAAAAAAAACTTTGTACATTTCCGATTGAATGGATAAAACTGAAAAATGTTTTGTGATCATTGTTAATACTAATAATAAAGTGAAGCTGCTGGACAAATAAAAAAAACATTTTTAAAATGATAATTGACTGGAAAACTGCACTAACACCCAAAATATTTGGAAAAAAAAAAATTCAATCAGAAGCTCTTTTTATAATCTTGTTAGAAATTAAGTTCCACTTTGCTCATGAGCAAAACTCCATTTACACTATTCTCTACTACTATAAGCAACACATTCATCATTGTATCCCACAGAAGCCTGCACTCAAGGTTCTTCAAATGGAGCAACATCTCCATCTGTTGGACATTTAGAGTTAATGCAGGTACATCAGAATTTCACCAAGAGTTGTAGTTATTAAATATTTTTGAAAACAGCATCAGTTTAAAGCCAAAACTGTTCTCAGTTATGGTTTATTTAATTAGTGAATCACTGAAAAGGCAAACACTCCTATTTTGTCCCCCCCCCAAAAAAAGAAAAGGTGATAATGTTCATTGACACAAACAAGACTTTGGTCATAAATCTGCCAGATTATTAAATAAGAATTTCAACAAAATTGACCTTTAGGTTTGAAAAAATAACCCCAAAGCATTTAATTTATTACTTTTTTCTGTTCAAAAGAAACTAAACTTCAGCAATCAATAAGAACCTAAAAGTCAGTTCCCTTCAAATGTAACTCAAGAAAACGGTAACAGCAAAATATGTTCACAGACGACTCGCTGCTGTTCTTTTGTAGTGTTACAACCTGGAGCCGCTCTCACACATACACAAAGTAAATGCACATTGCTGTATGGTGGAAGACCTTTGGACTTTCCTGGTTTGTTAAAACATGATTATCCCTCAGTATTCAGCTTTATTAGAATCCTAAACAGCAGCGAGTCGAAGACCTGCTGCAAGAACAAAAGGTCGACGGTGCAACGAGTTCTCTGAAGCGAGTTAACACTGATAAAGAGTAGCAGCTGTGTAAATCCAAGCTGATGCTGGAAGCTTCGTCTTCTCCAAAAGGAACCGGCTGGCAGAAAAAAAAGTTTAAAAGGACAACTCTGTTTTTCAACGTAGGCTGGGTTTTACAGCCAAAATGCTAAGTGGCTCACGTTAAGTGTGCAGTTACCTCTACAGGGATCCCCTACATGCTACACGACACTTATAGCAACGTTTTCGCCTGTTTAGTGGCAACAAGAAGTGATGAACTTGAAGAGTTCTGATTGCCCCATCCAATAAAATAGATTAGCCGGTTAGCCCGCTGCAGTGTTCACATTCTAAATTAATAAAATGTCAATGGAATTGTAGCATTATTATCCACAAAAACCTCTAAAAATAGAGCCTGTGTTGTAAAAAAATGTCAAAGTTCTCCTAAAAAAAACCCACACACAAAAAAACCCCACACATTTAGTAACCTGCAGCGTAACAACGAGCTGGTTTCCAAATTAGCGTTGTGCCTCAATTTACTCCTCTAATAAATATTTACAAACCCAGAGCACGACTGCAGACATGACCTCATCCAGTTGACTTTATTTGGACCAAAATCTTAAAGTGCAACTCTGAGGAGTTTGTTTGTACGCTGACAGCTGTCGAGTCACTTTCACACCAACATGCCAGACTGAATATGAAACAACTTGAGATTATTCTGAACGGGTCCTTCTGGGGTGGGGAACAAGTCCAGCAACAACTTAGCAAATTAAAAAAAAAAAAAATCGAAGAGTCCTAAAGTGGTTCTTCGTGTCAAGGCAGAAATAGAAACGGTGATCAGCGTTTCTGCCAGAAAATGAAATTCTGCTCAGATAAAGTATTGGGATTTAACATGTTAGCGATTATTTCCACCTCCGCCAAGTTTTCCTGCAAAACACAACACGTGATGACGCAGTTCCACTGAGCCTGAAATATGTAGAAGCAAATACTTTATTGCATTTGAGGCAGCAAGGCAACGTGTCTCGTAACAGAAAGTTGTGGGTTTGAATCCAGCCTGGGGTTGGTTCTGTGGTGTATACGGTCATATATCTCTGGCTTGGAATTGAAGACGCACTCTGACTTACAGCTGAAGCTGTTAAACAACGGGGTGGGGGAAAAAAAAAAAAGTCACTAGTTTATCACTTTATCATTTATCAAAGGCAGAAAAAACCCCCAACCAAAAACAGACCAAAATTTGTCTCATTGTGGCTTTTTAAATTTGGATTTGATCTTGTTTTCAGGGTTCATTTGTGTTCAGAGAGGGAGCACACCATTTTCTGATTACAGGAATGAACTAGCATCCAGGGAGACCAGTTGCATCTTGGTAAAGATATGCCCACTTTGACTACCCACCTATAGATTTATTTTACAGGTTTATTTTGCAAATATTCACGAGACCCACACTGTAAACTAAAGTGGATCTCATCCTGTTGTTAAATTCTTGAAAACACCCCGTACTGAATCTCCCTGTACATCTGGAGTTGTGTCAGGAAGGCCACCCGGTGTAAACAATACACCAAATCAACATTCTGATGCATGTCGAATCCGCTGTGGTGACTCCGAGCAAAAACAAGAGCAGACAGAAGAGAACTGATTCCTCCCCGGCACCTGTATGTCTGAGGACAAGATAACTCAAAAATGGCTGGACAGATTTCATTCAAATTTGGTGCGAATATTAGTTAGATTATTAGATAGATGCTGGAGTAGTTTGCTCAGAGGTCGAGGAAACACGGCCTGAAAGACACCTTTTTGTGCGTGTGTGTGTCTCACCAACCAAGCCAAAACAAATACTGATCAGCAAAATATTTGAAATTGGACTTCATAATTAAGTCATACAGCATCAAATTCACCCTTACAGACAGATGTATATTTACTTGAATATTTGTATTTCAGCATGCATCAGCCCACTGAGGCCTCGATTTACTTTAACCGGCGTAAGGGCCCCTTCACACATATTACGAATAAGTACAACTCGAGGCGACTCATGGCAGAACAGCTCGTATGACTGAACCACGAATACATGGAGCCGACGGCCAGGCGTGAACAGTTGCGCTGTGACGGTTTTGTACACACCACAGTTTTGTGCATGACTGTCGCAGCGGGAACACAGTGCGAGCAACTGCTGTGGGAAAAAAAAAAAATACATGCCACCCACAGAATTTGAACCTGCAATTTACAAAAGCTCTGATTACCAGACAGAAACTTTACCACTGCCCTACAATCACTGTCTCATAACAGGAGCGTGAAATGGTTAAAATCAACACGGAGATAAACATTTTTTTTTTTAAAGAGAAAAAAGTGCCATGATAACTGACTAAACAGTGTATTTCTGTTGATACGTGACTGAAAGTGGCGTATTTGTTGCACTGTTGGCTTGTCATATAGAACCACACTTATGCCATGTGTTGAGGGAGAGCGGGGTGGGAGTGCACAAAACACAGGCACACGCGTTGTGGGGGGAGCCAACACTTTGGCACGCCACATGGTAACTCCTCAGTCATGGGAGCACTTTGACAAATTTCACCGCCAGCTCGAAAGTGATCGTCTGCTGACTGTTTTCATGCTAACAGCACGAATGGCCACACATTTTCTAAGTGCCAAGTGAGCGGTGTTCAATGTTCATGTGTGTCACCTGGAATTTGGCCGACACCTGCCGTGAGAGGGATCGAATGGGCTCTCACAGGACACACTCTTTCAGCCACTGGTCCAAATAGTTGTTGCAACAGGTGTATGAGGCGTTGGAGGCAGCTCTGATTTTTAACAATTAGCGTGAAATTCCTCCTTCGTACGCTAGTCGACTTAAATCGTGTTATGTGTGAAAAGGCCCTAAAGGATGAATGAAAATAATTAGTTGAAGGCCTAATGCCACCTCACACACAGTGTGTGCTGGGATAGGCTCCAGTCCTGGGGAGCTGAGAAGGTGATGGTCTAGTGGTTAAAGTGTTGGGCTTGAGACCAGAGGATCCTCTGTTCAAACCCTTGGGCAAGGTCCTTAATCCCCTAGTTGCTCCCGGTGTGTAGTGAGCGCCCTGTATGTGGCAGCACCCTGACATCGGGATTAATGTGAGGCATTGTAAAGCACTTTGAGCGTCTGATGCAGATGGAAAAGCGCTATATAAATGCAATCCATTTACCATTCATTTAGTCCTCTGCAAATATTGCAATGCATGCCATTTACAGTGGGCGGGGCTTTGGCAGAAATATGACTGCTTTTATAGTTATTAAAAAATAAATAAATAAATTTAAATAAAAATCTAACCTGAGCAGAATTTGAGTTTCCAGTCAGAATATCACACAAATATGTCGGGGGGGGCTACAGCGCCAATCCATGCGGCGGTTTGTCTGACATTCAGATAATATCGGACTTATCGGATGATGCTAATTACTGACGGCGCTGATGTAGTGTTTTTGTCAAGGAAGTTAACGGACAAACTGGAACTGAGAAAATGACCTCAAGGACGAATAAATTTAATTTAGTACTGACGCAAGAAAGTTGAAAAAAAAATTCCAAGAGTCACATGGTGACAGCACCCCCCTGTGGCTGCCTGTCAAAGATATTTGGACAGTCATGGTAAACAAGTGTGATTAACCCTCTTACAATGACGAGACCAGAAACATTCAGAGAGACAATGATGTTGATGGTGTTGTGTTGAAAAGTCATAAACAGAGCGCCCCCAGCTGACGCAAATAATTAAAACTGCCGATCTCTGCAGTCAGTCCAGGCAGCGCTGAGAGGGTTGCTGTGAGTTGGGGATGGATTTTTTTTTGGGGGGGTGGGGGGGGAGTGGGGGTGGGTGTGAAAACAACACGCCTCTGAAAATGTGGACCTGCACCGGGAATCCGAGCCTGCTGTGGCGGTGAAGCGGTGCGGTTTTCCTCCATTTGTGTGGGTCTATTCTCCGCTGAACCAGGATCAGTCCAGTTCTATGGGACTGCTGTCCTCGTGGGCTTCCTCAGTGCTGTCATTGTCCTCGCCCGACCCCATCAGGCTGTTCAGCAGGTTTCCTGCACGGAAAAACACGGCAACCCATCAGAAGGCGCGCATACACACACACACACACACCTCTGCTGGATTTGGCTGCTTAAATTGTGTATAAACCACAAACACATTTTCATAGATTTTTAACGTTAATTTTTTGAACTTTTTTTTATATAACTTTATTTAGGAATACACTAACATTAATCCCTGGATTTTTATGACTCATTGCTAAAATTATTTGATAAATAAAATATTAAAGTGGATTATTTTAATATCACATAAGCAAAAATAACAAAAATGTGAAGACTTTTAGAACATTTTGAAAAAACAATTTCTTCAGCAAATCCTGATGCCATTATTCATATTTTCTTGTATTTTTAGTCTAAAAAAACCCAGACTAACTGATGGAAGAAATAATTACTTGTAGTCCTAAATTGCTTTGTCAAATGGAGGAAAAATAAGAAGAAAAGAAAAGATAAGATTAATTTGCACAAAGTTAAAAGGTTACTGTATTTTCTGCAGTAAAAGTAACAACTTTTTTTTTTTTTTTTAACTAGTTTGGGGAGTCTCTGCGATTTATAATCATATGTGGCTTATATACCGAAAAGTTTTTTATTCATAATAATAGTAACTTTCACAGGAATAAAAGCACACAAATCCCAAATTAATGAGCTGATAATACAGAAAAAAAAAGGTGCGACATATTCTGAAAAATACAGTATTTCTTAAATAAGCTCTCAAACCCAAATTATTCACTTTGCAGTGACAAGAGAGAAAAAAAAACTACATATTTGAGAAGGTACAAGTAGAAAACATTTGGCCTTTTCCTGTGTTCAATAAAAAAAAGATGAATCTGTGACGTAAAGTTCATTTTTCAAAAGGATAAATCAGCTCATAATAGCAATGTGCCAGTTTGAATCTTTGTGTTTTTTCATAATACGATGTGTTGATTCATCTGAAAACAGCCGTCCACTCACCTAGCAATCCGCCGTACGATGGCGACTGTTTGGGTGGAACACCGAAGAAAAGCTGTCCTATTCTATCGAGATACTGAGGAGGAGCCACAAAGCAAACCGAGAAAAGAGACAAGAACAGAAAGAGCTGAAAATAATATATGAATCTGAGTCGCCAACTCACCTAAAATAAAATAAATAAAAACTGCCCTTTGGCATTACATTCCTTTCCTTATAGGTAGTGCAGGGTGGTGACAAAGAAGGAAACTTCACTATCATTTCACCAACAACACCAACAACAAGACTATTTATTTTTCAAACATTCTGCTTTACTGCAGTATAAAAACAAACCAGTTATGAAAAAACACTTAATGTATAGTGTTGTACTAATTAGCCTTGTCACTACAGTGTCTCTTTCTGCTAGCTTAGCTAGTTCTTCGCCGCTACTTTTAGTAACAGACTCCCCAGTGCAACGTCACATTCCAGTCTTTTTAATCCAAACATAAACTTGCACTCGCCACAGGATTACTGCCTGAGCACCCCTCAGGTCACGTGTGCTTTAATGGATATTTCATGTCATATCGGTTTAACCCTCTGGGGCCGACAAACGACGGCTAAGACCAAGCTTTACTAAATTATAAATAACTTTTGAATGATATGAGATAGAAACTTAATTTTTTTTTTTTCTGAAAAGTTAACTCCGCGGACTTTCGAGCCAGCTATCGGCCATCTTTGTACTTCTCATAGAAGCTGTGTGATGACGTGCACAATGTGAGTGTCCAATCGGAATTGCTTCACCGTCACATGGTTTTCCAAAATCCAATCGTAGGGCAGATTTCCCTCACGTGAAAAGCCAAAGATCGTTTTCAGGAGTGATGTGTTACTAGTTGTCCCATTTGAATAGCCCCCTGGGTGCTCCAATGAGTACATACTATTAGTACATACTCAGTGAGCCCTGTGCCATTTACGCACAGCGATCAGTGAAAGCAGGAGCAGACGGAGAGCCTCTGATGACAATCTCACGTGCTCAAAGAGTGTGTAACTATCAGGATTGCTCCACTAGTTTGCATGTGAATGTTACTGGATAACTCTTGCTTTCTCTGTGTAAAGCACTGTTTACCATATCAATGGACAGCAAAACGCATAGACCATTTTGTATATATTGTTCAAAATGTACATTTGTGTTTATTGTTTGAACCTTTTTGTTGTTCAGTCTTTCACACAAGACCTCAAATTACCTTTATAAAGTGTCAAAACAGTTGTTTATTATAGTTTGCTGTGTTTTGAATAAATGTGTGTGGAAAATTATTTTTCGCTTTATTTTTTCCTTGCCTATTTTTGATTGTAAACCTTTATTACACTTATAAAACACAACAAAAACATATATATTCTGAAAGCACAGGTTGTCCTGAAAAAAAGAGACATAAAACTTGATTGTGGGATGCAGGGAGAGCTGTTAACAGCAATAATAAATCATTTATGCCAGGCAAGTGAACTGTCCAAAAAATGCCCTTGGACCCCAGAGGGTTAACAATAAAGTCAGTAAATCGGCTTTCAGGGTGATTGTGCACGTTAATATTGAAGGAATCCGACTCACCTCATTATACATGGGGTCCCTCTTAAGAGAAGGTTGATACTGCTCACACAACACTGTGAAAACTGTTAATTTACCCCTGAAAGAGATGTGAAGACAACAACAATCTCTTAACTGCTGGTCAGGAAGCAGCGATGTGGTTAAAATTATTTATCTTTTATAGTTGAATTTTTGCAATTAAGGAAAAAAATTGTTTCAGAATTTTGCATTCCCCTGCCCCCTCACCCATCCACTGCCAGCAGCAGAAACCAGATAAAGTTTAGGAGCGGCTGGACGAACGGTGGACCCTTCTCTATGGACGGGTGTTTCTCTGTGTAAGTGCTGAACACCACGGAAGCGCTGTTTTTGTTCTTTAAGCAGAGGAACCTGGAGGGAAGGACAGAAATAGAACAGAGGGGGCAAAAAAAAAAAAAAAAAAAAAAAGAATCAAAGTGATCCAGAGACATCAAAGGCGCTTTGAACAAACTGCTGACAGAGCTGAAGGCGGTGTATCGATACCACAGTGAGAGTATTTACAGATCACACACACGTCGCTTCATTTCAGGTTGAACTTTCCGCCTCAGAGCACGAATGATGATGTTTGATAGTGTTGGTGCTGCTTACTGTAGGACGGCCTGCGCCACAAACATGTCGACCTCGCTGCGGAAGCCTCGTGACGCCGAATACTCCACCAGCATCTGGGCGCAGCCCTCCCCGTCCGACGAATGCAAGAAGTGGTAACGAGACTCACTGTAATTTTGCTCTGCACAGACAAACATAGCGGTATATTAGTGGCAGAGGCTGAAACGAAACACGCCAGCCGGCTGCAGCCGCAACATCCCAAACTGAAATGCGTTTTTTATGGTGCGGCCACAGAAACCGGAAAGGCTGGAAGTTTTGTGGCGTATAAGTAAAACGTTACTGCCCACTCGGCCAGTGTGTAAAACCACCGCGGCTCATGACTCCCGTCAGTTACCTTTCCATAAGGTGACAGCCAGCAGCTGGTGTAGTTTTGGGTGACCCAACTTGCTCGACCCTCCTGTGGACCACTTCAAGGCTCTGGACACGAACGCGACTCTCTCTGGAGAGTTTGGGTCCATCAGGCTGAACAGTTTAGCGAGGTTCTCTACTTCACACACAAACAACCACAAAGCAACACAAACAAAACTCAAAATCTGAAGAAAAAAAAAATAATATTTTTTTCTCTTCAGTCCTGCTGAAGCCTTTTCTTGTTCTACAATGTACACAAGGTGTGTTTAACATATTGCGAGACAACACACTGTAAACATCTCCGTGTAAACACGATGCGCGAGTTCATCTTCCAGACGAGCCGTCTGATGCTCACCTAATATGTCGTCCTCAACTTTTGTCTCAGATTTCTCCAACACTTCCAGCACCAGCATGGACAGATCTGCTGCACTGTTCTGCTGCAAAATGAAAATAACCAAACGTGTACTTTTATATACAAACTCACAAAGAGGGGAAAAAAAAAAATTATTTCAGACTAACATCTTGGATACTAATGTAAGAGGGTTAATCAGCTGATCACTAACCAAATGGCTGGTACTGTTAGGCTCCACTTAATGGCAGCAAATCAATCCTTATTTAATATAAGACTTTACAATAATGGGCATATTAATTACTGTGGTAATAAGCATTAACTAATCATTAGCTGTTCAAGGTAACAAAAGGTATTGTTTAATAATTCATAAAGCCACTGAACATGCCATTAATATGTGATTACAAAACTAAACAATTAGTTAATGCTTATTGCTAATTACTGCTGCACTGCGTGAATTAATGCAGTAATGGGTGTTATTGTAAAGTGTTAGCAATGATGTATTTATAGTTACTGTAATATTAGTAATGAGGTACCTCTTGTACATTGTTGGGAATAAATACAAACAAGCATTAAAGAGCCACTTCACCAAATAAGACTTTTTTGTTATGTCCATTAGTTCATATTTGCTGAAAGTCACATAGTCAGCATTTGTTTCATGTCTTATGATTTTTTGTATTATAACTTTATCTCTACCAGTGTCCCATTACGGGAGACAGCAGTGAAATCACTATCTAGTAGCTGGTGCAAGAAACATAGAAAAATAAAGAACCCACATTTTTTTTAAACAAAATTCTAGTTTCTCGATCAATATAGAAACGTTTAAGTGTTATGTTACCATTTGGTTTAAACTGGTTTTGGGCCAGGGGGTGCTAGACATTGACACATTATAGCTTCTCTATTTGGCTGTTTTGACATCAACTGGTGGAGCAGTAAATCCACTTTAATGGTTTTATACCTCTTTTGCAGGGTTTAACCAGATCCTGACTTATGACTGATTTGTAAAAAATTAAGTCTAAGATACTCCTGTAATAACAAACTGGTTTCAAAATGTTTAATTTATTCACTAACTGGTTTTATATCATTCTGTAAAAGCCAAACATTTTAAAATACTTTTGAAACCAATAAGCCATTTTTAACCAGCTTTAAGCTCAGTACACGTGTCAAAACTGGCAAATATTCATAAATAAATCAAGATTCCTCTATAAAGAAAATAATTATTACCTACAACCCAAATCATCCATCAATTTGAGATCAAAGTTGTATAAATCATCGTTTCTGAAGCAGCACATACCTGGTTGTAGCTGAAGAAGAGGAGAGCTCCATTATGCATCAGCTCCCGAGCTTCAGCGTGTTTTGCCTGTGACATATATCTGTAGGAAGAAAACATTATGGCCTTATAAACCGATATGTCATCTGAATATCCACAGAGATACAAGACTGACACGCAAGATGATAATATGCAAAAACAAATACCAACTTCCACCAAAGCCTTCTTACTCATATTCTTTCAGGGACCCACTTAAAAACATTCATTCAAGACTGATTTGTGTTCAATTATTGCTTTATATTATTAAAATATGCTTGTGAGAATAACAATTAATATAACATCATTGACATGAACTTACAGACTGTGTTTCGTGTGTGTAGCCTCAGCAGTTTGTCGTATAAGAATTCATATACAACTCAATCCGCCTCATAAGGAGCCACATCTGTATCTAACACACGTGAGAGTCCATAACTGGGCACACACACACTTTATACTTCATTAATACTGGTTTATTACAGCAGGAGAAAGTAGCCTAAATGGTGCCAATGCCACAGTATTTTCCCGACTATAAGTCACAGGTTTTTTTTTTTGTTTGTTTTTTTTTTTTTAAGTAGTTTGGGAGGCCCTCTGCCTTATACTCAGGTGCAACATATAGGCCTATCAAAAAATAATGTTTGTTATTCATAATAATAATAATAATAATATTAACAACTACTTATATGACTAACAGGAATCAAAACACCAAATAAAATAAACTTTAATAATACAAGATAAATGTCAGTAATAAGTATACTTCACCAATGCATAAAAACCCTAATTAATGAGCTGATAATACAACAAAAAGGTGCAACTTGTGTTTTTTTTTTCCCCCCTTCAACAGGCCTTAGGAAACAGACCAATGTTTGGATCAGTTCAGTATATACCGGAGAGCTCTACTTGTTACTTTAAGTACCTTAGTTACTTCTGCGTTACCTGTATTGAGTTCATTCTCAAAGTCACTCATATTTAAGTTACTTGTCTTTGATTAATGATCGAAGGGTAGAAATACCGCTTGATCTGGATCCACACCAAAATTTAATCAGGTCTTCATTGGGCTAAGGTCCACTTCACCACATCATATGTTGTTGAGATGTTCTGCTTACAAAACACAAACAGCAATGACAACAGAATGGGGGGGAGGTAGTTAAATCAGTGACATTATAAAAAAGGGGCAGTGGTTATTTAACTGTTTATTACTTAGTAATTAGTTAGTGAACTAGGGCTGTCTGGTATGACCTAAAATTCATATCACGGTATAAATTGAATCCTTCAGGGTAACGGTATATATCGCACTCTAAACCTAAGTGTAAAAATCATAAGAGCCAGTTCATATAACCCCTGGCAATAATTATGGAATCACCGGCCTCGGAGGATGTTCATTCAGTTGTTTAATTTTGTAGAAAAAAAGCAGATCACAGACATTATGATGTCTGCTGATGCTGGGAAATCCACCGTGTTGGTTCTTTTGGATTTGTCCTCTGCCTTTGATACTGTTGACCACCAGGTCCTGCTGAATAGACTGAGGGATCATGTCGGACTGTCGGGGTCAGTTCTTCTGTGTTTTTTTTCATATCTGTCTGGGCGCAGCTTTAGCATTTTTGCTAACCAGATAAGGTCAGAGTCTGCGGACCTATTATGTGGAGTCCCTCAGGGTTCTGTATTGGGCCCCATTTTGTTTTTATTGTACTTGATCCCTTTAGGTAGGATCATTCAAAGATTTACTGATGTCTCTTACCAGTTATTTGCGGATGACATCCAGCTTTACTGCTCCTTTAAGCCATCTGAGATTAAGAGGATTGATTCCCTCCTCCATTGTTTGGCGGAAATTAAACAATGGCTAACGAATAACTTTCTTCAGCTTAACGCAGACAAAACAGAGACATTGGTTATTGCCCCTGATGCCCATATTCCAGGTATTCAGCAGTACTTGGGAGACCTGGGCCAGTCTGCTAAATCATGTCTTCGAAACTTGGGTGTCATTTTTGACAAAGACATGTCGTTGGTACAGCATTGTAAACAGCTGACGAGGAATTGCTTCTTTCAATTAAGAAACATATCTAAGCTCAGGAAAATGGTGTCTCGAAATGATTTAGAGCTTATTATTCATGCTTTTGTGTCAACACGTTTAGACTATTGTAACAGTTTGTTTTCATGTCTAAACAAGAAGGAGTTGCGTCGACTGCAGTTGCTACAGAACTCTGCAGCAAGAATTCTGACACAAGCTAACAGAAGGACTCATATTTCCCCAATTTTAAAGGAGCTTCATTGGCTACCAGTGTCCTTCAGGATGAATTTTAAAATTTTGGTTTTAACTTTTAGAGCTCTACAGGGCCAGGCGCCTCCCTATATCTGTGACCTTATCCAGCCTTATGCCCCTGCCAGGGCTTTGAGGTCTGTGGACCAAAATCTGTCGATGGTTCCTCGCACCCATTTTGCAACCAGAGGAGAGCGATCCTTCCAGGCTGTTGCTCCCAGGTTTTGGAATGGTCTCCCGCTCTCTCTGCGCTCACTGGACTCTGTCAATACTTTTAAAAGCCAACTTAAGACCTTCTTTTTTACTCAAGCGTTTGCTTAGCTTTTAGGCTGCTCTGTTATCCTATGTTTGTTTTATGTTTTTATGTCTCGGCCATTGTCTGATGTTTTGTGTGGTGTACTCTGCTTTTATGTTGTGAAGCACCTTGTGGCTCTTGTCTGTGAAAGGTGCTATATAAATAAAATTTACTTACTTACATGACACAAAACTAAAGTCATTTCAAATGGCAACTTTCTGGCTTTAAGAAACACTAAAAAATCAGGAAAAATAATTGTGGCAGTCAGTAACAGTTACTTTTTTAGACCAAGCAGAGGGAAACAAATGTGGACTCACTCAATTCTGAAGAATAAATTATGGAATCACCCTGTAAATTTTCACCCCCAAAACTAACACCTGCATCAAATGCATCAAATCAGAGCTGCTTGTTAGTCTGCATCTAAAAAGGAGTGATCACACCTTGGAGAGCTGTTGCACCAAGTGGACTGACATGAATCATGGCTCCAACACGAGAGATGTCAATTGAAACAAAGGAGAGGATTATCAAACTCTTAAAAGAGGGTAAATCATCACGCAATGTTGCAAAAGATGTTGGTTGTTCACAGTCAGCTGTGTCTAAACTCTGGACCAAATACAAACAACATGGGAATGTTGTTAAAGGCAAACATACTGGTAGACCAAGGAAGACATCAAAGCGTCAAGACAGAAAACTTAAAGCAATGTCTCAAAAATCAAAAATGCACAACAAAACAAATGAGGAACGAATGGGAGGAAACTGGAGTCAACGTCTGTGACCGAACTGTAAGAAACCGCCTAAAGGAAATGGGATTTATATACAGAAAAGCTAAATGAAAGCCATCAGTAACACCTAAACAGAAAAAAACAAGGTTACAATGGGCTAAGGAAAAGCAATCGTGGACTGTGGATGAAAGTCATATTCAGTGATGAATCTCGAATCTACATTGGGCAAGGTGATGATGCCGGAACATTTGTTTGGTGCCGTTCCAATGAGATTTATAAAGATGACTGCCTGAAGAGAACATGTAAATTTCCACAGTCATTGATGATATGGGGCTGCATGTCAGGTAAAGGCACTGGGGAGATGGCTGTCATTACATCATCAATAAATGCACAAGTTTACGTTGATATTTTGGACACTTTTCTTATCCCATCAATTGAAAGGATGTTTGGGGATGATGAAATCATTTTTCAAGATGATAATGCATCTTGCCATAGAGCAAAAACTGTGAAAACATTCCTTGCAAAAAGACACATAGGGTCAATGTCATGGCCTGTAAATAGTCCGGATCTTAATCCAATTGAAAATCTTTGGTGGAAGTTGAAGAAAATGGTCCATGACAAGGCTCCAACCTGCAAAGCTGATCTGGCAACAGCAATCAGAGAAAGTTGGAGCCAGATTGATGAAGAGTACTGTTTGTCACTCATTAAGTCCATGCCTCAGAGACTGCAAGCTGTTATAAAAGCCAGAGGTGGTGCAACAAAATACTAGTGATGTGTTGGAACGTTCTTTTGTTTTTCATGATTCCATAATTTTTTCCTCAGAATTGAGTGATTCCATATTTTTTTCCCTGTGCTTGGTCTAAAAAAGTAACCGTCACTGACTGCCACAATTATTTTTCCTGATTTCTTATAGTGTTTCTTAAAGCCAGAAAGTTGCCATTTGAAATGACTTTAGTTTTGTGTCATGTCTGTGATCTGCTTTTTTTCTACAAAATTAAACAACTGAATGAACATCCTCCGAGGCCGGTGATTCCATAATTTTTGCCAGGGGTTGTATCAGGCAGGTTGCTATGAGAGGGTGATTCAGGACCCCTTCAGATTTGTTCCAAAATTTTTTTTTTTTTTTCTTTTTAAAAAACCTGCCTGATTCTTATAAATACTGGCTCATAATGTGTTTCTGAGTGGGTCCCTTAGTAACGGTAAATTGAGCAAAATAAATAAACAAAAACAAATATAATGCAATTCTGAAAAAATTTATTGTGCAGATCTCAAAACTACAGGTACAATTTGCCAGAGGTACATCTAAGATGCACATGTTTTGGTGAAAGAATTCAATTTATTTACTGTTTGGTCAGAGGCTGGAGTTTCATCTCTTGAACACTCGATGGCACACACACTCTGAATACATGAAGTGCTTTCAGGATGGTCGCTGGCGCTTTTCTTCATTTACAAAACAACATGAAACCACCAAAAAGAATTAATAAACATACTAAATTTACTCATATTGGAAGTCAGTCTGTGTAAATTGTCTCATCCTGGCTGATTTTGTCTTTTTGCTTCAGTTTAAAAAATCCTTGTGTTATTAAATGTGGCGCTTTCTCAAATGTTTGATTCAGGTCGTGACGGAGCCACCGCCTTCCCCCCAGTGTGTCCGCTGAAATAAATAAACAACGGCTTTGCAAATATCAGCGACAGAACAGGCGTCTCACAAACTTACATGAACAGTAGTGAGAGTCACCTCAGCTCAGAACACCCCTCTCTGCCACAGCAAACTGGTTCACTCACAAACGCACACGCTTCACAGAGGAGTTTTCCTGGATCGAAAAACTCCATGGGCACTATCGCAATTAGTCGATGGAGTCCAAATCTCTACCGTCGGCCCAAATTATACTGTGTCACGGTTAAACCGGCTATACCGTGCAGCGCTAGTAACAAGTACCTCAGAGTCAATTAAAAATTCCTTTGATCAGCCTAATCTTTGATCCTGATAACAAGCTCAGGGTAATCAGGATCAAAGTTCTGCAATAAGAAGGAAAGACCAGCGATTGCATCCACCCCTGAAGATCAAAGCAAAACAGACAGAAAAACAATGACATAAAAAAAAACATAACCTCTTTGGTAAAGTTTTAAGATGAGCGATGTGGATCAAACTGAGTGATTAGGATCAAAACTCGGTCATCAGGTCCAAAGGGCACCGATCAGGGCCAAAGACTGGGATCACAGGTCAGCAACGAGAAGGATTAAAAATCCTTAAAACGAATGTTGTTTGCCATCTCAAATAACAAGACAATGTAACAGTAGGTGGCGATAATGTCCCACCTGGTTGTGGTTCACTACATCAATAAAGAAGAAGGCAGCTTTGGCAAAGGTATGCGCTCTGAGTGCACTCTGCTGTCAAAATCATTATATATAATACAACGTACTCCGAAGATAACACTGTTATTCTTACCGTACAGGTACAAACTGGTAATGCTCTAATGAAGGAGAATATAGTTCATGAACAGCGTTCAGCAACAGCCCGTGTGCAGCTAACTAACAAGCGGAAAGAATGAATGAATGAAAACTGTTTATTTCGAACATTTGATACAACAACAATTACAAGATAGATCAGTAAAGACAACAACAAAAAAGTTCCTACTGTGTACCCAACATGTCTGAAAAGGGGTAGGGTGAAGCATCAGCTTATTTATCTCTACCCCTTCTTCCCCACAACAAGTAATACCCTTTGACCCATATACACATATATATATATATATATATATATATATCTCAACATACATACACACATATATACATACATATACACATATATATACACATATATATACACAAACATAAATATACACCTACACATACCTACTTACATACAAAATACTATATATTTACAAGCCGAAGCAAAAAACAAAAACACCCTAACCCTCATTACCCTTCCTCCTCCCTATACCTAGAAAAAAACATATTTTTGTACCGCTGTTTGAACTGGTTCATGCTTGGACATTGCTTGAGCCCCACTCCCAATCTGTTCCACATCCTCACCCCACAGACAGAAATACAGAAACCTTTTAATGTTGTTCGTGCCCACTGATGCTTTAAATTAAATTTCCCCCTCAGACTGCAATCCCCTGATCTGTTAAAAAACATATTTTTAATATTTGCTGGAAGTAAATTGTTTGCTTTATACACGATTTGTACTGTTTGAAAATGAACCAAGTCTGTGAATTTTAAGAATTTGGATTGTAAAAATAGTGGATTTGTATGATCTCTATAGCCAGTATTATGAATAATTCTTATAGCTCTTTTCTGCATTACTGATAGTGATTGTGTTGTACCTTTATAAGTATTACCCCATACCTCTGCACAGTACTGTAAATATGGTAAAACCAGTGAGCAGTTAGGAATGCGGAGTAAGTTGTGGTCCAGAATATGTTTCGCTTTGTTTAGAACTGAAATGCTTCTTGACAGTTTACTTTGTATATGTTTTATATGAGTCTTCCAGTTTATCTTATCATCCATTATCACCCCCAGAAACTTATTTTCATGTACCCTTTCAATATCTACCCCCTCGACTTGTAACTGAACCTGTATGTCTGTATTACAATAGCCAAATAACATGTATTTTGTTTTACT
This sequence comes from Thalassophryne amazonica, assembly GCF_902500255.1. NCBI lineage: Eukaryota > Metazoa > Chordata > Actinopteri > Batrachoidiformes > Batrachoididae > Thalassophryne > Thalassophryne amazonica. The sequence goes on along the minus strand of NC_047120.1, from coordinate 66,825,914 downwards.
TAAGTTTAATGATAATTTGTTTCTGTCAAACCATATTTTCAATTTTCCCATTTCTATACAGATCCTCCTCAGTAACTCCTGCAAATCCCCTCCTGAACAAAAAATGCTTGTATCATCTGCAAATAATACTAATTTGAATATTTTGGAAACATTGACAATATCATTTATATAAATTAGAAACAGTTTTGGACCCAATACTGACCCCTGTGGGACGCCACAAGCATTGTCCAAGCATGATGATGTATATTCCCCCAACTTCACAAACTGTTTTCTATTACTTAAGTAGCTTCTCACCCAGTGCAACACCAACCCCCTAATCCCATACTGTTCAAGTTTACTGATTAATATGTCATGATTGATTGTATCAAAAGCCTTTTTAAGGTCTATAAATATTCCAACTGAATGTAATTTGTGGTCTATGGCGTTTGTAATCTCCTCAACTGATTCTATTAATGCAAGTGATGTTGAACTATGTGCTCTGAATCCATATTGACTATCAGTAAGTAAATTATGTTTATTTATGAATTTGTCTAATCTATTATTGAATAACTTTTCTAATAATTTGGAAAATTGTGGAAGCAAAGAAACAGGTCTATAATTTGTGAAGTGGTGTCTATCCCCAGTCTTATACAGCGGCACAACCTTAGCTACTTTCATTTGATTGGGAAATTTACCGGTTTGAAATGATAAGTTACAGATGTATGTTAATGGTTCTACAATCCATTCAATGACCTGTTTTACCACCACCATATCAATTTCATTTAAATCGGTAGATGTTTTATATTTACAATTATTCACAATGTCTATAATTTCTTTTCCATCCACTGCTGTGAGGAACATTGAACAGGGATTTCTTTCTATGAGATTATTATCCCAATCCTCAGGTTGGGAATTGGGAATTTTTTCTGCCAAGCTTGGTCCAATATTTACAAAAAAATTATTAAAACCGTTGACTACCTCATCCTTATTTTCCTTCTTGACATTATTATCAATGAAATACTGAGGGTAACTCTGTTTTTTATTACCATTTTTGATAATGCTATTTAATATATCCCATATTCCTTTAATATTGTTTTTGTTATTATATAATATGTTACTATAATATTCCTTCCTACATACCCGTATAATATTAGTTAATCTATTTTTGTATTTCTTATATCTATTTTCTGCCTCTTTAGTTTTTAGTTTTATGAATTCTCTATACAGTGTATTTTTCTTATTACATGCATTTCGTATCCCTTTCGTCATCCATGGTCGAGCTTGGATTTTTTGTTTTCTGTAGTCTTGTTTAATTGGACAGTTTTTATCATATAATGATGTAAATATTTGTAAAAAAGTTTCATATGCACTATCAACATCACTTTCACTGTATGCCTTTTCCCAGTTTTGCTCCTGTAAATCCTTCTTTAGTGTGTTCATGTTTTCCTCTGTCCGCACTCGCCTGTATTTTATTTTCTCCTCTGGCTGATTCCGCCGATGGTTTCTATTATAAATGATGAAAACTGGTAGATGACCACTAATGTCATTGATTAATAATCCACTCACAGTGTTATTCTCAATATCATTGCTGAATATATTATCAATTAAGGTGGCACTATGGGATGTAATTCTGCTTGGCCTGGTGATTTTTGGATATAAACTCATACTGTACATTATACTGATAAATTCATCTGTTATTTTATGCTTATTTGGATTGAGCAGATCAATATTTAAGTCACCACAAATGAACACAGTTTTTTGATTAGTTTTTGAGAACATTTTTCCCGTACAGTCAGTGAATGTTTCAATACTAGATCCTGGTGCTCTATATATACAGCTGACTAATACATTTTTGCTTTTTTCTTCACATATTTCAATAGTTATACATTCTAATAAGTTATCAATCACAGTTGTCATATTGTCTACTATTTTATAATCCATGTTCTTATCCACATACACAGCCACTCCTCCTCCACTCTTATTCTGTTTACACAATTAAATTCATATCCATCCAGTTCAAAAGCCATTCCTTTATCTTCATTGATCCATGTTTCTGATATAGCAATTATGTTAAATATTTTTTTAAATTTACTTAAATATTCTTTAATGTTGTTAAAGTTTGCATATAGACTTCTGCTGTTGAAATGGATTATTGATAATTTGTTATCCATTTAATGATCCGATTAAACTGTTCATCTGTATAATAGCAACAACTGTCATTGATATTTGAGAAGAAACTATTGTCCGGGTCTATATTGTGCTCCAAGTCCAGTACATTGTGGTCTGTGTATTTAAATGTTCTCAGTTCTACTTTTCCATGATCAGCAATCCTTTGAGTTATATCCTTCTTGTCTCCAGATGTAGATGATGTAGTAGATGAATAGGTTCCTCTGGTCTGTGTCATGGTGTTGTGATGTGTTTGTGTCCTCATACCTTATTGGTCGTATTTGTCCAGATCCTCGATGTTCCTGATTACCATATCCTTCGCTTGTTCTGGTGTTCCATTCAATTTGATAAATGTTTTGCAGTTGGATGTCCATGTCTGTTGAATTTTTCCCTGCTTTTTTAAGAAACGAGCTTTCCTGGCGATGACTGCGTTTCTTTTGGTCAGATGTTCATTGATGAATACGTTTATTCCTTTAAGTTTCTGTCCCTGTTTTAACAATGCCATTTTATGTTTTCTGTTGACGAACCTCATTATAACTGCTCGCTTGTCTCCATCCTCTCTCCTGGGCAGGGGGTGGCACGCTTCAATGTTATTACAGTCCATTTGAATACCTTTAGATTGCAGGAAGTCAGCCACCTGTTGTTCCACTGAGCTGGCCTCCTGCTCACTGGCCTCCCCTCCGCTGTCTTCTGACACCGCCCGTGCGTAGGATCGAGGTTTAATATGAATTCCTGTAATAATAACGTCGTTCATCCTTGTGTACTGTTCCAACTCCGCAACACGGTTCTCCAGGTGCACCAGACGCCGGTCTTTCTCGGCGTTCTGGATCCGGAGAGCCTTCACTTCTTCCACCAGCTCCATAATGGATTTCTGCTGCATTTTAACAACAGAGATTTCCTCAGACAAAAGGTCCAGGGACTTCTTGATATCGTCTCCCTCCTCCGCCGTCAGTGCCTTCTTCGGACCCATGGTCAGATAACTCCGCGCTGGCGCCTCGGACCTCGGTAAAGCCGCGCCGGTGGAACTGCGCTGACGCCTCGGGAGACATATATTTCCAAAACACTGTGGAAACAAAGTAAAGCTGCTGTGCTGCTTCAGTCCTCTAGTTTAACCAACTACGGAAGCCCAATGGTGGCAAACTGTGTTACGCAAGCAGTGTTAGCAATCCACTAACACGTCCTTAAACCCAGGACCTTCCTCCTGCATGAAATAATTTACGGTTCGGCTACTTTACACCTGAAACAGCTTCACGATTGACAGAAAAAAAAAACGACATGTCAGACTCTGTTCCATTAGCAGTACAGCTAACTCGGCTATCATTAGCTAGAAGACAGAGCCACAGTTAGCGGTCCAGATGACTGACAGATGGAGATATCCAAACAAACAGCGCGACAAACGTCAAGGGGCGAGTCCTTGCAGCAATTCCACCAATCACAAAGCAAAAAGTCTTAACAGCAAGGTTGATAAGCATAACGATCTAGAACAGACAGGCCCTGAAAGCAAACGCACCAGCCGACACAGAATCACAGCTTACCTAAAAAATAAAGTCCTGTACATCTGGTGCGCTTCATAGTAATCCCCCTTTTCAACACTGGCTCGCAGTTTTCCTTCCACTCTCTGAACGCCCCCGCGGTTCCTGGCACTGGAGCACCTCACCGACTCCGGATCCGACATCGTCGTTGTTCCGCCGCAGCAACTAGCCAACCAAACCCCAACGCTAACTGACCCTCCTTGTTCGCCGTACCAAAACCACCTAACCCTCTCGTGAGCTTTTTTTTTTTTTTTTTTTTTTTTTTTTACTTCTCAGCCAATCAGAACGTCAGTACTCATGACGTCAAAAAAGGCATACCGATGCGCACGCGCCGAGATGCCGATTACCGCTAAGCGCCGAAGAAGAAGGCGAAGAAAAAGAATGGCTACAACTTCAATTTGCGCCTGTGAGCGAGACAATAGGTCCATTGATCACCCTGAGTTCTCTCAACTGAAGGTAAATACCGCATGATAACAACCTAGAGTACATGCATGAATGATGATTTGTTGACCTAAACTTTGGCGCTAAACATGCTAATATCAGTTATTACTGATATTAACACAGTGCCGAGGTGTACATTCATCATAAAACCTTAACTTTGTTCCTAGGTGTGTCACATTCAGGATGTTTGGGTCCTGCTGGCTGAGATATCCCATAATCCCTTGCGCACCAGAGAGTCCCTTCAGTCAACATTGAGTTTAGTCTAGGTTGATTTTCAGATAAAGTGACACCCCCAAGCATTTTTGAGTAAATGTTGGCAAACATTCATTCATCTTCTACCGCTTAGTCCAATTAAGGAGCGCGAGGCAGGGTACACCCAGGACAGGACGCCAGTCTGTCGCAGGTCCACAAACAGACAAACAAACACAGACACACCCACATAGACACCTACGGACAATTTAGATTCCATTCCACCTAACCCGCATGTCTTTGGATGTGGGAGGAAACCGGAGCACCCGGAGGAAACCCACGCAAACACGGGGAGAACATGCAGACTCCACACAGAAAGGCCACGGGAATTGAACCAACGACCTTCACGCTGTGAGGCTACAGTGCTAACCACTAAGCCACCGTGCTAAATTGGCTTTTAAGCTGTGGCGCTGAAAACTAGTCAGGGTCAAAATCAGAAAGGGAGGCTTAAATAAAGATCTTCAGGCATTTTTGAGCAAAAGTTGGCAAACAACTTTTTCTAAATGTTTTTTTTTTTGTGTGCTGAATCCATTTTTGCTGTTTGCCAAGCTGTACCTCCCCCGTGGAACCCAGTAGGGGGCACTTTTTGTAAGAAATTTATGTTTTTTGATTACTTTGAGTATAAAACCTGTACATCTTCAAAAAGTTAAATTGCAGAAAGTTGCATATATCCCTTAGCTAGATTAGTACCAAATTTGGCTTTAATTGGATGAAAGGAAATCTCAAAAACAGACCGTGAGGTAATGTACAAATGACAAATTTCCATGATAAAATAAAGATTAGATACGATAAAGATACGTTCCATCTGGGCTGGTCCTGTCCTTCTTGTAGAAAAATTGGTGTCAATAGCGTTCAGAGACCAGCTGATCAAGTCCATGGTTAATCCAATAGTAGTCCAATAGATCCAGAATCCAATATAGTTTTGAGGAATTCACAGTCTGGTGAAGTAGGGAATTGAAGGTTAAAGGCAGAGAGATAAGGGAGAGTGGAGGAGATGCGACCGTCCCAAGCTGTCCAGACCAAAAATCAATGGTAGAATTCTTTTTATATCACTTTTTGTAGTCAAAAACCTACATATTAACAAGTTCCCATTCATTTAACATGTAAATAGAAAAAGTATCATAATTTTTTTTAAAAAGTGCGGTGACCCCCTATTTTTTTTTCATAATGTGTTTTATAAATACCTTCTTCAACTTCCTGCAAAGTTTTAAGACATTCTCAATGGTGGAAGTGAATACCCATATTTGTCTTTAATTCTGATGAACAATATTTGAATGATGTGTGGAAATAATGGGAGAAAGCAATTTACTTTTGAATTCAAAAAATAAATTTCTTGTATAACTCTGAACTTTATTTACAGACTTTACTCTGAGGACAATACTCTGCTAGTGGCTCCAAAATAAATGACTCAGGAATTTTAGATATTCTATTCGTCTGCTTGAAATATGGGGATGAAATGATATTTTAATGACTACAATGAGAAATTAAATTTCAGTTATCATTGTCACATCCAGTATCTTAATTCCCACCAAAATAACCAACTACACTTGATTATTGTTGTCACACATGATGTAAAATGTGGAATTTCCAGAATTTCCTGGTTGTCCCAGATTTTGGGCTGTATTGACTTGTACATACGAGGTACAGCTTGGCAAACACTAAAAATGGATTCAGCACAAAAAAATACCCTTAGAAAAGTTCACTTGCCAACTTTTGCCAAAAGTCTATTTGCCCACTCAGAAATGCCAGAGGCTCTTCATGCCTCCTGTACACATTTTGGTGATTCTGACCTGGGCTATACAGTCTAGTGCCTTATTTATTCCAGATGATAATGTGGGATATATTCTGACAAGTACTCATTAAGGGATGGCCAGTAAAGTCCCAGAGACCATTAATTTTGACTACAATCTTTATTTTATCATCGAAATTGGTAATTTGTACATTACCTCAAGGTCTGTTTTTGAGAGTTTCTTTCATCCAATTAAAGCAAAATCTGGTACTAATCTAGCTAAGGGATATATGCAACTTTCTGCAATTTCACTTTTTAAAGATGTACAGGTTTTATACTCAAAATAATGGAAAAATGTCAATTTTTTTTACAAAAAGCGCCCCCTACTGGGTTCCACGTGGCAGGTACAGCTGGGCAAACAGCAAAAATGGATTCAGCACAAAAAATACATTTAGAAAAAGTTGTTTGCCAACTTTTGCTCAAAAATGCCTGAAGATCTTTATTTAAGTCCCTCTTTCTGATTCTGACCCTGACTAGTTTTCAGCGCCACAGCTTAAAAGTAACCATACATTATTACTTCAGAATTTTATCGTGACTTTGCTGAACTTTTGGCTCCTTTTCTCTTTAAAGTGTTTTCACAAAGCATCTCAAACAATGCTCTCCCAGTTACTCTGACACAGGGTTTAATTACATTAATACCCAAAACCAAAAAAATATTTACTCTCTATTGATAATTGGAGACCAGTTACTTTACTCAGTAATGATTACAAAATATTTGCACTCATATTTGCCCGAAGATTTAAAAAGGTCCTTGACTCAATTATAGATGAAACTCAGTCAGGCTTTATGAGAAATAGACATATTTTTAATAACATCAGATTAATTCTTGATCTTACAGACTAGTAAGTCCCTTCGGCTGCTCCCTTGTTTGCACTCGGGGTTGCCACAGCAAATCCAAGGTGGATCTGCATGTTGATTTGGCACAGGTTTTACGCCGGATGCCCTTCCTGACGCAACTCCACATTACATGGAGAAATGTGGCAGGGGTGGGATTTGAACCCAGAACCTTCCGAACTGAAACCAAGCGCAACCAACTTCTCAAGTGTTTTTGTTTTTTTCTTTCATAATCAACTCGAACCTCAAGAGATAAACAAGTTGCATTTGGCTATGGGTCAGCCCAACCCTTTTCTTTAAATCAGCTCTACATTTGTGGTCAGTCCCCCCAAACATTCATCTTATTGCAATGTAACTACAGCAAACAGGCCAGGATTGCAAACATTTTAGACCTCTCTAGTCTGAAGGTAAAAGCTTCTTATTTCATTGATACAGTGTTACAAATGTGACTTTATAACATTGTTTCATTGTCATTGTCTTTGTTTTGAAAATAAAACACTCTTTATTTCTGTCATCTACTTTTCTTTCGATATATTAAAATAAAAAGAAAGCTACGTTTATTATTCACCTAGTATGTTGTTTGCATAAGTGAAAAGCTGTCTTCTTATTAGGGATGTCCTGATCAGGTTTTTTTTGGCCCCGATCCGATTCTGAGTGATCTGATTTTGAGTATCTGCCGATGCCGAGTCCCGATCTGATACTTTAAAAAACTGAATGAACAATGAACAAATGCTAAATATAATAATTTCATTTTAATCACCTTATTTTATTATCACTTAAACAGTTCACTTCTCCTTGAGGTAGCTTGAACAATCAAATAATAATCTACCAGACTTAAAAAATGTAAAAATTTCCATGTTATTTTATTTGTCTAAAAATAAATGTCAAAGGTTCCTTATGTTAAACAATAAATGATCTAATCTGAAATAACAGGTGGTTTTAATTTACAGATGAAAGGTTTTTAAAGAACCATTTATTGATTTAGCTATTTTAATTACAAGTGTTCTAAACTTTTTTAAACAGTAATCAGAAATTTTGAGGTAACAAACAACAACAAAACATTTCCAAGGATTTTTCTTCAGACACGTGGTTTTTGCACTGATCTGTGGTTCAAATCCCCTGACTGGAAAATCACTAAGGGCCCTTGGGCAAGGTCTTTAATCCCCTATTGCTCCCGGTGTGTAGTGACCGCCTTGTATGGCAGCACCCTGACATCGGGGTGAATGTGAGGCATAATTGTAAAGCGCTTTGAGCGTCTCGTGCAGATGGAAAAGCGCTTTATAAATGCAGTCTATTTACCATTTGTACAGATCAGTGGTTTCTGCGTTTCTGCCACTACTCTTCTGTGTTTTGGCCCGACGCGTCATTCCTATTGGACAGCGAGAAGCTACGTCACAGCTCAGAGCGTCGAAAGTTCAAAAGTCAACTTGAAAAGGAAAAGGAAAAAAAACAACACATTTGCGTCCTGACAGTCGTCAGTGTGTCCCTCTGATGCTTTATCAGTGTTCACCAAGTTCAGAGCAACGCAGTGAACGTGAATGAAGACGGAAGCTCTTTAAGACGCGCTCCTAAATGTGATGAGTGTTATGGCAAGCCATCAGTGCCACAATTACGCCACTTTCAGTCGCGTTTCACCAAAAAACGCCGTTTTGTCAGTTATTACGGCGCTTTTTACGCCGTAATTAAAGACGACGCCGTTAAATGCGCCGTAATGTGTCAAACAATACGCCGTTTTTTATGCCGCAATGGAGCCCTTTAAAAACGCCGTTCAGATGCACACAACGCGCGTAAAATACGCGCATCTGTGCACTTCACGACGCGCGTATTTTACGGCGTTTGTACAGTATGATAATTATCTCCAGCCCCCTTTTTTCTCAGCCACTGAACTTGAAGTGTTTGTGTCCAATCGCTGATCAAGACAAGCAGACAGAATCAGTCCAGCACAGATCTCTTTGTGGCAAAGTTTGCTCCAACTTACCTCTTGTAGTTTAACATCGGCCAATATTCAGCAGGTTAGGCCAGAAAATAGCTCATAAATTTACTTCCTCTTTTACATATCGTTTCTTTTTTTCATTGTTATTATTATTAAATACGTTTCTGTCTTTCTTGACTTTAGGTGTTTTGCGTTCTGATGGTTTAACTATATTTGTAGTGTAGTGGTAAAGCGCTCGTCTTTCATTTAGAACTTGGTGGGTTCAAATCCCATGAGAAACTTTATATATATATATATATATATATATATAATTTAACTAAAATACTCCCATTAAGATTAAGAACATCTTTTCCAAGAACGTCCTGGCCAAGATAAACAGCAGCAAATACGAAGCACAGTTACACACTTACACAAACAAAAGGCAAATAAGATGATCAAAATTTAAATTACAAGCATACCATAAACGCAAGTGCATATTATGGAGCTGGACTCAAGTGCTCTCAATTTGGATTTAAAAGTGCTTAGTGAAATTAATACTGGATCTTCTGGTGGCCAGAGCAGGCCACCCCTGAGAGTATAACTGACAGTGGGGTGTCAACACTTTGTAGGAATAATTTTACAATTTTGGTATCTACAGTTGCAGAAACTCTTTTTTTTTTCTCTCTTTTAAAATTTTAAAATTATTCATGTAACGTTTGATATAAATATTTGGGACACTAGAGAACATGTGTGCATCTGAACGGCGTTTTTAAAGGGCTCCATTGCAGCGTAAAAAACGGCGTATTGTTTGATACATTACGGCGCATTTAACGGCGTCGTCTTTAATTACGGCGTAAAAAGCGCCGTAATAACTGATCAAACGATGTTTTTTACGGCGTTTTTTTGGTGAAATGCGACTGAAAGTGGCGTAATTGTGGCACTGATGGCTTGCCATAGAGAGTGCACGTCGCTCGTGCACACACCATCTCTCGCCCCGGTTTGCAGACAAGGATGACTGAGCAAGAGTTTCGGTGGGAAAGTGGCTGAGCGCGTAAACACACAAACAGCAGTTCTGCTGCAAAAGAAACTTTGTGCGCGTAATTCCCCCCACCTCTGTCCGGTTGAACTTTCTTTTCTTTTGTTCAATTAAAAAAAAAAAAAAGAAGATTGGCTTGAACTTTGACCGCGTCAGCCTGCCAACAAGCGGCAATGCGCGCTCCCGTCAGAAGCGTCACGTCAAAAGCCGAGCTAAAGCGACGCTTCTGACGCCTCTTCATGCGATTACGTAATGCCCTCACCAATGAATTCATTTTTAGATGTAAAAGTTCTCTAGCCTCAAATCAAATTAATACAAACACACCTGCCTTCTCCTATGATATGTGGTGTGTCAATTTTAGATTAAAAAAAAAAAATGTAACAATCGTTTTATTAGAAAATGTCTTAATAATTAATTATTCCCTGGACTGCAGTGTAGAAATGATATTCTATCAAAATTTGATAAAAAGACTATTTCCAAACTTAGAACGATGTATTTGTCCTTTCCTATAGCTCCAAAAATTAGAGAAATACACTTCAAAATTATGAACAATATTTACCCATCTAAAGAATGACTAAGGTTACATTTTAACATTCAAGAAAATAACTGTTCATTTTGCCTTACAAATGCTGAAACTACGGACCATTTGTTTTTCTACTGTGTTGTGGTGCAATCCTTTTGGACAGAATTACTTAATTGGGTCAAAACATTATTTCCATCAGCAATTAATTTTACAAGAGATAATATTACTTTTGGTTTTCTGAGTAGGAATAAGAAAGAACAACTCTGTATTAATGTCATTTTATGTCTTGCCAAATTTTGTATCCACAAAAGCAAATGTCAGAAATGTCCCCTTACATTTTCCTTCTTCAAGAATGACTTTGACCTCTACATTAAATCTTTGGAACATATGAAGCAACCGAAAGCCATGAAACTCTTCTCTTATTTTTTTGCAGTTGTCAAGCAATAATCTTTGAACCAACAACTTCATGACCTTATCTGTGAGCTATTTCTAAAGTCTACAAACTCTTCTCCGTGAACTTTGAACTTTCTCTAAAGACTATGAACTTTCAAAACTATGAACTTTTCCCTGTGAACTTTGAACTTTTTTCTAAAGACTAAAAAAAAGAAAACACGCGCTGACGCCTTCTTTTTTATTTTTCTTGTATTTCTTGTATATCTTGTATATCGCTTTCAATTTATAACAGTGATAGTGTGACTTTTTTGTGACCTTGTGCTTTGTTCGTTATTGTATTTGTTGAAATAAAGTTTTTTGGGGAAAAAAAAGGAATACTTCTTATGCGTGTGAACGGCGTCGGCAGCATGTTTGTATGCATTGACCTGTGAACCGGAAGTGTTAGGAGCTCTCCGCGCATGCACACTGAGAAATGAGAAACTGGCTTATTATACTACCAAAATGTAATTTTCATCACGTTAATACAAAACTGCTGCATGAGACCCTGAAAACTTGCAAATATTCCAAATCTTCTGTGTCTGCTGTGTTTAACCTGCGTAGAGCTTCATAAACACAAACAGAATTTCAGACATCTTACATATATTACTTTGGGACAGACAGTGTTGTAAAGGACAATAAGCAGGGAGTTAAAGAGCAAACTTCACTTTCTCCCAGAATGACATGAACAGGAAGTGATCGCAGCTCACAGCGATTCTCATTGAAAATAACGGAGAAACAACCTGAGCTTCTCACAGGTTTACATAAAACAAACACAATAACAACATCTTAAAAGCCCAGATAATATATTCACAAGAGTTTTAGGCACAATATACAATGAGTTTTATGTTGCAATGTTAATGCTGTTGTCTGTGGGCCGTGTTTAAATTGCGGTGTTAACAGATCGACTCAGTGCATTTCTCAATGTTACTGACATTACGAACTTCACATCATCCAGCCTTTTCGCTCTCATTTTCTTCATTCAACAGTTCCTCAAAATATTCCCTCCACCTTCTCAACACACACTTTTCACTTGTCAGCACATTACCATCTGCATCTTTTTCCACCCTAACCTGCTGCACATCCTTTCCAGCTCTGTCCCTTTGTCTGGCCAATCAGTACAAGTCCTTTTCTTCTTCCTTTCTGTTCAATTGCTTGTACAGCTCACAATATGCCTTTTTCTTAGCTTTTGCGACTTCTGTTTTCACCTTTCGCCTCATTTCCTTGTACTCCTGTCTACTTTCTTCATCTCTCCGACTATACGAAAACTTTTTCACCAACCTCTTTCTCCTTATACTTTCCTGGGCCTCTTTGTTCCACCACCAAGTCTCCTCGTCTTCCTTCCACTGTCCAATGTCACACCCAGTACCTTCCTAGCTGTCTCCCTCACCACATCTGCAGTACATTTCCAGTTGTCCAAAATTGCTTCTCCTCCATCCATTGTCTCTCACCTGCTCACTGAATTTCACACAACAGTATTCCTCCTTCAGCTTCCACTATGTGATCTTTTGTGGACCTCTGACCCTCTTCTTCTTCTTCACCTCTAAAGTCATCCTACAAACCACCATCCTATGCTGTCTAGCTACACTCTCTCTTGCCACCACCTTACAGTCTCCAATTTCTTTTAGCTTGGCTCTCCTACACAGAATGTAGTCCACCTGTGTGCACCTTCCTCTACTCTTATATATGACCCTATGTGCCTCCCTTTTCTTAAAGTGTAGGTGACACCAAAAAATGTGCACAGATATTCACTAAAAATGATAACACGTTGATATTTTTAAAAATTCTGAACAATAAAAGTTGATAAGTGCACGGGTGAGGGATAAACAGCAGCTGTCTGAAGCCTGCACTCTATTTCAGCTCTCAGCCGCGGCCATATTGTTGCTACGTCATTACCAGAACGGGACCTGCTGATTCAAGCCCAAATCAATTGTAAACATAGTGGAGGTCGAACTGTTTTCGGACATTTTTTTTTAAATTTTGTTTGTCATTTCAGGTCCATTTAGTGTATAAATCTCTTCGTTCCAGGCAAATGATAGCTGTCACTTGGCTAATAGAAGCATGTTAGAGACAAAACCAAACCAGCTGATCTCAGTAGAACAGCATACAGCTCGAGTGTATTTTCACCGGCCAGTCGCGGAAGTACGAATTCTCGCCTTTGGATTGTCCACTTCATCGGATGTGATGTGGTGACAACCTTGAACATTACATTTATTTTAATTTATTTTTTGAATTGTTCATATCCACTTGCCGGAGAAAAGATTGCAGAAATTGTTAGGCAAAAAAAATCAATAAATAAATTTGGGTATATACAACCCCTGGCAAAAATTATGGAATCACCGGCCTCGGAGGATGTTCATTCAGTTGTTTAATTTTGTAGAAAAAAAGCAGATCACAGACATGACACAAAACTAAAGTCATTTCAAATGGCAACTTTCTGGCTTTAAGAAACACTATAAGAAATCAAGAAAAAAAGATTGTGGCAGTCAGTAACGGTTACTTTTTAGACCAAGCAGAGGAAAAAAATATGGAATCACTCAGTTCTGAGGAAAAATTATGGAATCACCCTGTAAATTTTCATCCCCCAAATTAACACCTGCATCAAATCAGATCTGCTCATTGACATTGACCCTATGTGTCTTTTTGCAAGGAATGTTTTTGCAGTTTTTGCTCTATGGCAAGATGCATTATCATCTTGAAAAATGATTTCATCATCCCCAAACATCCTTTCAATTGTCCAAAATATCAACATAAACTTGTGCATTTATTGATGATGTAATGACAGCCATCTCCCCAGTGCCTTTACCTGACATGCAGCCCCATATCATCAATGACTGTGGAAATTTACATGTTCTCTTCAGGCAGTCATCTTTATAAATCTCATTGGAAAGGCACCAAACAAAAGTTCCAGCATCATCACCTTGCCCAATGCAGATTCGAGATTCATCACTGAATATGACTTTCATCCAGTCATCCACAGTCCACAATTGCTTTTCCTTAGCCCATTGTAACCTTGTTTTTTTCTGTTTAGGTGTTAATGATGCCTTTCGTTTAGCTTTTCTGTATGTAAATCCCATTTCCTTTAGGCGGTTTCTTACAGTTCGGTCACAGACGTTGACTCCAGTTTCCTCCCATTCGTTCCTCATTTGTTTTGTTGTACATTTTTTGATTTTTGAGACATATTGCTTTAAGTTTTCTGTCTTGACGCTTTGTCTTCCTTGGTCTACCAGTATGTTTGCCTTTAACAACCTTCCCATGTTGTTTGTATTTGGTCCAGAGTTTAGACACAGCTGACTGTGAACAACCAACATCTTTTGCAACACTGTGTGATGATTTACTCTCTTTTAAGAGTTTGATAATCCTCTCCTTTGTTTCAATTGACATCTCTCATGTTGGAGCCATGATTCATGTCAGTCCACTTGGTGCAACAGCTCTCCAAGGTGTGTTCACTCCTTTTTAGATGCAGACTAACGAGCAGATCTGATATGATGCAGGTGTTAGTTTTGGGGATGAAAATTTACAGGGTGATTCCATAATTTTTTCCTCAGAATTGAGTGATTCCATATTTTTTTCCTCTGCTTGGTCTAAAAAAGTAACCGTTACTGACTGCCACAATCTTTTTTTTCTTGATTTCTTATAGTGTTTTTTAAAGCCAGAAAGTTGCCATTTGAAATGACTTTAGTTTTGTGTCATGTCTGTGATCTGCTTTTTTTCTACAAAATTAAACAACTGAATGAACATCCTCCGAGGCCGGTGATTCCATAATTTTTGCCAGGGGTTGTATACGTACAACCCCAATTCCAATGAAGTTGGGAGGTTGTGTAAAATGTAAATAAAAACAGAATACAATGATTTGCACATCCTCTTCAACCTATATTCAATTGAATACACCACAAAGACAAGATATTTAATGTTCAAACTGATAAACTTTATTGTTTTTGTGCAAATATTTGCTCATTTTGAAATGGATGCCTGCAACACATTTCAAAAAAGTTGGAACATCACCTTTCCTTCTAACAACACTCAATAAGCATTTGGGAACTGAGGACACTAACTGTTGAGGCTTTGAAGGTGGAATTCTTTTCCATTCTTGCTTGATGTACGACTTCACTTGTTCAACAGTCCGGGGTCTCCGTTGTCATATTTTGCACTTCATAATGTGCCACACATTTTCAATGGGCGACAGGTTTGGACTGCAGGCAGGCCAGTCTAGTACCCGCACTCTTTTACTACGAAGCCATGCTGTTGTAACACGTGCAGAATGTGGCTTGGCATTGTCTTGCTGAAATAAGCAGGGACGTCCCTGAAAAAGACGTTGCTTGGATCACAGCGTGTGTTGCTCCAAAACCTGGATGTACCTTTCAGAATTAATGGTGCCATCATAGATGTGTAAGTTGCCCATGCCATGGGCACTAACACACCCCCATACCATCACAGATGCTGGCTTTTGAACTTTGCTCTGGTAACAATCTGGATGGTCTTTTTCCTCTTTTGTCCCGAGGACACGACGTCCATGATTTACAAAAACAGTTTGAAATGTGGACTCATCAGACCACAGCACACTTTTCCACTTTGCGTCTGTCCATTTCAAATGAGCTCGGGCCCAGAGAAGACGGCGGCGTTTCTGGATGTTGTTGATGTATGGCTTTCGCTTTGCATGATAGAGTTTTAACTTGCACTTGTAGACAGTGGTTTTATGAAGTGTTCCTGAGCCCACACGGTAAGATCCTTTACACAATGATGACGGTTTTTACTGCAGTGCCACCTGAGGGATCGAAGGTCACGAGCATTCAGTGTTGGTTTTTTGCCTTGCCCCTTACATGTAGAAAGTTCTCCAGATTCTCTGAATCTTCTGATTATATTATGGACTGTATATGATGGAATCCCTAAATTCCTTGCAATTAAATGTTGAGAAACATTGTTTTAAACTGTTGGACTGTTTTGTTCATGCAGTTGTTCAAAGTGGTGATCCTCGCCCCATCTTTGCTTGTGAACGGCTGAGCCTTTTGGGGATGCTCCTTTTATACTGAATCATGACATTAACCTGTTCACCTGTGGAATGTTCCAAACAGGTGTTCTTTGAGCATTCATCAACTTTTCCCAGTCTTTTGTTGCTCCTGTCCCAGCTTTTTTGAAATCTGTTGCAGGCATCCATTTCAAAATGTGCAAATATTTGCACATAAACAAAAAAGTATCAGTTTGAACATTAAATATCTTGTCTTTGTGGTGTATTCAATTGAATATAGGTTGTAGGTTGAAGAGGATTTGCAAATAATTGTATTCAGTTTTTATTTAGACTTCGTACAGCGTCCCAAATTCATTGGAATTGGGGTGTACATGTAAAATAAAAAGCACTGCCTTCTATTAGCCAATAGATAACTAATATAGAGAAACAAAAGAGCAACAATCTTCTGAGGTCACTGGACATTTAAGACATGGAGAGGCAAAATATCTATACACCTCCACTAAGATTTGGGTTGGGTGGGGGGGGCAAATTCCTTTGGAATTTCCAAGGGCAAGTCTCCTCCTGATAATCTGTCACATGACCAATAAGCCTAATCTCAGTTGAACTAGCTGTGAATAAATGTCCATCACTTTGTGAATTTCAGGCCATCCTACCATCTCAGTATGAGTATCGATTGTGTTGCTTCAAGGACCTTCCATCTCATAATGGGTTTTCAGCAAGTTTACACCGTCCAATTGGAACACACGAAGAGGCAATGAAGTGGAAGAGGGAGTTCCAGGAGGTATCTAAAACCACCCTTCGACTGGCAAAAACGTATCCCCATGTAGGTCAGAAGGTCATCTTCAAAGTAAGTACGATGTGGTTTTCTTGTTCTCCAAACAAGACTGAGGACTTTCTCACCATGTTTATACCAGGATTTTATCACACGACCACTAAGAAAACCTCACTGTAGTTCAGCTAGTACCACTGCACCACCTTCCATCATTTGCATCCCTATGATCATTTGGAAAAGCAACTTCTAATAGTGTATAATAAAAGGTGAGCAATTAGTTCTAAATTTGCTTTTTCCATCCTGTGAGGCACCATTCATTATTTCATTGTCATGTTTATACAGTCACTACTTGTTAATACCTAGTATTTAATTATGTCCTTTTGCTTTTCAGGAGGACCTCCATTGCCAGCATAATACACGCTCAGTTGGTAAAGCCCGGGAGAGCACTCGTCCATCATCTAAAGATACGCAGTGCAGTGCCACAATGACAATAGTCATAAAGCGCACAGGAATTAATATAAAAAGGTAATGGACTTGAGACTGCATGTGTCTGCTTCGTATGATGTGTTGTTGAATACTCAAGAAAGACTGTTCACTAGAAAAAGCCTTGCTAAGCTCTGAATCAATGACGTTTTTCATTGTTTGTCAATGGGAGTCCTCTTGACTGAAGTAACATGTCACTCAATCAACTTGAACCCATAGGAGCTACATAATTTGAGTTGCTTTCAGAAGCAGGTGGTCAGTGGGCATACAGATCAGTAAAGATAGGCTACCGGTACTAAAAAATTTCCTCTTCAATGTTTCAGATCAACTGATGGTCATCTCCCAAAGTTTCCAATGATTGTGAACATGAAATATATTCACAATCACCCAGTCAACTGTGCTGATGCTCTGAGACACCAAGATGTTTCGGATGAAGTAAAGAAGAAATTCTTAGATCTGTTTGAAGCAGGCCATAGTCCATCATCAGCGCTTGAGATTCACAAATTTAACATGCAGCTTGAACATCAAGATGACTTTGTTTTCATCAGTGCTGATAGGGCTAAAATACCAGACCTTCAATGGTGTAAAAGGTAATAACTTTGAACGATAACTTTTGAAATTTTACAAAGTCCTCTGAAAATTAAATACATGTATAATTGGCATGAAGGAAATATTCCAGTGTTGTTCAGAATCCATAAACATTGGTTGAGCCAAGTAATCTAATACAAATTGCATTTTTATGTTTTATTTCCTGGTAATTATGTAATTTAAATTCATTTAGTTAATTTAATGTCTTAATGTATTTAGAAATTGTTTAGGTTCTTATCATATACACATTATCATCATCATTATTATTATTTTTGTCATTTGATTTTAAATGGACGATTTTCACTTTCTTGTCATCCATGTATTTTTATTAACATATTTACAATTATATCATGTACTTAAATTGAACTTACTAAATAAAATCATGCATACATGCTTTTAATATAAAGATTATTTACCGCCCCCTGCTGGAATGGTGTGTTGGTCCAGAATGTAATTAGCAAATATCCATAGTTTGTCCAAAAATATTAGTCCTGTCAACGTTCCGTTTTGGAGTCGCTCATCCTTGATCCAAAATACATAAGCATACCAAACGGCAAATGTCAGCTGTCACACTCACACAGATCTTTTTGGGGTTTATTTCTGCCTTCTGCTGCAAGCAAGTGCTTTTCATTTTTACACACGCACAAACCGAGACGGTGGCAGAAGACATCAGTGCTCTTTTCACTCATGGTAATGACAACATGACATTTAACTAAACTGACTAAACCAATTGAATGACAAAAATTCAGTAAATCAATAACACTAACAACACGGTTAAAGTAACATGAACCTAAATAACATCTAAAACTCTGTGGTACATTGCAGCACAATGTTTACTGGTTAGCTAAAATGGCTAATTTCTTCAAAAATGTTAGTCCCATCAACTTTCCATTTTTGCTGCATTCATCCTTGACCCAAAATACATGAGCATACCAATCAATCAATTTCAATCAATTTTATTTATATAGCACCAAATCACAACAAACAGTTGCCCCAAGGCGCTTTATATTGTAAGGCAAGGCCATACAATAATTACGTAAAAACCCCAACGGTCAAAACGACCCCCTGTGAGCAAACACTTGGCGACAGTGGGAAGGAAAAACTCCCTTTTAACAGGAAGAAACCTCCAGCAAATGTCATCTGTCCCCAGTGGCACGCATGCAGAGCTTTTTGTTTTTTCTGCATTCTGCTGCAAGCAGGTGCTCTTAATTTTTACTCACACAAACTAAGACTGTGGCAGAAGACATCAAAAGCAATACTCTTTTCACTCATGGTAATGACAACATGACACTTAACTAAACTGACTAAACCAATTGAACTACAAAAACACAATAAATCAATAACATTAACAACACTGTTAAATTAACATAAACGACAGTAACAACATTTAATTCCCCAAAACACTAAACTCCCATGGTGCACTGCAGCACAATGTCCACTGTTTACTGGTTAACATTTTCACAGCGTTCATCCTTGACCCAGAATACATAAGCACACCAAACAGAAAGTCACTCTCCCAAGTTTCTGTGGGATCGAAGCCATACACACGCACACAGGCTATTATAATATAGATTGCCCAAAAAAGTATTTCAGGTGACCTTTTAAAAATTTATGAAATAATAATATAAATAATGAAATAATTTCAACTAACACTGCTTTGAGAGATGCATGTAATTCTGCTCAGTGACAACTTCATTTAAAGATCATTTAAGTTCAGGTTAATACGATGTGCACCAAAACGTGTGCGTTGATGCGCATGTCCTCACTGGCTTCTAACCCGTGGTTACCAATGTGCTTTAAATGAATGCTTTTGAAAACTTCCTAATGTGTGGTTATCTAATTGCAGGCTGTACTACTCAGCTGCCCATAAAGCGCATGGTGGTGGTACCCCTGATTCAGGCTCTGCGGTTCAAGAGATCAAAGGCAGTTTGATGGCATTCAGCAATTCATTGATGAGTAAGGTTGAAAATGATCCAGCCACATTCCTACCTGCTATCAAAACCTTTCTCACCAGCTCACAGAAACTGAAGACAGACTCTGCTCTGATTTCAGCATTGCACACATTTGGCAAATATTCTGGTGCAGCCAGTGCCATTAGTAGTAACGGGAAAACCAGGTTGTCAGGTTTGAAACGAATAGGTGTCCAACCAACTGCTGTCGCACACCGAAAGAAGGCTGCACTCGGAGGTCGTAAGTGCCTGTCCAATGGAAGGCCAACAGAAGAATCCCCATAGAGGAACGTGGCTACCATAAGGCAGCTCCCAAAAGGAAAACAAGAGTTGACCTGAAATCTGGTGTATTCCCACCCAGGAAGAGGTTCGCAGCCCCACATAACTTCTTTGAATGTGTTGGCAAGAAGGAGAGTCTCGGGATGACACACTGTAAACAATAGGTTACACAGTCTTTGGTGTGAACTTTTTACAAGTGTTTATAGTAAAGTACATGAGGCCCTATCCACCACCTGGTGGATAGGGCCTCATGTACTTTCTTTTTCTGGATGCTTCAGGGTGGGCCAGAAAAACTGTCCCTTGAACAGTAGGAAGTCTATTGTTTAGGGGACACGTTCTCTGGCCCACCCTGTAGTAATTAAGGCTGTAATTGTACCAGTAGCACTGTTATTTCAACTGCCATATCCTTAAGGTCTTTACACACACAGTAGAGTTGTGGGCCAAATAGAGTCGCATCCCTGTTGGCCGCCTTAAAATCCACTTGAGTCCGGTTATGGCCAGGTTTTAACTCTTTCTTTGGCTACTAAGCACGTATTTTGGCAGTTATGCCTTGTACCATATCTAACATTTCTTATGGTTTTGTCATTTTGTCCTACTTTGCTGTCTTTTTTTTTTTTTTTTTTAACCTGGATTCTTCAAATTTGGAGCGTATCATCTTAAATTTGGCACATCACTTAAACAAGCTGTACAAATGGAAATTGACTGATATGTTTGAATCGTGATGATGATTTTGTTTATAGTTATCTTACAATGTCTAACAAAGCTTTGTAATTTTTTTTCTTTTTTTAATAAAAGAAGATAGATTTGATTAAATCAAATTTCACTGTTCACTCTTGCATTAACCCAGGAATTATTTGGGGCCATGTTAAAAGTGAAGCCAAGAAAGTATTTTTAGTTTTTTGGTAAATCTCCCTCGACCCCTCAAAAAAGTGGTGGGAAGAGGTCTGGCTTCAACATTGGGAAGGCTGTCTGAGGATAGGTTGGCAATGGCGAAGCTACAAGTCAATAAAAAAAAATTGAATTTTGACATTTTTTTGACAACCCCTCCCCCTAAACTAAAACATTTAAAAATTTAATTTTTTTGTGCTTTAATTTTGTTGATAAGCTTGTCTCCATCCCACAATTGCTCCCCAATTCCCCAAAGATGCTGTTAAGCTGGTTAAGAACCTTTTGGCTGTTTCTATCAGTCACTGCATAGTAAGTAAGTAAGTCCCTTCGGCTGCTCCCTTGTTTGCCCTCGGGGTCGCCACAGCAAATCGGGTGGATCTGCATGGTGAATTGGCACAGGTTTTACGCCGGATGCCCTTCCTGACACAACTCCACATTACATGGAAATGTGGCAGGGGTGGGATTTGAACTCGGAACCTTCTGAACTGAAACCAAGCCCACTAACCACTTGGTCACCAGTGACCCCTGACCCCATCAGTCACTGCATAGTAAAAAAAAAAAAAGGTGTAGGTACCTTTATTGAACAATTATATAAAGTCTTATTATTTAAGGGACTCCTTTCCTGGGCCACCTTGTAGTCGACATATATAATATGTGTGTGAATCTCAATAAGCTTGTTGATGATTACACAAACTAGTATAAACTTGGATTAAAGAATCATCATTTTTAGAATTGAGTATTTGTGGTTATGAATAACTGAGAATAGAAAGGGAAGAAAGTGTCAACATACTAAAAGAAAGAAAGGACATAAATAGTTAATCATGGCAGACAGATTAGGAAGGAAGGAAATGAGAGAATCAGCTCAGTTATTAATCGTTGACATTCTAATAACGTGTTTACATGTGGTTCACATGGCTTGGGAGTGGTAAGATGGCCACCCTGTTGCTTCAACGGTTGTGGGCCAATGAAAGATCCAGTATTATATAACACCTGAATAGATACTTATCATTTGCTTGGTGGTTTGTATGCCACATGATATTGATCATCCTATTTGCCATTGTGTTCCATTTGGTTCCATACGAGTTGTACCATTGCATACTTCCACCAATGCGCGCGCACAAACCAGTGGGGACGGGGTCTTAGCTTTAAAACAAACATGGCGGAGTTTGTTTTGCTGACAGATGACGATTTGGATTACCTAATTGATGGTAATTCTTTTAACACAAAAAAACGTACTACACCAAAGGCTGTGTGGGGCCATTTGCAGTATTTGTTGAGGTGTCTCTAGCTGAAGTAGATACGCTGTCTGATGAAGAGCTGGACAAATTTATGACCTCAATGGACCAGTAAAGCAAACAAACTAAGTCAATTTTCTCTCTCTGATATAATGGTTTTTTTTTGTTTGTTTTTTTTTTTCTTTCATGCAATGAAATGTTTTAATCTTTCACCTCATGAAATTTTCTTACCATTGCATGAATGAAAAACAATTTGTAAGTTATAGTACTGTGTACAGATCAGTGAGTATCCTATCAAAAAAAATCTCAAGACAATCTCAGCTGTTTCTGTCGAATTTAACATTTTTGCGGGGGGGGGGGTCAAAAATAAATTGGACTAATTACAAATAAACTAAAAATGTTTCAAGAATTTTGATAACCACAGCATACGAGGGCTGTCAATAAAGTAACGGTCCTTTTTATTTTTTTCAAAAACTATATGGATTTCATTCATATGTTTTTACGTCAGACATGCTTGAACCCTTGCGCGCATGCGTGAGTTTTTCCACGCCTGTCGGTGACGTCATTCGCCTGTGAGCACTCCTTGTGGGAGGAGTCGTCCAGCCCCTCATCGGAATTCCTTTGTCTGAGAAGTTGCTGAGAGACTGGCGCTTTGTTTGATCAAAATTTTTTCTAAACCTGTGAGACACATCGAAGTGGACACGGTTCGAAAAATTAAGCTGGTTTTCAGTGAAAATTTTAACGGCTGATGAGAGATTTTGAGGTGATTCTGTCGCTTTAAGGACTTCCCACGGTGCGAGACGTCGCTCAGCGCTCTCAGGTGCCGTTGTCAGCCTGTTCAAGCTGAAAACCTCCACATTTCAGGCTCTATTGATCCAGGACGTCGTGAGAGAACAGAGACGTTTCAGAAGAAGTCGGTTTCAGCATTTTATCCGGATATTCCACTGTTAAAGGAGATGTTTTTTTAATGAAAGACGTGCGGACGGGTCCGCGTGTCGGCTCGCAGCCGCCGCGACGCTCCGCCACAGGAAAAACACCTCCATTGGAAGCCTTGAGGACAAGTTGGAACATGTCCTGCTGTTAAACAATTTCTCATATACTCACTCCACTGAAAGCCATCAAAAGCCACCTGGATTTTACAAATGGTTATCAACACGGAGGTGTTTTTCCTGTGCCGCCGCACTGCGTCGGGACCCGTCCGCACGTCTTTCATTAAAAAAATCTCCTTTAACAGTGGAATATAAAATGCTGAAACCGACTTCTTCTGAAACTTCTCTGTTCTCTCATGACGTCCTGGATCAATAGAGCCTGAAATGTGGAGGTTTTCAGCTTGAACAGGCTGACGACGGCGGCTGAGAGCGCTGAGCGACGTCTCGCACCGTGGGAAGTCCTTAAAGCGACAGTATCACCTCAAAATCTCTCATCAGCCGTTAAAATTTTCACTGAAAACCAGCTTAATTTTTCGAACCGTGTCCACTTCGATGTGTCTCACAGGTTTAGAAAAAATTTTGATCAAACAACGCGCCAGTCTCTCAGCAACTTCTCAGACAAAGGAATTCCGACGAGGGGCTGGACGACTCCTCCCACAAGGAGTGCTCACAGGCGAATGACGTCACCGACAGGCGTGGAAAAACTCACGCATGCGCACGAGGGTTCAAGCATGTCTGACGTAAAAACATGAATGAAATCCATATAGTTTTTGAAAAAAATAAAAAGGACCTATACTTTATTGACAGCCCTCGTACATCTCAAAATATTACAATATTTCATAAGATCAATAAAAAAAAAAATTGTAATTTGGTATGGGGCGGCACGGTGGATTAGTGGTTAGCACTGTCGCCTCACAGCAAGAGGGTTGTTCGATCGCTTCCATCCTGGTCCTTTAAGTGTGGTTTGCATGTTCTCCCCGTGTTGCCGTGGGTTCCCTCCCGGTGCTCTGGCTTCTTCCCACCTCCATGACTTGCAGGTTTGGTGAACTGGTGACTTTAAATTGACCGTAGGTGTGTGAATGTGTCTGTCAATATGTGGCGCTGCAATGGACTGGTGTCCTATCCAGGGTGAACCCTGCATCACGCCCTCTGACTGCTGGGATAGTCTCCAGCGCCCCTGTGAGCCCTCAGTGGAATAAGCGGGTATACAAAATTAACAAATTCAGAAATATCAAACGTCTAAAGCATAAGTACATTTGTAAACTGAGTTGACAGAGACATGATGTCATGATCTCGTGACTCACGGCACCAGCAGGTACCATATTTGACTAGGTGAAAGTGTAGTTTTCACCTCGTAGGAGAGTTCTTATTTAACGAGTTTCTAACGCAACTGCAAGCTGACGCTTGTCTAATGACCTAACAGCATGAAGATAGGCCTCATACATGCCCTTTTAGGCTGCCAGCAGATTTGTGGGTGAACAGTCCTCTACAATGACCATGTGGAATACCCAGGTGTTTACAAATCAGTTCTCCAAAAAGTACATGATTTGTTTACATCAATAATGTCTTTTATTTCACTGCACTTTCACCTAGTCAAATATGGCAGCTGTGTTGTTATGCAGGTCACATGACCACTGACCCGGATGTCCAACTTTGAGAATACACTGCTGAGCTGTTCTGGAAACTCAGGTGGCTTTGATAGCAGCCTTCAGCTCGTCACTATTGTATCTGGTGTCTTTCATCGTCTTCTTGACAATCCTCCATAGATTCTCTGTGGGGGTTCTGGTCAGGCGAGTTGGCTGGCCAACCAAGTCCAGTAATACCATAGTCAGCAAACCAGTTCCTAGTATTTTTAGCACTGTTGTCCTGCTGGAAAAGGAAATCGGCATCTCCATAAATCTCAGCAGATTGATGCGTGAAGTTATCTAAAACCTCCTACCTTGGCTTTGGACATGTTTAAAACACAGTGGACGAGATGACTTGGTACTCCAATCAATCACCGACTGTGGAAACGTCACACTGGACTTCAAGCAACTTGGACTCTGTGCTTCTCCACTCTTCCTCCAGACTCTGGGACCTTGATTGCCAAATGAAATGCGAAATTTACTTTCATCTGGAAAGCCGACTTTGGACGACTGAGTAAGGATCCAGTCCTGTTTTTAATCCAGGTCAGACTCTTCTGATATTGTCTCTGGTTCAGCGGTGGCCTGACACTGAATGGAACGCTTGTAACCCATTTCCTGGACACGTCTGTGCGTGGTGGCAGCTGACGTTTCCTTCTGGTGTTTTGGAAAAACTATTTTGCACCGAATGTGTGAGCACATAAGTGGGGTTTGCGGCCGCTTGCTAAAACCACTGGTTGTGCACAATTATATCAGGTGTGTAAAAAAACAAAGTGTGATCCTTTATTCAACAGTCCATAGAACAAAACATGCACAGAAATGTGTACAGTTCATTCATATCTATAATAATGTTCAAATATACAGAAGATAAGAAGGAATGTTGCATCCGTGTCTACAGTCTCGTCTCATAGACACTTCCACCACCCCGTGTGCTGCAGACTGGGTAGTGGAAGAGGATATTGTTCTTCTGGCATTGTGTGTCTTTTTGAGTTTGCCGTGAACCCTGAAGTCATAGAGGCAGGTGAAGTCTATGTTGCCCCAGTTTTCTTCTATCTGCAGCTTAACATATCTGATGATATGATCTTTGGATGGTTCCTGGTAACAGAGAGCAGAGAGTTTTAACAGAGGGGTCAGACAAGGGTCACGGAGATACATTTCATCAGAGCTGTTTCACATCGCACACTTGGCACTTCAAGCAATTGAAGCCACAGTCTGTGCAACCAGTGGGGGGTAAAATTTACAATATGAAAGTTGTACATATCATCACTTTTGTCATAGTTCCTTCTTTGGTGTCTGTATTTTTCAAAATCATCCTTTTAAGTATTTGATTGTCCTCTTATAGAGAGATGTTACATACTTCGAATTACCTGACATATAAGTGATATTGCACTCTCTGTATGTGGCCCCCATCTACCCCTGTGGGACTGAGATAAGATAATCCTTTAATAGTCCCACGACTGGGAAATTTACAATATAGAAATTTGCAGCATAGGGACAGTCACAGAACAACAGTGCAAGTATGCAAAAATAATGTCGAAGAAAAATAATTACCAAAATACGGAATTCAAGTTCAGTGCAGACTAATATACAGTAGAATGCATTACACCATATACAAGCAAAAAGAATGTTACGTAATATTCCATGAGTCTACAAGTATTATTGCACAGAATGTGTAGTATTATTGCAAATGGCTGAAAAATTGTTCCTATAACTATATTAATGATTTGAGTGATCTACTGGACTAATGTCCAAAATAATGTAATATGCCAGCTCTGGATCTCCTTCCGGATTCAGATCAAATTGGATGTAGCCTCCATTTTTGGCGATGCAGATGGAGGCGCACGTTCTTGTGAAGGTGGCCGCTTTAACCTCTACCTTTGTATGAATGCTATAACCCCGTCACACTCGGGTGAAGACCACAAAAACCGCACTCCATTCTGAAAATTTTGATGAGTGCAGCGGAGACGTGGTCAAAATGGGGAAAACAATATGTCCTGTTTTCAAGTCCACAGTTTTTTCCTGATTCCATCCTTGCCGTGCTCTCATAGTGCCTAGCATGTTCCCATTAATTTCTTACCACGCGCATTCCATGTGCAATGCATTCTTGCTGAAAACCATCACATCGCACATCATGTTCTGATCAATACTGCGAAATGTCTCACTTTTTATTTTGCAAGTTTTCTTGTGTCCACATGTACAAATAAGCGGCTCTCCTGCCAACAGGCCTCTCTCTTTTATGAACACACACTTAAATATGCCCCGCATGTACATACTTGAAGTGAACCTGGAGTTGTATGAGGAGCTGGGGGAAGCAGATTTGTTTTTTGGGGGGGGGGGGGGCGCTGTGTTTCAGCGGCACGGACATTGAATGGAACAAACCGGTCCACAGATTACTGCTGGGAGGGCCTGGTCCACGGCACACTTATCCTATGTCACTGAAGTCCCTATTAGGTTTAATTAAATGGTTAACATGTCACTGCACTTGCTAATACATCTTTATTTTACTGCATCCTGATTCGACCAGGTCCTCACTGCATATTTTTTTTAAAGGTGCCCATAGTACGACCACATCCTCCACATCCATGTAAACAACACCATGTGTCCTTGACAGTTTGCATTACTAATAAACTGTACAGGTTCTTACTGCATCCTCCAAATTTTTTTGTGCAGATGTTGTAGAAACATGGCCGAGTGTGAAGGGGTTTTAGCAAGATATCTTCAGAATGCCTAATCTGATTGTGATGAAATGCAGCAGGTACGCTGGGCCTGTGGACAAGAGGAAGTGGTTTTTATTTTGGTTAGGATCGGACAGAGGTGAAGGTTAAATCTCCAGCCCCGTGCAAATATATGGGAAATATCTAATTGTACATAAATGAGTCCAGATATTTTATCGTTGGTGAACGTGACTGTTTAAAAGCTTGTCCAATGTCATGCTTTAAACATGCTTTAAACTGTTGGTGTGGTGCAGCGAAATCTGTTCTTAACTTCAAGGAGAATCCATGCAGCAAAATACCTCTCTTGGGGACATACAAATGTATTGTGTATTGAATGAGTGTACTCACAGGCAGGTCGAAGGTCTGAAAGGATTCACCATTCCGATCATAAACAAACCTCCCCAAGTGGGTTCCTTTCTCGTCTTGTGTCCTCATTCCCTGAAAGACGCAGAGAGATCGGTCAAAGGGTCTATGTGAATAATGGTGACACATACAGGAATAATGGGGCACGCACATAGATGGAAAACTGCCTTGGAGCGCTGGGAATGTCGCCAATCAAAGACTGGCTCCTTGTTATGTGTCCCAGCGTTACGTGAGTGATGTGAACTGGATGGGACAGGGCGATAAAAAGATGTCCCACCTCCCCTGCAAAGGCCCAGCAGTCACCGGGATACAGAGATGATTTCCCCTGAGGAAACAAGAAGGTGTCTTCTGAACAACCATGGTTCTGGTTCACATCTCCTTTATGATTGGCTGGTAAGTACCTCAATAACATGTTGCTGTTTTGTGTGTGGATCCCAATGGTTTTGAAACATTTCCCACATCCTTTTGTGGGACTGTGGACCAAGTGTGGCAGACGAGCGATGATGGAGAACTCTGGCACCTGCGTGCAGATTTAAAAAAAAAACAAATAAAGCATACGAGCAGATCGGAATGAAAGAGGTGGTGAGGTCAGCTACCTTGTGATTCCAGAGCGAAGTTTGGCATTGAGTCTGCCACAGGAGCTACAGCTTTCACCAGCTTTTTTGTAGCCTGGAACTCCTCCTGAAGTTTCTCCACTAAAAATACCAGACAGTTTGTGACAGACTCTAGTTCCTGCTGAAGCTCCTTCACTGAGTTTGTGTGACGTTCTTCTACTGACGCTAGTTCCTGCTGAAGCTTCTTCATTGAGTTTGTGTGACGTTCTTCTACTGACTCTAGTTCCTGCTGAAGCTCCTTCACTGAGTTTGTGTGACGTTCTTCTACTGACTCTAGTTCCTGCTGAAGCTTCTTCATTGAGTTTGTGTGATGTTCTTTTACTGACGTTAGTTCCTGCTGAAGCTCCTTCACAGAGTTTGTGTGACGTTCTTCTACTGACTCTCGTTGCTGCTGAAGCTTCTTCACTGAGTTTGTGTGAGATTCTTCCCCTGATTCTAGTTCCTGCTGAAGCTTCTTCATTACGTTTGTGTGAGATTCTTCCCCTGACTCTAGTTCCTGCTGAAGCTTCTTCACAGAGTTTGTGTGACGTTCTTCCCCTGACTCTAGTTCCTGCTGAAGCTTCTTCACAGAGTTTGTGTGACGTTCTTCCCCTGACTCTAGTTCCTGCTGAAGCTTTTTCACAGAGTTTGTGTGACGTTCTTCCACTGACTCTAGTTCCTGCTGAAGCTTCTTCACAGAGTTTGTGAGATGTTCTTTCACTGACACTAGTTCCTGCTGAAGCTCCTTTGCTGTCCCAGAGGGAAACACCTTCAGAAGCTCCTTCACTGGGAGCAGATCTCGCTGAGTGTCTCCTATTTGCATTTTTATTTGTCTGCACTGTATAACTCCTGAAGCATTCAGAGACACAAATGGTGCAAATATAAAAATGTTAGGAACATGTAGGAAAACAAACATAGCTGGAGTCTGTCTTACAGAGCAAGATGGAAGAAGATAGCTGGATAACTGTCCAGCTGGAAAACTAAAATCTGAATCATGGACTGAAATAGAGACATAAAAACAACTACAATAATGTGATTAACATTCTCTCCTGGGGTTGTCACTTAGTAAGAACTGCAAACATCCACATAAACATCTATAAAATGCAGGTGTGCAATATAACCATCGATGTTTCAGGTGTAATTCCATCAAACTGCCACATGGTGCCACTAGAGACAGCAAAGGATCATGCTCGGCCAACTCAATTGTGTGCTAAACTTTACTTTTCTGATCGTTGTTTTGCAAGCTGAACAAAATTAAATTGTGACCTATGTGACACTTGGAATCTTTAATATATTTTAAATTGTTACAAATTGACACCGTCATAAAGGTGAGAATGACACCAGACCAACATTACACTTGTTCTACAGCTTTTCTCTCTTTTTTTTCTCTGCTTCCTCCCCAAGTGGGTTCCTTCCAGCACCCAGGATTTAACTTTACTTTTCTATTTCCACTGTGACAAAATATTTCAACTGCACAAATAGAAACGTCAGCACTTGTGTAATATGAGTCAGCTGCCTGCTGATGTTCATTGTTTGCCCAACTCATTTCATTTTATTACCCGTTACACACTTGAAAAAAAATTTGATTCACCGAAAACGCCACAAAGCATCACGTTATCAACTCACACTCCCTTGTGTTCATGCACACTGCAAAATCCTGAGTATTAATGCACAGTGTTAAAATTAACATTGTTTTCAATATCTATAACTTTCACTTCCTCTGACTTAGTTATGCTTGCAGTATGATACAGTAAACTATTAACTCTTTTATACACATATGCAGTATTACTTTATCACACGAAAGAGCGTTTTCAATACTACAGAGAATTTTTACACTGTTGTTTAGCTTTAAAAGTATACGAGTAAATTGTTTAGCTTTAAAAGTATACGAGTAAATTTTGACAGCCATGCAGACAGGCATCACAAAAACTATTTCTAATTCCTCACTAAAATTAAACCTTAGGAGAGTTAATGAACTGAATCAACACTGATATGATCAGCTTTAAGAGACAACAGCACGGTGTAAGGTGTAACATTGAGTGTTAAAATACCACTTGCGCAGTTAAATTCAACTGTGAAAACATTGAACAATGAGATTTTTGATGACTGTTAATCGACTCACCTAAAGACAGAAATGACAGGAACACAAACGTGCATCCCATCATTGCATAAACATTCCAGATGGAATCACCTGCAGATTGACAAAAAAGTTTGTGACTGATCACAGTGAAAGTTGACAAGGTCACACATGAGAACCGTAGACTGTAAGCAACACTGGCCACCAGGATCCTGTGATTAGCAACAAGGCTTCATAAGCAACTTTATTTTAATTTATTTGATTTTGCATGTTAAAAAATACCAATGTGGCCCAAAACCAGAGGTTCACTGGTCCTCGCCTGCCTCTATCACACCTCAAGGTTTCAGAGCTGAATATGCAACTATTTTTATGGAGTTACTGGCAGAGATTTTGCACTCTGACTGACTCCATTAACCTCATGCATGCCCTGCTAACCACTCGGAATTTCTTCTTCTTTCAGCCTCTTTATGCAAGTGTGCCCCTAAATGTTGTCACATTCCACATGAGTTAGTTACAGCAACTTTTATAAAAAGTTTTATTTTATTTTATTTATTTTTTTATGCTGTATTTGCAATTTGACAAAATAATGTAGAACAGTCCTGGTACCTCCTCTTTATGTGGATCTGTTTCAAAACATAGTAGAACATATTCCAAATGTGCTCAGTTTTTATCATAAAGATTGAATAATTTTTTAGATTTCATAGGTTGGTCTCAGATTGCCCATTTTTGGCCCATCCTGATTTCAAAATTGAGGAATTAAAATAGCTGACATTTGTATTACCAACTACTTTATATCTGCTTACATAGTATGAGTGCAGCCAAATATTGCCTAATACATTCATATATTACCGAATATGCCAGAGTACATAAGCAACTACCATTACAAATTTTTTTGTTGTTTGTTTTTTTGTGTGTGTGCTCCTGCCTCAAACTTTTTTGCAAAGATGAAATCCTAGTATTTATTCATCTCAACACAGTCTTGTGTTAAAAAGCATGACATGGTTTTGATGAATTTCATATAGAAGAGGAGGAGGAGGCGTCTGCTCAGAGAACAGTAGGTCGCAATTACTGTATATTGTATCTAATGGTAAAATGGACTTCATTTATAGAGCGCTTTTCCATCTGCATCAGGAGCTCAAAGCGCTTTACAGTGATGCCTCACATTTATACAGAAACACTCACACACTGAATTCAGGGTGCTGCCATGTAAGGCCCTCACTACACACAGGGAGCAACTAGGGGATTAAGAACCTTGCCCAAGGGCCTTTAGTGATTGTCCAGTCTGGCTGGATTTTGAACCGAGGATCTTCTGATCTGAAGCCCATCGCTTAACCACTAGACCATCACCTCCCCAACAAGCACAAAGTCACAAGCATAACATTTGTTATGCTTGTTTCAACTACTTTTGCACAAGATTACCCCAATCTGCATCAGTTAAGTCTGATCAGTCATACTCTGTAGATCATGATTTGACCTGATGCCACAAATTTTTTAAACATGTTTAAAACTTTCCCGATGGGTCACAGTGTTCTGCAACACTACTTTTACCACAGATTCTAACTGTTTTTAGACCCCGATTGGGTATCTGACTTTTTTTGTGTGTGTGTGTGCCAAAAATGCACACAAATTAAAAAACAAAAAGGAAAAAAAAAAGCATTGGGAGACCGGCTTTCATGACAGCATCTTTTTGCACATCCTCACCAATATTTTATGGTTTCTATTCCAGATTAGACCCAACCTTCTGGCCACATCAGGCCTCTAATTGTTATTTAATCTTCCCCACATACAGAATTAGATGGAAACTGAATCTTCTTGCTGGTAAATATCTCGTACTGGTCTTTCTGTAACTGAAGCAGTAAATAAGTGAGTCTTTACTTCCGTCTCTTCTCTTGGTGGGTGCCCCCGCCATCACCACTGCCACAGTGTTTTCGGGCGGAGTGTCTACAGCTGTGCCATTGTTGCTGGTATCTGTGGCTTTGTTCTGGACGTTCATGTTCGGCTGGTCGCGGATCTCTTCGTTGTCCGAACACGGCTGTGAATCATTCTCGGCGGGGAACACAAGGGGCTTTACTTTCACCTTATGAAATTTACTAAAAAAATAAAATAAAAAATGCAACAGAAATCATAAAAACATCACTCTTAAGCATGCAACACACACATGCACACACATACACATTTTACCTTTCACTGTAGGTGACAGTTGGTGATCCATCTGCTCTGTAGTATCCTAAAGCACAGAGGCGAGAACTTCTTCGCAACATGCCTGGATATAAAGACAGACCATCAGCTGAAACATGGAAGCAGTGATGCATTTGATCTGATACCTGGAACATCTTCCATCCAATTCATTAAAGAATTTGATTTGTGTGTATGTTCCTGAATTTGGCTGTAAAAATTGGGCATTTGAAGCTCAAATGGATGAAGATCTTTGAGCCAAACAGGAGAGAGGAAAAAAAGGAGATTGTTGGTGGAGATCTAAATGGGTGTACTAGAAAACGGGGAGGAGGATTGAGATGAATGAGGAAGGGATGTGGATAGCAATGAAGGCAATGTCAGGCAATGTGGAAGGCAATGTCATCGTAGTTGACAGTTGTCACCCTTCTACAAATCAGGAGGAACAAGAGGCGCCTTCACCACCTGGAAGGCTTCCACCAATGCCATCTTTGCAGTGTTTTTGAAGATTATCTGAGAGGACATCAAAACTGATCTCCATCAGCATTTAAGGCATTTAATCAACAACAATCATCCCTCACTTCTGAAACAGGTCTTTTACAGTCAGCTCAAGGAAGGAAAACAATCACGAGGAGGAAAGAAGCAGCACTTTAAGGACAACCTCAAAGCAACACTGAGGACCAACATTGACAATAAGAGATGGGAAGCAGCTCTCAACCAGGAGAAGATCACCCAAATATCCAACAAGGAGCAAGTGGAAAATACGAGTCAATTCTCTTCCTGCTTCATTTTGTTGTCCTCACTGAAGGAAGACACATGTGGAACCAAGCTTGGACTCATGACTTTTACCAGAACACATTGCTAAACCTGCCACCGATGGAAGACAATCATCCTCAACCTCAAGGGAGAGCGGAGAGTCAACACCTAGTTCTTCTAGGATAAAGCAAAATAGCTCATGACCTATGATAGTGAAGGATTTTTATATATTTCCTCTTGTTTTATTGCTTGTTTAGTTTTTCATTAATCACTTTCTAGTCTCCTATCTGTGAAACTGCAGATTTCCCCAAAGTAGAACTAAAAAAGGATGATCTTACCTCGTTTTAGCTTAATATAATTTTGTTTTATCTTAATATGATCTTGTATTAACTTAATCGAAACTTGTTTTATCTCTTAATTTATCTTATATTACTTTAGCTTCTTTTATTTCATTATATTTTCTTTTACTCTGACATAGTCGTATTTCATCTTAATATCTTATTTTCTTTATCTTAATCTTATTTTTATCTTGTTTTATCTTAGCCTTATTTGATTTGGTTTGGCTTAATCACGTTTTTTTCTCCATTATTTTTATTGGTTTTTATTTGTTTTTAAATTACAAAAACAATTTCAATCAACAACTGGACCACAGTAACACAGGTCACAAATCAACCAACAATTGTTTTACCCCCCCCACACACACACACACTAAACCTGCTCAAATTACAAGCCAATGAAATGTAATATTCATAAAAAACACATAAATGTAATTGTAAATATGATCCCACATTCTACAGATGATGTCCAATTTCCAGCTTCTATTATGCTTAGATATGGTTCTAGTGCAGCAGATAAGAGAATATTTAGAGGGGAATCCTGCAAATGGTGATAAAAGCATCAAATTCAGCAGAAATACTCCCCAGATGATCTTCTTTTGAAAAAAACCGATTGGCCACTTGACTTTTCAATCGGTGGTCAGGTAGGGGTCAATTGAAGAATTACACAGAGGTCAAAATTAAAAGATGCTCCAATCATTTTGAAAAATATTCCACATTATTTGCCTGATCATAAAGATTCCAAAAAGGTGTAGTTTGGACTATCTGTGACTGAATTCCATAGAGTTATGGGATAAAAACAGCAAGAATGATGACAAAGGTCAGTTTCATTTTGTACAGGGGTCAAAAGTTAAAGTTGCTCCAATTTCAGTAAAACATGATACAAATTACTAGTCGAGTTAACACGGTTTTAAAAAGGAATAGTTTGGACCATGTATCATCCTTACTTATCACGTTACGGGGTAACATATCCCTTACCAAAAAATAGTACTGATAAGTATATAAAAAGTAAACTGGAAGTATCTTCTTTGTCTTTCGGCTGTTCCCGTTAGGGGTCGCCACAGCAGATCAATCGTTTCCATCTCACGCTGTCCTCTGTATTTTCCTCTGTCACACCAACCACCTGCATGTCCTCTCTCAGCACATCCATGAACCTCCTCTTTGGTCTCCCTCTTCTCCTCCTGCCTGGTGGCTCCATCCTCAGCATCCTTCTCCCTATATACCCTGTGTCCCTCCTCTGCACATGTCCAAACCATCTCAATCTCGCCTCTCTGACTTTGTCTCCAAACCGTCCCACCTGAGCTGTCCCTCTGATATGTTCATTCCTAATCTTGTCCATTCTTGTCACTCCCAAAGAGAATCTCAACATCTTCAGCTCTGCCACCTCCAGCTCTGCCTCCTGTCTTTTTGTTAGTGCCACTGTCTCTAAACCATACAACATAGCTGGTCTCACTACTGTTTTGTAAACTTTCCCCTTCACTCTTGCTGATATTCTTCGGTCACAAATCACTCCTGCCACCTTTCTCCACCCACTCCACCCTGCCTGCGCTCTCTTCTTCACCTCTCTACCACACTCTCCATTACTTTGAACAGTTGACCCCAAATATTTAAACTCATCTACTTTCACCACTTCTACTCCTTGTAACTGCACTATTCCACTGGGCTCCCTCTCGTTCACACACATGTACTCAGTCTTGCTTCTACTGACTTTCATTCGCCTTCTCTCCAAAGCATATCTCCACTTCTCCAGACTAGACTCAACTTGCTCTCTACTCTCACTACAGATCACAATGTCATCTGCAAACATCATAGTCCATGGGGACTCCTGTCTGATCTCATCTGTCAACCTGTCCATCACCACTGCAAACAAGAACGGACTCAGAGCTGATCCTTGGTGTAATCCCACCTCCACCTTGAATGAGTCTGTCATTCCGACTGCGCATCTCACCGCTGTCACACTATTCTTGTACATGTCCTGCACTACCCTAACATACTTCTCTGACACTCCAGACTTCCTCATACAATGCCACAACTCTTCTCTTGGCACCCTATCATAAGCTTTTTCTAAGTCCACAAACACACAATGTAACTCTTTCTGTCCTTCTCTGTACTTTTCCAACAGTATTCTCAGAGCAAACATTGCATCTGTAGTGCTCTTTCTCGGTATGAAACCATATTGCTGCTCACAGATCTTCACCTGTTTTCTAAGCCTAGCTTCTACTACTCTTTCCCATAACTTCATGCTGTGGCTGATCAGCTTTATGCCTCTGTAGTTACTGCAGCTCTGCACATCACCCTTGTTCTTGAAAATAGGAACCAGCACACTTCGTCTCCACTCCTCAGGCATCCTCTCACTTTCCAAGATTTTATTAAACAATCTGGTTAGAAACTCTACTGCCATCTCTCCTAGACATTTCCATGCCTCCACTGGAATGTCATCTGGACCAACTGCCTTTCCACTCTTCATCCTCTTCATAGCAGCCCTCACTTCTTCCTTGCTAATCTCTTTTACTTCCTGATTTACTCTCACCACATCATCCAGCCTTTTCTCTCGCTCATTTTCTTTATTCATCAACTCTTCAAAATATTCCCTCCACCTTCTCAGCACACACTCCTCACTTGTCAGCACATTACCATGTGCATCTTTTACCACCCTAACCTGCTGCACATCCTTTCCAGCTCTGTCCCTTTGTCTGGCCAATCGGTACAAGTCCTTTTCTCCTTCCTTACTATTCAACTTCTTGTACAGCTTGCAATATGCCTTTTCCTTTGCTTTTGCCACTTCTCTTCTCGCCTTACGCCACATCTCCTTGTACTCCTGTCTACTTTCTTCATCTCTCCGACTATCCCAAAACTTTTTCGCCAACCTCTTTCTCCTTATGCTTTCCTGGACCTCTTCATTCCACCATCAAGTCTCCTTGTCTTCCTTCCACTGTCCAGATGTCATACCCAGTACTGCCCTAGCTGTCTCCCTCACCACATCTGCAGTACTTTTCCAGTTGTCCAAAACTGCTTCCCCTCCAACTAGTGCTTCTCTCACCTGCTCGCTAAATTTCACACAACAGTCTTCCTCCTTCAGCTTCCACCATCTGATCCTTTGTTGAGCTCTCACTCTCTTCTTCTTCTTTACCTCTAAAGTCATCCTACAAGCAACCATCCTATGCTGTCTAGTGACACTCTCTCCTGCTACCACCTTACAGTCTGTGATTTCTTTTAGCTTGCATCTCCTATAAAGAATGCAGTCCACCTTTGTGCACCTTCCTCCACTCTTATATGTTACCCTGTGCTCCTCCCTTTTCTTACAGTAGGTATTCACCACAGCCATTTCCATCCTTTTTGCAAAATCAACTACCATCTGTCCTTCCCCATTCCTATCCTTGATACCATATCTACCCATTACTTCCTCATCACCTCTGTTCCCTTCACCAACATGCCCATTGAAGTTTGCTCCTATCACCACTCTTTCATGCTTGGGCACACTCTCCACCACCTCATCTAACACACTCCAGAAATCTTCTTTCTCCTTCATCTCACAACCTACCTGTGGGGCATATGCACTGATGATATTCATCATCACCCCTTCAATTTCCAACTTCACACTCATCACCCTGTCAGACACTCGCTTAACCTCCAACACACTTTTAACATACTCTTCCTTTAAAATGACCCCAACACCATTTCTCTTCCTGTCCTCACCATGGTACAACAACTTGTACCCACCGCCGATGCTCCTGCTCTTACTTCCCTTCCACTTGGTCTCTTGCACACACATGTCTACCTTTCTCCTCTCCATCATATCAGCCAGCTCTCTCCCTTTACCAGTCATACTACCAACATTCAAAGTCCCCACTCTCATTTCCGCCCTTCTAGTTTTCTTCTTCTCCCGCTGTTCGTGGCAACGTTTTCCTCCTCTTCTTCGTCGTCTTCGCCCAGCAGTAGCCCAATTTCCACACGCACCCTGTTGGGCAATAGCACCGGTGGCGGACGTTGTTAACCCGGGCCGCGACCGATCCGGTATGGAAATTCGATTCTGAGTCTGCATAGTTGGGTTGGCTTGTTTTATGCCGGATGCCCTTCCTGACGCAACCCTCCTCATTTATCCGGGCTTGGGACCGGCACTCAGAATGTACTGGCTGCACACCCCATGTGGCTGAGTTAAAAAGTAAACTGGAAGTATACTTGAAACATACTTGTATGTACTACTTTTTGGTAAGGGATGTCACATGTCATAGAATCCAACAGACGTAGACCTTGTTTGACCTTTACTTTGGAGACCAAGCATTCAACACTGTCAACACTATTCCATTTATTAACCCTATTAGCTCAACCAACCGTATTATATGGTTTGTCTTAATCTTATTTTATCTTATCTCAATCTTTTTTTTTTTTTTGTCTTTTTGTATCTTATTTCAATCTTATTTACCTTGGTTTATCTTAATTTTAGATCTAATTTGTCTTCGTCTTATTTTTATCTTGTTTTATCTTAATCCTATTTTGTCTGGTTTGCATTAATCAAATGTTATCTTTTTCATCTTCATTTTATCTCGCCTAATCTCATTTTAATGTTGTCCTGATGTGCTGAAAATAAAGTGTGGCAGCGCACAAAGCATCAGTGATGGCCTGGAAGATTAGAGCAGACATGCAAACACGTCTGCACGCGAAAAGGTGAGAAAGAAAAATGAAAGCGGAAAGCAAAGAAAAACAAACTGCAACATCGACATTCGGCTTTTGTGTGTTGTAGTGCATCCACATCGACACTAGATGGAGACAAAGATCGCATCCGTCTACGTACGTCAATCAAGTTTTTATTTGTTTCTTTTCATTTCTTACAGTTGTAATTTGAATGTAACGGGCAACACATTGTTGTGATATTTCTTGACATCCCGTTAATTTTACTGAGTTTAGTGAACAGTTTGGGAAGGTGCTGCGTAGGAAGTTGGCGCCCGGAGAGGAGGGCTTTCCGGATAAACTTTCTTTCGTGGTTCGGAAGAGGCGATGTGATGCTAAATGTCTCTGTTACTGACAGATACTGCATACGGGCGGACACCATGACAGGTAAGCACAAATACACCAACTTAACGGGCAGAGGCTCGGAATTGTCGAGGGGGGAAAAATCGTTGGCTTTACGGGCAGGAATAGCACCGCACTGTAAGCTAGCAGGGCTCTTAGCTTAGCATGCTAGCTGTAGCTGGCTAACTTTGAGATGTGTTTATGATGATCGGGAACGGATCCGGATTCATTTCAGGTCTGGAACTTGTGTTAATAAAATGTCACCGTTTTTGCGTTTTATCTGTACGCGTCGGTTTTCGCAGCGGTACACGCCTGCGAGTTGAGTGCACACAGCTAAGCTAACAGGAGCTTAGCTCGGGCTTGTTTTGGACCCTGACAGCTGTGACATCTGCAGAAAGGCCTCCTGCTGCAGTAGCAGCAGCAGCAGCGTGGATTTGTCTCGCCCTTTTCACCAGTGATCATCGTTTATTGTCAGGAGCTGTTACTGGGCACGACTAATCTGCAGCTGATATATTGCTTCTGCTAGACAGGCAACTTCTTATTTTTATGATCGGTGATTAAAATCACACCTTTATAAATCCTCAGTAGGGTAAAATCAGACAAACAGTGTCATCTAAGCAGTGGAAATAACATAAAGTAATACTAAAATAGGTTAGAAAGGAGTTAGATCATGGATATAAACACCAACAGAAGCCCACTAACCGGCACAGGATGGCAGTTAGTGGACTTTTTCCTCATATAACTTGTGTGTACTTACTTTAACGTAGACTGATGGCAAACATCACATCATAACCCATGAAATCTTTGTGCAGTTTGGATTAATTCACACAATATGTGGTATATCGCACACTACACATCTCCCCAATCATGTCTGTCAACACAAACCAGGAACAGTCTGTGGTGTTCATGGAGCATGATCATGTCTTCTTAGAAATCTGGCTGTTGGTTTAGTTATTGAGATGTATCAACTATGTAATTGAGAAGCACAGTTGGGGTCATGTGCAGTTTCCTTTTACCAATCCTTGCCACAATTTACATTCTACAGTCTTAAAAAAAATTCCATTTTCTATACTGCTCAGGCACCACCTGTACAGCTGAAGGCTGTTAACCCCTATACACAGAAAGTTATTGAAAAGGCTAGTATACCTGCACATACGTGGTAGCACACAGTGGCATAAGCAGTTAGCATGCTTGCCTCCAGGTACATTTGGAGTTGACATGAAGCTCAATGTGAGTAAAAAATAAAACATGAATAGCCAAAAGAAATTGTTTCTATTATATACCATAGTTTGGTCTTTATGTCCCAAAGTTCTTGAAATGGTGGACTTTTGCCATTAACACAGGTCCAGTATAATAAAGACAGGTACAATAGAATTTCAGCAAGAGTGCTAGTATTATATACAGACAGGTGACAAATGGAAGTTAAAAAACAAAGTGTCCTGAAAGGTAATGGGCAACCATGTGCCACCAAAAAAGTTTCAGTGTACCTTGATATTGATTCTACAAGTTTCGGCACTTGTGTTGAGGGAATGGAACAGTACTCTTCCCCGCTCTCAAAATAAAGTGCTATTTACTTAAAGTAGTTGCCTAAAACAAAGAAGCAGAAGCCACAATGGTGTCTCATTGATATACAGTATTTCAAGTTTTATACAGTACAGAGTTGATTGTAATACCATCATAATAATAGGCACATTAATTAGCAGTGATGGTGTCTGTTCATTGCAGCTGTACTTTAGCAACAAAACAAATTTTGACATTTTACACTGAATGTCCGTTTTCTCTTCTCCCAAAGAACGGTTCATCACTCTGTCCTGCTGAAATGGAGAAACATCCCTGTAAGATTCAGTAGTTCGGGTAAGTATAACAAATGTTAATTATTTGTCTGGTAAGCTCATAATGAACAGATTTATGACACTTTATGCTGAAGACAGTACCATTGTACTTTTTCTTTTTATATATATTTCTGCTGTGCTCCTCTGGACATTAATGTCATATGCACACTTTGCACTTTCTAAGCATACTTCTTTCTACATGAATAAATGTTGCTTTAAACAATATCTTGTTGTTATTTATAACTGTGTTATTATGACAATAATGAATACAGTATTTATTGATTGGTTGGTTGATGGTGGACATTTTTTTAAATATTGGTTGTTGGAACCCAAAGAACTGGTTGAAGTTTGGAGACAATCTCATCATAATGTGGTGATTAATCATCACTTTAACTGTGTATGATGGAGCACTTTTGAACATTTTAAATTCAAAATCTCAAACACATTGATAAAGATTAGAGGTTGTGCATTTGGCAGGGATTAGATACTACAGGGGGATATTAATGCATATCACAGAAGCAGTTTCCCTTTTTAAATAAATAAATGTTCAGACTTTCCCTTGGTCGAGGATTGTGCCCTAATGTGTTTTGCTCTTTCCAGATGGGGAGGTGTTGCTGCTTTTTTTTTTTTTTCATGGTATTGCTTGTGAAAAGAGTTTTGCTGTTCAGGAGATGTGTATTTTCAGATACATATCTGAAAAGCCAGTGTGTGCGTGCAGAGAGGAATGCTGGAGTACTTTGTGTATATTTTACCACATTAATAGACACTGCGTGTTCAACAGCACTTTTCTGGACATGAGCTGTTGAGAAAGCCGGCATGAAGTAACATTTGTTTGTCACGTGCAGAGTCGTCCAGTGTGAGTTTATTAACTGCACGTATGGGTAGTTGTGACTTTTGACTCATATTATTTGCTTGTGTTGGCCTCAGAACTGCTGTGGTTAATGGCTAAAATATCAAAAACTTTATTGCAGCACAATATTTAAGATCCTGACACTACAACACCTCATTTCCATCTTTCAGTAGGATACATAATGAACACTTATGAGAGTGCTGCGATGTGTTGGGCTTGAGGCATCGCTGTTTACACAGAAGAATCATAAAGCCGCCCGTGTCCACGTCTGCCTGAAATGAGTCACATGTTGTGTTGAAGCCGCTGACTGCACACATTATCTCACCGTCAAATGGTAGTAACTCACACAGTGCACAAATGGATACTGTGCCCAGGATACTAATGCATAATCAAGCATTAGTTGTCAGGTAATGACTCATATTTATGAAATTATGTGTCCGTTTTGTAATATTGACTTAGTGATTGCTGCGTTATTGCATCACTGAATGCCACCGTCTCCTTCCTCTTCATGGTAAAACAATTTCATTGTTTATGTTTCTGAGTCTCAGTGCTGAGGTTCATGACACGCTCCTACAAATATGTTTTGGCTGTTTGGTCTCACAACACGTGACTTTAAGGTTTTATTGCAATCACTTAAAAATGAACATCATTGTTTGGATCCGAGCTTCAAATGAGTGACTTTATTCTGCCAGCCACTGCCAATGATGTAAAAACATGAATGTTGAAAGTATTTACCCGTTAAAAAGTTTATTAAAAACTGTTTGCACAGTGAGATGGTGTTCTTGGTCTTTGAGTTGAAGTGAACATTTACCATGTCATATGGTTGGTTGCTTGTATTCAGACGTGTGTGATTGTGAAATAGCAGTCACACATTAGGCAATACTGCCCTGTGGTTTTTGTGCCGGCTGTGCAGTAGGGATGGGCGATATGGCCTAAAATCCATATTGCGATATACATCTCAGCCTCTTGTGATAACGATATATATCATGATATATAAATTATAAAAGAACTATTTCAGAACAGATTACATAGACCCTAAGGAAAGCCAAACTGCTATGCTGCTGTTTATCCAACACTTTCCAAACTGGACAGAATTTGTCTTCATGTACCAGCAAGTTCTGTGCCATGTGAGAGAGTCTTCTCCAAAATTGAAGAAGAGCAGACTCTTCTGTTTGTTATTCCAGCTAATATGAAGCTATATTTAACCAGTAACAAGGAAAGGCACTGGATTTCAAATCGTCCAAGCAAAGGAACAAGATTGTTTGCCTTATTTTAAGACAGAGGCTAATCTTAAAATAAGAATTATTTCAAGTTTTAAGGCACATTTTGATTATTCAGTCCATAGACATTTTGCTGGTTTTGAGAATTCTAACCAAGTAAATTTTTCTTACCCCCATTGGCAGAATTTTTTGCTTAATGCAACACAATTTTGCTAGCTTTTGGATTGTTTTGCTTATTTTAAGAGGGACGGTTTTTGCACTGTATTTTGTGATGGCACAACCACATTATAACACAATATTACATTTTTATATATATATATATATATATATATATATATATATATATATATATAGTATTATTAATGTCTTTCAACGAAAATATAGTCAGAAATTTCACGATGCACAAAGAATCTTTATTATTTAACATACATAAGTACCTCACTGTTTCATGACACCTTGCCCTTTATTGTTCCATGCAAGTGCTCTGATGATTAGCCAGCAGATGTCACCATATTTAATTGTATCAAATGCTTCGAAACACTGAACCATTTCAACACAATTGCTTCATATTAATTCAGTGGTTCAAAAAGCTTTGGTTCTTTGCTGCTGCTCGTCAGGCAGCTTAAATCTGAATCAAGTCCAAATAATGGATGTTCGACCGGTCTTTTTCACCAGCTCCTCCATTTTGCTTTCAGCCATGTTTAATCAAAATGACAATTATGCGTTGCAGCTTATGGCTCTAACTTGCGCAGGTTTTCAAGTAGATTGCGTCATCATCAACATGCATTATTGTCTTCCATCCATCCATTTTCTTCCGCTTTATCCGGAGTCGGGTCGCGGGGGCAGCAGCTCAAGCAAAGCTGCCCAGACCTCCCGATCCACACACACCTCCCCCAGCTCCTCCGGGCGAACCCCAAAGCATTCCCAAGCCAGCCGAGATGTAATCCTTCCAGCGTGTCCTGGGTCTTCCCCGGGGCCTCCTCCCAATGGGATGTGCTCTTATTCTTCTTATATGGTGTTTAATGGCGCCAGCATCCTTATTGTTGCATTGCTGCCACCTTCAGTCCATTAACATGATTACAGTGATAGTGCAATAGAATTAAAATCTCTATCGTGGGTCAATGTTGTATCGTTTATATCACATATTGTTTTTATTGCCCATTACTATTGTGCAGTAATGGCAGCATTCACACCAGAACTACATCAAAACAAACATTTACAGACAGAGACAGATCAATGTGCAAGCACGTCTGTCTTTTGTATAAGAACTGTGAGTGATTTGCTGTATAAATAACTTTTTGGTCTGTGAACAAGACAGCATATCTCTGTGAAGTCAGGCTTTTTCAGGGCCATCTGTCCTATGAAGGTTTAAAAACATTAGACTTGAATGACTATAAAAAGGTGTACCTTCAGGCTAGCAAAGAAATGTTTGGGTTTAGCATTATCCCAGACTGAGATACAGCCTGATGTGAACTCGACCCCAGGTGTGAACTGGGCCTGGGGTTAAACCTACCAAACCCCGAACCCAACACCAACAGTAACCCTAACTCAACCCTAAACCTACACCTAATACTACCCCTACACCTAACCCAGTCCTAAACCTGACCCTACCCATAACCCAACACCAACTGTAACCCTAACGCAACCCTAATCCTAATAAAGTTTTAGCCCAAGCCAAGTTCTTCCAAGGGCTGGGTTCTCTTTCATAAATTTGTCATCCTGTCTGAAACACTGCACTTTCTTCTCTAGTATTTTGTGATCACTGCTGAATAGCTTTGTGGAGGCTTCAGTTATTGTTTTAAATATCATGACAAATAAATAAATGAAAATGACACAGAAAGGCTTTTATTAAGAATACAAGAGGAAATGGCCAACCAAACCAAAGGGCATTTTAACATTATTTAAACCTCTTGGAAGTCACATTATGTGGAAGGTTTGAAAGTTTGTCTTTTTGTGTCAGAATCCTAAAAGGTTGTGTGGCTTTGCTTGCTGTAGTGGTTTAGTACATTGGATTTTTGTGCCGCTTAGGTTGATAGTAATTCAATTTAGAATCAGTAAAATGTCACAAAAGTCAAAGATGACTTTACACCAAAACCCAAAGATTTTCACTTGGCTGTGGCATGAAATAAGGGAGCAAATATTCATATTGAAAAACTGATTGGTGCCAGATTACCATA
The DNA here is from genome assembly GCF_902500255.1 of Thalassophryne amazonica. Lineage (NCBI taxonomy): Eukaryota > Metazoa > Chordata > Actinopteri > Batrachoidiformes > Batrachoididae > Thalassophryne > Thalassophryne amazonica. The sequence goes on along the minus strand of NC_047120.1, from coordinate 66,781,214 downwards.
TGTCTTTAAAGCCTTCTCAGCTGTTGACTTAAATAATGAGTTAATTATCAGTGTTTGTGTCTGAATGTGAATATCTGAGCTTTGATTATCAGTTTTTTGTATTCTTATGAATGGATTTGAACTATGCTTGTAAATTCAAGCTGCATTCTAAAGTCATGATGTCACTTTCGTCAAACCAGGCGTGGAGTTCCTGGGTCACACCGGCACCGAGTTGGCTTTTCTGTAACAGTTTGCGTCTCGCACTCTTTTGCCCAGTGGGCTCAGGCTTTTGCAGCAGAAACAGTTCTGTCAGCGGCAGCCACAGCAGCACTCGTAAATGCTCAAACATGCAAATTCTCCCCAATGGCTGATTCCGCTCTTAGCCTGTGGCTTTGCATTCTTCTTGTGTGTGTGTGTGTGTGTGTGTCAGGGAGAAAAAGGGAAGGCTTCATGCTTGCATGTTGAACTTTTAGAGGTTGTACCTTTTTAAATGAAGTAGCTGTGGCACATTACTCTCCAGAGTTTGTCTTTCTAACCTGCAGAGATTTGCGTCATACATTTTAAACTTCATCTTTTTTACAGGCCCTTCTGTCACCTCGACAATGCTGCACCAACAGAAAGGGGACGAACAGCCACTTTCTGGGAGGATGGAAGTTTCTCAGACAACGGGTTCAGCCCCAAGTCCTCAGAGCGAGGCAGTGGCCAATGAGCTTCAAGAGCTGACCCTTCAGCCGGCTTCCAATCCACTGCCTCTTCAGGAGCGTAAGAACGGTGAGACAGCATTCCTGTTTTAACGTCCTGTCACAGTATATTCTTCACATAAGTGGTGGATTTCCTATAAGAAGAATCACCAGAAAAAGTATCGTCACGATTTTGTCTACGTGTCGGGTTTGTGTGCAACATGACTTATTTGTGCAGTCGTGATGGGCGATGTAGCCTTAAAATATCACAATATTTCATGGTATTTTTGGCAATAACAATATAAATGATCATATGAAAGTGGTACCACTCAACACACTCACCTGTAGCCAGAATTCACCAGACTTCCATGAAGAGTTTATGTCAGGAGGAGATGGCATGCTCGGTGTCTATTCTGTTGTCAGTTTGATTTTGTTTGATTAATTTGTGCACGCATTAAATAATTTTGTCAGCACATACAGCCTACATGCACACATCTCTCTGAGAAAACAAAATCTGTTCAGTGCTCAGTGATATATTTTTTTGTTATTATCCTGATCGTCTCTCACTCATTAGGCAGGCTTCCGTTATCCTCAAAATTAAACAATTTGATGTAGGGAATTGAAAATGTGCTTAATTGAAGTATGTGTATTTTGTAAGGAAAAAAAATACAACCTCTTAAAAAAGGTTTTTCTGCTTGCTTGAGGTAGTTTTTCAGGCGATTTGAAAAAACATTATTTTAAACACTGCAATGGAAATGCTGTTATTGTTTACATGACGTACAGAAAAAGTCTTAACATTGTAAAATCCATGACACGGTACATGTGGACAGATGAGGAGAGGAGGGGCTTGTTGCAGTAAATGTTATAAGAAATAATGTATCGGTAAAAACTACTTGGCGTGACTTACCCCTCTGTTGCCATGACTATTTGAATGACATTTATCAAGAACAGACAAAACCCAGCAGTCACATTCACTCGCTTAAAGGAATCGCTGTCATTTCACTGTTGATTTTTGTCAACATTCTGAAAATATTGTTTAACTCTGAGTAAATCTGTAATGGAACCCTGTCAGTGTCACTCTGTGTTGCATGCAGTGTGTGCACTCAACTTGGCACAGCGTGCAAAGTAACCAAATGTAGGAACTAATTAATCAAATCATGCAAATAAATTGTACCTCATGCACACAAAGTTGCGTTTGGATTACTGTGACTTGGGGCCTCTTTGCTATATGTATTTTTGTCTCACTCTGGACATGTGCAGCAGAGACTCCTCCTCCACCGCATGAAGCATGTATAAGTGCACGCTAACACACATGGATGTGTTTATCATACGACACTGTCGCATTATCTCATTGTTTAGTTTATATTTGGCTTGACTTTACTTCCTCTCCCGCTTTGAACTTATTCTGCAGGAGCTGCTCACATGCACGGTATATGAAAGCACGTCATCAACTATATCGATTATATTGCAGAACGGCAAATTTCTGCCACCAGGTTGTTTTCTACTGGTATAACGATATACGATATGGTCCATTCCCAGTGTGCAGTATGTGTGTGTTCAGAGCCACGTGCACAGATAACTGCCTGTTGTTTTTGTTTGCATCATTTATTGAAGAGTTAAATTTGCTTAATATATGGATTGGTTTGTTTAAGTTGATGTTGCCAGATTATCTGAGAAGCTTGGTAGTTTGTTAGTGTTTAGTTGAGCCTTTTTTTTTTTTACCCCCTAAGGATAAGACGCGGCTGTGCCGTGACCCCCCCCCCCCCCCCACAGATTTTCTCCAAATGCATGTCACAGAAAGTAACTACCACCACATGAACACACACCAACATTATGGACAAAATTTCCTTTGGTGACCTTGGCAGAAGTCACAAAAGGTCGCACGCAAAATGACCAAAATGTGAAATTTGGTGTGACAGTAATCTTTAGCAGCGTGCCAGTTTAATCGATATTACAATAATCACTTCAATAATCAGTTACATTACAGTAGATGTTTACAATTTCAATATTTCTAGCACGAGCAGTTAAGGTTTCTGAGTGTAGGTGGCGCTCAAAGTCGGCCCATATTGCTTTTTATTTATTTATTTGAGGGCCTTGTGTGCAAAGCGCCCTTATCTCCTCAGCTTAATTTATGCTTATCTGTGCTGAAGATCACATCCTGTTGAATGAACCAGAAGAATCTTTTTCCTTTTGAAGGCGGGGGGGGCGGGGCTGTTAAAGGTGGCGTGGTGGCCACTGGGAGGTGCCAGTGTTGACCAGTATTACTGATGTATTTTGGTGCCACCTGCCTGCTGATCCACACCCTGAACACATTGATTGACATGAAATAATATATACCCTGAATAATCTTTGGGGCTTCTCTCATTTATCATTTGTACTTTTGGCATTTTTTTTAATCTAATATTATTTGCAGCAGCATGACATTTTGTTGAACTGAGGTTTGTCAGTTCAACAAAATGTCAAGATGTTTGGCGACTGTTGAAATGCAGTGAGATGAGCCCCCAGAGATTTTGATTGGTGATTGCTACAGTAGATGGGAAATGTTGATCCCATCTTAGATTAGTATAATATAGGATCTGTGGATAGGGGCACATTCTACACAAGGCTCTAAGAAAACATGGGAAAAATTGGCTGATTTAGAGTACCATGTGTACTCAGCATCTTTAAATCCCTACACTATAAATAATAAAATTATTTATTTGTATAACGGGTTATTGAAGAATGCTGCTTGTAAACACAAGGACACTGATGTGAGAGGTTGCCAAATATTTTTCTCTCAGCAGTTTTCACATCTGTTATTTTGAGGTTAACCATTGGTGACTTCTGTCAAGCTCACCGATTGGGGGGGGGGGGGGGGGGGGGGCATTTCATCCTAAAAATTACTGTTTTCATTTTATGGTAGTGTCCTCCCTGGGACCCACGTTTGACAAAAATCTGACACCGTTACAGCCTGTCTGATTGTTAGAAAAAATGGTTCTTGGCCTGTTAGTCCCTGGTGGACGAGAAGTTGCATTACAAGATGCAGGGTTTAACGGCTTTCTTGGGCAGTCATGAATCAAAGTAAAAAAAAAAAAAACTGGATACTGTGGTTTTGCAAACTTCTCCACACGTGGTGGGAATGTGCCGTCCTTAATATGCTTAACTGTTATTTAATTGCATAGATAGAAATATTCAGGCATGTGAACAAAAAGGTGAAATTAACCCAGAAAACCACATTTCTCAATGTCTCAAAGCCAGTAGGACATCAGACAGCCGTAATTTAGTGTAAGTGGTACAAACACACTTACATCTCATCATCATGTCAAAAAAGTCAGCCGTACTGACCATTGTTCTCAGCTGGGCGTTGGTTGATTTGTGCAGAGACGTTTGCTGTAGGTGTGTTTTGAGTGGGGTTAGGTGAGGTTGGACCAGTAAATGATTTACAGTCTTAGAGGAAGCAGCAGAGAATAATGCACACTGATGGAAGTTCTTATGAATTGTAGGCGACAATCTCAAAGAAATGATGTATTTTTAAAGGTGAATATTTGTTGCATAAATTATAGATACAGTATTACGTCACTATTTCTCCCAGGACCAGCACCATGTGCGTGCCTAGCCTGAGGGCAACAGTCCCGAAATTAATTGACGCCTTCGGCTCTCAGCCGATTCCTTCCACCCATCATTCCAGAAGCCAAAAGCAGACGTGTTGCTGCAGGCAGTCTTGCAGTTATAAAGCATCAGCATAACAGAGAGATGTTTTCATGCAGTTGATTGATTGATTTATTTTAAATTCCTGTATGCATACAGTTTGGCGGCTGGCACATGCACAGGAACAATCAATTCTTTACATCTGACACAAGATTATGTAATATATTATATAATATATTTATTCCCTCTGTGTGTGTGTGTGTGTGTGAGAGAGCTTTGATTCATTTCACGAAGGCTGATGTAAAAGAAGATGGCCTTAAAAGAGATTTCTGTTTCCTGTCCTCCCAGTAACAAACTTCCCCCCCGAGTTGTTTCACAGTAAACACAAGTGCTGATGGTTATCTTGACATGATAGCGATCCTGTGCTAGTTTGTCTGGGCTGCAGCAGACGGAGGAGGAAGGAAAGAAGAGAAGTGGGCGGGTCACGTCGGTATTGCATAACTTTGTAGGGACAGAAGAGAAGGACAGTGAAGGAAAATGGAACGCAAGGACGAAAGGGATGTGAGGTGGTGACGCTCGCCACTACCTGCTTTTTCTCCTCAGTGATGGACAGCGTGAACTTTAAGGAGGACAAAGGAAGTGAATTTTTTTTGTGTGTGTGTGAAGAAAATTGTAGAGAAAACTGAACAGAAAGGGTACAAAGGTGTTGCCACAAAGAGGTTGGGATCCTTTAGGTGGACCTGATTGTTATCCAAGAAGCAAAGAAAAGGGATACGCACAAAGAGCTACACGCCTTCGGTGTCAGGGCGTGCACACACTTGCTCACAGTTGGTCCTTACAGCAGGGGAATGTGAGGTGTATGGCAGCTAACGGAGGACTCGCTGCTCTTGAGAGGAAACTAAAAATAGAGATTTTTGGAGGAGTTCTGCTTTTTCATCACTTTCTAGACTATGAATCTCTAATCTAGTCGGGGAAAGTTTCTCTTCAGCATGGTCCAGTGGGATATGACTCTCCAGTCAGGTAAAGTCTGTCCGTATTACAAAGTACTTGTTGTACTGATCCTTAGTTTGTGTTCCGTACTGGTTAGTTTGTGTGTGTGCAGCTGTTCTGTATTTACTGCTGACAGTCACATTCTTTTGATCTGAGACATGTCAGTGCAGATTTCTTGGAAACCAGCATCAGCCGGCAGTTTGGTAAAGTTCTGCTGCAGAGGGAAAAATTAATTATTAGAGGAATCTAATTGCTGAGGTCTAGATGTTGTAAAATGCGTGCATGTGCTCAAATGGTTCTTTGACAACTTTGGCTTTGTTGTGAGTAGACTGTGTGTAAAGTGTGACATCCTTCAGGAAGTGAAACCTTCAGAACAAATAGATCTTTCAGACATGCTTTGGTTGGGGTTATTTGTTTTGCTTCAAGACAGAACTGAGATGGGACGTATCACTTGTGCCATCATACGGTTCAGTTTGTTTGTTTGTTTGTTTATTTATTTATTTATTGCAGGGGGGCTTATTAAACATTTCTGCTTCTACTGTAGCGGTATTTTGGTCCTGCTGGCACAGGTATAAGGAATCACTGACCATGTTCAAGCACAGATGAGGTCTTTGCTCTTTTCTCTGCTTTCTAGAGACGAGGTGTGTTGCAGCCTCTCTGTCTGCACCACGGCTGTGTGTACCGACATAAACAGAAACCAGTTCTTAAGGCCGATCCTGCCTGTGCATATTCACCAGCTCACCTGCTGTTTTGTCTTAAACATAGTCTTCAGGCATTAACTTCATTGGGTCTTCGGGACAGAGAGAACAGCTGGGGATTGGAGGCCAGCCTTGTAGTGGGCTTGGCTGAGCCGAACCGGGTGATTGCGGGTGTTGAGGTGGCCTTTCCTCAAAAAAAAGAAATTATAGTTTCCATCACTGATTGCAGCTGTCAGCTGTCCAGCCTGAAAGCACAGCTGCACCCTTGGAAGTACAGGCCAGGGGCTGGGATCCAGACGTGACTGGACAAGGTTGACTGAGGGGGTCACAGACAGAGACCACAACTCCATTAATGTAGGTTAAAGGAGTTGCTCGATCTTCTTGAGTCCTCATTGGGAACGGTCCACTCGTTTCAGTCAGGACACAGTGTTCCAGACCACGATACGAATTGTTTGCTGCTAAAGAAAATGGAAAATGAGTTTTAAGTTCAGGGTTCAGGCAGTGTGCCTTCTGTGCCTGGTCGGTCTACAGGAAACCAAAATAGTGTTTATTTGTGTGCCGCTGGAGCTTGGAAGTCTGATTTTCTTTTCTGATAATATTGTCCACCACTAGAAGGCTGTCTGAGAGGTCACACCTCCACCAAGGCCACATGTTCCTGAATGCTTAAAACCTCTTCTAGATCCTGGATCCAAAATCAAAATAAAATCCCTCATTTTTTTTAGAACATTATCTGTCTGCTCACCAGATTTCAACAACAACTTCTTACGAATGTTTGAGTTATATGCATACCTGACAACATTTGACGTTACCAAAGCGGGACACCCACACGTGGCCGCGAGCACCAACAGCGTAACAATATGCCTGGACCCACACAACCGTGGGACCAATGGGCGTCCCACACGCACTAATGAGGGACACGGGACATGGTTGTAAATCCTGCTGAATGCGGGATGGTTGGCAGCTCTGTATATGTTGCCAAAGATTCTTCTGTATCTCAGTTCCAGAATATATTCTGGACCACCTCCAGAATTGAATCACTTATTTCCTGGAAATATATCTATCAGCTCATCACATTTCAGTGAAATTCATTCAATACTTTGTAAGTCATCCTACAAAGAGGCAAAGGAACGGTGAAAGCATTAACTGCTTGATGTTGGTAACAAGCTAATCAGAGACCATCTTCTTCTGCTTGATTTATTTGTAATGCACCCATGGAAGTGGGATCATTCAACAATTTTGGAAGCTCTCAAGTGGAGCAGTAGTCACTTTTAAAAGTTATGCACTACAGCTAGAGAAAATGGACCAAAAAAATGATAATAAATCTCGCTAGTTTTCACAGATGAGGTGATGTTCTCCACTGACCAGCATGCATTGCACCCACTGGCATCCACAGCTGTAATGCAGAAGTGTGCATGTGTACACACACACACACACACACACACACACACATATATATATATATGTGTGTTTGTATGCATTTCTGCAGTTGCATTATTATTTGCATGTTAAGTTAGATTCTCACTGTAAAATTTGTGACAGTGATGATAAATAAATAAATGGAGAAAAAGAGATTCAGCAGACAGACTGCTCAGCTGGAGATGAGAATTTGGATGAACTCAGGCTGTCGACATCATCCAGACTTGCAAAGACAAACATAAATAACATGTTCCACTTTTTGTCACCACCCTCAGATAATGAATAGATGGGTTATAGCTGAGTCTGTGTTGTGTCATTAGAGTTTGGGTTTTTCCTGATAAGAGCCAGAAATGATCTACCATTTGTTGGCAGAATGAAAGCTGCAGATGAAATCCCACGCCACCAGAATCTGTGCCGTTAGGCAGGTTTACAAAATAATGACAGGATATGTAGCTTAGCCGTGGATAGCCTGACCTAGTGGTTTTTCGTTGTGGTGATGGCACCGTTATGTAACTAACGGGGGAGCTGCCAGCAGCAGAGGCCCCCCAGCTCTCCATCAGGCTGGGAGGAGGACAAATAGAAGACAAAGATGAGCATAGGGATGGAAGAATAAAAATAAAGATTTTTCAAATAATTTGGGACATGTGAAAGGTTAGCACGGTGGAGCATGTTTTATTTTTTTTAATAAATACTCCAACACCATATTTTGAGAATCTCCTGGCGTTTCACCTTTGAAAGACTCTTTATCTGGATTATCCCAATTCATCCAGCTGTACATGGGTTCCAGCCTTGACATAGACTGGCGTCCCATTCAGGGGGAAGTCTGAGACGGCTTGATGAGTCCAAAGTGCCTGCACAGGTCATCTTGTCGTGTTATTTCTTATTTGAAAATGACTGTACGGAAGGTTTTGGTTTTTTTTTGTTTTGATTTGTTTTGGTTCAGCATCTGACTCCACATCTCGGTCAGTTCTCTGTTACTAGGAAACAAGCGGACACGCAAAGCCTTCACAACATAAATTCCTGGAGAGGATGCAACCTTTATTTGATGATGTGATGTTTAAAACGTTCCCATTCCAACGTGCAAACACATTTACATCTTTCACACATGGCGGAATCTGAACAGCTGGAGACCAAATACTGTTTTGTTTTTTGTTTTGGCGAACATAAACAACGTGCGTCCGTTATGCTTTGATGCGCACACAGAGAAACACACAAATGTGAAGCTGCTGTGGTGAGAGGCTTATGTCTTAAATGTGTCCGGCCCACGCACACCCACAACCCGAGCATGACTCACTGGACCGCGCTCACAGACGTGCACGGACACGTTTTGGTAGCCTCCCATTTGCACAGCGCGTCCTGACAGCGAGTTATTGCAGAAAGCACCAGCGCACAGAATCTTTGTCAACAGTGAAGTCTTGTCAAATGAAGTAAAGCAACAACAGCCTCACTCAGATCTTTAGCCTGAAGCTACAGAGATCTGCTGCATCAGGATTCTTAGACCTGCTCGGAGCGTCGGGAACACTGTGCCGGCACGCCTGCCTGGTACAGGCCCGCTCATGTAGCACAGCAATCATCAAATGTATGCACAAGCATGTGCACACCTGTTGAAAAACATAGACTGCATGAAAAGCAAGAACACGCACAAGCACTCGCTCAGCAGCATGAAAGTCATTCTACACTTTTACTGTAGAAGACTAAATATCTTCATTTTGAGAGGAGACTTAGTTTGTCAAGTCTGGGAGCATCCACCTCAATATAGAACCACCCCGGTTCCTGGATAGCAACCACGTAGGCAGACAGCTGATCCATCTCTGCCTCTTGTACAGTAGTGTTCAGAATAATAGTAGTGCTATGTGACTAAAAAGATTAATCCAGGTTTTGAGTATATTTCTTATTGTTACATGGGAAACAAGGTACCAGTAGATTCGGTAAATTCTCACAAATCCAACAAGACCAAGCATTCATGATATGCACACTCTTAAGGCTATGAAATTGGGCTATTAGTAAAAAAAAAGTAGAAAAGGGGGTGTTCACAATAATAGTAGTGTGGCATTCAGTCAGTGTGTTCGTCAATTTTGTGGAACAAACAGGTGTGAAACAGGTGTCCCCTATTTAAGGATGAAGCCAGCACCTGTTGAACATGCTTTTCTCTTTGAAAACCTGAGGAAAATGGGACATTCAAGACATTGTTCAGAAGAACAGCGTAGTTTGATTAAAAAGTTGATTGGAGAGGGGAAAACTTATACGCAGGTGCAAAAAATTATAGGTTGTTCATCTACAATGATGTCCAATGCTTTAAAATGGACAAAAAACCAGAAACACGTGGAAGAAAACAGAAAACAACCATCAAAATGGATAGAAGAATAACCAGAATGGCAAAGGCTCACCCATTGATCAGCTCCAGGATGATCAAAGACAGTCTGGAGTTACCTGTAAGTGCTGTGACAGAAGACGCCTGTGTGAAACTAATTTATTTGCAAGAATCCCCAGCAAAGTCCCTCTGTTAAATAAAAGACATGTGCAGAAGAGGTTACAATTTGCCAAAGAACACATCAACTGGCCTAAAGAGAAATGGAGAAATATTTTGTGGACTGATCAGAGTAAAATTGTTCTTTTTGGGTCCAAGGGCCGCAGACAGTTTGTGAGACAACCCCCAAACTCTGAATTCAAGCCACAGTTCACAGTGAAGACAGTGAAGCACGGTGGTGCAAGCATCATGATATGGGCATGTTTCTCCTACTATGGTGTTTGGCCTATATATCGCATACCAGGTATCATGGATCAGTTTGGATATGTCAAAATACTTGAAGAGGTCATGTTGCCTTATGCTGGAGAGGACATGCCCTTGAAATGGGTGTTTCAACAAGACAATGACCCCAAGCACACTAGTAAACCAGCAAAATCTTGGTTCCAAACCAACAACATTAATGCCTTGCAGATGTGAAGAAATCATGAAAAACTGTGGTTATACAACTAAATACTAGTTTAGTGATTCACAGGATTGCTAAAAAAGGAGTTTGAACGTAATAGTTTTGAGTTTGTAGCGTCAACAGCAGATGCTACTATTATTGTGAACACCCCCTTCTACTTTTTTTTACTAATAGCCCAATTTCATAGCCTTAAGAGTGTGCATATCATGAATGCTTGGTCTTGTTGGATTTGTGAGAATCTACTGAATCTACTGGTACCTTGTTACCATGTAACAATAAGAAATATACCCAAAAACCTGGATTAATCTTTTAGTCACATAGCACTACTATTATTCTGAACATTACTGTAAGTAACCATCTATGCGTGGGGGCGTGTCCTTGCTCTCCTTAAGGTGCTCCACTGGGTTTCTTAACACCTATGTGGTGGATAATGCACAGAGATGCGCGTGCTGATGCGCCCTCACAGTGCAAGTCATCCGAGTCTCCCTGAGGAACTGATTGTTTCACACAGGTGTCATTCCAGTGGTACCCAAGGTTCCTGTGAGGGCGCCTGGTACCAAAGACACCCAGACGTCAAGAACAGTCAAGAACATATTTTCATTTGCTGCCGCTTCCCTGATATAAACATTTATTCTTTTTGGCCTAAGTAGAATTTGGATGGATTTTGAGCTGTTTTATACCACGAACTGGTTTAAACTGCTTTAAAGCTGGTTTTAGTCAACAGCTCCACACTGAAACTAAGTGAGGAGATTTAACACATTACATTCTCATTCTCATCCCTGTAACATTTGTGAATGACTCTTTCAGCGGAATAAGTTCATATACACACAGTTTAAGAGCTCTTGCTGTTGGATTGCTGAGGGCGCCCTGTGGTTCAGGTTTTTTTTTTTTTTTTTTTTTTTCTTTTGGCCTGGTCTCCAGCACGACTGGCTGCAGTGTTTCTGAATAATAGAACAGCCAATTAACTTGTGGCTCATGTGCTAATGGCAAGTGTGGCGTACTTACCGTTAGCTGATGAGCGTTGCAGAGGTCAGTGTTTTGTTGGAGTGACTCAGGTCCTGTTGAGACGTGCTGAAGGGGAATTCATGACTCAGTGCACTTTGGTCTTCAGCTTTTTAATGCAGCCATTCTTTAGAATTAGAACACCTTACACACACACACACGCAATTTATACACACTCTATGTTTGCTGGACAGAGCCTGCGTGATGTCATCCATTGGTTTTCTGTGGAGACCTGAAGAGCCGAAATGATCCCCTTTTCTGGGTAGCACCATGTTGACAGCCCCGCCCACAGTGGTTCACGATGAACTCATTAATGCATAAGGGGTGGAGCGTGGGTGGCTCCATGTGTGACGGGGAAAGCCTGAACACTCCCCTCTCTCTGAGGCCGAACCCTCAGCTAACAGCTAACCTCAGTTCAGGTGTTTATTAAATCATATTTTTGGGGACTGAGCGGTAGTTCTCATAACGGTTTACTTTTGTGTGGACAGTAAAATTTATCAGCCATTATATTTCTTCAGTAATCGTGCATTAAGTGGACATATCAACAACTGCTGTAAGTGCTAACACTGTTACCATACAAGATTAAATAAGGCGAGAGTTTCACTCAGCGACATCTTAAATGATCCATTTAGAAGTTTCAGCACAACAAGCCATATTATTCCAGCTGCATTAATAAAATACTCCAAACAGACACAACAACAACAGCGAGTGGTTGCTGCCAGCTAACTCTGGGATACGATCGGATACTACGAGAAGAGGAGTCGTGGCTGAACTCAGCAGCTGTCACTCAAAGCAACCACGTCCACAATTACACAGAACTTTATTGCTTAAAACATCATAAACTAACATTCACCCTACGTACAGTTGTCATGGTGGGGGAAACTGTTGAAATAGAACAAAACCGTTTTTGTACCAGGCTGTAAACATGTTTATTTCTGCTCTAAAGTTGGACATTGTAACACATAGTCCTGTGGGAAAGTGCTCTGTTTTGGAGCCAGCCTCAAGTGGCCAGTCCAGGAACTACAAGAAATATGACTTCTGCTTTAGGGCCAAAATCTAGGTTTAAGTGTTGCCACTTGGTAATGTATCATAAACTGCTAAACATTGCTATCTGCTGGAGTTTGTATGACATATATATATAATATATATATATATAAACATGCATTTGTTGGTAATGATAACAATAATTAATTATAATGACTATTTATGTAGTGCATTCCCAGGAATCAAAACACCAAACAAAATAAACTCTGATAATAAAAGAATAAATGCCAATAATAAAAAGTAAATTGCAGCAATAATTGCAGCATAAAACCCCCAAATCAAAGAGCTGATAATACAGAAAAGAGGTGTTACTTATATTCTGGAAAGTGCATAATCTATCACATGTGGTACAGATTAGGAGTATGTCTGTTTTTGAAGTTGTATGTATCTTTAAGTGAGCTTGTTTTTCCAGTTACTTTTATGTCTAAAGTCTTGGTCTGGTGGCCTGCAGCGCCCCCTGCTTGTTGGAAAACACTTGTCCAGCTTCTGTTTGTGTGTTAGCAAAATTGTTCATAATTATAAAGCCATCATCATGAAACTTTGGTGATAAGAGTTATAACAGTATGTTGGGAATCCAGTTTTTGAGACATGACTTTAAGAAAAGTCATTAACTTAATAATTCACAGACACGTGTGTTGCCTGAGAGTTTACCCTCAAGTATATATGAAGTATGTCAGTACTGCTCTGGTGTTTCAGTTTTCATCACTTTGGCTATTTATCTTATGCCAACATGTGCCTGCTTCAGAGTCCTTAAATTTCACACACAGAAGCTGTTAAAATCTGTGAAAAGTATTGAGTTGGATCTTTAAACAAGCGTGTGTGAGAATTGGGATCTTTTCTTGCATAGACAGACCAAACAGGAAACCGTCTTGCCAGCAGTAGATAGCAACAAAGAGTATCACCAGTCTCCAGAAAGTTCAAAGTGTTTAGAATAATCATGCCAGTTCATCACCCGCTGACTGGCAGCACAAGTGTACCTAAGTCCTCTCTGTTAAATCAAAGACTCGGGCTGAAACATACTCAGTAAAAAAGGCCATGTATGCATATATACAGTAGTCATTATTGCACAGTCTTGCATACATAACAGTCTTCTTTGTCGTATTTGTCATCAAAAATGTACATTTTCCAAGCCGAAATGATTTTCATTGCTATCAGTTATGTTTTTTTTTGTCTTTTTTTTTTTTTTTTTTTTGTCTTGTCATAGTGAGCACTTGTCTCTTGAATGGCAGCTGGTTTTGTTGTCTCTGTCCCTTGTAGCTCATGTGACCAAGGGGTGATGGGGTCCCAGCCATGCTTGACAGCATCGTAAACAATGCAGTCTGTGTGTCCTCTGCTGGAGAAACTATGTAATGACACTGTTTCCAGCAGTGTTTTTCTGTATTGTTTATTCAGCAAAATAAATGTTTTCATATTGGCAAAAATAGCAGAGATATTGTGTTTGTGAAAGGCTCATATCGGCTAATATTATTGGCCAGCTGATATATCGGTCAGGCTCTCGTTTTCAGTGGTCATTCATTTTTTTTTTTTTATCTTTATCTTCACTTTCTGATCAGTCACTTAGATCTGTCAGAAAATACCTTTCAGGCTAAAGGAGCGGTGCCGTTGTTTTTAAGTAAACCTTCTGGAACTTTCCTACCTGGATGACTGAGAACCTTCATCGACAGATCACCTCACATCTGCATCTCACTAGCACCGATCAAATAGAGGCCGTTGCCCCCGTTAATGATCTGCGTCTAATAAAACCCAGTCACTTCAGTCGCTGAAGCAAATTAACAGCCAGGTTTTTATGAGAAGTTATATACAGTAACGGAAAGGGAGGAGGAGAGGGACACAGGAAGAAGAGGCCTAATAAAAACCCAGAGCAGCAGCTTACAGTAAGAGACACATATGGTTTACGTAGCACTTCAAACGATGGAGTGATGATTTTTAAAAGGTGTGTCGTCGGCGATGCAGACTCTGAAATTTATCCTAATCATACAAAACTTTACTTCCCCTGCAGTCAGGCTCCACTTCACTACCATTCTGCCCCGAGAAACTGCTTTTATTACTGTTGGACCTCAATAGAAAGTGCTCACAAAGTAGAAATGAAAGTCTCCATAAGCAGGACAGAAGGTCAAGAGGGTTATTTCAATAATAATAAATGATTTTCAGATATTCTTGTTATGTAACACAGTCAGTGACACTGTTAGCCAGCCCCCAGGCCGCCTCTGTTAATCTGCTTTTTACTCTCTTGCAGTGACTTTTCCTTTCTTCTTTTGCTGAGCACCTCCTCCATCCCTCCTTCTTCTGGTCCACGGTGAAGTTTCATGTTACCAGATGCGAACAGCTGCTAGCTGCCCTCTATATTTAATTCCATGCTTTTTTCACTCTTTCAGCTGTGTACCACAGTAATTTTTTTATTAAATTCTTTTTTAAATTTATTAAGTCCACTAAGGACATAATAAAATCATCTGCATTTACTTGTTTATTTATTTATTTGTCTGTCTGTCTTTTAGCAGGATTACGTCAAAACTACTGTTTGGATTTTGACAAAATTTTCACCACAGATAGATATTAAGCCATGGAAGACCCCACTGAAGTTTGGAGGTGATCTGGATCCGGATTGGTGGACGTCAGAAATCTCGGATTGCTCTTGTTTTTAAAGCATCACATGTAGCTTCTTCAGCAACATAAAAATAAACCTGTTGTCTGCTACTACATGTTTTAAAGCACTTTAAAGAACTTTTTGCAATGGGTTCAAATCAGACAGAGACATTTTATTGTTAGTTTAAAACCATTTTTAAATTAGGGTTTCTCTGGATTTACAAAAAAAGACTTCCTATACTGGAAGAATGAAATTTAAAATCTATGTTTTCCTGATACGACTCCGTGCTGTTGTGCGAATATTCCAACCTGGACATTACTTTACGGCTGAATCATTGTATCACTTTAGAAGAACTGAAGAAGCCTGGTGCATCATTTTCTGGTCGTAAGGTCGTCATGACACTGGACAGTCTGTGTCTTTTGGAAATGCCAGAACCCTTCTTGATTATTCATGTTATCACAACTCAACTCAAACTTTTTATATAGAGCACATTTAAAACAACCAAGGTTGACCAAAGTGCTGTACACATTAAAGAGGATAATCAATAAAATGCAACAATTACAATAAATAGCACAAAAGTACATAACACAGTACTAAATTAATTACACTATCATTAAAATAAAATTTAAATAAAATTTAAATCAAATTTTGCCAGAATCCCACTTAAACTTGAGTAAAAGCCAGAGAGAACAGGTGAGTCTTTAGGGAAGATTTAAAAACCTCGATTGATCCCGCAGAGCGCATGTGACAGGGCAGGTTGTTCCAGAGCCACAAAGGCTCTGTCACCTTTAGCTTTTTGCCTCATTTTTGGGATGACCAGTAGCAGATGATTTGCAGATCTCAGTGGTCTGGCAGGGGCGTAGACACGAAGGAGCTCAGCCAGGTACTGGGGGGCTAGGCCATTAAGAGTTTTAAAAACAAATACAATTTTAAAATCTATTCTAAAAGCAACCGGGAGTCAGTGCAGTGAGGCTAAAACAGGGGATATGTGGTCATGCTTGTGTTTGTCAGTAAGGAGACAAGCAGCTGCAGGTATTTTGGTCCAGGCCAAAATACAGCAAGTTACAGTGATCTAGTCTTCATAAAAGCATGGATTATAGTCTCGAGATCTTTGCGTGACAGGTACCCTTTTACTCTCGATAAAATCCTTAAATGAAAAAAGCTGTTCTTCACAACTGAACTAACCTGACGATCAAATTTCAGCCTGTCATCAAATATTACACCAAGATGACCGGATCTAATGATGCAACCCACACTTGTTATAATGGAGCAGCAAGTGACAGAGGATTGAATGACTTGCCTAAATGTAATGTTATTCACCTTTTGTGCCAGATTAGTTGAATTTTAACCCTTAGAGCCCTCAGCTATTTCTTCAATTTTACCACACCGTAAGAAATTCCCCTTTTAAGGTACTTTCATTTAGTATGATGCCCATGTGTTGCATATCAAATTGTTCAGAACAGTTTTTGCTTCCTGAATGTGTGACATATACTTTCCTGAAACCCTGTGTGCAGATGTGATCTATGAATAGATTTATAATGGAAAGTTGACTTGTATGCAGGATGGCATCATTAGGGCTCTAAGGGTAAGGCAGATTTTGGGGAAAGTTTTGAGTTCAGGGTAGTTGAAGAGAGTTTCACTTTTCTCCACATGTATGGCAAGGTTTAGCCAAATGCAGGACTGAAGTTTGGCATCTACACAGTTTTCCTGTTCATGCAGTGCCTGCAAGTGTGACAGATCTTTGTAAATTATGTTTTAATGGTCAAAAAAAATAAAAAAAATAATAATAATCACTGTACTCAACTCAAACTTTATTTCTAAAGCACATTTAAAACAACAGCAGTCGACCAAAGTGCTGCACAAAAGTGGGTGCCCAGAATAACAATAAAATTACAGCAGGTTGATTAAAAACAATAGAACATGGAGGTGGATCTGCTCATTTAGGAAATTCCAGGGAGATGATGTGGGTTTTTAGAGAGGATTTAAAAGACTCTAGGGCAGGGGTGGGCAATCATGTGCCATAAAGGGCTGAGTTACTGCAGGTTTTCTGTGCAACCAATCACCTCAGCAGGTGATTTCATTAATGATCATGTGTCTCAGCAGGTGATTTCATTGACAACCAGGTGTTTATGTTCAGAGCAGAAGCTCATCACCAACCCACCTGCTGAGGTGATTGGTTGCATGGAAAACCTGCAGTGTCTCGGCCCTCGATGCCCACCCCTGCTCTAGGGTCAGGATGATCTAATAGGTTAGGGGAGATTGTTCCAAAGCTTAGGAGCAACCGATTACAATCAAGTGCTCGGCCTTATACTCGTAAGTTGCTTATAAGGCTGTTTGGGAAGAAAGCTGCAGTGCGACGTTAGCAACAGATTATACAAATTATATCGCAGGAGGAAGGCTTCGTCTGCACCCCAAGTGCACAGTAGCCTCACAAACCTTGTCTGTGGAGCTTCGCTTTTCTGTTGCAAGAAGAGATTACAGTAAATAATTGCATGCAGGCTTTCTGTAGCATCACTTATATTAATGTTTTCTGGAAGATGCCACATTAGTTCCGTATTTCACATATAATTATGCAGACACCAGCAACGTTTGTTGGTGAAGATTGTTGTTGGTTTTGTGGTATGTGGCAGGATGATCGCTTGTGTCAAAGATGTGTACGGCGAGGTCACAAAGTCCCAAAAACAGGAGATTGCAAAGCATTTTTGGTGCCCTCATTTTATTTCCTCAACTTCAGGCAGTTGTGAAGGTATCTAAGCATCCCTAGAATGTCTTGTTTTAATTTTGAAGGTGTTGGGCTCTTGTATAGAATTTTGGAACACCATAGTGACTGATCGTGTGAATGTACGACTCTGTACAAAGTACACAGTGTCAGTACGAGTTATCTTGGATTTTCACCTCTGTCTTGATTGTGAAAAGATGACTGGCAAAAGGAGTAAATGCACAAACATTTTTCTTTTTTGGGCCCAAGCTGAGTCTTCAGTTATTCAGTACGTACAGCTCTTAAGGCGAGCCACAGTATGGCATCATCACTTTTTCATTTCAGGATATCGTGTACAATATCTCTGTGCCCTGGCTCCTTTCTTTTTTCAGGTCTGTCAGTTGTAACCCACAGCTTTTGTGTATTTTTTACTATGCATTGATTTCTTAAGGAAGCCAAGTAGTCATCATGAAAATTCAGTAAGGTATATCTTAGAACTCTACTAATGTATACTAAGGTACATCTAAATATCTGCAAAAAAAAAGTATAGAGCCACTTAGGTGCCTGGTCTTGAGAACCATGGGATGGTAGGTTGAAAAGCTTTTTTTTTATCCCATGGGAACTCTCCCTACCCACCTAAGCAGCACAAGAATATGGACAGAATGTATATAAGTTGACATTTACACAATCAGGGTAGTAAACAACATATACAAGATGTATAGTTACTACATAATATTATAGGAGTTGGCTCCTGAAACATAAATGTTCATACAGGAGAAGATTGTAGTATACATCTACCTAGTCTGTAGACTTGTTGTAAAACTAAATTATAGCTAGTAGGCTAAGTAACAACAAAACAGTAGCTATGATGAAATATGTTTTAGGTTTCTATCTAATGTTGACCCTACTAGCTTACTATAGGAAGACATATTCCATAATCTACATCCTTTCTAATGGAAACCCCAAACTTAGATACTATCTGTTGACATCTGTTAAAGAACCCATAAACTGAAGAACCATTAAAAAATCTACACTATGTAAAATAGAAGTGTAAATCTCGAAAGTAGGCTAACTATAACCAGATGAGCTACCATTAATTTAGCCGTTAACTAGCCAACCATACCTTGCTAGCCATCATGTATTACTATACATGATGACTTTGATATCATGTAGTATTACATGATATCAAGTATTATATCACCTTTGATATTTTGTAGCCTAAATACAAATTTTACACATGAAAACAGTCCTTGGTTTTGTTATTTTGGGTCCACGTTAATCTGACCCCCTGAAAACTGTTTTTTTTTTGTTCATTTATGTTCACACATCTACAATAAGTATTATTCTTGTACTCATCTTTTTTCTTCTTGACAACAACCATAAACCCTCTCAGAAATGTTTTTTATTGAATGAATAAAGAAAGACTGAGTTAAAGATGTCCAAGGTCAAATACTGACACTGGAATAGACACACATAATATCTGAGAAAAGGTTAACTTACATTTTGTACAGCATACAATGAGCCAAAACTGTTCTGGAGTACTACTACAGGTGTACAGTTTGTCAGGCAGAAAACACTTCTTGGTTGTGGGTTTTGTACTGCTTTATTTTAATACATTGGTTGTAAGTAATGAACAAATTTTTACTCTACAAATAGGAGGAAAATGTATAAAATTAATCAGTTCCCATTTTTCAGTTCCAAGCAGATGTCTTTAAATTATGTATTTTATCTGTCAAACAGTAATCATATGAAAATGTCTTTTAAAATGAACACTTTCACATTTTTGAGAGGCTATAATCGGTAAAAGTTGGATGTGTTTTTTGGAGGGGTAGTAATTGATTTAATCAGTAGCCCGTTTTGTGGCTGTTAAATCCAAAATATTACTTAAATCTGTCAATTATCAAAAGGATTGACAGGTTCTGTTAATCATGGAAATTACTGCTGTAGTAAAAGTAAAAAAAGATCTATCTCAATAAGGCAAGTGTAAGCCAGACTGTAACATGCTTTGTTACGTACGTTACGTTGGACCAAACTTTAATGTGTGTACATCATGTTTGTATATCATCTGTATTAAATTACATAGCAGAGATTAGGAGCATCAGGTTATCATAACAGGACTCTTGAATGTCATTATGTTGATATTTTATCACCTAGTAGTTGTGGTTTCAACTGTTAAGCCCTAAAACCATAAAAGTTAATCTTTACACTCTTAACCTCTTCCGTCACTGTAGTGATTTAAAAACAGAAGACACTGCAAAATCGGAAGTAGCAATGAAAAGTTATTTATAGGTTACTGTTGGGCTATAAATTATTAATCATTAATTCAGTTGACATTATTTCTCATGGGAACTGATCTCCGGTGTTAGAATCACAGCAGCAAACAGACGTATTAAACTGAGAGGTACCGTAAACTACGGGGTAGAGTGGAAGCTGTTTTCAATTCCTCAAAAGATATTTATTCTGAGATTTTTCTGCAACTACAAAGTGTGTGCGCGTGCATGTACACAAATATCAGTGCCCTAATCCCAGTGTGTATCGTCACTCCACGTTTCCGTTCCAGACTGTGACTCATGACGGAAGGTGAACTTTAATCTCACCGTTACTGTCGCTACCAGCCAGCTGGTTCATGGTGTGTGTGTGTGTGTGTGTAGCTATGTGCTGCTCAGCCGTGATGTCACACAAAGATGAGCATGACCTGCATGCTCATCTTTTAAATTCAGCCTTTATTTTATAATGACCAACTTGTTTCCTTCAACATCAAACAGAATGCTAATTGACTTTTTTCCCGTCCATAATGACAGTAAGATCAAAGTTGTCCCTAATAAAGTGCCATGAAATATTCAAAGTAACATTAAGTTGATTTGCCTTGGTTAGTTTATTTTGAGTGTACCCCTTGCTCGTATGACATTTAAGATTTTGTTTGCCTCTGTAAATCAGAACAATTACAGTTTAAAACATAATTAGCATGTAAGAAATTCCAACACACAAATTGAACTTTCGAGCAGCAAGATAAGTTAAATCAGTGACTTTAGCATTAAGTGCACTATAAATCAAAAGAAGCACTGTAGATTAATAAAATTAACCATTCAATTCTAAATACTAGTGGACAAAATGATTTCTTTTAAGCCTCGATTTTAATACATCAGTGGAGTTTGTTTGTTTGTTTGACATCGGCTAGTAAACTGTTCCATAAAGTCAGACCCCATTAATTAATGGGTCAGCAAACTGTTGGCTTCTTCTTTACCCCGGGATCACACAGCAGGACCAGCCAACATGTGTCAGTAAGTTCAGTAAGAAACAGAGGAGAACAACTTCTCTGTATTGAATAACAAGAAAACAGCAGCAGAAACATGTTACAAGGTCAAGAAAGTACAAGAAAACAAAGTACCAGACAATATGGCTCCAAAATAATTGTGTTTCTGCTGCAGTGGTTTTATGTAAGAGTCCACTGCCTGAGAATGTATCGTATCATTACATTCCAATTTCACAGAGTCTGTCACTCAACACTACCAGTACTTTCCCTTCAGTACCAGCATATACTCAAATAAAAATAAACTATTCGCATGGCTGTGAAGGAAGCAAACCTGGAAAAAAAATCTTCTTTTAAAACCTAAAACCAGGAATAATTAGTCTTCACGCCTCCTCTCTTAATCCTGTTAATGAATCTGGAAATAAATCAAATCTCAAAATGATTTCAGTCTCATTAGTACCAAAGTATGCACATTAGTACCAAAGTATGCAGCCATATAGGCTGTCTCCATAACTTGACGGGCTAACGCTATTGGCTTAAGCATGTTGGAAGCTAACATAAATTATAGGGCTGCATTGGGATTGGGTTCCACCAGGTCCCACATGACCTAACGCAAATCTTGTGGGAGCAGGCAGTCAGAACTTAGCTGCGGGCAGGAGCAGGTAGCTAAAAAGAAACACTGCGGGAACAGAAGCGAGATGACGACTCAGTCAACAAAGGAGAATAGTGTAAAGTATGCGTGTCAACACGCTACTTTCATCTAAATAATTTAACAGGAGCAACGGACATTACAGGAGCGAACAGAGAAAGACATGGCGCAGCGACTGAACTGTCACATGAAACTCTTTAAACTGAAAACAACCAAATAGTAACGCTATTCGTGATCAGTGCGTCAAAAGATATACAGGCCAGGGATTCAACGAAACAAACAGTCCCATGAATTTCTTTATTAATAGCCTAAATGACAAGATGAGAGAACACACAAAATCAATACATTTCTATTATTGTGCACTCAGCCTTTCACGAGTGCGTGTAGGACTGGACACACCCATTGCAGGAGCGGGCGGGACTGTAAGACACACGTTGCATGTGTGGAAGAGAATGGTCAGAATTTCAGAGGGAGCGGGACAAAGAATTAGTCCCATGCAGGGCTCTAACATAAATGTCTAACCAAGCAAACAGTGAGTTAATACATGTAGCCGTGTTCTCTATCATATTAAATTAGTAAGTCAGTCCCTTCGGCTGCGCCCTTGTTTTCACACAGCAGATCCAAGGTGATTTGATTTGGCACAAGTTTTACGCTGGATGCCCTTCCTGGCCCAACTCCACATTACATGGAGAAATGTGGCAGGCGTGGGGTTTGAACCATGAATCTTCCGCACTGAAATCAAGCACACTAACCACTTGGCCGCCATCCCTGCTACAATTATCTTTTGATAATATTAGAATGATCAATTCTGGAACAAATTGCAGTCCTGGTTTTAAGTGTCCGGTGGTATATTTTATGTGAACATTGTGTGGTGAAGCCAGAATCTAATCGGGATACGTTTCATTTTGCTGTTTGAATGTATGATCTCATGTCTGTCTTTCTGAGCAGTTTGTCTGTCGTGGAATAAATAGTATCAAAGCACCAGGCTTATAAAACTTTGGTTTTAATCCAAGTGAACAGGTCTTCAGGTTTGTGTGTGTGTGTGTGTGTGTGTGTGTGTGTGTGTGTGTGTGTGTGTGTGTGTGTGTGTGTGTGTGTGTGTGTGTGTGTGTGTGTGTGTGTGTGTACCTCAGAGTAACTTTACCCAGGGATCGCACAGGTGATACCAAGCTGAATATAGCCCCCTTATGGCCAGCTGGCCATGCTATTTAAAACAGAGATGGGAGGGAGGGGGCGCTGCGGCCGGGGACGGTGCTTATCATCAGCATTCTGCAGGAGCCGAAGAGAGCGTTTAGTGTCGGGCCCAGACTGCAGGACGAGGATTAGGATGCATCTCACTAATTCAGCTTTGGTTCTCGGGTCACAACATCCAATAAGTGTCTTTATTCCCCTGAGCTGTTGACTTATCAAGTCAAACTACACCCGTCCTCAAGGGCTGCCTGGTTCACACAAAACCCTGTCAGATGTGAGATGGAGATTGGGTATCAATCAATTTGCTGGAAAAGACTGTGCATGCCGTTCATCCCAGTATCCGGTTCACCCCAAACATCTGTGATAAAGGTTAGTCAGTGGAATAAAGTAACTACATTGTCAAATTATTAATCATGAGTCTTTCTAGATTCACTGAGTCAGTGTTCTTATGAGCAGACTTGAGTTGTGTTTTAAGGCCTGGTACGCTTTACTAAAGTGCTTTTTCCCGGTTACAGTCACGGGGATACTGGTTTTGTCTGTAGGCCTCTCCTGCTGTGGAAGGAGAGAGGCCCATGTGGTGCAAATTAGAGGTGTGTGTGTTTCCCTCTTTCCAGACCTTACAGCCCAGCAGTCATTCAGTAAACGTTCGTACCAAACTGCGCTGATGCTCATCATATCAAAATTTGATTAAAGGACCACTGCACGGGGGTCCAGCTGCTTTCTGGGCTCATTCAGCTGCCCCTGGATGTCTGTAGCCTTCTAATATCTCAGCGGACTGAATGCAGCGTCTGTCTCCTGTGTATTTGCGTTCTGTCGCCGTTAGCGTCTCATCGTCTTGTGGTTGTTTCCAGCCCAGGTCTTTCTGCACCCCCTACTGACACGGGAGGTCCTCATTATTGAACTCCATTTGTTTGTTCTTTTTTTCTTGCACTTTTTGGCATCTTTTGTCAGGTTGTTGTGGTTGATATATTTTTTGTTGTGTGTGTGTCAGAAGTGTTTTTGTGTGTGTGTGTGTTCTGGGAGGAGGTATGCATGTGGCAGCTCCTCCCGTCAGCCTGTAACGCTGAATGAATGGCAACAGCTGAGCAGGAGAACTTTATCGGCAGCACTGCCTGCTCGTGTGTTTGTGCATGTGTGAGAGAGAGCGGTCGAGGAGACTCTGCAGCCACAGCAGCCTGACTCCACTCCACTCAGCTTGCTGCCGTCCTCTCAACCTCCACCACCAGCCTCTTTTCAGCTGCTTCCTTCAGCTCTCTTGCTCTTTTCACCCATAATTCACCCTGTGGATTTCTTCACCGTCTCTCAGGGAAATCGTTGCAGAGCCGAGCTGTCGTGACTCGTCAGCTGCTGCTGCAGGAGGAGGCGAGAGCAGGACAAGGAAGAGAAACCAATCGATTTCTCTGCTAAAGAAGAGAGAGGCTGTTTTTCCTTGTTGTTTCGAAGGAGATGTGCGTTTGCTCATGTGGGAGTCTTGTAAAGCATTTGGTTCACATTCTTACCTCAGAAAGAAGGGACAGCGGACTGAAAGTACAGCTTGAGCAGTTTTGACACATTGATACATCTTCTTTCCTTTTGCATTAAGTCGTAACGTCCAACATTTTGGGAGAAGGCTTGGATTTGGAGGAAACCATCCATGCTTTCCAGATAATCCACTGGGAGCGATAATGTTGGATACAAATCATTGCCTGTCCTTTGAACCCTCACCTCTGAGCTCTTCACCAGTAGCAGAAGATGTGGAGAAGTCGGGACTGGCGATGGATCAGGACAGACATGTCTATCACAGTCTGAAGGAAGGTGGGAGGTCTGGAGCAACGCCGAGTCGGCACCGATGTTAGAAATCTGATATGATTTATGTTTGTGTGTTTCAGTCTTCAGAGTCTTACCTGTATTTTATAGATAGATTATGGGGCTTCACCAACCATAAGTGACGGAGTTTACTAGTCTGCATCGGAAGTGATAAATCATTAGAAATGACTGGACCGAAATCTAAACTTGTAAAGTGTGATGTCCAGTAGGTGCAGAGTTGCTTGTGTTAAGGTACAGTGTAACCCAGTGCTTCTCAAACTTTTTTTGCCATGCCCCCCTTTGGATGGGAAAAAATAATCCATGCCCCCCCTGCCAATTCAGGGCTTATATAAAACAGCAACTTTAATACTCTTTTCAAATAAACTTACTTTTATTGTGTCACCAAACTGAAAAAGTGCTTTTAGATAGCAATAAAACTTCATATAACTTAAAGATAGATAACATGTAGATAATGTTATGTGTCGGACGCAGCTCGGAGAACCGACCAGCGTTTGAAGGACCCAGTATGAAATAAGCAGAGCACGGTACAAAGGCTAACTGAATTTAATACATAACAGTGATAATATAATAACAAAAAGGTGCGGCCTGGCGTGGTGCGCTCCCAGCAGCGCTAACGGTCCGGAGCCAGAAGCTGTTTCGGACCCAAGGACCCCGCCGACACCCCCCAGGTGGCCGCAACAACCGAGTCTGTGAAAGAAGGAACCATTATGTGAGTCCACACTCTACACACAGAGAGAACACTTAAAGGTGTACAAACAGCAAACACTTCCTGGCTTGATTACTGATCAGCTTCCCAACCTGCAGGCATGGAACATCCAGTTCACAAAACTCCACTGCAGTGGAAGCTGATACATGACTAACAAACAGCTCAATACAATAAGGTGTGAGGGACACCACATTTACTGACTGTATAACTGTTAGTCACAAAATCTAACGTACCTCAGGAAGTGTGCTGACGAGCGTGAAACCTCACCCCCTCCTCTTTCACAGACTGTGCATCAAACCTGGACGTTCTCAGCATCCGCTGTTGATGAGATGGCTCCCGAGACGACGATCTCACCCGTCTGGTCACAAGGTCGAGTCTCTGGCAAATACACACTGTGCACTCCAGTCTTAAATGCCAACATGTTCCAATCCATCCAGATGCACCACAGCTGTGAGTCCTGACGAGTCGCAGGTGATCAGGGTGAGGTCCTGACAGCCTCAGCAACACAGCCACTCAGTCCCAAACGCACGCCACCTGGGAGGAAAACCAAAAAACAGAAACAAACCGGCAGCCAGGCCCCCCCAGCCATATAACAGTTAACATGTAACTTACATTAATAATATTGCATAACAAGGTGTGCAACAATGGTCTGAACACAATAACAATTTGTAATATTATTGCAACATAAAGTGCCTACAACATCTGTGCACCTTCAATCTCAGTGACTACAGTGGGCCTGTTTTCCACTGCAGATAGCATCAAATCTGGGCTCAATACATGACAAAGCCACTCTAAGTTCATGCTCAATGTTAAGAGTTGTCCTGTACTTGGTTCTTATGCAGTCAACAGCTGAAAATCCAGCCTCACAGAGGTATGAAGTGGCAAAAGGAAGGAGAATATTAAGGTGTGCAACAATGGTCTGAACGCGATTCTGTAAGCAACTTTATATAATGCTAGTTGTGCTGCGTTGTTAGCTGAAGCTACTTTGGTAAAGGTCATGTGCTGCTTGTTGTAGTCTTCTAGTTTCCTTTGGAAAACCTCGAGCAGCTTGTTGACATGGGAGGGATGTGTTGACTCTGTGTCTTCTTAACTTACACGGTTTCAAACTGTCCGCTGCAAGTGTTTTCAGACAAAGCACACACAATGGTCTCTCTTCTTCTCCGACGAGTCTTGAAGTAAATCCGAGAGCAAGATATGTTTATCATACTTCTGTGACTTAGTCTTTGATGAAGGTATGCTGTTTTCAGCGTCTGTTGTCTTTCGCTTTGCTCCTCCTCTGCATGTCTCCATCGTGACCCCCCTCCCTGCCTGCAGCGTGGTGCAACCATGGAAGCGCGGTAGTTTGGTGTGCTCTAAAACGGGTCCGTGTTGCTGCACCGTTCAGCATTTCTGTTGCGCACATTTTTGCAGCGCATTTCCAGCCCGTTTACACCCCCCCCCCCCCCCCCCCGATGCCTCTACGCGCCCCCCCCAAACGGGCACGCCCCACACTTTGAGAAGTTCTGGTGTAACCAAAATAAGATTGGAATCTGATTCACCACATGAACCTCGTTTCTCACGTGAACTATGAATGAAGGTTTGTAGATGTGTTTTACCTTGAAACTAAAATTAAGTTTTTTTTATCCACCAACCATCTCATTTTTCAACAAGCAGTTTCAAAGCTTCTGTCTACGGGAAACTGAAGGTCTGCACGAGCCTCAACCAAGGTTAAAGAACTTTGAGAAATTTCATGACTTTTGTCAACCACGTGGTGACTGTTGCAGCTCAGCTGTCACTCGGAGGCGCTGTTGGACATGTCCAACACATTTAGCAGGTGGAAAAGATACTGTAGCAGTTGTGACTGCAGCATGCTACTAACAGCTCAGTCTCCCATGAAGCTGTTTAGTGCACAGCCAGTGGGAAAAACTCGGGAGACCAGGATTTAGCATTTTAGTTGCCTGCCTTCCATAGCATGACTTGATTTGTTTTACCTGATTATGACATATATTTACCTGTAATAATGAATTGCCGTGTTTTTGCCATGTTGTGCCGAAAGCGCAGTTGGAAGACTGAAGAGGAAAAAAGAATCTGTGGTTGCACTCCTGTACACTGTTTACTAGTTGCTATCGCAGGCTAACAAGTTTGAGAACCTTCGATTTTGTGAAATTTAGGATCACACTTCCTGTTTATCACAAGACAAGGCAACGGAGCCTGAATCCCCATCGCAAAAGAAACAAAAACATGAATGGTGGTGGCGTAATGCAGTCTGCAACCTCACCACTAGTTGGCAATACATCCTACACACTGTAGCTTTAATAGATCTGTGTTCTCCCAATATGAGGGGTGATTGAGAACTTTTGAGCTTAACCCAGAAAAAGTAGAATGTGGTTCTCCATCTTTTGCGTTCTGAGAAACCAACATTTCTTGAGAACGTGTGATGTTTTGACTCACTGGGTGCAATGTTGAGAAACTTTGTAAGAAAATTACTTGTTGAGGAAGTTAGAATTTATCCCTATTTCGGTTAAATGATTTAAATTCCAGTGTTGTGTGGATGAACACATCCCTGAATTCCTGAAATTTGATAAGGAGTTGTTTAAGCCCCAGAAGGAAGAGTGTTTTAAGTGTAGATGATTTGGACAGGGCCCAGTGACTTTCTGTATTCATGACCAGACTTGTTCGTTGGGGTTTTCAGCATCTTTCAGCAGATTGAAGGTAGTGGGACTGAGTCCAAAGTGTTCGGCTTCGGCTCACGTTGTTCCTGCTGCCTGGCGTCTTTCCATTTGCACTGACGTGTGAAACATTTGCTGTGGTCAGTTGCTGTGTTAATCTCTCTGTCCAACAGATGCCATGAGACTGTGTCAGTGTGCAAACGATGAGCTCATGCACAAGAACATCAACAGGGCTTTTCATAATGGAACATTTCCAACGCCAAGGCCGAGTGCGGCGTCTGTTCAGGTGGCATTTGTGGGAGGTTTCGTGAGTTGGCTGGGCAGAAACGCGGTCACGCAAGTTTCCATGTTCATGTGTCCACTTCCTCCCCCGGCGCGGTCATTCTGTCTTTTTGTGTGTGTGTGTGTGTGTGTGTTTTGTGTGTGTCAGTGGTGGGTGTGTAGGCTTAGTCGAGCCAGTCCTGGGTGTCTTTGAGGACAGTGACGGCACTGACATGTTTGATCAGATCTGATGACACATGAGGACAGCAGGATTAGCCCAGTTGGCCAGTAGACTTGCTGAGCCCCCTCCCGTTTTGTTTTGTTTTTTTTTCCTTGAGCAGCAACCTTTCAAACCCTGTACTGCATGTTATATGCATGTCGACATACAGGCACAATTTCTTGAAAAGTGTTATAACTCTGAAGAAGGAAAGTTTAGAAAAATGTTGAAAATATGGCATCATGAGTTTATAGCTCCTTAGTCGATATCAAGATTCATATATGCGGGACGTGGCCTGTTGATTTTCTAAAAAAAAAAGTGTTGATAGAGTTTTTCTGAAATATGGTGCAAACACTCCTTGCGGGACTGTCCGGTCATAGGAAGTTGGACCTTCTGGTTGAACCCCTGTGGGTCTGATCAGACTGACTGCTGACTCATCCAGGTTTAACTAGGCCTGGCCATTAGCAGGTCCAGAGTAGACTAGCCACACAGAATGTGTCTCCGTGTTAACCTGTGAGCCACTGTTTTTATAATGTCTTCAAAAATTCAACCAGGATAAATGGGAAAAGTGAAATTCCTACTCCTAAAATGTCAAACTTTCAACCATCTGATCAGTAATCAGTTCCCTCAGTCCATCACTACACTTTATATACTAACAGTTTTTTCTTTTCTGTAGACACAATTTTGAATTTGACGCATATTTAATGTGTAAACTTTTTTTATGTAATGATCCGTTGCTTCCATCTTGCCATTCATTTGATGTCTGTTTGTACACGTACATGTGTAAATTTCCAGTTAGGAACAGTTATACACACACGCACGAAACAAGATGTGTGCGCGGCTGGTAAATCTTGTTTCTCCAGCACAAATCTCTTAACCATGTTTCTGTTCATTGTTTAATCAGTCGGGGAAACCCAGACAGATTGTTTTACTGCTGATGGAAAAATGAGATTATTACACAACGCTGACAATAAATGTGAGGGCAGACAGTGGAGCACCTGTGTTATAGCTGTTGTTGTTTGTCTGTCTGTCAGCAGGATAACTCAAAAGGTTTTCAACGGATTTTGATGGAAATTTTGTGGAGTGGTTGGAAATGACAAGAGGAACAAGTGATTAAATTTTAGTGGCGATCCAGATCACAATCCGGATCCCGATGCTAACGCGTTAGCATGTCTATGGCATTTTCAATGTTAAAAGTTAACATTAAGCAGTTGCAACTATCATCACGCTCGGGTGCATTTGTTTTCAAATTGTAATATTTCTTAAATTTATTTTTGTTGAAATTTTGTGGAGTGGTTGGAAATGACAAGAGGAACAAGTGATTAAATTTTAGTGGTGATCCAGATCCCGATGCTAACGCGTTAGCATGTCTGTGGCATTTTCAATGTTAAAAGTTAGCATTAAGCAGTTGCAGCTATCATCACGCTCGGGTTCATTTGTTTTCAAATTGTAATATTTCTTAAATTTATTTTTGTTGAAATTTTGTGGAGTTGTTGGAAATGACAAGAGGAACAAGTGATTAAATTTTAGTGGTGATCCGGATCATGATCCGGATCCCGATGGTAACGCGTTAGCATGTCTATGGCATTTTCAATGTTAAAAGATAGCACTAAGCAGTTGCAGCTGTCATCACGTTCGGGTGCATTTGTTTTCATATATTAATAATCTAATGATTATTATATACAATTTTAGAGAACAAGACTAAAAGAAATAGATCACTGTGCCAAGGAGGGAATCTCTTTAGGGTCAGTGACCCCATGGCCTTGTTTAGAGAAGTGTTTCATAAATGTTAAAAAATTAATATATTTGCAGTTTAGTTGAATAATAAATAGAATTTTGTCTATTTGTTTTTGTCTATAAGCACATGCAATATCAATATCAGTGCTCAGATGACAGTAGCTTCTGGGAAAGGTGCAATAAACTGTGATGCCAAGCGCTAAGGATACATGCTATCCAGTCACAGCAGATGAAACTTTTTTTACTACTGAGCAAACATCATTGTTAGACTTTTTTAGGTTCAATGATTCCACGGCGTGTAGATGTTATGGCGTCAGTGACCCCATGGCCTTGGTGGAGGTTTGCACTCTCTGCTTCTAGTATCTTATATTTTATAATGATTTGGCTGCTCCACTTGAGCTGACAGTTTGAACCTTTTTTCACACGTTAGTGGTTGTTTTCCTGTCAGATTAACACCATTGGTATGTAAGAATCACGTGTGAGAACATGAGGTTAAGGATGGATTTTCCTTTTAAGCTGTCATTTTATGCTAAATGATTTATAACTTGAATTCACTTGGATGCATTATTGTAATTCCTGCAGGATCAAACTGGAGACTATGTAAGTTTTTTGCAGAATGTGGAGAGTCTTGTCTGTGATCGAGGAGGGGAGGAGGCTCAGTGTAAGATACTATTTCCTGGAATAAACTGCGTCTCTGGACATGCCAAGTGGTGTAGCTTTCTGATCCTGCACTGTGCCTTGGCACAGTCAACGTGGGCATTCATCATGTTGCTACGATCTGATTTTCCATGTGTGGCGCTGATTGAAAATAAGTGTCTTTTTTTTTTTTTTTTTTGGAGAAGTGCTGCAATGTACGTGCATATTGTGTGTTTGTGTACACACCCACATACACACACTTACTTATGCTGGCATACTTTTTCCAAACATGAGCCTGTAGTTATGGACCGAACAAGACAATAATTCGTAATATTTTTGATTATGTATCCATTTATTGTTTGCCTCCTTCATCAAGGGGAAAATTTGTGACTTGTTCCAGATTAAAAAATATTAGGATTTTCACTTGTCTTTGTTGAAATTGAATATCTTTTGGGTATTAGACTGTTAAAGAAACAGCTTCAATACATCTTCTCAGGCTCTCAGAAATTTAAAGGGCTTTTATTTTCCTACATTATAGTCTGAGCTATTAATTGTAAAATAATTCAAAAATATAATAACCCACAGCAATCTACACCTCTATATGTGAACCACCTTAACCCTCTGGGGTCAAAAGGTATTTTCTTGATTTTTGTTATTCCTTTTTAAGGTATTTTTTTTAGTATAGTGCCCGTGCTTTGCACATCAAAATGTTTTATGATGTTTTCAGCTTTCTGCATGTGAGACATATATTTGTCTATAATGCTGTTTAAGATATAATTTTGGCTCTAAATCTGAAATACTGTATGTTTTAAAACAAATCTTGGATTCTTTAGTGGATTTTTATTCATGTGACCAATGTGTTTTGGTGTCTGACATGTTTACCCAAAGTATTTGTCATAAAAGTAGGGTAATTTTAAAGCAATGTATAATAAAATAAAAAGAGCAAGAGCGTAAGCGTGCTCTATGGTAGAGCAATGCCGAAACCAGAAATGCCAAATGTTGAACTCTTCCTGGAGTACACAGGAGATCTTGTGCAAATTCTGTGGCTAGTCAGCACTGAAACCGGTGTTGCCGACTGAACGGCCCCCACTAAAAATCGGTTTCTCCTGCCTTCACTGCGCATGGGTCATTTCTAAGCGTCAGCCACGATCCACCGATTAGCACTTCGTTTCTGCTTAAAACTGCACTCCAGTCATAATCTATCTCAGCAACAGATATCTGAAGCTTTTGTACAACAACCATTTCTTGTAAATTCAGCATTATTTCTTAATAAAAGACGGAGGAAGCGATCAGAGGAGCGCAGCAGCCAGACGAGCTGCTGCTGCGTTCACTGTGCCTCTGTCATTTCAAAGCGTCAGTAGCGACTCACCTATTATCACCTTGTTTCTACTTAAATGGCCTCGTTTCTGCTTAAAACGGACTTTAAAATGATTTAAGAGGTTTTACTTTGTCATCTGAAAGAACTTAAGGGGCCTATTGTGTATTATTTACAAATAATAAAATAAAATATAGGTCAATCAAACATTTACAGAACAAATTTGTCTATAAAAGAAGTTAGTTTTAAAGCATTATTGGATTCAGTCAATGATAAAGACTTAGAATAAAGTTTTGTCTCATTTCTCCAATGAGTAATGTTTGGGTTTGTCTTGGAAAAAAATGACATTTGTGTATGTTTGCTTAGTAAAATTATATTATTAATACCAAAGTCATTACAATTATTATGAAATATTCCAAGTTTGATGTCTGTGATGGTTCGATTGCCGATCCAAATTCCTGTAGAGACGATCCATTGTTGAAAGTCAAACTAAAAGCTTTGTACTGTTTCACATAAAACAAAAAAATGGTTCAGCAGGTCTTCAGTTCCAGTCTCACAGAAGCCATAGCTACCATCCATTTGAAATCTCTGTTTTCAAAACTTAGTTGGATAAATCTTGTTCATAATTTTAAATTGGAGTTCTTTTGTCTTTGGTGAACTGGAAATGTTAAATATTTACATCTAATCTTTTTTTTTTATTATTTCCTCCTTTCCAAAATCTGTAATAATATCATCTCTTTTAAGTGAATTGGTGAGACAGTTACTAAGTAAGCTGCTTTTCATAAATTGTAATCACAGAAATCAATACCATTAATGTTGACCATAGAGTCGTCTTATGGCAGGGTTGACTTTCCCGTATATTATATCCTGTTTAATCATAGCTTGAAGAGATATTGGAGAGCCGTCATAATATATTTATGTTTGTTGTGGGTACAGTTGATGTTACATTTGTCACAGACTTCCGTATGATGTAAAATATTTCCATTATCATCCATAAAGTGGGTCAAAGCCTCTTGATAACCATTCCGAGAACAAAAGACCAATATATATCTATTGTTCCACACTGATGTATTGTGTGGTGTAAGTGCGCTTTTTACTCTTAATTCATTTTATTAGGAAACGGAGCATGCTGTGGCCTCAACTTTATCTAAATTCTGGGTCTTTTAGTGAAGCTTAGGGCTAGTGGCTGGCGATCACCTTAGTATTTCTTTTGTTTTTCTTGTTGCTTAATGCTGACAAATTATACTGTATTTGTTGTCTTTCTGATGCCTGATTCTTTTTTCTCTCTCTCTCTCTCTCTCTGTTTGAGGTGCTGCCCCATCCAGAGTTGGGTGTGGTGTCTGTTTCTGAAACCCTCCTGTCCTGTGCACCGGCAACATTTCCTGTATATTCGTTTTGTGAATTCTTTTGTAATTTATGTCTGTAACATGGCCCAAGCAGAGGGTCACCCCTTTGAGTCTGGTCTGCTTGAGGTTTCTTCCTCAGAGGGAGTTTTTTCTTACCACTGTTGCCTGTTGTTGTGTTCTTGCTCTGGGGGTTGGTAAGGTTAGACCTTACTTGTGTGAAGTGCCTTGATGCAACTTTGTTGTGATTTGGCGCTATACAAGTGAAATAATTTGAAATTGTGAATCTGTGTTTGAATATAACTTTCTAATACTGAAGGAACTGTTGGTGGAAATTTGAAAGTTTGAGCAAGAGTTTTTTAACATCAAAATCACATCTTAAGAGAAAATCCAGTCCACCTGCTTTTCCAAAAATCAGATGGGGAATATAAGATTATAATATAAGATTGTTGATTTTGTAAACAATATTTCAGCCATTTAATTTTCAACATTCTGTTCATAAAATCAAAATCCATAGCGTTACCACCTCTATTCTCATAAGATTTGATTAAATCCTGCTTTGTTATATAATGGCATTTGTTTTTCCAAATGGAAATGCCAAATGTTGAAATCTTCCTGGAGTGTTAATAGAGGAGATCTCACACAAATTCAGTGGACAGTTGACACTGAAACCGGAAACACAATTTCATTTTTTTACATTTAAGTTTACAACACTATTATGTATACTGAAAAAAGTGTGAAGGACCTAAATGACATGGTGAGATGGTGAGGAGCTTCACTCATTAATGTTGGCAACTTGAAACATATTAGAAACATGATGAATAGTACCCAGAGGGTTAAAATTTAAATTGATTGCTAAATTTAGAGAAAAACTGTTATCACAATTTCATAACTTTCAGTCATAAATCAGTTCATGGACATTTTGATTTAAAATTCAATGGTTTCCATTCCAGGCCACAGTTTCCATGTTTCTTGAAAATCATTTGAATTGTTTTTGAGTAAGTCTGCTAATGGCTGTTAGCAGAATGAATATGAATGTATGAATGTCATTGACATTTTTTTGAAGTGGAATGGAACAAGGTCTTGCCTTCCAAGTAGCCGGTAAACACAGCGCCGGTCAGAAAAGCACGTGAAGCGTCAGGGTTGCGTTCCCCTCGAGCAGCCACAGCTGGCACACACCGTATAAAATAAGACGCTCTGTGTCGTCCTTCCTTCTTCTGAGTTTGATCACATTCTGCTGAAGAGCAAGTTGAACCTTTTAAGCGTAAGTGTGTGTCACAGGTTTTAAAATGGAAATGACATATGTTGCCAAGAAACGCGGGGGCAGTATAGTGCAGTATTAGTTACACAGTGACCTCAGAAACACAACACAAACAAGCGCCCTGTAGCCGCTCGCTGTGTTTCTGTCAGTCAGATGTCTTTTTGGTTGTTTAGTTATTCTGTGCGTCTGACTGACACTCCGGATCACTTCCCTAAAATTCTCACTGGAACAAAATGAACACAGTTGTACAGTAATTAATTGGATTTTCTTGCTTGTTGCTGCAGCTGCATGATCAGTGATATTCGTATGTGAATATTCCCGTCTCACCTATCACTTGTCTGTACTGTCCTCTTTTAGCTGTACCTGATTTTTAAAGAGTCAAAAATATAAAATGTGCAGGTTTTCACTTAGGAGAAGCTTGAGTGGGTTAAAGATTGACATTTGTGATTTCAGGTTGTTTTTAAAGGAGCTTTTTAACAAAACAAGCTGGGACATCCTGGTTGTGGGTTCTGTTGATGAAGGTCTTTAGCACTGATGCTAGCTCACATATCTGCTGTGATACCACCAGGTGACAGTTTCGAGTCCATTTGAGAGAATTTTGTTCAAAAAGGTCAAACTTTGGTCCAGTGTCTGTCCGTCCAGTGCTGTGTTCTTTGCATGCTCCCTTTCTGTTATGTAACACAGAACTTCCTGTTTTGAAATGGATGTGCAATTGCGCCGTTTGAGGGAGAGTCACAAAATTTTTTGATCAAAACACGGGTGTTGAAATAGTAACGTTAAGTGTTTGTGTAGCGCCGTTCTTCTGAGATCCAGTCGACATATTTGTGGTGTTTTCTGCTTACTTCTGTGATGTTGTCATACCGCCTTTAGGGAAGTTGGGAAGATCTAAGGTTTTGACTGGGTGTGACAAGATGAAAAGTGGATGAAGGTGTTTTTGCCAGTCTTTGGAGACTGGTTATCACAAGCTTCCCATGGTCTAAAGTAGAGAGAAGTAACCCCCATGCAGGCAGGACTGTAGCTGTATTTTTGGATAAAAATATGGGACAGATTTTCTCAGGAAATGGGTGAATATCCATTAATGACATAGGACAGAGGTAAGGGATTGTCCCATGCAAGTTTCCTTTTTTGAACTGGTTTTTATTGATGAATGTCAATGTGTTGAATTCTGCGAAAAGGCTTCATGCAAATTTGGTGTATATGAGATCTGTTAAACTCATACTACATCAGTACATGGAGCAGGATTTCAAGGATTTTAGAACACAATGATAGATTTAATATCGGCCTATAATTTTTCAGGAGACTGGGATCAAGGTTCGATTTCTTAAGTATTGGTTTAATCACTGCTGGTTTAAATCATTTAGGAACGGATCCTGAGGATAGTGAAAGGTTAATAATTTCCAACACAGTAGTCCCAAGTGTAGGCCACAGGTCCTTAAACAGTTTTGTTGGTATAGGGTCAAAAAGACACAAGTTTCATTCATGTTACCACCGTGTAGAACAAGAATTGAATTATACTTGCTTTTGTTGATCAAATCAGAGTAGTAGGCCTGTTTTGTAGCCAATAGTGCATGCTTATAGTCCAGAATAGCATCGCACCATGCAAGGTGGAATACTTCTAGTTTTAAGCTACGCCATTTTTGCTCTAGACCTCTAGATTTATGCTTCAGGCGATGTAGATGATCATTTGAGGATAGTATGTTTGGCAGGAGGGGCATGGTTTTAGTGTAGGCAGAGCGGTCATGTCCATTGTGCTTGTGAGCACTGAGTTTAAGCTGTCCACAAGTTATCGACTGAATGATCATGTTACAAAAGTGATGCTAAGATACCACTTACTGTTTTGATTCTGCACGTGATGCATCTGCAGAAATTCAGTCAGTAGTTTGACTCAAACTGCAGGATGGACAGAGGCGGTACAATGGTCTGACATGCTGTTGCTGCACAACTCAGTTTCTTCAGGTCCTCTTTTGTTCATGTGTAACTTGAGCAAGTTACAAGTATGTTGTCAGCTTACTGTTTTTATGTTGGCTAATTTATTACGGTGTAAAAAAAATAGACAAAACTGGAAAATGGAGCCTTTTTATTGGATGAAAAGCTAACAGAGTGAGGCACCATCAGAATGCACGAGGAACTACAAGAGCACGCGTGTGTGTATATTAATTTGAAAGTCTAAAGCAGCACCTTTTAAACGTACAAAGATGATGAATGAACTCTGAGTGGCCGTGGGGGGTGGGGGTGGGGTGGGGGGGATGGTTAAATGTTTGACATCCGTCTGAGTGCATTCAACGCCTCATCAAGAATGAATCAGGTTGTGCAGAAAAGTAAAGCATTTGCTGTACTTTTGTTTGTGGTTTATTTTTCTCCTCATGCCCCAGTCGCAGTGATGTTTGACTTTTGTTTTTCCTTCACTGACTCTTTGCTGTATCTTCACTCTCTTCATACATATTATGAGCTCCACAGACAGAAATGAAAAGTGTAGAAACAGGAAGTGTGTAACATGCCGCTCACACCCGCCATGTGCCCGCCTCTTCTGTAGCTTGAAACAAAATCGAAAGGCAAAGGCGCTGGCAGGATGAACTGAATACCCGAGAACGCGCTCGTGCCGGATCAGATGCTCCGGCATGTTTTTAATTGAGTTAAATGTGCTCTAAAGCGCTGATCTCCATCATCGACGCTCATCGTGTTCTTCCTCTGTCTCCATGCAGTCCTCCAGCTCAAACTCCAGCAGAGACGCACACGAGAGGAACTGGTCAGCCAAGGCATCATGCCACGTAAGTCGCTGGTTTTGTATCAGTGTGGTGTATTGTGGAAACGGGCATCATGCACCGTTAGTGTGCATAGGATCTGGTTAATAAAAAAAAAAAAGAAAAGTTCTGTCATCAGTGCATTGAGCAGTTTTCCACATCATGCATGGATACCGGTAAACGCCAGTCACCTCTATCACAATTCCTATTGTCCGTTGATATACCAGTTATGTTTTTCTGAGTCATTCTCATAATTTTCTGTGATCTGAGATAACATTGTGTTTGCCCAATACCTCATAACCCAATAATAATCATTTACAATTATATGAATAATTTACAGTTATATGAATCCCAAAAAACTGTCATATTTGAGCAGCCTGAACAAGATATAATATTTCGTATTTTGGATTATTTATTGATCTAGAAGAATAAATCAATTAATTCAGTCATCTCAGATTAACTCTTCTAAGTTTTGGTTAAGCACCTCGTAATAATGTCAATTTAATTTATGCATCATTTTGCAAATTAATGACCTAAACAGAACTGAAGGACATCTCACCTGTCTTGCCTTCACCATGGCCTTTACACTTCGCCGTATATTGACTCAACAAGGCCCCAGAGTTATTCTACAAAGGTTTTTGCTCCATATTGACCTGATCACGTCACAGATTTGCAGCACTACTCGATGACCAGTGGCCAGAATTGCTGATAGGTTGTGTGATGGAGCCGTGCTTTCAAATTCTGACTCTTGCAGCAGAGATCCAGGGTCATCACACCGGACAGCGGTCTTCCCAGTGTTTCCACTAGAGCATCAGTTACCTGTTCTTGGCAGACAGGAAGTGGCACTCTGCGTGCTCTTCTGCTTTTTTTTTTTCTTTTTTTCTAGAGATGCTCTTCTATCTACCTTGGTTATAACAAGTGTTTTTTTTTGTTTCTTTCCTCCCTTGTTACTGTTCCCTTTTAATCAAACCAGTCTGTCTGTTTTCTGACCGCTGGCGTCACCAAGGCATGTTTGCTGAGAGACTCACTGGACGTTTCTTCTTCTTTGGACCATTCCAGGCTATAGATTGTTGTGTGTGGAATTACCAGTAGATCAGCAGTTTGCGGAAAAACAAGAAAACCA
The DNA here is from genome assembly GCF_902500255.1 of Thalassophryne amazonica. Classification (NCBI taxonomy): domain Eukaryota; kingdom Metazoa; phylum Chordata; class Actinopteri; order Batrachoidiformes; family Batrachoididae; genus Thalassophryne; species Thalassophryne amazonica. The sequence goes on along the minus strand of NC_047120.1, from coordinate 66,742,682 downwards.
GCCAACAGTGCTACGTTCAGGGTCACTTGCACCTGCTTTTCTTCCACATTCTAATTACCTGGTTTGAACACTGCAAAAACTGATATCTAAGAAAGTAAAAAAGACTTGTTTAAAGAAAATTGGACTTATTTTTTCATCTAAATAGAAAAATAATTTTGTCAAGCATTTTTTACATAAGAAAAAATGTCTTATTTTGGGAAAATGTTTGCTAGTTTTGAGAATTCTAAACAAGCAATTTTTTCTTACCCCATTGGCAGATTTTTTTGCTTAATACAAAACTATTTGGCTAGATTTAGGATTATTTGGCTTATTTTGAGAGGGGCAGTTTTTGCAGTGAACTTCGACAGATCCTCTTGACCTGATAACACTGAAAATGAGTTTTTGCCGCGTGATTAGCTGTTTAGCTGTAATGAAGTGGCCTGTTCAAATATTTAATTTTGTCTGACAAAAGTCCAAATATTTATGGAGATATAAAACGAAAGTCTGAGATTAATTACGTTTGTGAGGCTGGAAGCGGTAAGAAGAATGATTTATAGGTCACCGGGTTGAGGACTAATCCTTGTCTGCTATACAGCATCGGTTTTGTCTGTGTTGGACTTGTTCATGTCTTCGGGGGATACCATGAAGGTCAAGTCTGAGTCCCGCTGTTTGCATTCTGTTTTTGTGGAGAAATGTCATGGGGAGTGAGTGTGTGTTCTGCATGTGTCACATTCTTTTTGCACCACTTGGTGTTATCAAATAGCACAGTTTCCTGTTCTTCCTTGTCCACTTCCTGATTCTGAGTTCCGCTCATCATAGAGGAGGCGGTGCTGTTGTAGCTGCAAATGGGTTTCTTAAAGAAGCCTCCTCACCCAGCATCTGACTTTAAATCAAATATGTTCTCATCACAGTTTGCTGACCAGCTGATTGTAGAATCAGAAAGGTTTCCAGATCAATCAACTTTCAATCAACTTTTTTCTTATATAGCGCCAAATCACAACAAACAGTTGCCCCAAGGCGCTCCATATTGTAAGGCAAGGCCATACAATAATTATGAAAAACCCCAACGGTCAAAACGACCCCCTATGAGCAAGCACTTAGCCACAGTGGGAAGGAAAAACTCCCTTTTAACAGGAAGAAACCTCCAGCAGAACCAGGCTCAGGGAGGGGCAGTCTTCTGCTGAGACTGGTTGGGGCTGAGGGAAAGAACCAGGAAAAAGACATGCCGAGAAGGGGGGCAGAGATCGATCACTAATGATTAAATGCAGAGTGATGCATACGGAGCAAAAAGAGAAAGAAACAGTGCATCATGGGAACCCCCCCACAGTCTACGTCTAAAGCAACATAACCAAGGGATGGTCCAGGGTCACCCGATCCAGCCCTAACTATAAGCCTTAGCGAAAAGGAAAGTTTTAAGCCTAATCTTAAAAGTAGAGAGGGTATCTGTCTCCCTGATCTGAATTGGGAGCTGGTTCCACAGGAGAGGAGCCTGAAAGCTGAAGGCTCTGCCTCCCATTCTACTCTTACAAACCCTAGGAACCACAAGTAAGCCCGCAGTCTGAGAGCGAAGCGCTCTAATGGGGTAATATGGTACTACGAGGTCCCTAAGATAAGATGGGACCTGATTATTCAAAACCTTATAAGTAAGAAGAAGAATTTTAAATTCTATTCTAGAATTAACAGGAAGCCAATGAAGAGAGGCCAACACGGGTGAGATATGCTCTCTCCTGCTAGTCCCCGTCAGTACTCTAGCTGCAGCATTCTGAACCAACTGAAGGCTTTTTAGGGAACTTTTAGGACAACCTGATAATAATGAATTACAATAGTCCAGCCTAGAGGAAATAAATGCATGAATTAGTTTTTCAGCATCACTCTGAGACGAGACCTTTCTGATTTTAGAGATATTGCGTAAATGCAAAAAGGCAGTCCTACATATTTGTTTAATATGCGCTTTGAATGACATATCCTGATCAAAAATGACTCCAAGATTTCTCACAGTATTACTAGAGATCAGGGAAATGCCATCCAGAGTAACGATCTGGTTAGACACCATGCTTCTAAGATTTGTGGGGCCAAGTACAATAACTTCAGTTTTATCTGAGTTTAAAAGCAGGAAATTAGAGGTCATCCATGTCTTTATGTCTGTAAGACAATCCTGCAGTTTAGCTAATTGGTGTGTATCCTCTGGCTTCATGGATAGATAAAGCTGGGTATCATCTGCGTAACAATGAAAATTTAAGCAATACCGTCTAATAATACTGCCTAAGGGAAGCATGTATAAAGTGAATAAAATTGGTCCTAGCACAGACCCTTGTGGAACTCCATAATTAACTTTAGTCTGTGAAGAAGATTCCCCATTTACATGAACAAACTGTAATCTATTAGACAAATATGATTCAAACCACCGCAGCGCAGTGCCCTTAATACCTATGACATGCTCTAATCTCTGTAATAAAATTTTATGGTCAACAGTATCAAAAGCAGCACTGAGGTCCAACAGAACAAGCACAGAGATAAGTCCACTGTCCGAAGCCATAAGAAGATCATTTGTAACCTTCACTAATGCTGTTTCTGTACTATGATGAATTCTAAAACCTGACTGAAACTCTTCAAATAGACCATTCCTCTGCAGGTGATCAGTTAGCTGTTTTACAACTACCCTCTCAAGAATCTTTGAGAGAAAAGGAAGGTTGGAAATTGGCCTATAATTAGCTAAGATAGCTGGGTCAAGTGATGGCTTTTTAAGTAATGGTTTAATTACTGCCACCTTAAAGGCCTGTGGTACATAACCAACTAACAAAGATAGATTGATCATATTTAAGATTGAAGCATTAAATAATGGTAGGACTTCCTTGAGCAGATGGTGGCACGCAGCCCGACAGGTTGTTTAGAAGATCAAGACACACAGTTCACAGATCCACCACTAGAGGAGGGAGTCAGATGAGTGACTCAAACATGGTGGAAAAAAGTAGGCAGGGATACTGACCAATCAGGGACTGAATATGTAGTGACGTGGAGATGTCTGGAGTTTTACTGAAGATATGAACATGTCCTGTCTCTGTGAGCAGGACTTATGTCTCTTTTGTCCTTTATTTTACAATTATGACAGAGTTTTTGGAGCGAGCAGCAGCACCACAGCAGCGGGGAGTGGAGTTTCTTTTACTTTTTATTTTACGTGCGCGCACGAGCGAATCGTCCATGGAGATTATTTTACTTATTAACTCCACAGATGTATAATAAAACAAATGGTGACTGGTTTCTAAACACAATTATGACAGAGTTTTTGGGGGAAGAACGAGGAGCAGCTCTGGAGCAAGCAGCAGTTTCTTTTTCTTTCTATTGTACGTGTGTGCGTGAGCGAATCGTCCATGGAGATTATTTTACTTATTAACTACACAGATGTATAATAAAACAAATGGTGACTGGTTTCTAAACACAATTATGACAGAGTTTTTGGGGGAAGAGCGAGGAGCAGCCCCACAGCAGGCAGCAGAGTTTCTTTTTTTTTTCTTCTTTTTTTCTTTTTTTTTTTTACATGTGCGCACGTGAACGGGACAGGGACGGTCTGGGGACGGCCGTCATCCAGACACAGCTCCTGCAGCAAATAATGATACTCCTTGTATTGGGAGCTTTCCACAACAACTCGCTCCGTGTGATCAAGGTCCATCATGTTAACTTGACTGACAACCGGAGCGGGCGAGCGGAATGGAAGCTCCTCCTATTTGATGACGCACCGGGGCGAATTTTTGCAGCAAAAGCAGAGCGACACACCGGGCGAAGGAGGCGCGTCTGTCGCCACGCGACCCCCGTGAATTTGTAGCGTCTGATTGCGCCTGGTGTGAACACGGCATAACAATGGACAGGCGTAATTTTGGTTGTTTTAAATAGATGAAAATCATCATCTATTTTTGGCATTCCCGCTCCTGCCCGCTCCCGTTCATTTTTATTCCCGTCCCATCCCAGTCACGGGATTGATAAAATTTTGACACCCATCCCGTGGGAATCCTGCAGGAATCACGTGACCCACGGGAATTCCCGAAAAATGTCATCCTCTACATTGCACCAGGACTTCTAGTGTAAAACTTGTGCCAAATCAAAATGTGCCTCTATACCAGATCTGAGAGAAGCTAAAAAACAAAACCTAGTGTTCAAAAGTTGTAAAACTATTTAGAGTATATGACTCCGCTTTTGCTTATTTAAATTATACCACTGGCTTTGATCTTACATCAGTGGCGGCTGGCCCACAGGGGGCGCTTGGGCGCTGCCCTCCTAGATGTGGAGAGGAAAAGTCATAATATATATTTAAAAAGTATTATCAATGTCAGTTTTACTTAATAGTATGTGCCTACATGTAATATGAATGATTAAAACAACACTTCCTCCAACTGATTCTCATTCAACAGTGCATTTCCACCGACAGAAGCAGAGAACGTTTCAGTCCTCGTCTTGGGCGATCATTCAAGCGCCCTTGAAGTGCAGCGAAATAACCAATTGTATGTAGTTGCTAAGGAAAATTAATAAATATTTGGCAAATCAACATTGCCAAAATTAATGGCTTTGGGGCGCCGGAATTTTAGCCCTTGCTACAAAAATGCAGGAAAGTTAGATTGCTACAGTCAGTGATACACGTGACGCTGCAGCTGCTGCTGTCAGTCAGTCAGGCAGGAAGAGATGATGGCGACGATGACGTTTGGGTTATATTTATTTATTTTTATTTTGTCTCCGTGTGTTTTGCTGGAGTAAGTTGAAGAACTCTTCGGAGGTTTAAAACGGGACAAAACTAATCAAATCAATGACACCAAAGTTTGGCGGGGATCCTTTTGGAGGCGCATGGAGGTGCGCACATCAGATCTTTCTCGTGGTTTAATGACAATTGCACATCCCGGTTGGAGGAGAGACGTTTGTCTGACTCGTATAAACCGTGTCAGGCTTCATTCACACTGTCAGCACGCACACGTCACGGAGGCTGCTGATCTGCGCGGATGAAAAGGAGCCGCATCCACCTCTTCAGGTGAGCTGACGAGCTGCTCGGATTTATTCCCGAATGTTGCTCCTGGTGTGGAAACGAGGGTGAAAATTTAAGATAAAACGAATGAGTGATGTTTTTTTTTTGTTTGTTTGTTTTAGGGGGTCAAAGCTGTGATCTTTTTTAAGTGGTTTTGTATACTTAATTTGCTTTGTCCTCTACACTGTTAATTAATTTTAACCAATTTAATTTAAAGGTTTTGGTGTTATTAGTTAGTCAAGTTATTTAATTTAAGTTTTTCAAGCTTCTTTAGTTTGCCTCCATTCCACTCAGTAATGTTCATGCAAAATATTACCTTAATTTTCTCTCTCTCTCTCTCACTGTCTCTCTCTCTCTCTCTCTCACTCTCTCTCTCTCTCTCTCTCTCTCACTGTCTCTCTCTCTCTCTCTCTCTCTCACTGTCTCTCTCTCTCTCTCTCTCTCACTGTCTCTCTCTCACTGTCTCTCTCTCTCTTGGAAAGTGGTGTGAACATTGTAATATGTACATAATGTTCTTTTGTCAATTGAAGAATTTTTCCACGTTTTTAAAGAGTGTAAATTTGGTGATATTTTCTATTTTGTTAAGGGGGTGTCACTGTGAACCCTAGGATCTGTTTGTCTGAAGATAATGGCAGTGTAGTACAGTTTGGTGTACTATGTGTGTAATTGGTGTCAAATGGTGAAATGTTCTTTGCTCAAGAACTTGAGTGTTGCATTTGATACTGTTCCTTTCCAAAGTAGAAATGGTGCCTAATATAGCTGTAAATGGTTAACTTTATCTGTAAAACTGCTGATTTTGAGAAGGACATGGAATGATTATTGTGGAATTGTAGTAATTTTCCGACTGTTCACTTGAATGCCTGTACTGGACAAGGCAAGGGAATCTATTGGCACAGCAGCCCCACCAAGACTGTTTTTCACCAGCCGCCACTGTCTTACATACATTTTGATCTAAATTGTTGTTTTCATCAACTTAACTATTGTGCAACAATACATTTAAAGATGAATAGCGCATTGCTGATGCGGATCCACCGGCTCTAAATTGACCCAAATATATAAACATACCAAGCGGCAAATGTCAGCTCTCCCCAGTTTCTCCATGATCGAAGTTACACACACGCAGAGAGTACACAGAGGCCACTTGGCTTTTAATATATAGAAGATATGGAAGATATACCGCCCCCTGCTGGAATGGCATGTGAGTCCAGAATTTAATTATCAATGCCCATTGTTCACTGTTGTTACCTAATATCCCTAATTTCTCCAAAAATATTAATTTCCAGCGCGTTCATCCTTGACTCAAAATACATAAATATACCAAACTGCAAATGTCAGCTCTCCCCTGTTTCTCCGGGATCAAAGACATACACATGCATGCACACACACATACACGTACATGGAGACCACTTAGCTTTTACTATATACAACCCCTGTCAATAATTATGGAATCACCGGCCTTGGAGGATGTTCATTCAGTTGTTTAATTTTGTAGAAAAAAATCAGATCACAGACATGACACAAAACTAGTCATTTCAAATGACAACTTTCTGGCTTTAAGAAACACTATAAGAAATCAGGGAAAATAATTGTGGAAGTCAGTAACGGTTACTTTTTAGACCAAGCAGAGGGAGAAAATATGGAATCACTCAATTCTGAGGAATAAATTATGGAATCACCCTGTAAATTTTCATCCCCAAAACTAACACCTGCATCAAATCAGATCTGCTCGTTAGTCTGCATCTAAAAAGGAGTGATCACACCTTGGAGAGCTGTTGCACCAAGTGGACTGACATGCATCATGGCTCCAACACGAGAGATGTCAATTGAAACAAAGGAAAGGATTATCAAACTCTTAAGAGGGTAAATCATCACGCAATGTTGCAAAAGATGTTGGTTGTTCACAGTCAGCTGTGTCTAAACTCTGGACCAAATACAAACAACATGGGAATGTTGTTAAAGGCAAACATACTGGTAGACCAAGGAAGACATCAAAGCGTCAAGACAGAAAACTTAAAGCAATATGTCTCAAAAATCAAAAATGCACAACAAAACAAATGAGGAACGAATGGGAGGAAACTGGAGTCAACGTCTGTGACTGAACTGTAAGAAACCGCCTAAAGGAAATGGGATTTACATACAGAAAAGCTAAACGAAAGCCATCATTAACACCTAAACAGCAAAAAACAAGGTTACAATGGGCTAAGGAAAAGCAATCGTGGACTGTGGATGACTGGATGAAATTCATATTCAGTGATGAATCTCGAATCTGCATTGGGCAAGGTGATGATGCTGGAACTTTTGTTTGGTGCAGTTCCAATGAGATTTATAAAGATGACTGCCTGAAGAGAACATGTAAATTTCCACAGTCATTGATGATATGGGGCTGCATGTCAGGTAAAGGCACTGGGGAGATGGCTGTCATTACATCATCAATAAATGCACAAGTTTACGTTGATATTTTGGACACTTTTCTTATCCCATCAATTGAAAGGATGTTTGGGGATGATGAAATCATTTTTCAAGGTGATAATGCATCTTGCCATAGAGCAAAAACTGTGAAAACATTCCTTGCAAAAAGACACATAGGGTCAATGTCATGGCCTGCAAATAGTCCGGATCTTAATCCAATTGAAAATCTTTGGTGAAAGTTGAAGAAAATGATCCATGACAAGGCTCCAACCTGCAAAGCTGATCTGGCAACAGCAATCAGAGAAAGTTGGAGCCAGATTGATGAAGAGTACTGTTTGTCACTCATTAAGTCCATGCCTCAGAGACTGCAAGCTGTTATAAAAGTCAGAGGTGGTGCAACAAAATACTAGTGATGTGTTGGAGTGTTCTTTTGTTTTTCATGATTCCATAATTTTTTCCTCAGAATTGAGTGATTCCATATTTTTTTCCTCTGCTTGGTCTAAAAAAGTAACCGTTACTGACTGCCACAATCTTTTTTTGTTGATTTCTTATAGTGTTTCTTAAAGCCAGAAAGTTGCCATTTGAAATGACTTTAGTTTTGTGTCATGTCTGTGATCTGCTTTTTTTCTACAAAATGAAACAACTGAATGAACATCCTCCGAGGCCGGTGATTCCATAATTTTTGCCAGGGGTTGTAGATGACAATAACCACTGTTTATCCACTAAGCATGACAGCAGTATTCTTTTTCAGACAGTTCACTCTCTAATATAACATTGTCACTGCGTTTATTTTTTTCTAACTTTTGCTTTCTGAATTCTAATTAACATGTATTTCTGCTAATTTTGTTTAATGAGCTGTCATTAAATTCATTTGATTCCTTTAATCAGTTCATTTTTAATTTGATATTTATTTAATTGACCAATTGTTTCAGAAAATAATTTATTAATATAAAAAAATGAATTTAAGAAATAATATAAAATTATATTTCAAAAATAACTATAAAAATAAAACCCGAAACTTTATTGTGCAAATAAAAGAAGCTTTATGTTCTTTTGTCCGGAAGTAGTGTCAACGTCTCTGGACGCGGAAGCATCTGGGTTGAACCATCAAACAGTGGAGACACAAATTATTGTCAGTACACCGTATGCTTCAGACCAAAGACATAAAGGGCCATCCAGGCTGTTATCAGCAACAAGTCCAATAGCCAGGGTATGTCATGGTCTGGAGTTGTATCGGTGCCCTTGGCAGAGGTAATTTATAGGGATGTGAATCGTTCAACAAATCACTATTCAATTTGATTCCGATTCTTGGGGTGACGATTCGATCCAGAATTGATTTTCGATTCAAAGAGTTCTGAGAAATAGTTATATTACTTAAAAAATGTTTATGTTTAAGAAAATGCAGCTTTACAAGGTTAATCAAGTGATTCTAGATGTAAATTTACTTTTCTGCTTTGCTCGTTCGGAGTTGGCTGGCAGTTTAACGAAGCACTGGTCCGTAGTCGGCAGATAACGCTGGTCCCCTCTTTTAGCTCCGGGTGATAGCGTAGCATGTGGGCTTGTGGATTTGAAGTGTTTCCGAAGTACTTGACTTTCATTTTGCAGATTTTGCATACTGCATAAGTCATGTCAAGCTCCTTCTTACGCAGCAAATAATAAAATCCAAAATGCGCCCAAACATTTGCCTTCAGCAAAGACGGTGCTGGCTGAATTAGCTCTTCGTCCGCCATGCTAAGCTACAGCCACTGAACTCTGCAGCTTATGAGTGTTTGAAGCACGCCGGGACCCCGCCCTCGTAGGGACGCTGTAGTACGGAAGCCGTTGCCTGACAAACAGTACACGCAGCGACTAAGCAAGAAAAGGTTTTAAAAATGCTTTTTAAAAATCGATTCTTGGACATTTTGGATCGATTCAGAATCGTAATAAATAAGAATCGCAATTCGGACGTGAATCAATTTTTTTCCAACACCCCTAGTAATTTACACTTCTGTGATACAGCATGAATGCAGAAAAGTACAATAAAGCAACAGATGCTTTCCTCAAGCCACATCTCTTCCAGAGGCGTCCATGCTTTTTTTTTAACAAGACAATGCAAAACCACATTCTGCACACATTACAAAGGCATGGCTGTGAAAGTGGAGCATACTGGACTGGTTTGTCCCCAGTAGAGAATGTGTGGAAAATTTTGAAACAAAAAACTCAACAACAACACCTTCATAATGTTGCACAGCTTAACATGTTTGCAGGAATGATGAAACAAAAATAACACCCGAAATGCTTCTTGGCTTCTTGCTATCATATCTTTTCTTATCGTCCCAACTCTTTCTGAATTATGTTTGTAAAAATATGTCTATTAACACATTTACACGTAAAATGTCTCTAAGCCAGCAGTCAGATAATTTAAATTGGCTTAAATATGTTATATTTAGGGATAAACTATTTTAACTTGTTTTAAGATGTTCTGTTACATAACAGAATGGTTTAAACAAACACTTGAAATTGCGTTTGAACTAAGCTAGGCAAACTGTTGGCTATGGGTTGTCAGCGGAATACGTCAAAAAGGGATTGGTTAGTCAGCGTGTCAGTAATGACTTTGCAAAGAGTCAAATCCTGTGCTGTTACTCGCATGTGTTTATGGTACTGTTAATATAAAATATAGAAACAATATACATAATGTCTGCCATTTTGGCTAAGAATAAGATGATATCACTGCAAGGCTTAAGGCACTTGTGGAAATTAATGGAAAAATGGTGACATATTCATTATTAATATTTTTACATAATCTAATAAAACAAGTGCAGTTGGCTTAACATTACTGCTAACTGGAAGTACTTTCAGAGGTTGAGCAGAATATTTGTAAAAAAAAAAAAATTGCAGAACACTCCCCTCCCATACTCACAATGCCACAAAATTAGGATACAGTATATATATGTATTTTTTTTTTACCCTTATTGTTGGAGAGTTAAATGGCTAAATAGGTTTGAATGCTGGTGTATTGAACCACATATAATTATTGATGATTGATACCGGAAATTACACAAAAAATCTCCCCAGTGGAGAAAAAGCCACAAACTGGACAACATTGTTGTAAAAAGCCACAAAATGATGGTAGATGAAACCACAAACCAGAAATGGCACGAAATGATTCGATCCACCGACATCAATAGCCTTTTTGCTTAACAATTCCCTTATCGGTCCTTCAAAGCGGCCGTTGTTTTTGAGGGTGTTTGTCTGGAAAATGATCATTTCTCTACGTTGATTACAGATCCTGCAGTGGCTCTGTAATCAACCGTTTCTGCAGCAGCTGTTCTTGAAGCAGTGAAGCAGTGCTCCGACCCGCTGCTTTGTTGGTTCATTGCTTCTCTGCTTTTCAGAAGTCCGCTTCTTAACCGCTCTCAAAGCCATTTAAAAATGTCAATCGTGAGTGACTTTTGTGTGGATTAAAGTCACTAACTGGGACTCTTGTCTTGTTGCAGGCAAGAAACAAGAATCGTCCTCCGTTCCGTTCGCACAGCTCCAAACGTTGCGCCGCTCTCTGCCGAGTAAAGTTAGAGTCCATCCGGAATTAATAACTTCAAAGCGAATCACCGTTTTAAATCAAATGACACCTCTTTCCAAACGTTTTAATACAAACAATAAACTACAATTGAAAAAAACTTGTTTTTCCTCCCAAAATGAGACATCCTGCGTTCTTTATGAATTACATTGATGCTGACTTGCAGATCAGCCGGCTGAGCTCAGAAGTGTGGTGTGACATTCATGCAAATAATGTCTGAAAGGAAGTGCTTTTGACAAAAACTACAGATTTTGTTTATTTGTACTTATGTCCAGAGATCAAGGATCCAGTAACTAATTTCATATTTATTTACTTTAACACTCAATAAAATATTGTTGACATTGAAAACCTGTAAAACCTACTTTTAGTACACAGAAAATTCACAAGAGGTATTGATAAGCGGAATCGATAATGGCATCGATATCAGTAAAATCTTATCAATACCCATTCCTAGACCTAAATGACATGGTGAGATGCTGAAGAGCTTTGCTCGTTCATGTACATATTATCTGATCATAATAAAGATCGTCAAACTGAAATGTCAGTTTGTCCTTCATTTTAATTTTCAAGAATAGCATTAACGTTAAAGCCACAGTAGTTTTGTTGTTGTTGTGATCTCTTTGGTTGTAAGATGACATGTGGTATGTAGGTCTGAGCATGACTGGGTTATGATGTGAGGAATGTTGGGGACCCCAACACACGCACAGTTGTCTGTGTTTTTCCCATCCTGCTGTCACTACACCGTCCACACGTCCACTGCGGTGGATTTCATCAGCGCTTGGCCAACAGCAATGTTTTGCATCACTGTAACTGCTAATGTCATGTAATATCCTTCCTCAAATCATGAAAACTTTTTTGTTGTTGGTCTTTTTGTGATAGTTTGATGTGTCATGTTTGATCATTTAATGGGATTGGATGGAGAAAGTACAAAATCTGCTCAAAGTTATGAATGTAAAATGGAATAATTGTGTAAACACTTTTTCAAATGATTTCTTCCATGTGTTTGGTCTGAAACAGATAAGATAAATAGAAAAGTTTTCAGAACCGTGTTTATGCTGAAGTAAATTCTTCTGCACACGCCCGCGTTGGTTATTGGATTCTGGACTGTGGCTGCTCTAAAATTCCTGCTAAGAATATACAAATATGCGTTCCTGCGCGAGGCCACACCCACAGCAGGATTAAGGGCCGTCATGGCTGCAGTGATGAATGTAGATGGTCTTTGTTTACAGCAGTCCATCCATCAGTCCGCTCCCCTGTCTGTCTCCTCGCTCCTCTTTATAGATTCAGCGCACGCCGCTGGTCAGCAACAATTGATGTCCCTCAGACTCCGAGACACATTTCATTTGTCAGACTCTAGAATTTGGTCGAATAATTCAGGCAGGCTGCAATGTAGAAATCTGGAAGGAAATTAAAAAATAAAAGCACGCAATAGATTCTATTTAATTACTACAAATAATATACTCCAGCATACAGAAGCGCGAAAGAATCCATCTTGAAAATGAAACGAGACACGGCTATAATTCAGGCAGTGAGCGGGTTGACCATCAGCCAGTCCATCTCCAGCTCCATCTCCAGCTCCCCAGAGGGCCAAACATCCATTGAGCAAGACTCTGAACTCTTAATGACGCCATGTTGGGACATTTGGCCTCCTCACACACAGGGGTAGCAAAAAGGGGTAGAAGAAAAGTGTGTGAAAGAACGAGCGTTCAAACCTCAGGGTGACTGAGCGTTTTGTTGTGTTAAACCTGCTGTTAGCTGCAAGTCAGTCACAACGTTGACTTCAGTCTCAAGACCGCTAACGTAAACCTGGAAACTCTTAACAATCCAGACATCCTCTCAGTGTAAGTACTAATGAAAGTCAAAAGCTAATTCTGCTGCCGAACAGTCTGACGACTGAACGTAGGCAGTCAGGTTCATTCGAGGTTTCTAAAACTAGATTTAAGACTTTTCTGTTCCGTACAAACCAAACGTAACCACTGGCAGGGTCCACTATGGTGATGTTTGATGATCATGTCGTGGCCTTCCAGCTCGTCACGTCTGAGGCCGGATTTAAACATGTTTAATCTCACAGCTGTGACTCAACACTTCCTGCAGCTCCTTCAGAGTAAATGCCCCAACCACCACAACACATCCTGGAACTTGCTGCACTCTTAAAAGATTCTTTTCTTTTAAACTTGGTTGTTGCTCAGTTTTTCTGGTTTTCCTCAAAAAAAAAAGTTTGCTTCCACAACAGAAAAAATGGAGCAGTCATGGAGGATACTAAATTATAGCCACTCTGTGAAGGTCAGAATAGATCCAACCTTCTTGTCTCCTGCAGCCACTTCTGCTTTAAACTTCTTCCTCTCGAGTCATATCTGTTCTCATGCATGATAGTCAAGTCTGAGTGTGCAGGAGCTGCGTTTAATCTTTCTCCTTTTCCCATGCATCCTTCACCCCGTGCAGCCCTGAAGAGCCCTGCAGCCTTTCACGAACAGCGGAGGAGTCTGGAGCGAGCCAGGGTGAGTTTTGGACTTTTTTAAGGCTTTTTCTTTGCTATAGCTCACATTGCATGTCTGAAAACATGCACCACATATAAACGGCATAAATATCAGGTAACGCTGCAGCAAAAACACAGCAAACTAAATCCAACAGTCGCAAACACTTCCTCACTGCAAACTGGAAGAGAAACTCAAAATTGTGAATGGTCATGTAAGACCAACTTTATTTGCTTTATGCTGTGGAGGAGTCTGTAATAATCACTAATCCAGCAGCAGAATTAAAGGGCACTAGTCCTTTGCAGAGGTTGCGAAGCAGCATTTTCTCTCCCAGGCAGCCAACTTGCTCAAAACACTGTGTGAAAAGGGATTTATTAGTTTTTCTTTGATGCATCTAAAAATCCAGCAGACTAGCTAAAATATTACCAAGCACCCGTGGTGTCTTTTTTTACATGTGGTTCAAAGTGTCTTCTGTTTGAAATCACTTCAACAGAAAATCACAAATGTTTAGCTTCAAGTTAGACAGAAATGTGAAGATGAGTCTCCAGAAATGAAAAGTGAATAATATCTGAGTGTTGTGCTAACTTTTTAACCAGGTGACCACTACGCACACAGACACCATTTCTACTGCTTTTCACCTTCTCTTTCCTGCTTCAATTTGTCGTTGTCGTCTCATTTTGCTTTTGTTGTCTTTCTGTCTCGTCACCACTTGTCCAACTCAGACTGAGGACTATCTAAAGAGGAAGATCCGGAGTCGTCCAGAACGCTCGGAGCTGGTCAGGATGCATATTTTGGAGGGTAAGGTTTTGCTAAGACGAGGATTGTAAATGTCGTCGTCATTTGTCTTTTGGCTGCTCCCAGTTTCTCACGGTCACCGCGTTGGGATTTGGCACAAATTTTATGTCAGAGGACCCTTCCTGATGCACCTCCAGCTGTACCTGGAGAAACACAGCTGTTTTGTCGATAGAAGTCCAAATCTGTGGAGTAGATTTCAAATTCAGACGGTCAGAGGCCTTCGTTAACGTTAAAGGAAGCGGACACCAGCGGGTTTTTATTGTCGCTCTGCTGTCAGCTGACTGCTGCAAAGATTTTAAAAAAAAAAGATCAACTGATTAGCAAACTGTCAAAACACACACAAAAAAAAACCTTAAATAACAGTTGGTTGATTGAGAGAATACCAGAATCAAAGTGCTGTAGTTTTGCTAACATCTTTATTCACATCCAAATTAATGGATATATTTTGTTGGCATTATCAACAAACTACTTCTGTCCTGGTTTGGTTTCTCATTGACCTGGTAGCCTGCCAGGCCAATGATATTGAAGAGGAAGCACTTGCGTGTGAATGTATGGTTTCTTATATTAGAAACATTACATCAGTGAACTTGCATAGAGAATGAAGGATTTAAGAGAAGTGAAATGGCTGCAACTTGATGGAAAGTGCGCGCGCACACACACACACACACATGCCCACAGTAGAAACAACCAGTTCCATCTGATAAGTTTTTCTCTTTTTTTTAATATACGTATATGTTAATATGAACTTCCTACTTTATACTTGCATTTGCACCAAGTTAAAATTAAAGTTTATTCTTGGGCTTTGGAAATGCATCAGTTTGTAAAATGCAAAAGTCTGTCAGCTCCAGGTTGTTAACACACCAACTCAAGAACAACAGATATTATCATCTATGTCTCAAAATGCAACTGGTGAATTGATTTTACTTTCATTCATCAGAACGATTAGAAAAAGCAAGTGGTGTGTTTTGCTTTTGTCATGTTCCATATGTCTGTTTGACACCTGAAATTGTTGCAGGGGGAAAAAAAAATTCTGTCATCGTGTGCAAAGTGGAAGTTGGCACACAATGGTAGAATTTTGATGTTGCACGTAGCTTGAAATGCGCTCATCAGTTTCTTTCTTTTCCAAAGCTGAGGTCTGGTGGCCTCCACGTCACTGATGCTTGTAATTACATAGCACTGTAAAAATTAGCTGTTGAGTATTTAATGCTTCTTCATGTTCAGCAAATCCTTAATTTTTGTCATGTGAAGTTGCTTCTGTAGTTACATTTATTTATTTTGACAGCTCGTTGGTTTTTCGATTAAATTCCAATGATGACTGAGTTGTTTGTGGATGTTGTTGCTGTGTCCTAAGCAGAGACATCGGCAGAGCCGTCCCTGCAGGCTAAGCAGCTGCGGCTAAAGCGAGCCCGGCTGGCCGATGACCTCAACGACAAGATCTCCCACCGACCCGGTCCTATCGAACTGGTTCATAAGAACATCCTGTCCGTCAGCTGCCCGCTGCAGCAGTCACTTACGGGTAAATGCACACACATTCACTCACACAGGTTTGTGGACAGAAACAGACGTTGGAAAGTAACTCTCATTATATTTACATTGAGATCGTTCTGCTTTGAACGGACTGTTACACTGAACATATTTCAGATTGGCCTTTTACCGTGGCCAGCCAGAGGCACACCTGTGCCGCTGTCTAATCAGCATCTTGATGTGCCGCACCTGCAAGGTGGGGTAGATTATCTCGGCAAAGGAGAAGTGCTAACTAACACAGATTTAGACAGATTTGTGAACAGTATTTAAGAGAAACAGGTCTTTTGTGTATATAGAAAATGTTTTAGATCTTTGAGTTCGGCTCATGAAAAATGGGAGCAAAAACAAAAGTGTTGAGCTTATATTTTTGTTCAGTCTGACATGCTGGTGCATGATTCAGCTCTGCAGAAATTGTGAGCACCACCTTTAACTTGAAGTTGTCGTCTGCTAACTTGACTGAGTGCACTCCGCGTTTGCATGTAGCAGGTATCACTCCGTTTCCTGCACTTCAGTTTACAAGTGAAGCTGTCAGGAGCTCTTTTCTTTGACCTTCTCCACATGTAGCACACAACAGGAGATTGTCCGTGTCAGACACGTGAAATAGTCATGCACGAGTCGTGGCGTGGTATGCTGCAGAAATCACTCTCACTGTTCCTTGATTTCATGTGAGTGTTTTGAAGTCATCACTCCTCTGGAAAATGTCCACATCTTGGTGTATTCTTCTGCTTCGACTCAAGCCGTCACTGTGAATCCTGTAGACACTGAATGAATGAGCTCAGGTCGATGTTTCACGGAGTTCGTACCAACGTAGCAGGCAGGTGGAAGGCTGTTTAATGTCCAGTTTGACTGATTTGGATGTTTGCGATTTCACATACAACTTTTTTTGGTATTATGCTGTTAAGTTCAGGTGTCAGTAAATGTGTGACTTTGGTTTGTGTGATGACAGACATGATGCAGTTTGTGAATGCAGAAGCTGTTGTCACTGTGAAATCTTGTCCATCCAATTGAAAATTTTTGGTGGAAGTTGAAGAAAATGGTCCATGACAAGGCTCCAACCTGCAAAGCTGATCTGACAACAGCAATCAGAGAAAGTTGGAGCCAGATTGATGAAGAGTACTGTTTATCACTCATTAAGTCCATGCCTCAGAGACTGCAAGCTGTTATAAAAGCCAGAGGTGGTGCAACCAAATACTAGTGATGTGTTGGAGCATTCTTTTGTTTTTCATGATTCCATAATTTTTTCCTCAGAATTTAGTGATTCCATATTTTTTTCCCTCTGCTTGGTCTAAAAAAGTAACCGTTGCCATTTGAAATGACTTTAGTTTTGTGTCATGTCTGTGATCTGCTTTATTTCTACAAAATTAAACAACTGAATGAACATCCTCCGAGGCCGGTGATTCCATAATTTTTGCCAGGGGTTGTATATATATACGTGTGTGTGTGTGTGAGTATACGAGGTCTATTAGAAAAGAAACGGACCTTTTTATTTTTTTTTAAAAACTATATGGATTTGAATCACGTGTGATTGCGTCAGACAAGCTTGAACCCTCGTGCGCATGCGTGAGTTTTTTCACACCTGTCGGTTGCGTCATTCGCCTGTGGGCAGGCTTTGAGTGAGCACTGGTCCACCCCCCTCGTCATAATTCCTTTGTCTGACTTCTTCCTCAGAGACTGGCGCTTTGCTTGATCAAATCTTTTTCAGAAACTGTAAGGCACATCCAAGTGGACACCATTCGAAAAATTCAGATGGTTTTCGGTGAAAATTTTAACGGCTGATGAGAGATTAAGGACAGCCCACGGCGCCGGATGGCACGCCGTGACCCGAGCCGCCGTCGTCAGCCTGTTTTGAGCTGAAAACTTCCAAATTTAAGCCTTTGTTGACCCAGGACATTGTGAGAGAACAGAGAAGTTTCAGAAGAGATCGGGATCAGCAGTTTATCCAGACAATCCACTGTTAAAGGAGATTTTGTAATGAAAGATGTGCGGATGGATTTGCGCGTCGGGACGCAGCTGCTCATTGCACGGCGCCACAGCAAAACACCTCCATTGGAAGCATTACAGGACAAGTTTGAACATGCCCAGCTGTTAAACAATTTCTCGGATACTCACTCTACTGAAAGCCATCGAAAACCGCCTGAATCTTACGAATGGTTATCAACACGGAGGTGTTTTGCTGTGGTGCCTCGCCATGAGCGGCTGGGTGCCGACGCGCGAATCTGTCCGCACGTCTTTCATTACAAAATCTCCTTTAACAGTGGAATGTCCGGATAAACTGCTGATCCCGATCTCTTCTGAAACTTCTCTGTTCTCTCACGACGTCCTGGGTCAACAGAGGCTTAAATTTGGAAGTTTTCAGCTCGAAACAGGCTGACGACGGCGGCTCGGGGCACGGCGCGCCGTGGGCTGTCCTTAAAGCGATAGTAACACTCCTTAATCTCTCATCAGCCATTAAAATTTTCGCCGAAAACTGTCTGAATTTCTCGAATGGTGTCCACTTGGATGTGCCTTACAGTTTCTGAAAAAAATTTGATCAAGCAAAGCGCCAGTTTCTCAGGAAGAAGTCAGACAAAGGAATTCCGACGAGGGAGGTGGACCAGTGCTCACTCAAAGCCTGCCTACAGGCGAATGACGCAACCGACAGGCGTGAAAAAACTCACGCATGCGCACGAGGGTTCAAGCTTGTCTGATGCAAGCGTACATGATTCAAATCCATATAGTTTTTTAAAAAAATTAAAAGGTTGGTTTCTTTTCTAATAGACCCCGTATATATGAGGTCTGTTAGAAAAGTATCGAACCTTTTTATTTCTTGCAAATACCTGATGGATTTGAATCACGTGTGCTTGCATGAGCAAACCTTGAACCTTCGTGCTCATGCGTGAGTTTTTTCATGCCTGTCGACTGCATCATTTTCTGGTAAGCAGCCTTTGTGTGGGGACATGTGTTGTGCTCTAGGCGGATTTTCATTTCAAGGAAAAAGATGGAACGACTGGAGCAGCGCTGCATCAAATTTTGCCAGAAACTGTCCGACAGTCAGGAGGAAACCATTCGGATGATTCAGACGGCTTTCGGTGATGATCCGATGGGCATCACACAGATTAAGGAGCGACAACCGGTTTAAAGATGTCCGCACAACGGTGGAGAGCATGCCACGCTCCGGTCGGCCATCAACATGCTGAAATGACCAGATCATTTCCAAAGTGAATGCTGTGGTGATGCGGGGTGATCATGTGACTATCCGAGAAATTGCGGAAGGACTGCGGTGGACATCAGCACTTTTTTGGCACATTCCACTGTGACAGAAGATTTGGCCATGAAAACAGTTGCAGCGAAATTCATGCTGCTGCTGATGGCACAGCAAAAGTGCCTCCGTGTTGAAGTCTCACAGGACATGCTGTGACATGCCCACCTCTTCCACAATTTCTTGGATAGTCATACGACTGAAAAGTCACTGATCGACCATGCTCAGCACTTGTCTCTCCTCTTCCAAGTCCTCCAGCTCTTCCTGGGGGATCCTGAGGTGTTCCTATGCAAGCTGGGAGATATAATCCATCCACTGTGTCCTGGGTCTTCCCCAGGGCCGCCTTCCAGTTGGACATGCCTGGAAGACCTCCTTAGGGAGACGATCTTGCTTCTTGCTCAGCTCTTTATTCACCATGTTGATTTGGTACAACATCTACAGAATCTCAGACCCAGCCCTGATCTGTCTGTCAATCTTGCATTCCACCTTACTCCCACTCATGAAAAACACCCATGGATACTTGAACTCTTCCACTTGGGAATAAATCTCCCCTGACCCAGTGGAGACAATCCATCCTTTACCAACAGATGGCCATGGTCTCAGATTTGGAGGTGCTGATCCTCAATTCCAGTTGATTTACACTCAGCTTCCAACCTGCCCAGTCCACATCAGAGGTCACAGTCTTATGAAGCCAACAGAACCACATCATACACAAAAAGCAGAGATACAACTCCGAGGTCACCAAACGACACCCTCTAGTCCCTGATTGCTCCTTGAAACCTTGTCCATGAATATGACCAGGATTGGTGACAAGGGGCAGCACACTGGGAAACAGGTCTGATGTGAACACAGCTCCTACTTTGGTCATATAGAGAACAGATCACGCGTTGCAGCCACTTTCAACAGGGAAAGCTGCAGAGATCTGTGGTCTCAGGGTTGAACTCCTCCAGGCAGGTGGAGATTCTGTTCTCTTGGCATTTCAGTTATCGAAGTGTCTGGGTTTGTTGTTGTCCTGGGTCAAGACTAAGGTTTTCACCGACTTCCTGGACTTGGCCATCAGAAGCGTTTCTGTTTGTGATGAAAGACGAGACATTCATATCTCTGGGTCCTCGAACTTTAAGATTAGGAGACATCTGGGAAGACCATACGGAATCATGAAGTCGCTGGACATAAGTGTTTGTTGATGCCAAAATTTTTGCAAGAGAGTGGTGGCCCAATCTGAATGTCTTTGGTATCAGGTCTCTTTCGAGGATCCTTGGGTACTACTGTAATGGCTTTGGATTTTGAGGGACTCAGATGAGGAGGAGCACTTACATTGTGAGGGAACGTCAGCTGTGACGTTTTAGGCATGTGACTGTTTATTTGTTTCACATTGTTAAAAAAAAATGTCAAATTCATGGACAGATTACAGTTTTATTAACCAGGAATAAATAAAGCGGTCATTTCCCGCCTGATCCCCGTCTGTGGTGGACGGCTCCTGTCTTTATGGGTTTGTAATGGTGAATGACTATTTTCGCTTTAACTTCTACCCTGTCACAGATTCTCAAAAGGGAGCTGGCGGCGAGAGTTCCTCATTGGACGAAGACAGCAGTGATGCGCTGTCACCCGACCAGCTAACCAGTCAGGACTCTCCTCTGAGCGCCGTCCCTCAGCTGTCCCCCTCCGACATGTTCGCCCACAACGGCGACATTTCTCCCACACAGGTACCACGGAAGGAAACATTTTTAATCAAAGCGAGACGCACTTTGGACAAATTAGATATTTGTTTAATGAGACTTAAATATAAATGACATCATTAACCACAATATTTTATCAGTTCCTCTCACAGCGTCCTCCTCCGCCCCCTCCTCCTCCTCCACCACCACCTCCACCCCTCCAGGTGAATGGGTTGGACTCCTCAACCTTTCCAAAGTTGAAAAATGGGATGATGGTGAATTCCCGCTCCTCAGCTGGACACATCAAGGTGAGAAAGCAGCTGCTCTTCTTAAAACAAAGTCAGACCTGAACTGGCGTTTGTGGAGCAGCTGTAAGTTGCCAAAAGTACCTCACGTCTCCACATGCTAACTACTTCTTCTCTGCTCCCACTTCTGCGTTTGTGTCAGCATTCTCAGGCTAAAATCAGCTCAGATCGTCCTCCGCAGAGAAGCAAGAAGCTCAAGGACAGCAAACCCAAGGTCGGCCACATTTTTCCTTCTTTTATTTTTAGTGCTGCTGGTTTCATTCTCTGTAACAGATTGAAGAAATATCAAAGTTACACCATGTGACTGTTGAACTGACTGCGATTTGAAACACGGCGGGGCCATAAAGGTCGTTATCGATCGCTGTATCGACTCTGGAAGGTCGTTCTTGTCGAAGCACAAAGTTTTTCCCAACACACCAGACACAGTTCTTCTAATGGATCTTTTGACAATGTCTCGCATGTAGCTGCACGTCTCTTACGGCAGCGTTTCTCTTTCTTTTTTCTAATGTGCCATAAAGCAGCTGGTCACTGTTGTGTTGTAACAGCCAGCGCTCATATATCAAGAAATCTGCTGTGAAAAAAGGAAGCAAGAGACCGCGGCAGCATCAGACCAGCAGCACACTTTTTATAACCTGAACGTACTGAACTTATTCTCTTATCTGGTGTCTCCACCTGCGGTGAAAGCACTGTGACTGCCGGGTTTTGATGAGTCAGTGTCTGTCTGTATGAAGGTGAAGAAGCTGAAGTACCACCAGTACATCCCTCCAGACCAGAAGGCAGATAAAGAGCGTCCGCCACAGATGGACTCGTCCTACGCGAAGCTCCTCCAGCAGCAGCAGCTCTTCCTGCAGCTGCAGATCCTCAGCCAGCAGCAGCAACACTACAACTACCACACCATCCTGCCCGCCCCACCCAAGTGAGTGTTGGCTGTTGGCTCCAAGTGTGGCCCACATGTTAACCTTTAAATTGATTTTAGGTGCTCTGCTGAAATGTGTAAGAAAATTGGGCTGTATTTATTGATAAAGATAAACTTTATTGATCTCACAGAGGAGAAATGCACGTTACGTCAGCTCTTAAAAAAACAAAAACACACAAGGTGGGTGCAAGTAGAGGAAAATGTTCATCAAACAGTGTGTGCAAGGATAAGCAATAATAATAATACTTGTAACAGTACAAGACATAAGAAATGAGGTAGAAATAGAATATATATATATATATATACACACACACACACACACACGCGCACATACACATATGCAGGTTGAATTTAATCAGGTTGTTAGCCATTTTAGAAAAATTTAGTAATTATTATCAGCAGCAACAGTTGGAATAACTCAGTCTGACATTGACCCCAAGATACTTATTCCCGGATTCCTACAATGGAAAAGAAATCCGGTTTGTTTGATTGGTTTTTATGTAGTAAAATCTGTAACATAGCTGGTTCGATCCATCCTCTGTCACCACCTGTGTTAAATTTGACAGCATATTTTGGTTTAGTTTTAGTCAAAGTTGACTAAAATGTATTTTAGATTTTCTGAATGACATTTTAGTTGTGTTTTACACTAAATCCCTTGTAGATTAAGTTGACTACAACTAGATTAAAACTTATTTCAGATGACTAAATTTATTTTGGTCAGCTATAACTCATCTCCAAGCTGTGCCGTCCCTCTGATGTGGTTATTCCTTATCCTGCCCATCTTCGTCACTCCCAAAGAAAATTGCAGTATTTTCAGCTTCGCTGCCTCAAATCCACACAACATAGCTACCAGCTTGTGAACTTTCCCTTTCACCCTTGCAGTCTCTACCCACTCCACCCTGCTAGGACTCTCTTCGTGGCCTCTGTCCAACACGCTCCTTTACTTTGAACTGTTGACCACTCAACCATTTAAACGTGTCTGCTCTTGCCAGCTCTGCTTCTTATACCGCACCGTTTCACTACCCTGCCTCTTGTTCGTGGGCATGTACTCAGCCTTGCTCCTCGTGATTTTCATTCCCCTTCTCTTCAGAGCACATCTCCACCTATCCAGGATTAACTCAATCTGTTCTCACTATAGATCAGTCATATGCAAAAAACATAATCCACAGAGACTCCTGCCTGTTCTCGTCCCGCAAGCGAGAAAGGACTCATAACCGATCCTTGAGGCAGACCCACCTCGGGTGCATCCCCCATTCCCACCACTATCCTTATATACAGGCTATCATTCACCATCCTCATAGTCTTGTCTTCAAAGAGTGCTCATTCTGAGGCAAAATAAGCACTCTGTGTGTATGAAGCAGTGATGTTATCTGTGTCGTGCTATTCTCACCTTATCAAAACAACAGGAATATCACTGATGCTTATATTTTGTCTCCTCAGGCCACCAAATGATCAGCCTCCCTCAACAAGCTCTGGCCCCTCGCCATCCCGCAATGTTCCTACAACGACCACCACAGCCTCCTCGAATCAGAGTGGACCTGTCCGTCAGAGCCAAACTGTTGTGGGAGGAGCCAAACCAGGCAGTCTGCCTGCCAACCTGGATGAGTTTAAAGTAAGATTTTTATTATTTTGTTTTTCTTTGTGATAAGAAACTAACAGAGATTAAAGTTCTCCGCCACTATGACAGATTTCTGTCAACTGGGTTGCTAAAAGGCAGGTTTGGCGCTGACGCTGTCCTGATGAAAAATCAATGTTGGACATTTAAAACTTTAAAAAATAGATTTTTAGAATAAAATATTTTGGTTTTTCGTTCTGGCACAGAGTCTGTCTGTTCCTCTGTCTTCTGTTTTCAGTCTTGGGGGGGTGCTATGTGTTTGAGTCCATCACAGCACGGTGACGACCGACACAGCGAGCAGAGTGTAGAGTTTTACAAACCTATTTTTAAACTTTTCTTTTCTTTCAAAGTCTGCTCTGAGTGTTTCTGTGAGTGTCCTCGCTGTGGTTAAACTAAAAACACAGCTGTAGACCTGCGACGCATAACAACACACTCTTAATGTTTTTTGTTTTTTTTTCCATTCTGTAATATGATGCATTAGAAAGAGCAGCAACGGTTAGTGAGTGAAATATAATCTTGTTTAGGAGAACAATTTGCTGTTTTCTTAACTGCCCCCACCTTGATATACACCCCCGAGTCACACTAACTGCCAGAATGCTCGTAGCATGGGCCGAGGCGGAGGATTAGCAGCAATCTTCCATTCCAGCTTATTAATTAATCAAAAACCCAGACAGAGTTTTAATTCATTTGAAAGCTTGACTCTTAGTCTTGTCCATCCAAATTGGAAGTCCCAAAAAACAGTTTTATTTGTTATTATCTATCGTCCACCTGGTCGTTACTGTGAGTTTCTCTGTGAATTTTCAGACCTTTTGTCTGACTTAGTGCTTAGCTCAGATAAGATAATTATAGTGGGCGATTTTAACATCCACACAGATGCTGAGAATGACAGCCTCAACACTGCATTTAATCTATTATTAGACTCAGTTGGCTTTGCTCAAAATGTAAATGAGTCCACCCACCACTTTAATCATATCTTAGATCTTGTTCTGACTTATGGTATGGAAATTGAAGACTTAACAGTATTCCCTGAAAATTCCCTTCTGTCTGTTCATTTCTTAATAACATTTACATTTACTCTGATGGACTACCCAGCAGTGGGGAATAAGTTTCATTACACTAGAAGTCTTTCAGAAAGCGCTGTAACTAGGTTTAAGGATATGATTCCTTCTTTATGTTCTCCAATGCCATATACCAACACAGTGCAGAGTAGCTACCTAAACTCTGTGAGATAGAGTATCTCGTCAATAGTTTTACATCCTCATTGAAGACAACTTTGGATGCTGTAGCTCCTCTGAAAAAGAGAGCTTTAAATCAGAAGTGCCTGACTCCGTGGTATAACTCACAAACCCGCAGCTTAAAGCAGATAACCCGTAAGTTGGAGAGGAAATGGCATCTCACTAATTTAGAAGATCTTCACTTAGCCTGGAAAAAGAGTCTGTTGCTCTATAAAAAAGCCCTCCGTAAAGCTAGGACATCTTACTACTCATCACTAATTGAAGAAAATAAGAACAACTCCAGGTTTCTTTTCAGCACTGTAGCCAGGCTGACAAAGAGTCAGACCTCTATTGAGCCGAGTATTCCTTTAGCTTTAACTAGTAATTACTTCATGACTTTCTTTGCTAATAAAATTTTAACTATTAGAGGAAAAAATTACTCATAACCATCCCAAAGACGTATCGTTATCTTTGGCTGCTTTCAGTGATGCCGGTATTTGGTTAGACTCTTTCTCTCCGATTGTTCTGTCTGAGTTATTTTCATTAGTTACTTCATCCAAACCATCAACATGTCTATTAGACCCCATTCCTACCAGGCTGCTCAAGGAAGCCCTACCATTATTTAATGCTTCGATCTTAAATATGATCAGTCTATCTTTATTAGTTGGCTATGTACCACAGGCTTTAAGGTGGCAGTAATTAAACCATTACTTAAAAAGCCATCACTTGACCCAGCTATCTTAGCTAATTATAGGCCAATCTCCAACCTTCCTTTTCTCTCAAAAATTCTTGAAGGGGTAGTTGTAAAACAGCTAACTGATCATCTGCAGAGGAATGGTCTATTTGAAGAGTTTCAGTCAGGTTTTAGAATTCATCATAGTACAGAAACAGCATTAGTGAAGGTTACAAATGATCTTCTTATGGCCTCAGACAGTGGACTCATCTCTGTGCTTGTTCTGTTAGACCTCAGTGCTGCTTTTGATACTGTTGACCATAAAATTTTATTACAGAGATTAGAGCATGCCATAGGTATTAAAGGCACTGCACTGCGGTGGTTTGAATCATATTTATCTAATAGATTACAATTTGTTCATGTAAATGGGGAATCTTCTTCACAGACTAAGGTTAATTATGGACTTCCACAAGGTTCTGTGCTAGGACCAATTTTATTCACTTTATACATGCTTCCCTTAGGCAGTATTATTAGACGGCATTGCTTAAATTTTCATTGTTACGCAGATGATACCCAGCTTTATCTATCCATGAAGCCAGAGGACACACACCAATTAGCTAAAACTGCAGGATTGTCTTACAGACATAAAGACATGGATGACCTATAATTTCCTGCTTTTAAACTCAGATAAAACTGAAGTTATTGTACTTGGCCCCACAAATCTTAGAAACATGGTGTCTAACCAGATCCTTACTCTGGATGGCATTACCCTGACCTCTAGTAATACTGTGAGAAATCTTGGAGTCATTTTTGATCAGGATATGTCATTTAGGACTGCTTTAGGACTGCTTTTTTGCATTTATGCAATATCTCTAAAATTAGAAAGGTCTTGTCTCAAAGTGATGCTGAAAAACTAATTCATGCATTTATTTCCTCTAGGCTGGACTATTGTAATTCATTATTATCAGGTTGTCCTAAAAGTTCCCTGAAAAGCCTTCAGTTAATTCAAATGCTGCAGCTAGAGTACTAACAGGGACTAGAAGGAGAGAGCATATCTCACCCATATTGGCCTCTCTTCATTGGCTTCCTGTTAATTCTAGAATAGAATTTAAAATTCTTCTTCTTACTTATAAGGTTTTGAATAATCAGGTCCCATCTTATCTTAGGGACCTCATAGTACCATATCACCCCAATAGAGCACTTCGCTCTCAGACTGCAGGCTTACTTGTAGTTCTTAGGGTTTGTAAGAGTAGAATGGGAGTCAGAGCCTTCAGCTTTCAGGCTCCTCTCCTGTGGAACCAGCTCCCAATTCAGATCAGGGAGACAGACACCCTCTCTACTTTTAAGATTAGGCTTAAAACTTTCCTTTTTGCTAAAGCTTATAGTTAGGGCTGGATCAGGTGACCCTGAACCATCCCTTAGTTATGCTGCTATAGACTTAGACTGCTGGGGGGTTCCCATGATGCACTGAGTGTTTCTTTCTCTTTTTGCTCTGTATGCACCACTCTGCATTTAATCATTAGTGATTGATCTCAGCTCCCCTCCACAGCATGTCTTTTTCCTGGTTCTCTCCCTCAGCCCCAACCAGTCCCAGCAGAAGACTGCCCCTCCCTGAGCCTGGTTCTGCTGGAGGTTTCTTCCTGTTAAAAGGGAGTTTTTCCTTCCCACTGTCGCCAAGTGCTTGCTCACAGGGGGTCGTTTTGACCGTTGGGGTTTTTACGTAATTATTGTATGGCCTTGCCTTACAATATAAAGCGCCATGGGGCAACTGTTTGTTGTGATTTCAATCAATCAATCAACTTTTTTCTTGTATAGCGCCAAATCACAACAAACAGTTGCCCCAAGGCGCTCCACATTGCAAGGCAAGGCCATACAATAATTATGAAACACAGTCTACGTCCAAAGCAACATAACCAAGGGATGGTCCAGGGTCACCCGATCCAGCCCTAACTATAAGCCTTAGCGAAAAGGAAAGTTTTAAGCCTAATCTTAAAAGTAGAGAGGGTATCTGTCTCCCTGATCTGAATTGGGAGCTGGTTCCACAGGAGAGGAGCCTGAAAGCTGAAGGCTCTGCCTCCCATTCTACTCTTACAAACCCTAGGAACTACAAGTAAGCCCGCAGTCTGAGAGCGAAGCGCTCTAATGGGGTAATATGGTACTACGAGGTCCCTAAGATAAGATGGGACCTGATTATTCAAAACCTTATAAGTAAGAAGAAGAATTTTAAATTCTATTCTAGCATTAACAGGAAGCCAATGAAGGGAGGCCAACACGGGTGAGATATGCTCTCTCCTGCTAGTCCCCGTCAGTACTCTAGCTGCAGCATTCTGAACCAACTGAAGGCTTTTTAGGGAACTTTTAGGACAACCTGATAATAATGAATTACAATAGTCCAGCCTAGAGGAAACAAATGCATGAATTAGTTTTTCAGCATCACTCTGAGACAAGACCTTTCTGATTTTAGAGATATTGCGTAAATGCAAAAAGGCAGTCCTACATATTTGTTTAATATGCGCTTTGAATGACATATCCTGATCAAAAATAACAACAAGATTTCTCACAGTATTACTAGAGATCAGGGAAATGCCATCCAGAGTAACGATCTGGTTAGACACCATGCTTCTAAGATTTGTGGGGCCAAGTACAATAACTTCAGTTTTATCTGAGTTTAAAAGCAGGAAATTAGAGGTCATCCATGTCTTTATGTCTGTAAGACAATCCTGCAGTTTAGCTAATTGGTGCGTATCCTCTGGCTTCATGGATAGATAAAGCTGGGTATCATCTGCGTAACAATGAAAATTTAAGCAATACCGTCTAATAATACTGCCCAAGGGAAGCATGTATAAAGTGAATAAAATTGGTCCTAGCACAGAACCTTGTGGAACTCCATAATTAACTTTAGTCTGTGAAGAAGATTCCCCATTTACATGAACAAACTGTAATCTATTAGACAAATATGATTCAAACCACCGCAGCGCAATGCCTTTAATACCTATGACATGCTCTAATCTCTGTAATAAAATTTTATGGTCAACAGTATCAAAAGCAGCACTGAGGTCCAACAGAACAAGCACAGAGATAAGTCCACTGTCCGAAGCCATAAGAAGATCATTTGTAACCTTCACTAATGCTGTTTCTGTACTATGATGAATTCTAAAACCTGACTGAAACTCTTCAAATAGACCATTCCTCTGCAGGTGATCAGTTAGCTGTTTTACAACGACCCTCTCAAGAATCTTGAGAGAAAAGGAAGGTTGGAGATTGGCCTATAATTAGCTAAGATAGCTGGGTCAAGTGATGGCTTTTTAAGTAATGGTTTAATTACTGCAACCTTAAAGGCCTGTGGTACATAACCAACTAACAAAGATAGATTGATCATATTTAAGATTGAAGCATTAATAATGGTAGGACTTCCTTGAGCAGCCTGGCAGGAAGGGGTCTAATAAGCATGTTGATGGTTTGGATGAAGTAACTAATGAAATAACTCAGACAGAACAATCGGAGAGAAAGAGTCTAACCAAATACCGGCATCACTGAAAGCAGTCAAAGATAACGATACATCTTTTGGATGGTTATGAGTAATTTTTCTCTAATAGTCAAAATTTTGTTAGCAAAGAAAGTCATGAAGTCATTACTAGTTAAAGTTAATGGAATACTCAGCTCAATAGAGCTCTGACTCTTTGTCAGCCTGGCTACAGTGCTGAAAAGAAACCTGGGGTTGTTCTTATTTTCTCAATTAGTGATGAGTAGAAGATGTCCTAGCTTCACGAAGGGCTTTCTTATAGAGCAACAAACTCTTTTTCCAGGCTAAGTGAAGATCTTCTAAATTAGTGAGACGCCATTTCCTCTCCAACTTACGGGGTTATCTGCTTTAAGCTACGAGTTTGTGAGTTATACCACGGAGTCAGACACTTCTGATTTAAAGCTCTCTTTTTCAGAGGAGCTACAGCATCCAAAGTTGTCTTCAATGAGGATGTAAAACTATTGACAAGATACTCTAACTCCCTTACAGAGTTTAGGTAGCTACTCTGCTCTGTGTTGGTATATGACATTAGAGAACATAAAGAAGGAATCATATCCTTAAACCTAGTTACAGCGCTTTCTGAAAGACTTCTAGTGTAATGAAACTTATTCCCCACTGCAGGGTAGTCCATCAGGGTAATGTAAATGTTATTAAAAAATGATCAGACAAAAGGGAGTTTTCAGGGAATACTGTTAAGTCTTCTATTTCCATACCATAAGTCAGAACAAGATCTAAAATATGATTAAAGTGGTGGGTGGACTCATTTACTTTTTGAGCAAAGCCGATAGAGTCTATAATAGATTAAATGCAGTGTTGAGGCTGTCATTCTCAGCATCTGTGTGGATGTTAAAATCGCCCACTATAATTATCTTATCTGAGCTAAGCACTAAGTCAGACAAAGGTCTGAAAATTCACAGAGAAACTCACAGTAACGACCAGGTGGACGATAGATAATAACAAATAAAACTGGTTTTTGGGACTTCCAATTTGGATGGACAAGACTAAGAGACAAGCTTTCAAATGAATTAAAGCTCTGTCTAGGTTTTTGATTAATTAATAAGCTGGAATGGAAGATTGCTGCTAATCCTCCGCCCCGGCCCGTGCTACGAGCATTCTGACAGTTAGTGTGACTCGGGGGTGTTGACTCATTTAAACTAACATATTCATCCTGCTGTAACCAAGTTTCTGTTAGGCAGAATAAATCAATACGTTGATCAATTATTATATCATTTACCAACAGGGACTTAGAAGAAGAGACCTAATGTTTAATAGACCACATTTAACTGTTTTAGTCTGTGGTGCAATTGAAGGTGCTATATTATTTTTTCTTTTTGAATTTTTATGCTTAAATAGATTTTTGCTAGTTATTGGTGGTCTGGGAGCAGGCACCGTCTCTACGGGGATGGGGTAATAGGGGGATGGCAGGGGGAGAGAAGCTGCAGAGAGGTGTATAAGACCACAGCTCTGCCTCCTGGTCCCAACGCTAGACAGTAACAGTTTGGAGGATCCCAAAAAATTGGCCAGATTTCTAGAAATGAGAGCTGCTCCCTCTAAAGTGGGATGGATGCCGTCTCTCCTAACAAGACCAGGTTTTCCCCAGAAGCTTTGCCAATTATCAATGAAGCCCACCTCATTTTCTCTGGGAGGGGCCCAGAGAAAACAACAGAGTCCGACATTGTTTTTGCAAAGTTACACACCGATTCAATGTTAATTTTAGTGACCTCCGATTGGCGTAACCGAGTGTCATTACTGCCGACGTGAATTACAATCTTACCAAATTTACGCTTAGCCTTAGCCAGCAATTTCAAATGTCCTTCGATGTCGCCTGCTCTGGCCCCCGGAAGACAATTGACAATGTGTGCTGGTGTCGCTAACTTCACATTTCTCAAACAGAGTCGCCAATAACCAGAGTTTGATCCTCGGCGAGTGTTATCGTCGAGTGGGGAAAAACGGTTAGAGATGTGAACGGGTTGACGGTGTACACGGGGCTTCTGTTTAGGACTACGCTTCCTCCTCACAGTCACCCAGTCAGCCTGCCTTCCCGACTGCACGGGGTCTGCCAGGGGGGAACTAACGGCGGCTAAGCTACCTTGGTCCGCACCGCTACAGGGGCCTGGCTAGCTGTAGAATTTTCCACGGTGCGGAGCCGAGCCTCCAATTCGCCCAGCCTGGCCTCCAAAGCTACGAATAAGCTGCACTTATTACATGTACCGTTACTGCTAAAAGAGGCCAAGGAATAACTAAACATTTCACACCCAGAGCAGAAAAGTACGGGAGAGACAGGAGAAGCCGCCATGCTAAAACGGCTAAGAGCTAGTAGCTACGCTAAGCTAGCGGATTCCCAAACAGGGAATCCGACACTAGACAGGCTGTGGAGCAGCACAGGTAACGCACGACAACAGCGGTAAATAAAAATCCACTGGACAGGCTGTGGAGCAGCACAGGTACGCACGACACAGCGCCCAAAAAAATAAAATAAAAATCAAATCCACTGGACAGGCTGTGGAGCAGCACAGGTAACGCACGACAACAGTGGTAAAAAATAAAATAAAAATCCACTGGACAGGCTGTGGAGCAGCACAGGTAACGCACGACAACAGTGCTAAAAATAAAATAAAAATCCACTGGACAGGCTGTGGAGCAGCACAGGTAAACGCACGACAACAGCGCTATAAAAATAAATAAATAAATAAAATAAAATAATAAAATAAAAATCCACTGGACAGGCTGCGGAGCAGCACAGGTAACACACGACAACAGTGGTAAAAAATAAATAAAAATCCACTAGACAGGCTGTGGAGCAGCACAGGTAACACACGACAACAGTGCCAAAAAAAAATAAAATAAAAATCAAAATCCACTGGACAGGCTGTGGAGCAGCACAGGCAACGCACGACAACAGTGCTAAAACAAAATAAAAATCCACTAGACAGGCTGTGGAGCAGCACAGGTAACGCACGACAACAGTGCTAAAATAAAATAAAAATCCACTAGACAGGCTGTGGAGCAGCACAGGTAACGCACAACAACAGTGCTAAAAAATAAAATAAAATAAAATAAAAATCCACTGGACAGGCTGTGGAGCAGCACAGGTAACGCACAACAACAGTGCTAAAAAATAAAATAAAATAAAAATAAAAATTCTCTGGACAGGCTGTGGAGCAGCACAGGCAACGCACGACAACAGTGCTAAAACAAAAAAAAATCCACTAGACAGGCTGTGGAGCAGCACAGGTAAATTTGGCACTATATAAATAAAACTGATTGATTGATATACCTTAAACTCTCAAAAGGTTTCGACTATAAAAAGGTAGACTGCCCAGCTTATTATTTGGCTGTGAAATGTTTTTTAGCCAGAAGATTTTTATTTTATTTTTTGCTTTAATCCCTGAACTAATTCATGTTGTGCTTTACAGAAGCCTCAATTAGTAATTTTGTCTGTTTTCACTCTGAGTCAGTACCTGATAAATGAACAACGGTGTGGTTTCTCATCCTCCAGGTTGCCGAGTTGAAACAGGAACTGAAATTACGTGGTCTGACAGTCTCAGGTACTAAGAATGATCTTATCGAGAGGCTCCGCAACTACCAAGAACAAAATGGCACCGCCACCGCAGTTTCCAAAAGTGGAGCATCACATCCAGGCCAACAGGGCATGACCGCAGGCGTCAGCCCCACCACATCCTCTCAGACCATACCAACCGCTGCCGACCACCAGTCACTGGAAAATGGGCTGAAGGTAGCCTTCTCCTCACTGACTCAGGCTGTTCCCGGACGGATCATGCGTTTCGGCAGCACCAGCTCCAGTCCTCCTGTGTCGCCGTCTCCTTCCGAGAGATCGCTGGCCGGGATGAGTCCAGACGAGACCAGCTGCAGTGGAGACATGTTCGGAGAGATGGTGAGATTCACCAGTGAACAAGTCCTCCCTGGATTAGCTGCAGCTTCCAGATCTGATGTAATCAAACATCAACTATCAGTTTAAACATATTAATTAAACTCCTGAACTTTAGTTTTTGGAACTTTGTTTCCATCAGAAAAGTCTAGAAAGCAAAAGTGAGACTAAAATGCTAAGTTTCACGTTCCATTAAGATATCTCAGCTTCTGTTTGCGATGTCTGACTTTGGGTAACTTTATTTTACTTTGTGGCAGAAATAGCCTCCAAGGTGTTGGGGTGCCAGTATGTAGACTTGGGTTTGACTCCTGGTCATCCTACCTGCCTGTGTCCTTGCACAAGACACTTCTTCTGCATTGTCTCAGTCCACCCAGCTGTAAATGGGTACTGGCGTTCGCTGGGGAAGTAACCTGTGTTGGACTTGTGTTCCATCCAGGAGGATCTCACCTGAAATTAAATCCCAACATTTTTCTCCTGCCGTCTTGTTCTTCAGGTGAGCTCTCCGCTAACACAGCTGACCCTCCAACATTCTCCGCAGCACCCGTCAAACGTGTCTACACCCTCCCAGTCTGTCTGTAAAGTCAAAGAGGAGGGCCAGAGTTCCTGCAGCCTGTCCAGGGTCGTCAGGGACACCGCCTCCATGGACAAGGACCAGATGCTGCAGGAGAAGGACAAACAGATCGAGGAGCTGACCAGGATGTTGAGGCAGAAGCAGAAGCTGGTGGAGACCCTCAGGTCCCAGTTGGAGCAGGGTAAGATGGCGGGTGGACTAGTTGTGAAGAAGGAAGTCTGTGAGAAGAGCAAAACGACAACCTCAGATTTTAAACCTCAAACGCTGATAAAGGCGTCGGCCGTCCAGCCGCCCACGCTCCCCAATGGCGTCCTTGTCAGGGTGAAAAAGGAGCTGGACTCTGAAGAATGGATGGAGGGGGTGACAGAGGAGGCACAGTCAAAGAGGCCGGCTCAGCCGATGCAGTGCTCTCAGGAGACTTTGCTCAGGCTGCAGCAGATTCACCGGCTGCAAGTCCAACAAGCTGAGCAGCACAAACGGCAGCAGAGTCCAGCACAGAAGATGCCGCCTCCAAAACAACAGCAACAGAAGAAAGACGCCCAGTTACTGCTCCATCAGCAGCAGCAGCTGCAACAGCTCATTATCCAGCAAACCCAACTGAAACAGCTCCAGCAGAACCAGCACAAGAACCAGGTCAAGCAGGTTCAGGTGCAGATCCAGAACCAGACTGTGTCCACCCAGAAGTCGGCCATAAATAAAGTCCAACAGAAAAAGCAGCAGAAACAGCAGGCGCCGACTACCGCCACACAACAGGTAGGCCACGCCCCCTAAATAAAGGATGGAGAGGGGGAAACATCTTGTTAAAAAGACAAGTTACAGTTTGAATTTTGTTTCCAGGTGGCATCGGTCGTCATCAACCAGCAGAACGGCACCCAGATCCACACTCAGGCCATCTCCTTAGACCTCCTGAAGGCCAACGGAACGCCAACACTGGTCACCGACAGCAATGGAAACCACTACCTGATCACCCTGAGCGGGCAGACAGCAGACCGCAGTAACAGAACCACGCTGTCGGGCAAAACCAATGGGCGGATCACACTGCAGGTAACATCAAAGCCACATTCATAACCATGTGTGATGTCACCGTTACCCGCGTCGTGACGCATCCCTGTTGTCTTTCAGAGGTTGCAGTCGGCTCCGGCAAAACGTCCCACCGGTGACAGCCAATCAAAAGAGCAGCAGGAGGCAGCACCCGTGAGCCAGCCAATGAAAAAGGTACGACAGACGTCTAACGTATGACCACTTAACATGTTTTTTTCTTCTTCTTCTTTAATTATTTATTAAATTCATGTGTGCAAGTTGAGCTCCGCTGTCACTCGTGGATCCACATCAGTCCATAAACCTGACAAACCACCATAATATAAATTAATACTAAATGGAGTTTAATGTAAATATTGTTCATATATTCTTGATAAGACACACGAAGAGCTTAAAGTGTTAAATGTCTATAACAGTATGTTTGAAATCAGCTGGTAAATTCACAGGAAGTTTGTGTTCATCCATAAACACGCCCCCCAAAAATTAAGAAAAAGATACAGCTGTCTTCATGACATCGTGAAAAACACGTTCTACTGTGACAGCTGTGAACATTATGAGCAGAGTCCTCTGAAGAACTGGCTACAAGTATAAAAGCATGTGGCTAAAATATGCAAATATCTGAATGCAAACTTCCCAAATTTGGCCTTATTGGAAGGATTTACTCTTTGAGTATGGTTCTAGTTGGGGGCAGTTTTACAGTTTCCCATGTTAAAGGAAAATTCTGATGATAGTGGACCTGAAAAAAAAAAAAAAACTACATGAAATCTGGAGAAGTTTTGGTTAATCAGTAGAGTGTGTGTGTAAGGTAAGGTGTTGCATATTTTTCACAATACACAATCCAAGAGCAAAAGTCAAAATGTTGCGCCTTTCTGCCACCTTGTGGCAGAAACAGCTTATGAGTCTTGAATAAATACGTTTCACCTTCTGAAAACTGAAAATAATTGACAAAAAAATATTGAAATTTTCATGATTTTTATTTTTTATCCATCTGTAGATTTGATCATATTTCATACAATTATTTGTATTATCAAGAAATCTGTACATTATTTTATATTATTAATTCATGACTTGTTTCATCTATAAAGTTACAAAAAAAATGTTGAAAATATTAAGTGTTTCTCAAAGGCAGAGATGAAATTCTTATTTATTTATTTATTTTATCCAAAGATGTTATATTTACTGTCAGAGAGTACTTAAAAAAAATCAAGGGAGGTGACGCACTGAATCATACAATATTTAGATTTAGGCTGTTAGTGACCATTCGATGATCCACCGGGATTACTTTGTGCTCTTCCGTGACTTGTTTCAAAGTTTACGGCAATCGCAGCAAACAGTTACGGAGACTTCCAAGAACAAAGTACTCGTGAGTACGTGAGTGTTTCCAACAGGTTACATAGTTACTAGAAGTGTCCCAACGTGCGCTTCAGTGAGCTGAGGCACAGCTTAATTCTAAAGTTTACACAAGTGTGATGTTGTGTTATGACGACTCGTTTTTAAGTGATAACTGTTCATTTTGATGCAGTCACGGTAAAAGCAGCAGCTGTGAGAAGGCAATTTGTCATAAACACAGACTGTTAAAAATGCTAATAAGTGTTGTATATAACTGAAAAATCGAATATATATATATATATATAGAGAGAGAGAGAGAGAGAGAGAGAGAGAGATACACACACAGTAGTGTTCAGAATAATAGTAGTGCTATGTGACTAAAAAGATTAATCCAGGTTTTGAGTATATTTCTTATTGTTACATGGGAAACAAGGTACCAGTAGATTCCGTAGATTCTCACGAATCCAACAAGACCAAGCATTCATGATATGCACACTCTTAAGGCTATGAAATTGGGCTATTAGTAAAAAAAAAAAAAAAAAAAAAAAAGTAGACAATAATAGTAGCATCTGCTGTTGACGCTACAAACTCAAAACTATTATGTTCAAACTGCTTTTTTAGCAATCCTGTGAATCACTAAACTACGTACCACAGTTTTTCATGATTTCTTCACATCTGCAAGGCATTAATTTTGTTGGTTTGGAACCAAGATTTTGCTCGGGCAACAGAGGCAACATGTCCTCTTCAAGTATTTTGACATATCCAAACTGAAATTAGTTTCACACAGGCGTCTTCTAACTGCCACAGCACTTACAGGTAACTCCAGACTGTCTCTGATCATCCTGGAGCTGATCAATGGGTGAGCCTTTTCCATTCTGGTTATTCTTCTATCCATTTTGATGGTTGTTTTCTGTTTTCTTCCACGCGTCTCTGTTTTTTTTTTTTTTGTCCATTTTAAAAGCATTGGAGATCATTGTAGATCAGGGGTGGGCAATCATGTGCCATGAAGGGCCAAAGCACTGCAGGTTTTCCTTGCTACCAGTCACCTCAGCAGGTGATTTCATTAATGATCAGGTGTTTCAGCAGGTAATTTCAAGACGACCAGGTGTTTATGTTCAAGGCAGAAGCTCATCAGCAACCCACCTGCTGAGGTGATTGGTTGCAAGGAAAACCTGCAGTGTCTAGGCCCTCGTTGCCCACCCCTGTTGTAGATGAACAGCCTATAATTTTTTGCACCTGCGTATAGGTTTTCCCCTCTCCAATCAACTTTTAATCAAACTACGCTGTTCTTCTGAACAATGTCTTGAATGCCCCATTTTCCTCAGGCTTTCAAAGAGGAAAAGCATGTTCAACAGGTCCTGGTTCATCCTTAAATAGGGGACACCTGATTCACACCTGTTTGTTCCACAAAATTGACAAACTCACTGACTGAATGCCACACTACTATTATTGTGAACACCCCCTTTTCGACTTTTTTTTTACTAATAGCCCAATTTCATAGCCTTAAGAGTGTGCATATCATGAATGCTTGGTCTTGTTGGATTTGTGAGAATCTACTGAATCTACTGGTACCTTGTTTCCCATGTAACAATAAGAAATACAACCCCTGGCAATAATTATGGAATCACCGGCCTCGGAGGATGTTCATTCAGTTGTTTAATTTTGTAGAAAAAAGCAGATCACAGACATGACACAAAACTAAAGTCATTTCAAATGGCACCTTTCTGGCTTTAAGAAACACTATAAGAAATCAGGAAAAATAATTGTGGCAGTCAGTAACGGTTACTTTTTTAGACCAAGCAGAGGTAAAAAAATATGGACTCACTCAATTCTGAGGAATAAATTATGGAATCACCCTGTAAATTTTCATCCCCCAAACTAACACCTGCATCAAATCAGATCTGCTTGTTAGTCTGCATCTAAAAAGGAGTGATCACACCTTGGAGAGCTGTTGCACTAAGTGGACTGACATGAATCATGGCTCCAACACGAGAGATGTCAATTGAAACAAAGGAGAGGATTATCAAACTCTTAAAAGAGGGTAAATCATCACGCAATGTTGCAAAAGATGTTGGTTGTTCACAGTCAGCTGTATCTAAACTCTGGACCAAATACAAACAACATGGGAAGGTTGTTAAAGGCAAACATACTGGTAGACCAAGGAAGACATCAAAGCATCAAGACAGAAAGCTTAAAGCAATATGTCTCAAAAATCGAAAATGCACAACAAAACAAATGAGGAACGAATGGGAGGAAACTGGAGTCAACGTCTGTGACCGAACTATAAGAAACCACCTAAAGGAAATGGGATTTACATACAGAAAAGCTAAACGAAAGCCATCATTAACACCTAAACAGCAAAAAACAAGGTTACAATGGGCTAAGGAAAAGCAATCGTGGACTGTGGATGACTGGATGAAAGTCATATTCAGTGATGAATCTCGAATCTGCATTGGGCAAGGTGATGATGCTGGAACTTTGTTTGGTGCCGTTCCAATGAGATTTATAAAGATGACTGCCTGAAGAGAACATGTAAATTTCCACAGTCATTGATGATATGGGGCTGCATGTCAGGTAAAGGCACTGGGGAGATGGCTGTCATTACATCATCAATAAATGCACAAGTTTACGTTGATATTTTGGACACTTTTCTTATCCCATCAATTGAAAGGATGTTTGTGGATGATGAAATCATTTTTCAAGATGATAATGCATCTTGCCATAGAGCAAAAACTATGAAAACATTCCTTGCAAAGAGACACATAGGGTCAATGTCATGGCCTGCAAATAGAACGGATCTTAATCCAATTGAAAATCTTTGGTGGAAGTTGAAGAAAATGGTCCATGACAAGGCTCCAACCTGCAAAGCTTATCTGACAACAGCAATCAGAGAAAGTTGGAGCCAGATTGATGAAGCGTACTGTTTGTCACTCATTAAGTCCATGCCTCAGAGACTGCAGGCTGTTATAAAAGCCAGAGGTGGTGCAACAAAATACTAGTGATGTGTTGGAGCGTTCTTTTGTTTTTCATGATTCCATAATGTTTTCCTCAGAATTGAGTGATTCCATATTTTGTTCCCTCTGCTTGGTCTAAAAAAGTAACCGTTACTGACTGCCACAGTTTTTTTTTTCCTGATTTCTTATAGTGTCTCTTAAAGCCAGAAAGTTGCCATTTGAAATGACTTTAGTTTTGTGTCATGTCTGTGATCTGCTTTTTTTCTACAAAATTAAACAACTGAATGAACATCCTCCGAGGCCGGTGATTCCATAATTTTTGCCAGGGGTTGTATACTCAAAACCTGGATTAATCTTTTTACTCACATAGTACTACTATTATTATTATTATATTATTTATATATATATATAATTAATATATATATATATTAATTTATTATATATATTAGTGTGTGTGTCAGCACGGAGACATTCCACATTCATTAAGCAGCAATAAACAGCTGACGTGGGTTAAAACAGCGTAACAGCCGTTTTAACCCACAT
Organism: Thalassophryne amazonica; assembly: GCF_902500255.1. Classification (NCBI taxonomy): domain Eukaryota; kingdom Metazoa; phylum Chordata; class Actinopteri; order Batrachoidiformes; family Batrachoididae; genus Thalassophryne; species Thalassophryne amazonica. Next base: position 66,703,477 of record NC_047120.1, on the reverse strand, counting down.
GTCAGCTGTTTTTTTTAAGGGATTATTCAACATCAATTCTCTTTTTAAAAGTTTCTAATTAGAGACTGACAGTTTTATGACATTTGAGAGAGTCTACAAGCTTAATGCTCATTATATACTGTTCAAATTCAGCCAGACATCCGTCTAAATTGGGGGTTAAAACAGTTCACACACACTATTTACTCTGACTCTCTCAGAGTAAAATAGCTCAATGCAAAAGATGAAAAGAAAAATTAACATTCCTCTCACCCAGTGTAAAGATTTCCAAATTAGTCCACAACAAAAACAAACCCCCCACACACGCGTAGGACCGCAGGTGCTATCGCCAGCCATGGAGCGGTCCACTCGTCCACCCTCAGATCATTTTCAAGTTCCACTCCGCCAGAGAATAACGTCCAGGTCCACTCACTCTTGGGTTCTGATTGCGCACGCTCGCATAATGTCAGTTTGCAGCTCTGCCTTCAACTCAACTTCTGTCAGGATCGTGGCACATTAGAGGGTGCATTAGCTCCTGAAAATAGCGTCTTCTGAGTGTCCAGGCACGTCCATAAACCAGCAGCTGTGACACAAACGGCAGCATCACAACACTTTTAAGTTCCAAAATGTGACAGACTCTGAAAAAGTTGAGTTTTGGGCTGAAGTGTGTCGTCTCCTCTGTAAATCCGAGCCACTGCTTTCAAAGAAAAGCTCTGAAGCTTCGTTATCAGACAGAATCGCATTCGTTTTGCTCCGTCTGTCTCTGTCTGGGATGTTTCTGTTTTGCGCTTAACTACGTCACACGCAGAGAAATGCCAAGAATTGCAGAGTGAGACGTTTTCCGGAAATGCACCCGTTTCCTTGCTTCAGGAGAGGAATAAAAAACATCAGAAACCACTAATTATGAGCACATGTGCGCAGGGAGACTTACAGTCACGAGTACTTTGTTGTGTTGCTAACAGGGACGTTAAAACACATGTTCTTTAAGAACCGTAAATCAGAATTTGGACAGTTAAAAAGGAAAAAATTCATGAATTACCAGAATAGCTGGCAATTTATTTAATAACTGGTTAACTGGTGCATCTGTTTGTTTAGGGGCAGAAGGCGGGGCTGCACTTGGAAACCAATGGCGTGCCTCCGCCCTGTCAGTCGGTCACTGCTCCGCCCACCCTGCAGCCTTTCTTTGACGACAGCCAAAGCAGCAGCGTCCCGTCTCTGAAGGTAACGCCTCCTCCACTTCGGCTCCTCCCACTTTCATTTCATCTTCATGCCCTGTGAGCTTCACTTACGATTTTTCTCCTCTTTTTACTTCATCACTCCATCGGGGCAGAGAGAGGAGGTGTGTCCACCGTACGACCGGCACACACTCTTCACCCCTCCCTCTCCCAAACCCATTACCTCCCTTCCTGCTCAGCGCTCTAAAGTACGTCCTTCAGCATGTCTCCTCTTTTCCGTCTTGCCTCCTCGCCGCCGGCTGTGTCCCGGCTTTGCGTGTGGGTGTGTTTTATTCGGAACTCTGCGTTTGTCGGATAACGCGTGGCTCTGTGTCCGCAGGAGAACGGCCTGAACAGTCAGCAGATGGATGACCTGTTCGACATCCTGCTCAGGAGCGGCGGTGAGAGCCGCTACAAATTGGCGTAACATCACCACGTCTTCGTCCTCTTCTGACCTCTTATTTTGTTGTTTCTTTCTTTGTCCTCCATCAGAAATTTCAGGCTTCAAATCCAACCCGGATCCTTCGCTGGCGCGGTTGCACTCCAACCCTTCATCCCCGTCTTCTCCCCCGTCTCCCCTCCGTCTTTCTCCTCCCACCCCTACAAAGTCGACGTCCCTCATCTCCCCTCAGTCTCCCGTCAGAGACTCCTGCACAGGAGGTGGACGTCTAGAAGACTTCCTGGAGAGCACCACCGGTGTGCCGCTGCTGGGCGTCGAAGTCGACGGCGACCTGACGCTAATCGACGACCTTCACAGCCAAATGCTGAGCACGCCAAGCATCCTGGACCACCATCGTCCCCCATGGACACGTCTGACCTGGGCTTCTCCCCACATCCCACTGGGCTGGACTTTGGTGATGCCACTTTGGACAGCATGGACTGGCTGGACGTGTCCCTGGTCGGGGGTGGTGGTGGAGGGAATGCAGGCAGCGGTAGAGGGAGAGGCGGGGAAGGAGACGGCAGCACGAGTCTTGCCCTGCTGCCGCCGCACACGCCACCGAGCGTCTTCTCGGCGGATTTTCTGGACAGCACAGACCTGCAGCTGCACTGGGAGTCGTGTCTGTAGACAGACGGGGCGCTCGCTCACACTGTACAGGCTCCGCCTTTATTTCACACACATAGCGATACGTCCACTGTGCTGCCTCCACGCCCGCGGTCAAACGCACACACCATCAACATCTTATAACTCAAGCTTACTGCCATGTGATTGGTTACTCTATGTGGGTCAATACAACCGATCGGCTCCTACACCGTGTGCTGACCGGCGATACAAACCCGCAGGCCGCTGAGGTCACATCAGCTGAGCTGAGGAGGGAACGTGTGGTGTTTTTGTCAGTGCCTCCAAAACATTTTTTTGCACTTATCTCTGAATCTGATTGGTTAAAATACGGGGGGGGGGGGGTGTTCAGGACAAACATCTTTAGTACAGATCAGCTGAGTGTGTCACTGATCATGTGTCGGCAGCTGTCTCACCGCAGCGACCTGAGTCCCGCCCACACTAGCCTAAAACAACTGTCATTGGTTGACAGCTGCTATTGAAGCCTCGTTGGAGGCGGTGTATTCTCGGTAACATTATGGTAGACCACTGTGTATTACTGTACATCAGGTGTATATTATCCATTGTCCATATGATTATTTTTCTTTGCTGGTTGCTTAGCGACGAGCCAGCCAGCTGGGGAACATGCAGAGGAGGGCAGGGCTTCTAAACTACTTGGACCTTGTCTCTTTTTTTTTCTTTTCTTTTCTTTTTTTTTTAGAAAAAAATATTGGAAAAAATAAACATAAAAACTCAGAGACGACTGTCATTCTTTTACATTTACAGTTTATGGATATAAAATGAGAGATTACTTTTATAAACTACTGAATCAAGTAACATGAAATGTGATATATACAAAAATTATATCTGATGTGCATTAAATATCCTGAGGCTACACATTATGATCAAGAGAGGGCGCTATTGTAACGCAATAAGGTTTTTGATTACATAAGTACATTTCTTCCACACAGCCCAAAAGTTTTAATGGCTTGTTTTTTTTTTTCATTCATCTGCATTTTATATTAATATTTAAGTCCTCTGTGGAGGTTTTTCTTGAATTTAACAGTAAAGATTCACTGTGGGTTTGTTTTTATTTTGTTTTTGTTTTTTTTTTTAACTTGTGTCTAAAAACATTTAGTTTGACTTGTTTGTCCAAATCTTGCCTTTCTAACTTTAGGGTCAGTGTTCTCCTTGGGTTAGATTCCTTTGCTGTATATGACCAAAAACACTCACCTGCTCCGGATAAGATTTTGACTTGAAGGCATGCAGTCCTTTCAGATGATTGTTCTCCTGCAACACAACAGAGAAGATTCTAAAACCAGGAAAAAATGAGCAACCATAAAATCAGTATGTGGAACAAAACCGATTGCTGGGCTGGAGTGAGTCAGCAGAGTTCCGTACATGGTTTCCTGGACTAAAGGTGGTGAGAGAGTTGTGGAACCGGGTAAGATTCTGCGGTGGAATTAAACAGCCTGTTGCCATGGAAATTAAAGGAGGATGCTAGAATACATCTTAGGCAACCTGTTTGTCTGCTTGCCATAAACTTTTGAGAACAAATATTAAGAAGTAAATTTTACAGGAACTTTTTTCCATCTGATTCGCTATTAATCAAGACATTTACTACAATTTATTCCCAACTCACAGGCCTTTTTTTTTTTTTGACATTCCAGTCTTTCACTACAATAATCAAAATATATTCTGCAACATAACATGAAGACCGGTTGAGCCTGAACATTTTACAGTAGTGTTCAGAATAATAGTAGTGCTATGTGACTAAAAAGATTAATCCAGGTTTTGAGTATATTTCTTATTGTTACATGGGGAACAAGGTACCAGTACATTCAGTAGATTCTCACAAATCCAACAAGACCAAGCATTCATGATATGCACACTCTTAAGGCTATGAAATTGGGCTATTACTATTGTATAACCACAGTTTTGCATGATTTCTTCACGTGTGAGGGATTAATTTTGTTGGTTTAGAACCAAGATTTTGCTGGTTTACTAGTGTGCTTGGGGTCAAGCATTCATGATCTGCACACTCTTAAGGCCATGAAATTGGGCTATTAGTAAAAAAAAAAATAGAAAAGGGGGTGTTCACAATAATAGTAGTGTGGCATTCAGTCAGTGAGTTTGTCAATTTTGTGGAACAAACAGGTGTGAATCAGGTGTCCCCTATTTAAGGATGAAGCCACCTCCTGTTGAACATGCTTTTCTCTTTGAAAGCCTGAGGAAAATGGGACGTTCAAGACATTGTTCAGAAGAACAGTGTAGTTTGATTAAAAGGTTGATTGGAGAGGGGAAAACATACGCAGGTGCAAAAAATTATAGGCTGTTCATCTACAATGATCTCCAACACTTTAAAATGGACAAAAAAACAGATGTGTGGAAGAAAATGGAAATCAACCATCAAAATGGATAGAAGAATAACCAGAATGGCAAAGGCTCACCCACTGATCAGCTCCAGGATGATCAAAGACAGTCTGGAGTTACCTGTAAGTGCTGTGACAGAAGACGCTTGTGTGAAACTAATTTATTTGCAAGAATCCCCCGCAAAGTCCCTCTGTTAAATAAAAGACACGCGCAGAAGAGGTTACAATTTGCCAAAGAACACATCAACTGGCCTAAAGAGAAATGGAGGAATATTTTGTGGACTGATGAGAGTAAAATTGTTCTTTTTGGGTCCAAGGGCCGCAGACAGTTTGTGAGACGGCCCCCAAACTCAGTTCACAGTGAAGACAGTGAAGCATGGTGGTGCAAGCATCATGATATGGGCATGTTTCTCCTACTATGGTGTTGGGCCTATATATCACATACCAGGTATCATGGATCAGTTTGGATATGTCAAAATACTTGAAGAGGTCATGTTGCCTTATGTTGAAGAGGTCATGCCCTTGAAATGGGTGTTTCAACAAGACAATGACCCCAAGCACACTAGTAAACCAGCAAAATCTTGGTTCCAAACCAACGAAACTAATGCCTCACACGTGAAGAAATCATGCAAAACTGTGGTTATACAACTAAATACTAGTTTAGTGATTCACAGGATTGCTAAAAAAGCAGTTTGAACATAATAGTTTTGAGTTTGTAGCGTCAACAGCAGATGCTCCTATTATTGTGAACACCCTCTTTTTCTACTGTTTTTTTTACTAATAGCCCAATTTCATAGCCTTAAGAGTGTGCATATCATGAAAGCTTGGTCTTGTTGGATTTGTGAGAATCTACTGAATCTATTGGTACCTTGTTCCCCATGTAACAATAAGAAATATACTCAAAACCTGGATTAATCTTTTTAGTCACATAGCACTACTATTATTCTGAACACTACTGTATACTTGTGTGTGTTTTCATTTAAATATGCAAAATACAATACTTTAAGTCTGCATTGCTTAATTCCCAAGTAAATTTATTATTTAATAAAATCAAAAATAATCATCAGGGTAACATAATTCCCTAGTTCCCTAAAAAGCCTTCAGTTAATTCAAAATGCTGCAGCTAGAGTACTGACGGGGACTAGAAGGAGAGAGCATATCTCACCCATATTGGCCTCGCTTCATTGGCTTCCTGTTAATTCTAGAATAGAATTTAAAATTCTTCTTCTTACTTATAAGGTTTTGAATAATCAGGTCCCATCTTATCTTAAGGACCTCGTAGTACCATATCACCCCAATAGAGCGCTTCGCTCTCAGACTGCAACGGCAGAAGCCTCACAGCACACATCAGCTCCGCCAAGGAGGAAGCAGCAGCATCTCTCCGCTACAGCAGTGCTCACAACCCAGCTTCTGTATTGTGTGAAAACATTCAGCTGGTTGAACAAAGTCAAACTAAACTAAACACCAAGAATGACAGCAAAACAAAATACAGACGAATTGAGGTTTTCAGTGGCATTCGTTCAAATTTTTCGACAGTTTAAAAATCCTGACAAAGCGCAAGCTGCAGGAACGAAGCTGCGCGAAGGTTAAACGATGCCAATGATAGTCCAGCTTGCTTGTTTTGTTTGGGCTTCATTGCCTTCAAGGTAGTTTAAGACCCTGGAATGGCCTGGAATTATATTGCTTTCTTTTCCTGGCCTTGAAAAAAAAGTTCATCTTTATAGCAAAATCCAGTGAGCGAAGCAGAGGAAACTAGAAGCACTCAGAGAGTGCAAACCTCCGCCAAGGCCATGGGGTCACTGATGCCATAACATCTACACGCCGTGGAATCACTGAACCTAAAAAAGTCTAACGATGTTTGCTCAGTAGTAAAAAAAAAGTTTCATCTGCTGTGACTGGATAGCATGTATCCTTAGCGCTTGGCATCACAGTTTATTGCAACTTGCACCTTTCCCAGAAGCTACTGTCATCTGAGCACTGATATTGATATTGCATGTGCTTATAGACAAAAACAAATAGACAAAATTCAAATTTATTATTCAACTAAACTGCAAATATATTAATTTTTTAACATTTATTAAACACTTCTCTAAACAAGGCCATGGGGTCACTGACCCTGGCACAGTGATCTATTTCTTTTTGTCTCTTTCTCTAAAGTTGTATATAATAATCATTAGATTATTAATATATAAACAAAAATAAATTTAAGAAATATTACAATTTGAAAACAAATGCACCCAAACGTGATCACAGCCGCAACTGCTTAATGCTAACTTTTAACATTGAAAATTCCATAGACATGCTAACGCATTAGCATTCGGGATCCGGATCGTGATCTGGATCACCACTAAAATTTAATCACTTGTTCCTCTTGTCATTTCCAACCACTCCACAAAATTTCATCAAAATCCGTTCAAAACCTTTTGAGTTATCCTGCTGACAAACAAGACAGACAAACAAACGTGACCGAAAACATAACCTCCTTGGCGGAGGTAATTAAAGTGGTGTGTGTGTGTGTGTGTGTGTGTGTGTGTGTGTGTGTGTGTGTGTGTGTGTGTGTGTGTGTGTGTGTGTGTGTGTGTGTGTGTGTGTGTGTGTGTGTGTGTGTGTGTGTGTGTAAGTGAGTGAGTGAGAGAGAGAGTGCGTAATAAATTCAAATGAACAATCCAAACTTGTTTCTTTACTAAATAATAAAATTAATTAATTTATACATTTATCTATATGCCTTATACCATATGTCTTTGTTAAAGAGCATAAGACAAAGTCTTCAGCATGAAAGTACGTATTTTTAATGTGTGACAGCATCCTGCATCATAACTGAATCTCTGCTGTTTCTAACAAACCAAACCGTGGGAAAATCGGGTAAACATTCAGGAAGTTACGGATTATTGTATTTGCGGAAACACCTTCCTCAGTACAAATAAATGCACTGGGGGTGCATTAGGGACCCATCCAAGACGGCGGCTCCACTGACGCGTCAGCACCAATAGGCAGCGGCAGTCCATGAGGCGTCTACGTATATAACGTCTATGGTTTCCTATGTGGAAAATATGCATCAAATGATGAGTCCCTCATTAGGACAAAAAGCAGTGTAGAATAGTAAACGGACAGTTTAAAACTGAGGCTTTATCATTAGTATTATTATTAAGTACAAACCCTAAAATCAACCTAATAAAGTCACAGAATCAATGCAGAGGTTTAGGTGGACGTCCGTAAAAAATAGTTTTCAGACGTTTTAAATATACTGGCCTCAAGGAAGCTTTGAGAGAGCTTTTGAGTCAGAACGACATTCATTCCAATCGTGTGCAGTAATGACAGCAGTAATGGACGAGGTGGCGTCAGGACTGATTTGTATCTGTGCCTGCGGGGCCGCAGCCCTTCAAATTGCTAATCAAAGCCAATGGAGAAGATTGACAGCTTCTCTCGTGGGTGTCGGCACAAGGGCTCGTTGTCTTCCATAAGACGCCGTGTTCGGCGTTGTAATGGGCCCAAATGAAGCTGGATATTTGCATCTCCTTTGATTTGCTAAAGGTCAACGCTGACAGCGAGGTCCAGGGGGGGGGGGGGGGGGGGGGGAACAAGCAGAACCACGCCTGGTGGAGCCCGCTAGCCGTTCACTCGTTGTTTAAAACGGCCTTATGTTTATTTATTCTTTATGTGCTCTTTGTGCTTTTGTTTAATTTCACACACTAACTGACACTCTGGATTCATATCATTTATTTAATCTTTGCTCAGCTGCACATCTTTTATGCTTTTTGTCAAATCACTGCATTATTGTCTATCAGAAAACTTCAACCATGCCGCCAAGACTCTGTTGTTAGCTAACAGTTAGCACCAACTGCAGTTTACGTCAAGCGCTTAGTGTTAGCAAGCAAAACAACTGTCAACTGCAAACTATTAGCCTGCCTGTACGATCGCACATGCTAATGTTAACTGTTAACGTTAGCATACCTGGTCACTAGTTAGCATTAGCACTCACACTAAATGCTGTGTTAGCACTGATACAATAACATGATTTTGGAGGATGCTGTAGTACATTATTCATCAACCTATGGTTAGCAGCCCGCCATTTCATGAGCAGAACGACATTCACGAGCCATTATAGCGTATGAGCGTCCATGTAAATGCTAACTACAATACAGTTTATATATTTCTATAGCATCAAATCCCATAAGACCCCCAAAGCACTTCACAACCTCCACGGAACGCCATAATAAGTGATGATAATAATGTTTATGAGTAGCATGAGCGCATGTCATATAACAAAAGCAATCTGAGATTTCTGACATCTGCCAATCCGGCTCACCTCCAAAATTCAGTCTTCGATGCCGTAATATCTATCTGTGGTGCAATTTTGTTGAGAATCCATGAAGTAGTTTTGATGTAATCCTTCAAAGACTATATAAAGTGAAATCTTGATCCAGAATTCGGATCCAGATCACCTCCAAAATTCAGTGGAGTCTTTCATGGCCTAATATCTATCTGTGGTGTAATTTTGGTGAGAATCCATGAAGTAGTTTTGACGTAATCGTGCTAACAGACGGACCGATAAGAAATAAACGCTGATGATTTTATTACGTCCTTGGCCGATGTAATAAAGGTAACCACTAGTACATGGTCACATATGCTAATGCTAACTATGCTGAATGGTTTTTTTTTAACCCTCTGTCAGTGGTCAAATGTTCTGTGTGAACACAACAATGACTGAATAGCGGTAAGTTACACATCTTGAAATTCACAGGAAAACTTAGAATTTGACACCAGAGGGTGCTGAAAACCATCACTATTACAATTTTGGCAATAGTAATGTCACATAAATTATAGCTAAATCTACAACACAACTGGGTAAAAAAAAAAGCTCTACGATGGATTGCTAGCTTCATGCTATTTTACAAATGGGAGAATGATGTTAATGGTTTAATGGTTAACAAGTACAATTTAAAAATATATATATTTGAAAAAGTACCGTCATAGGATCTGCATGGGGTACTACTCAATGAGTTCTGTTATCTGTACAATAAAGACGTCAGTCAGTTTAGAGCCTCTGTCGTTCCAACCGAGCACTGAATGTCTGTTGTCCCGATTTATTGTTGGCTGAATCACAATCAAGTTGACCAACTTGCAAGTGTTGATGTTATAGCCCAATCTACAATAAACTGTGTGTTCAAAAGTATGGAGTTTTTTGTCATTTCCATTGTTGCCAAAAGATGCCCATAACTTCCAAATTTGATAGAGATTGGATGAAAACTTTTCGAGTGACAGCGAATTATGTGCTTCTTATTTGGGGAATTTTACCGTTATCCTGGTGCATGCAAAATAGTCAATTCAACTGATACAGCATTACTTAATATTTCATTTTTACAATTATTTTCAGGTTCAGGAAGGCACAGCAACCAACCTGAACCATGATGACATATCTATATGAACTTAGAACAATATTTAATTTCAGACTTTGTTTTTTTTTTCAGATAAACCTGCGGTGTTACAATTTTCTGTTTTGTAAGCACTTGTAAAGGTAAAGGCCTTGAAATAATAAAATATGTTCAAATAAACTGGTTATTGTTCATTTATATTGAGGAGTTACACTTGTATTCACAGTATGTTGAATATCATTGAATTTGGATTGTTTGTTTTCCCAAAAATTCGAGTTTTGTGACCACACCTTTTGTTCACCAAAATCCTGTAGTGTCCATAGCCCTGGAAAATCCTCTACCCAAAGGATGTCAGTGGCTCAAATGGTATGCAACAGTAGTCTAGCTTAGTCTTTATTCATAACAGAAAAATTGTTTTTCAAGTCTCATTTGAAGTGGACATTTGAGCACTAACAGTTGGAAACCGTAGTGTCCGTACATAGTATCATGTATTGTGCTAAAATCAGGTTAGTAAACAGCAAACCATTGATATTTCGGCAAATAAATTTTAGCAATACACAAATTGTGATATATGTTTGCTGTTTGCATGTTTTTATGGTAAAAAATAATATTCCTATACCATATTTTTAGTAATTTAGAAATTGAAATATTGAACATCTTGATTTATGATTTATTATGATTTATGATTCATGACAATTTGTGGCACTGCAAAAAAATGGTTGTTAAGTTAATGATGTGTATCATAGAGTTAAATTAATTTTGAAACAATTCATTGCAAGAGATTAAATTGTTATATTGGTATATATGGTTATATGGTTGAATGGTTATATTTGGATAATTTATAGGTGTCTTAGCTGTAGTGTCCATACATCAGTATGCACCAAAATAATTGGAATTAACAAGTATGTGAAACAACCATGATGTGATATATATCTGCCTGAAAAACCGTGTATGATATTCCATGTGTCTAAAAACCCACATCATCTACATTACCTAAATTATTTACTTATCCTTGTTCTGTTATACATACGAGGTCTATTAGAAAAGTATCCGACCTTATTATTTTTTTCAAAAACCATATGGATTTGAATCACGTGTGATTACATCAGACATGCTTGAACCCTCGTGGGCATGCCAGAGTTTTTTCACGCCTGTCGGTTACGTCATTCGCCTGTGGGCAGTCTTTGAGTGAGGAGTGGCCCACCCTCTCGTTGATTTTTTCATTGTTTAGGAATGGCTCAGACTGCTGCTTTGTTTGATCAAACTTTTTTCAAAACTGTAAGGCACAACTGAGTGGACACCATTCGATAAATTCAGCTGGTTTCGGTAAAAATTTTAACGGCTGATGAGAGATTTTGGTCTGGTAGTGTCGCCGTAAGGACGGCCCACGGTGCCTGACTGCGATCTGCGCTTCGAGGCGGCAGCGTCTTGTCGTTTCAAGTTGAAAACTTCCACATTTCAGGCTCTGTTGACCCAGGAAGTCATCAGAGAACAGAGAACTTTCAGAAGAAGTCGGCATGAGGAGTTTATTCGGACATTCCATTGTTAACGGACATTTTGTAATGAAAGAACATGCGGGCAGAGTCGTACGTCGGGCCGGACCCGACAGTGGGGGTCGCGACAAGAAAAACACCTCCGTTGGAAAACTTAACGGGCAAGTTGGAACATGCCCAAGCTGTTAAACAATTTCTCAGTTACTCACTTGCTGAAAGCCATCAAAAGCCGCCTGAATTTTACAAATGGTTTTCAACACGGAGGTGTTTTTCCTGTCGCGGCGCACACAGATTTGCCGAGTCGTCACGGGAACGACTCAGCAAATTTGCGCGCACGTCTTTCATTTAAAAAATGTCCTTAAACAAAGTCCTCATGCCGGCCTCTTCTGAATCTTCTCTGTTCTCTCACGACGTCCTGGGTGAATTAAGCCTTAAATTAGGATGTTTTCAGGTCGAAACAGGCCGACGACGGCGCCTGGAAGCGCTGCGCGACGTCCCGCTCCGTGGGAAGTCCTTACAGCGACAGAAACACCCCATAATCTCTCATCAGCCGTTAAACTTTTCACCGAAAACCAGCTTAATTTCTCGAATAGTGTCCACTCGGATATTCCTCACAGGTCCAGAAAAAATTCTGATAAAGCAACGCGCGCCTTCTTGAGCAGCGTGTGAAACAAAGGAATTCAGCCGAGAGGGCGGGACCACATCTCACTCAAGGCCTGCCCACAGGGAAATGACGTCACTGACACGCGTGAAAAAACTCACGCATGCGCACGAGGGTTCAAGCATGACTGGTGCAATCGCATGTCATTCAAATCCATATAGTTAAAAAAATAAATAAAAGGGTCGGTTTATTACCTAATAGACCTCGTATATTTGGTTGAACATGATACTAACTTTCCTGTAAAAAGTACAGTTCACACCAAGAACTATGGTCACATGTATCTCTGACAATACAAAGAACACTACAATCACAACCTAAAAACTGATAATATAATCACGTACAAGAGAGCTATTACAATAGCATGTAGTGTCCGTACATAGCCAATTTCAGAATTTAGCGTTTAGTTCAGTGCGCTGTAATTTTGCAATGACAGTTACTTCAAAAATAATTTCAGGCATTGAGCTCTGGATACCATAGATCGTTTTAGAAGTATTTTCAACTTCATCTGAAGAACTTCATTTTTCACCTCTTGTGCACCACAGTTGGTCCACTTGATTGTGATTCAGCTGTGTGTATCAACAAAACCGCGTTGTATTCCTGTGTGCTTGTGTTAGGGGACGTTGTAGCGCTTGTTGATTCCTCTTTGTCTTTGCTTTCCTAATTATGTACCAACAGCTAAACTCAGGAATGTCGCTAATAATTCAGCGGCTTCAGTTTTCTGTTCGCACACGACCCTCCGGTGGCCATATTGATGGTTGTCATCTTTTAGCTAATTTAACTGTCACTTCCTCCCGTCTGAGCCTTCGTGCGGACAGACTTATTAAGAAAGAAATGGATAAAAAAGGATAACAAGACCTTTAGAAGTCCAGAGGCAGCTGTTGGTTTGGCAGCGACTTTGAAAGAATCTCTAGCCTGTTTTCTAATTGCACACAATCCAGTTTTTCACCGTGTCTTCTACATTTCCTGATGGAATTTTTTTTGAAAGCATCGTCAGCAGAACAGAAAAACAGGACTAAGTCAAATTTTATTACTGCAGTTTAATCCTTTTTTTTTACTGTCTGTAATGAGCTTTTCCAGCATAATATCAGAAGAGTTAAATTAACAGTTGTAATTAATGTTCGTTAAAAGCTCCTCACGTGAAGTCAGTAAGAAGAATAAACTTCAAATCCAGAAACACCTCAAATCATATAAACACTAAGATATCATTAACATGATCATTTTAATCAAGAAATTTGACTTGATTGATTCCATAACAGAAGATTAACTGACAAATTCTGGCAGATTACAAATGTGAAATTATTTTACTGTTGCTCAAATTGAATGTGTGAGTTTAATAAATTAGAACAGTAATTTATCCTTGATATTGATGATGACTGAACCAGGATTACAATATTCTAACTCACTCCTGATATTCTTCAGTGATTTTAATAGACAATGTCACATCAGGTCACTTCTGGTTTCCTCGGCTGTGGGTTCCTCTCAGGATTGATTTTAAAACTTTATCAATTACTCCCAGTGTCTGTCTGAGGCTGATTCCTAGTTACATTTTTCCTCTTTTTTTTTTTTTTGCAGTAATCCTGTTTGAAAGACCAGCCTGGAAAATCTTTCACAGCAGCTTTTAAAAACTTTTTATTCTCTCCTTTTTTTATTGTTTTATATACCCTTTAAAAGTCTTCATCTGAAGCAGAGGAAACAAATGCTCTGTATATATTTTCAATGTATAAAGGTATTCTGTAAACATCACTATTAAAACTATTCCATAAAATTACTTCACTAAATAATGAAAATTTCAATTTATTTATTCACTTTGGCATTCCTCATTTCAAGGAACATCAGCTGTTTTAATGTTTTACCCACTTTAAAAATTCTTATAATTATTCTAACAAAAATTCCACTGGAGAATAAACTTGACTCTACAAAAGTTTCCCAATTTTTATTTTTTATTTTTTTTCCAAATGGGATTATTGAAAACATCACACTAGGTAATATCTTCCGTTTTATGACACCCTCCAGTATGAGTTCATCTACTGATTTTAGAAGTTTAAAAGGTTAATCCCCCCCACACACACACACACACATATACACTTTATTTCCCAGAATCCTCTGAATGGAGCAGCATCAAAGCCCTGGCCTCTATTATCTCATTAAGGTGCTTCTTTCTGATCACAGCCGTGCACGACTCCCGGGCTCTGTGCACGGCTCCTCAGCTGGAACAAAGCTCAGTCTGTGATGCAAAGCCTTTCCCACACATGCAGACAAGCGAGCGCACGATACCGCCAATTTAGAATTATCAAACGTTACCACAGAAGTCAGACCAACTGAATCAAAGTTTTAGGAAAAGTAAGACACATCCAGCATTCAGGCCGATCTCTCAAAAGGCTTTTTCACAGAACCTAGACGTCAGCGCCTCTGCACGCTCAGATCTGGAACATAAACCTAAGAAGAAGCAGTAAAATAACTTTGGGTGCCTGCATGTCCTCCTCTGGATGAGGAACACAGTCACAGAGTTTCAGCTGAAACAGAAGCTCCGACTGTTTAACGCCACGGAAGCAAAAGATGAAATCATTATCGCCTCCACCAACCAACATCAGACGTTTATGATGTCATAAGGGAGTTAAAGGATTGTGAACGAGATCAAAGGAAACATTTTGCAGCAGAACACAAACCCACCTGAACAATGAACCAACAAACTCTGGTAAATCACACAGACACACAAAGAAATTATTTATTTGTGATACTGAATCAAGAACATGTTTAAATCTCTCCTCTTCAAGTGTACAACGAAGCAAATTAAATTAAAATATGAAATAAACTGATAAACGACTGCTCCCTGCAATGAAATGATCACTTTTACAGCCACTTTTACAGGTGGCACAGACACAACTACATTTCCAAATCATTGAATATCTCTGTGTTCAGTCAAATCACTTTTTTTTTTACGTCCGCCAAGGACGTAATAAAATCATCAGTGTGTATTTATTTGTCTGTCTGTCTGTTAGCAGGATTATGTCAAAACTACTGCACGAATTTTGACGAAATTTTCACAACAGATACATATTAGGCCATAAGACGACATTCAATTTTGGAGGTGATCTGGATCTGATCCAGTGTCACCGACCTAACGGCCCCCCTTGCCTTCATTGCACATGCGTCATTTCTGAGCGTCAGCCGCGATTCACCGATTATCGCCTCGTTTCTGCTTCAAACGGCCTCCAGTCATCATCTGTCTGAGAGGCAGATATCTGAAGCTTTTGTACAACAATTATTTCCACATAAATTCAGCATTATGTCATTAAAAAAAGATGGGAGAGTGATCAGAGCGCCACAGCAGTGCAACTGAGTCTGACTCTCTGAGTCTGACTCTCTACACCCAAAGCGATCAAAGGGAATAATGTGATTATTAACCAGATCAGATGACAAAGTAAAAACCTCTTAAAGCATTCTAAAGTCAGTTTTAAGCAGAAACAAGGCGATAATCAGTGAATCGCTGCTGACGCTTCGAAATGATGATTTCTCACCACACTACAGATACAGTAGTGTTCAGAATAATAGTAGTACTATGTGACTAAAAATATTAATCCAGGTTTTGAGTATATTTCTTATTGTTACATGGGAAACAAGGTACCAGTAGATTCAGTAGATTCTCACAAATCCAACAAGACCAAGCATTCATGATCTGCACACTCTTAAGGCTATGAAATTGGGCTATTAGTAAAAAAAAGTAGAAAAGGGGGTGTTCACAATAATAGTAGTGTGGCATTCAGTCAGTGAGTTTGTCAATTTTGTGGAACAAACAGGTGTGAATCAGGTGTCCCCTATGTAAGGATGAAGCCAGCACCTGTTGAACATGCTTTTCTCTTTGAAAGCCTGAGGAAAATGGGACATTCAAGACATTGTTCAGAAGAACAGCATAGTTTGATTAAAAAGTTGATTGGAGAGGGGAAAACTTATACGCAGGTGCAAAAAATTATAGGCTGTTCATCTACAATGATCTCCAATGTTTTAAAATGGACAAAAAAACCGAGATGCGTGGAAGAAAACGGAAAACAACCATGAAAATGGATAGAAGAATAACCAGAATGGCAAAGGCTCACCCATTGATCAGCTCCAGGATGATCAAAGACAGTCTGGAGTTACCTGTAAGTGCTGTGACAGAAGACGCCTGTGTGAAACTAATTTATTTGCAGGAATCCCCCGCAAAGTCCCTCTGTTAAATAAAAGACGTGCAGAAGAGGTTACAATTTGCCAAAGAACACATCAACTGGCCTAAAGAGAAATGGAGGAATATTTTGTGGACTGATGAGAGTAAAATTGTTCTTTTTGGGTCCAAGGGCCGCACACAGTTTGTGAGACGGCCCCCAAACTCAGTTCACAGTGAAGACAGTGAAGCATGGTGGTGCAAGCATCATGATATGGGCATGTTTCTCCTACTATGGTGTTGGGCCTATATATCACATACCAGGTATCATGGATCAGTTTGGATATGTCAAAATACTTGAAGAGGTCATGTTGCCTTATGTTGAAGAGGTCATGCCCTTGAAATGGGTGTTTCAACAAGACAATGACCCCAAGCACACTAGTAAACCAGCAAAATCTTGGTTCCAAACCAACGAAACTAATGCCTCACACATGTGAAGAAATCATGCAAAACTGTGGTTATACAACTAAATACTAGTTTAGTGATTCACAGGATTGCTAAAAAAGCAGTTTGAACATAATAGTTTTGAGTTTGTAGCGTCAACAGCAGATGCTCCTATTATTGTGAACACCCTCTTTTTCTACTTTTTTTTTTTACTAATAGCCCAATTTCATAGCCTTAAGAGTGTGCATATCATGAATGCTTGGTCTTGTTGGATTTGTGAGAATCTACTGAATCTACTGGTACCTTGTTTCCCATGTAACAATAAGAAATATACTCAAAACCTGGATTAATCTTTTTAGTCACATAGAAGTACTATTATTCTGAACACTACTGTACATATTAGGCCATAAGACTCCATTAAATTTCTTCTGACTTTGCCCGTCTGTTGCGTAACCACAGACAGGCTGACATGCGTTAAATCTTTACAGCGTCGTTACTGTAAACCAGATATCATCTTTCCTTTCATTTGCACATCTCCTCATCGTAGCTCCTAGTTTCCTTCTTGCCACTACACCTGTCTGCTTGCTACATCCCAAAAACTCATTTCTCACTCATCTTCCTTCCGCCTACTTTTTCTTTCTAAACTCATCTCCTCTTCTTTTCCCAGTTTTCTCATCTTCTAGCTTCTCCTCCCCCACTTTCTCTCTCTCCGTCAGCCCCCCCCACCACCACCACCACCACCGCTGCCCTACATTCATCTTTTCATTCTCTCAACTAGACATTCCTCCCTCTCTACAGCGTGCATCATCTCACTCTGATATCCAGCGCGCAACAGAAACAAAAAAATATATATATCACACGAATGCGTCCAGTTTGTTCCCAGAATGACGAGACATAAAAGGGGGAGAATTTGGGAGGCGTGATTAAGTGAAAAAAGCAAACCGAAGAGCTCCTTGTCAGTCTGGCTTACTATTCCATTAAATCTGCACATGCACCAGTTTAGAAAAACTCCTATAATTGGCCTTGGCGGTTTGTGCCAGCTTGTCTTAGATCCTGGTTTTGGCAGAGACTCTTTCCCGGCATCCTACATCACTTTGGATTTAAACAAAGGAAGATGCAAAGCAGAGAATCTGGAGTTGGACCCTGCTGACTTCTGAATCTTTCTGATGCAAACAGACACAAACAGCAGCACAAATCTGCAAACAAATTTCTTATATGCGCCCAAGCGGGGATTTGATGCCAAGAGACGGAAGAAGAAAGCAATAAGGAGGAGAAGAGGGCTGATGGAGGGGAGGAGGTGCAGAGCTGATCGTAAGAGACGGTGATGAACGTAAGCAGGAGGTGTAAAAAGGAGCGGATGAGCAGGAGTGACCACAGCAGGTGTTGGTCATCCTGCATTTGCCACACAAATACACAAACTTTATACGAGTATTCTGGGAACTTCTACTTTTTAAATCTGCATAGGTTTGTCAGGTCAGGTCTGGGAGTGTGCACGTCACCACACCCACCACACATACTGTCATCCAGGCAGACCGCTATATAACACTGTACAATCTAAAGACTTTATTGTGTTGGTTAGGACGGTTTTGAGCTACTTCTAAAAATTAATTTATACAAACAAAATTTTATGCAGCAGTTTTCTCATCAATTGGAACCTATTTCGGGGGGTCAGAGTATTAACTTTCAAAACTTTGCAAAATTAAGGACCGCCCTACCGGTCCATCCCCACCAATCAAAAGTAATTATCGATCTTCTGCTGCCAGGTGAACTGTGGACATGTTCTTGACCTTCTGGGGTTCTCAACACTGAGGCACAGAGAAACGCACCACATGACCAAAATGTTTGACGACTGAGTTCATTCCATGTAATTCTCCTTCTTTTTGTTTTACTGAGGCAGACTCACATGGTACACATCCTGGAATCCAATAACAAAAGGAAAATGGCATATACATTATATGCACGTCTGTGGCACAGAGAGCATGTTCTCGTGTACTCATATAAAGTATGTTCTTAAAAAGTCACTCAAACTCCCAAAGTGCTCACGTCCCAACTCCATAAAAATAAATACATAAATAAAATGTACCATATGCCGAATCTGTAATTCTATCTCAAACATTTGAACACAGTCTTTGTATTTGAAATTGTTAAATTCTATTAAATTGACTAAGTTGAAAGAACTGAAAATATTAAGTTAATTTAATCAGTATTTTTAAGGAAGCCACAAACAAAAGCTATAAGTAACACTAACTTCAAAGTTTGAGTAACTTATTACTTTGGAGTATGTAAGCTTTGAAAATCTAAATTTTCCACCAACTTGTCTGGGTTAATAGTGTGTTGGTGTTGCAGGCTGACAAGCAAGACATCTAGCTGACAGCTTCAGGTAGATGGCAGTTAAACCTATCCAAGATGGCAGTTAACAAACCTATCCAAGATGGCAGTGGCTAACGTGTTAGCAAAACAACTGATTTTTATGAAGATTTGGCCTACAAATGTAAATACAGTTGTAAAAACAAATCAACAATTTTCTCAGTTGCAGCACAATAACAGATGTACAAATGCACACTTGTCATTCATTTATTACTGGCCAGTAGCTACACAAGCTATCCTAGCTATCATGGCAGTGGCTATCATGGTTAGGCTACACCCACCACAATTTACCAACTTGAGTCAAACTAAAATCCTGTAATATCTTCACACAACATTTGTATTGCATGAAGGTATTATGTAGAGTTTGGCAAATTTATCAGAATGTATTATTTGCTTCTGAATACACACAAAAAGCTAACAAGCTCATTGAGGTCATTTGCTACAAAGTCTTGCCAGGTTAGCCTGAAATGCTTGACAGCATGCTTTTTGTGTGTATTCAGAAGCAAATAATACATTCTGATAAATTTGCCAATGAACTTGTTAGCTATTACTTACTGGATAACAAGCTACCGTTTAGTTGTATTTTTTGAAATAATACATTTGAACAGATTTTGCATCAGTTCATACTTTGGTGGAGCCAGATTTAATAAAACTAGCTTAAAACAGCTAGCTAGTATCATTTTTGCCTCCATTTGAACACTGTTTCTACATAGTAACAAAACTTTGACCAACAATTCCGGTGAGGGTGTCAAAAATGGCACTTTCAATTAACTTGCCCCTTTGCAGATCAGTGCCATCGATTGCACTGGAGGACTATGTTACAGATTTTCATAGCCCAATCTTAGTTTTTTTTTCTTTTCTAAATTGTTATTGATTTGTTACCTCAAAATCATAATTATCACATACCCTGGAGTATAAGTCGTGACTTATAGTTACTAGTTTTCGATTGCGATTTATACTCCGGTGCGACTTATATACCAAAACAATATAAGAATAATATTAAAAAAATATAAGAATAGCTAATACGTTTATGTTGCGGACATGAATGAGCAAACTTTTTCTTTTGAGTAAATGCTTCTGGGGAGCATTAGCATGGCTAAAAACCTAACTATAATGGCTATTTACATACAACTTTCCCAGGAATCAAAGTATTAAACCAAATAAACTCTAATAATGAAATACAAAGTGCACTACAACAATGCACAAAAATCCAATTTAAAAAGCTGATAATGCAAAAAAGGGTGCAAGTTATACTCTTAACTACATTTGGACTTTTTTTTCTTTCTTTTTTTTAATTCAGGAGTTGAGAGATGCTAAGCTTGCCTCTCTCTCTCTCTCTCTCTCTCTCTCTCTCACTCTCTCTCTCAGCAGAAGTAAACAGAGGAGAGAATCTCACTTGGCTGCTGAACTGTTGCATTTTAAAGGACTCTGTGCAGTCACATAGTCTCTCTCACAAAGACGGATCCTGGCAGCACAAACCAACAACCTACCAGGTTCAAACATCTCAGACTGCAGCCAGCGGCGACTGAGCGGCAGCCGTTAACTACCAGGTGACAAGAGAGGAGAAGGGAAAGGAGGGCAAACAGGATCAAGAGCAAGCATGTGCTTTTTGTTTGATTCCTTTGGACCTCCAGCCCAGAGCTGAACATGGAGAACACCTGAGGAGGAGACGGAGCCACTGGGATGGTGCTACTGAGGAGAACCCACGGATGTTTCTCGAGAGAATTCTTCACGCAGAAACTTTGGAAGGAATTAGGAAAGCTGACGGCTTGCATAACCAAAGAGTAAAAAAAAAAAAAAAAAGAAGAAAAAAAAAAAAGAAGGTGAGAGTGCTTATACTGCTTACACACACACACACACACACACACGTAGTTTAAAAAATTAAAAGAAAATATGTTTATTTTTATTTATTTTTTAGCTAAAATGCAAGTTGGGCTTGCTGATTTCAAACATGTATCTTCTTTAAATATATATATATATATATATATATATATATATATATATATATATATATATATATATATATATATATATATACACACACACACACACACACACCAACAACAACTGCGATTCCAATCCAACTGACTTCTTTAAAACGTCCTCTGCCCTCTTTTCATGACTGATTGAATAAACGTGAGATCAATAGATGCAGCATGTATGCGTTACTTGGTCTAAAAATCAATACTTCAGTGTTTTCTGGGGAACATGACATCAGTTTGTTTTCGATTGGTTACACTCAGCAAGTTTCACAACTTAATCCGTGAACTCATGAATTTATCTGATGTGCTTTGAAACTCCAAAAACCAACATTACCAAAACTGAGCACAAATGGCCGATTGTTTAAAAAGTTTTGTGAAACAATAACCTCTGCAGGAGAAACTTGAGTGACATCATCTGTGTGCGTTCATAACCTTTCACCCCTGTTTGTTCGTCTGTTTGTGAACAGCCTGGAGCCCACAATTTTTCATGTATCTTTATGAGATTGTGAGTGAGGTGCAGACTGGCACTCACTATCACCTGACAAAGTTTGATCCAAATCTGATCCAGATTGTGGATTTTGCAGACATTTTAATTTAATATTGAAAAGGCCATTTGGTGTACATTTTGCATTATATCTCAATCAAACGTGCCTCTGTCACTCTTATTTGTGACAATGAGGTGCAAAGTGGCACTCTCAATGAACAGACTAAGCCTGATCCGTTTTGTGGATTTAGCAGATATTTGATATTAACATTGAAAAATGTCCCAGGTCACCCTGTCAAATTCTTATGTACAGAGAAATCTCAAATATTAAGCCTGTATAATTCATGCTTTTGAAACTACAGCCGTTTGAAATTTGAAATCATTTAATGCATTTTACCAAATAACTTCCAACTTCTAACATTTTGTAGGTCCAGCTTTGAAACTTTGCAACTTTTCTGTAAAATTCCAATATGTCACCAGATCACATGTATCCTGTACTTTTCCTGGCACAAGGTTCTGAATATGCCCAAAAGTTCCAAAAATAACAGCACAGCACTGCCTTTGAGAGTTTCAAAATGCCAGATAAAGCACTTTCCCCTTGTTGGTTATGATATGTTAGGCCATGTGTGTACAGGAACTATAGTACTGTGCAAAAGTTCTAGGCATCCCAGAGTTACAATAAAAGTAGCGTTTGATGCTACTCCGCACAAAACCTTTTTTTTTATTTGTATGTCAACACAAAATCATTTCCAACAAAAGTGAATATGTGAGCTATAATTTGCATTCCATAATAATAATAATAATAATAATAATATCTTTGTAAATACGTGGCCAGTAGAATACTACACAAACACAGTTACAAATGTTTATACATCATTCAAATGATTGTAAAACAAAATTACAAATTGAGGTCCTGCGACTTACATTCTGGTGCAGTTTATACTGTACACTGAAAAAATCACACGTAAATAGAACCCGATTTTCATATCGATTATCATTAAAGTGGATTCATCACATTTAATTTATTCATAAATATTTATCAAGTTTTCATAGATTTTAATGCTTTATGATGCATTAAAATGTGACTAAAATATTTGCACAGTACTGTATATTTATAAGTGTTACACAACAGTGTCAGAATACATTCTTTGAAATGTCCTCAATTTTAATATTTTTTTCAAATGTTCTTCTGATCATGTGGGTAGTAAACATTCTTTTTCATATTGTTACCATTTGTTCTTATATACCTGAAGATGTTCTGACAAAAAGTTGGTGTTGTTGCTGAGCTTCCTCCTGGAGTTATATAACTTTTTAAGAATGAGCTGCCATGTTCTCATTACTGTACAAATTATACAAAAATACAAGTCAGTTACAGAATTCTCACACAGACTTCCCTTCATAAAATTAGAGTGAAAATAAAGGTATGTATGAACTCTAACAGGAGTCAGTTTATTGTTTTGTTGGAAGTAACGTTCTCCTCAGCACTCTTCATTCTGTCTTCATCACTCTTCCACGTGTCTCCCGACTCCTCGTTCAAACCTCCAGGTTCCACAGTGATGCCCCGCAGCAGCAGCATGGTGACCATCAAGTCAACCTCCTGCCAGCTTTTCTTTCTCTTCTTCATCTTGTTCCTAATCACCCAGCTCAGCTCCAGCCAGGATCCATCTGTCACCACGGTGATGGTATCAGATGGAGAGCCGTTCATCGCTCCAACAAACCTGGTCAACCAAACAACTCCAAGCTACACAGACATGGACAGCACCCAGAACCCTCCTCTGGAGACGGGGCCGTCAACGCCCGCCAGCGGAGGGGATGCAGATGATGAGGACGTGCTTCCTGTCGGTGGGACCCGTTGCCAGGGTTACTACGATGTGATGGGCCAGTGGGACCCGCCTTTCCACTGTAACGCCGGTGTCTTTCTGTACTGCTGCGGGACCTGCTTCTACCGCTTCTGCTGCCAGTTCCGCCAGCAGCGGCTGGACCAGAGCATCTGCTCCAACTATGACACGCCCATCTGGGCCAATACCGGTAAGCCCGTGGCCACCATCACCGAAGGCCAAGAGGACCAGGACCGGGACCGCACTCATCTCATCGTCTACATAATATGTGGCGTGGTGGCCATCATGGTGCTGGTGGGCATCTTCACCAAACTGGGCCTGGAAAAGAGCCACAGAGGAGGAACCGGGGCGGCGCACGCCGACCTCAACGCCAGGTGATGTCGTTAGAGAGAATGCATGGGAACAAATAGCTTTGTGTGGATGCATGTTTGTTCCTGCGTGCACATTTCTGATGCACTGGCAGGAAGTTGGACCTTCAAGTTCCTTTAGTCAAAAAAAAAAAAAATAGTAATCATAACCAAAAGAAAAGAGAAAAACAGTGAGACGTCATGTTTGTCTGGTAACCTGAAACCTGACAGGTTGCAGGTGTTTTTCTGCAGAAGCAGTAAAATGTATTTTTGCACGTCTCCTTCACAAATGAGCGCTGCATTAAACCATTTTGTTGAAAATTACGTTTGCAATTTTGAGAGTGAGACTTGTGATGGTTTTCAGCCATGAATCATGTGATCGCTTACATACACCATTGATGGGTTTTGGATTCGAACAGAAAGAGGCAGGTCATTGTCAAAAAAAAAAAAATTAAATAAAAAAAACAGATGCCCTCTCCACACAGTCTGACCTATGAGTTTAACAAACGTTTCCACTCCTGCAGCATGTGGAGCATTTTATTTATTTATCTTCCCCTTCTGTAATGTCCAGACATTATAATTAATAATAAAAAAAAAATAGAACAGAAGCTGATTATTTATCCTGGAGGCAGAACTGGAAAGTTTGCCAAAGTTTCCATTAATGGAGCAAAAGTCAGGGATAAGAAAAAAAAATTGAAGAAAAATCTCTATTATCGATTTGTTATGTTGATTTTTCACAACAGACATTTAGAATTAACACCAAAAACTGAGAGCCCTGTCTGAGGAGTCCGAATGGGATCAAAATGTCAAAGCGGGCAAAATAATTAACATTAAAGGGATTCAAAGCTTCAGAGTTGTGAAACATCTATTTTGTGACTCAATCTTCAAACTGTAAATTGATGCATGTTCATAAGTCACAAATAACAAATATGCAGCAACAAATACAAACAGATCTTATTTTCATTTGCTCACTTTTTAAATCACGTCTCATTTTGCATATTTATTTTTATTGCACTGCATGTTTTTTCCATTTTCTCTTCTGTTTTAGCCCTTGTGTAGCTTTGCTTCTAATTAATATCTGGAATCAACTGATTTTTAAAAATGAACAAACTTTACCGTTGCAGAGTTGTCAACGAAGCGTTTGTGTGTATCTGTGGATGAGCTCGTTTCTAAATCACCTCAGGTGTGCAAATCCGTCACAGCGTTACAAAGAACGCATCTTAAATCACTTCTTTTGGATTGAAAAACTAATAACCATGTGGGCCGGACTGCATTTAAATTTGTGGAGGAGAAATTCATTACGTGCTGCTTTAATGAGAAACACAACCAAAATCAGTTAAGAAGTGAAACTCATCATCTTCTAGAATTTGCAGTTGACACACAAACTGGCCTGATGCTCATTAAGCCTGCGGTGCGGTTCGATTGTTCATGAGGTCGATACAGAAAATGACACACAGCGTGGACTCAGATTCCTTCAGTTCACCCTAATTATTGCCCTCCCTCTTCTTTTGGTGCTACAGGAACTCTTTCAGATACTGGGAACCTTTTTAAGAACTGTTCAGTTTATTATGCGTTTACTGAATCATTTTTATTTCCGACTCTAGAGCATTGCAACTATAAAGCAACTTACTTTAGCTTTCAGTTAAGTTTTTTTTTTTTGGAATGCTTAATTACTGTATTTTCTAGAGTATAAGTCGCACCTTTTTTCCTGTATGTGAAAATCACTGTTTCCCTGGAGACGGGTTTGATAATGGACAGGAACTCAGTGTAGCACATGTGCACACCACAGCCTGTGTTGTAACTTAATACAAGGACTTTTATATTAAAAAGTAACATGTTGGACAACATATTGGATGTAATTTGATGCAGTTCAGAGACAGTAACTTAAACAGTGGATTTATGCAAGGAGCCCTCAGCTTGTGGTGTGTAACATAAGGACTGTTAAATTCTTTTTAAAAACGCCCAAAAATTATATAAATATTATAATTTAATATGCAATTTTTTTTAATTTATTGGTATATAACTCACACTGCAGAATAAGCCACAGGACCTCCCAAACTGCTTTAAAAATAAGATGTGATTTATACTTTGGAAAATACTGTAATCAGTTTCATGTGTCAGACCAACAATGCCTCAATTCCGTTGTACATCTGGAAGGACTTCCAGAGTAAAACTTGTGTCAAACTGACTTGCAGACTCATACCAGATCTGCTGCAGAACAAGAAATGGCAAAATAAATTAGTTTAGCAAATAAAATCACTCGGATTTATATGTCGTGCGTCTTTTTCAGGTGCGATGTGAACGTGATCTTTGAACTAAGTGCAGGAACCACACAGTTCCTCTTCAGCAGAACTGTGAGTCATCTTCCTTCAGGCTCACTGAAACTCGCAGGGACAAACTCACTTTTTAAACTCCATCTCTTCTTTCCAGATCCCACCTGCGCCTTCTCTCACCTCCTTCTCCTCCTTTGTCAGAAAGCTGAACCTTCCTGATTCTCTCCTCCCTCTGACTTCACTTTGTGAGTTTTAAGTAAGTGATGGAGCATCACTTTGCTCAGTGAAGCTCCATCACGGTGCGTGCAGCTCCCATTAACCTGCACCGGAAAGCCACTGGGCGGATAATCCAGAACCAGGATTAAGATTTCCTGCAGTGTAGCACCTCGCTGAAATGGAGGCACAAACACATCCCTGTGTGCGCCCGTTCTACCGGATTACTGCTCTTCTTTTTTGTTAAATTTCAGCACGGCTCTGCCTGCACCAGTGTTTGGGTATTAGCCTGTTGACACAAATCCCTGGTCCAACAACCCTGCAAAGGGTACAGACATCATCAGGTAAAAGGAAATGACCATGCACATTAGAAGGCAAATAATGCAGCTCATAGTGCAGAACAGCAGCATTAATTTGAGGCTAATTGCATCCAAATTGGCTCAACTGTGCAGGAAAAACAGCAATTTTGGTGTGGGTCTTTGTTTTAGAGGACCAAAAGTAAAGTCCAGGTGTGTGTTCTAAAAGATCTGGAGTTGACACATATCTTGCAGTTTGGTTAAATCCATTATTAACACATTATGGTAAATCTGCAGGGGGGGGGTCATTGTTAACATAAAGTAATGTGCTCGCGGGAGACGCTGAGATATTAAAGACAACATGATGCATGGGTGACGCTAACCATTGGTGACCGCCGATCACAGTTTGACTGTTGCCAGGCCATCTTATGGAAATGGTATCCTGTTAAAGCCAAGAGTGTGCATCGTGGCTAACAGGGTAACACAGATTAGCATTTTTGCAGATACAGTCGTCAACAGTCAAATGCAACATGCTGACGCACAGAGCATCCAGAAAGTATTCACAGTGCTTCACTTTTTCCATGTTAGGTTACAGCCTTATTCCAAGATGGAGCAAATTCATTTTGCCCTTAAAATTCTACTCACAACACCCCATAATGACAACATATATTTTTTTTATTTTTGCAAATTTATAAAAAACTAAGAAATCACATCTACATAAGTATTCACAGCCTTTGCTCAATACTTGTTGATGTACCTTTGCCAGCAATTACAGCCTCAAGTCTTCTTGAATATGATGCCACAAGCTTGGTGCACCTTGTAGTGTAAAAATATCAAATTCTGACCCCCACCTGCTCTTTTATAATTAACTGTTCCTATGTTGCACAATCTTTTCACCCTTTAGTCCTCCATAAATACTGCAAGAAGAAGATGATTCACGCTTTGAAAAGGGACCATCAGGAACAGCTTTGAAAATTTAAAAAACAAAAATGCATATCACAGTGTGTGCCGTCAAACTGAACCAGGTTCAGTTGGTTCGTGTGGCGAACGGTGTCTCAGCCAGCAGAGGGAAGAGCAAAGACCACCTGAGGTCACACTTGTCACATCTAATGAAGGACCTGACCCGGAGCGGGTCTGGATCCACACCAGGAGAGTAAACAACCACTGATGACCTTCATGAGTTTACACAAACCCCAAAGACAAACACACGTATACATACACACAAACACACACACGCACAAGCAGTGATTTATAGTTCAATTAACAAAAATGAATGATAGCCGTGGCATTTAGGTTGCAGGAGCACGTTTCGGGTCAGCACCGTGAGGTCAGGCTCCTCCAACGTCCAGCAAACACTGAATGCCATTTTTAACAAAGCCGGAGTGAAAACAAACCATCTTCCTGTTCTTTCCTCTTCTCTTTGGGGGATATAATCTTACTTTTGCTTTTCGACTAATTTTCAGTGAAAAATGTAAAAATCAAATGTTTTAACTTCCTACATTTGTAATGTTGAAAAAAATAAATGCACAATTCTCTTTCAGCCGCAGTTCTAACTGCATCAACCATTAAAAAAAAAAAAAACCCTAAAAAAAAAAAAACAACCCTCGCCTGAAATACGTAATGTAGGTCTATCTCTGAATACAGTTTGTATCATGGACTCTTCCATTATCGCACATACTTAGAATTGCTTGCTTCAATAGCGAAATCTACACTGATCGAGGACCAATGTCTGCACCAATCCTACGGTCACATTAGCTCCAACTGACACCAAGCAGCAGAGGCAATGTAACTTACCGGAACTTACCGTTCATTTTCAGTCATAGTGGGTGTTACGCAGAGACAAGAGACAACGATCACTATGCCGCCAGCTAGGCGGCGCCGAAACAGACCAGAAGTCTATTTTATGCGAATGGTGACGACTGCCAATCTGAGTAAAAAGGCAGCGTGACGTCACTCCAACAAAATAAACCACGATGGTGGAAAGCACTCCAAAACAGCTTATTTCTGTATAAATCTAACGTGTGGCATTTTTCTCATTTATTTGGTGAATGTTAGTGAGAAATAAAATCTTCAAAATTGAAAAATGTTGTTTTTGTAACCAGATAACATCTCTGAAGTGATTTACAGGACATCCTACAGAGATGTTAGCATGCTAGCTAGCGATACGCAAATGTCACTAAGAAAGACGAACTGAAACATATCAAGGGAATTTTAGCTCCATTAAGCAGTCAAGCATGAAGTAAAAACTCACAGCAGCTGTGCACATTAACACCAAGTAACTACGAGCTAGCCACGCCCTGGGAACGCCCAAATGCCAATTGTTTGTCACCCTCATTTGTAGCTAATGTGACCGTAGGATAACGTTAGCTTGTCTTTTTGTTGCTGCACTCCATTCAATTCATTTTCAATTTATTTTCATTTATATAGCGCCAAATCACAACAGAGTTGCCTCAAGGCGCTTCACACAGGTAAGGTCTAACCTTACCAACCCCCAGAGCAACAGTGGTAAGGAAAAACTCCCTCTGAGGAAGAAACCTCAAGCAGACCAGACTCAAAGAGGTGACCCTCTGCTTGGGTCATGATACAAACATAAATTACAGAAACAATTCCCAGAACAATTCCCAGACGAATATACAAGAATTGCTATTGGCGTACAGGACAGGAGGATCGCCAACACAAATACACTCCCATCTCTGGATAAAGCTGCACCTTAAACAGAGAAAAAAAAACAGAATCAGGCATCAGAAAGACAAAAATACTGTATAATTTGCCAGCATTAAACAAGAAAAACAGAGAAATACTAAGGTGACCACCGGCCACTAGCCCTAAACTTCACTAAAAGACCCAGAATTTAGGTGAAGTTGAGGCAGCAGCCCGCTCCAATTACTAATAACATGAATTAAAAGAGTAAAAAGCGTAAAACAAAACTGTACCAGTATGCTAGCCATATGAAAGGGAAAATAAGTGCGTCTTAAGTCTGGACTTGAAAGTCTCCACAGAATCTGATTGTTTTATTGATGCAGGGAGACCATTCCACAGAAAAGGTACACGATAAGAGAAAGCTCTGTGACCCACAGACTTCTTATTCACCCTAGGGACACAAAGTAGTCCTGCACCCTGAGAACGTAAAGCCCGGGCCGGTACGTAAGGTTTAGTTAGGTTAGGTAGGTAGGGAGGTGCCAGTCCATGAATAATTTTATAGGTTAGTAACAGAACCATTGTACTCAGAACACAGGGAACAAAAGAGCTTTGAGTTGGAAAAGTGCAATGGAATGGCCATTCAAGTTGGATTTCCAAATCGGACAGTTGGGCAATATCCATATAACCAGAGTTCGTCAAGCTGATGTCCCGCCAATATGGCGGCACACACAGTGAGCAGTAAGCAGAATTAACTTTGATTCATTTGTACTTGTATGTGGTGTTTGATGGAAGGTTTTATGCATTTGATCGGTATTGACCCGAGTTGTGGATCTTGGTGTTGCCTGTCAGCACAGCAGCGGGTCGCAAGCTTATGACAATCCCCTTCCCAAGATGGCAAATGAAAATATCATAGAAAAAACTTTGATGTCCTGAGTCATAAAACAGTGAGACCTCTCGTGTTTTCCTGAGCAGATGCACTGGAACACATTTAGACCGGATGTCGGAAATAGCAACTCGAAATTAATGACTTCCGACATGTTCAACGAACAGCAACAACATTTGGGGCACCAGGTCAGGTCTGGGATCATGCGCTGGGGTAACATGTCCCCTCATCCTTCACAATACAGAACTGCCCTATCTATGTCCTGGATGGCAACCACCCAGGCAGGCAACCAGTTCATCTCCACTTCTCCAAAGTAACCATCTATTGGCTGCAAGGAGGTGAAGTGTGACTTTAATCTCACTTTTTATCACTGGTTGTATTTTCACATGTGCAGTATTTATGCATTTAGAGATGCATGCTGACTGTTGCCCGCTGCAGACCCGAACACACTCAAAAGATGCAAAAGAACCTGCTGTTAAACAGGTGTGTGCAGTATTTTCTTGTAAAACATGCTGTGTTTTAAGGGGATGTAGGACGTCACCAGTGAGTGCGTTTGGCACCTTTGCCCGTGACCCTGTTTTCATTGGCTCCGCCCTCTTTACTGTATTCCTGACGCTGTGCATTAGAGCCATCAGTGGAGTGATGCTGCAGAGAGAGACAGCGGGTCGATTCCACTGCAGAGTCCTGATCCAGGCGAGCTGATGGATTGTTACAGGACATTAATAAAGTCTCATCTCACCGTGGCAATGACGTGAAGTGAGCGCACGAAGGAGGGCTAATGATATCACAGACGTCTATGTTGCATAACTAAAAAAAATAAAAAAATACAGTCACCAGGCGGGAACGGATGGAACACAAGATGCACGGAATTCTAACAGTGAGTGTGTAGTTTACATTGAGAAAAAGCAGAATGACATCAGTGGCCGGGCAGCACGGTGGCTTAGTGGTTAGCACTGTTGCCTCACAGCAAGAAGGTCATAGGTACAATTCCCACCTGTGGCCTTTCTGTGTGGAGTTTGCATGTTTGTGTTGGTTCTCTCCGGGTGCTCCGGCTTCCTCCCAAATCCAAAGACACACAGGTTATATGTGAGTGTGAGAATGTGACCTTTGACCTTGAACACAACTTTGATGCATTGGGTGCAAATCTGGTCCAAATTAGAGAAGAACTAAAGGAGGAATCGTGTTTTTCCAGAAAACTGATTAAGTGTACCCACTTGATTTTAGAAGTTGACCTTTGACCTTGCACAATACTTTGATAGAGGTGAACCTGGGGGACATTGTGTGCAAATTTAATCCAAATTGGACCAACTTAACTGCAGGATGGTCATGGTAAGAAATCAGCTGGATTTTGATGGATCTTTAAAAAAAATGGTGCCTGATTGGCCGTTATATGTGATTTTATTTTACTGATTTCATCACAAGCTTTTTTCAGACTTGGTACGTCTTAACCTTTGGCCTCTTCTAACCAGCTGCAGCGTCAATGTATCTCGGTATTAGCAGACACTTAGCGACGCTCACCCAGCTCTCCATAAGCACCGCGCAGCCTGGAGACAGCTGCCGTTTTTGTTGCAGATTAAAAGTCGGAATCAGCAAATTGCTTGAGCAGTGAGCTAACAGATGAGAGTGCCGAAGCCCGAGGCGCTCCACGGTAGCAACGAGTCACAGCAAAGAGAGTTTAAAGAGGACAGAGAGGAGCGAGAGACAGATTCAGGGCTGTGTTCGGGTGATACAGTGGAAACCACATTAGGAGGCGTTTCAAATCTTTTATTCTGCGACGCATGTGTGTGGAAGTGAAAGATTTCATGTCATAATCTAATACTCTGACAAATACATATGTGCACACTGTGTATGTGAAAGGACTCACAATAAGATGATTGAAATCTGAATTCATTTAAATAAATGAATATGATTTCACTTCCAAAATCAGCTTCCATAAATAGATTGTAGCTCAGCTTTTCAGCCATTTTTCATGTTATTTCTCCTATTACTGAGCTGTTCTGGTGTAGGTAAACTATTAAGTCCATGCATGTATATTAACATGAGTGATTTCCTGCATTTAACAAAAACCTTTAATCATCTTGCAATTAAAATATCTTTATTCCAAGCGATGATTGTGTATGTTATCAGTGTGTGAAGGAAAGAGAAATGTGAAGTCGGAGAAAAAGATCAGGCAGTCGTGTATTTTAACTTGATTGCAGTGTTTTCCCTACTGTATTATAGGCCTGTAGGGCCGCCAGGCCAACCAGAACCCTCGCAAGGCCAGAAATGTGTTGTTAACTCTCTGAGGATGATGGATGCTCCAACTCTGGTTTTTGTCATGTTTCTATGAATAAATGAGTGACGGAACATCACAGAGACGTCATTTGACCACTTCCTGAAACTACAGCATGCCACCTCTAGTTTCAATCCCTGTTCTAGACAATCTTTACCTGACAGCATCTCTCTCTCTCTCTCTCTCTCTATATATATATTTTTTTTTTCCCCCAGGATCTACAAGCTACTCTCACCACCCTAATGCCACAAATGGGCATTTTTTGTGAGGGACTTTGCACTTTTCATCCAGTGATGGATTTTAATGGACATTTCTACAACCCCTGGCAAAAATTATGGAATCACCGGCCTCGGAGGATGTTCATTCAGTTGTTTAATTTTGTAGAAAAAAAAGCAGATCACAGACATGACACAAAACTAAAGTAATTTCAAATGGCAACTTTCTGGCTTTAAGAAACACTATAAGAAATCAGGAAAAAAATTGTGGCAGTCAGTAACGGTTACTTTTTTAGACCAAGAGGGAAAAAAATATGGAATCACTCAATTCTGAGGAAAGAATTATGGAATCATAAGGAATGTTTTCATAGTTTTTGCTCTATGGCAAGATGCATTATCATCTTGAAAAATGATTTCATCATCCCCAAACATCCTTTCAATTGATGGTATAAGAAAAGTGTCCAAAATATCAACGTAAACTTGTGCATTTATTGATGATGTAATGACAGCCATCTCCCCAGTGCCTTTACCTGACATGCAGCCCCATATCATCAGTGACTGTGGAAATTTACATGCTCTCTTCAGGCAGTCATCTTTATAAATCTCATTGGAACGGCACCAAACAAAAGTTCCAGCATCATCACCTTGCCCAATGCAGATTCGAGATTCATCACTGAATATGACTTTCATCCAGTCATCCACAGTCCATGATTGCTTTTCCTTAGCCCACTGTAACCTTGTTTTTTTTCTGTTTAGGTGTTAATGATGGCTTTCATTTAGCTTTTCTGTATGTAAATCCCATTTCAGTTCGGTCACAGACGTTGACTCCAGTTTCCTCCCATTCATTCCTCATTTGTTTTGTTGTGCATTTTTGATTTTTGAGACATATTGCTTTAAGTTTTCTGTCTTGACGCTTTCATGTCTTCCTTGGTCTACCAGTATGTTTGCCTTTAACAACCTTCCCATGTTGTTTGTATTTGGTCCAGAGTTTAGACACAGCTGACCGTGAACAACCAACATCTTTTGCAACATTGCGTGATGATTTACCCTCTTTTAAGAGTTTGATAATCCTCTCCTTTGTTTCAATTGACATCTCTCATGTTGGAGCCATGATTCATGTCAGTCCACTTGGTGCAACAGCTCTCCAAGGTGTGATCACTCCTTTTTAGATGCAGACCAATGAGCAGATATGATTTGATGCAGGTGTTAGTTTTGGGGATGAAAATTTACAGGGTGATTCCATAATTTATTCCTCAGAATTGAGTGATTCCATATATTTTTCCCTCTGCTTGGTCTAAAAAAGTAACCGTTACTGACTGCCACAACTTTTTTTCCTGATTTCTTATAGTGTTTCTTAAAGCCAGAAAGTTGCCATTTGAAATTACTTTAGTTTTGTGTCATGTCTGTGATCTGCTTTTTTTCTACAAAATTAAACAACTGAATGAACATCCTCCGAGGCCGGTGATTCCATAATTATTGCCAGGGGTTGTACATAGGGTGAAGACAGAAAACTGGAAATGATGAGTGATTAAATTTTTCATTTATTTACATTGATATGTAATTTTCTTCATATGTATTAAACTAGTTGTGTGAGCCAAATTCTTTGGTGAACCCATTCCTAGTGTGATGGAGGCCGTCTGAGTCGCTGTGCATATGGAAGTCAATAGACCTCACTCCCCTGACAGCCAAAGGATTCTGTGGCCACTCAGGCCAGATCCTGGGTTTTAGCCGACTGGACAGACTGTACGCCTACCACATTAGAGGTTGTGAGTTTGCATCGTGAAGGGGAGGAGTCAAAAACAACAACACAATGCAGAGCAAGCTGC
The DNA here is from genome assembly GCF_902500255.1 of Thalassophryne amazonica. Taxonomy (NCBI): domain Eukaryota; kingdom Metazoa; phylum Chordata; class Actinopteri; order Batrachoidiformes; family Batrachoididae; genus Thalassophryne; species Thalassophryne amazonica. The sequence goes on along the minus strand of NC_047120.1, from coordinate 66,669,135 downwards.
TACACTAGCACAAATATAGTTCATCCACATAAATAAAGGTGCATTTTCAAGAATTTTCTAAAAATGTATTTCCTGTTTTACAGATTTAGAGACATATTTCTAAATACAGTGTTCTGGACAAATATGTGTCAAATATTCTGATAGCTGTAATTTGTCTGAACATTTTGATATGCAACACATTGGCATTATCCTAAAGAAAGTACTTTAAAAGGGGAATTACTGAGGGTATGGGAAAATCAAGAAAATACCCTTATGGCTTTGAGAGTTAATAACATCAACAACAGCAGCAAAATACTGGCAATTATCCATTTTATTCATTTAATGCCAGTAATGATTTCAGTGCATCTGCAGAGCTTTGATTGTGGTATCTTCTCCCACAAACAAACAATCCCCTGTGGAGTAACTGGTATTTTTTGTATAGTGACTTGACAGCTCTAATTGGTTTGTTCATTTATTTATTTTTATTATTATTATTCTTTTACCAGTGGTCAGCTGACAGCAACAGGAATTTTTTAATGTCATGCAGCTCAGTCAAAGCTTTCAACAGAAGGCGTCAGACATCGCAATCTGACATCTACTCCACAGATTTTGACTCATATCAACATAACAGAAGTCAGACATTACCCTCCACCTCAGGATAGAATTTTTTTGTACGTCACACATTTTTTTTTTTCATGAAATGCTGTCTCAATGTTTGTGGTGGTCTTGTTACAACATCTTCTCAGTAAGTCCTGTTTCACACCAGGCCTCTGTGCTGCTAAAGGCAAAGTGTCATTTTAAAAAATCTATAAAACTCTGTGATGGTTTGTTGGACGACAGCTTTAGTCTGCTACTGAGTGGTGCATGAATGGCTGCTGTCGTCTCTGCTGACATCAGTGAAGTGTTTAACGACGTCTTAGCTGACAGACTGTGTGTGTTTTTTCCAGGACGTTGACAGACCTGCTAAAGCAGCAGGGCAGCGAGGTGAGCTCAGTGGAAAACACAGCCACCAGTTCACCCAGCCGAGGCGCCGCCAACGGCACCTCAGCCAGGATGCTACGCAGCCGGAGCGGTGAGTTCTAAAATGCTTTGGACATCTTGAGGTCTCCGGTGTCAGTACTGCAGCAATCCAATTTAAAACAATGTCAAAGCCTCTCAAATAACAGGCAACACCAAAACAGGTAAAGAGACTAACAGATTGTGCTTCCATATGGGAATTATCCTCAGGGACTGTAGCATGAAGCAGATCAATACCCATGACTCACCTGGATGGGATAATGTCAAAGGTTATCATAGGACTCATTTACAGCTGAGCGGACTGGGACAATGCAGATGAAGTGCCTTCTCCAAGGACACAGACAGGTAGCAAAACAAGGAATCAAACCCAGGTCTACATGTTGGTAGCCCAACTCCTTATCCCACTGAGCTACCTGCATCTACCTCCAGCTGATAGATGCTTACTTTTGAGATATGAGGATGGACAGCTGTCTGCCTGTGTGGTTTCCATCCAAGACCCATGGTGTGGTGGATGCTGTAACCCACAGCACCAGCACATGACCTGACCTGACCTGTGAGCCATGTAACAACTCAGGGAAAAGAAAAACATGGTTGGAGGAACAGGTTTGAATAAAATGGTTTTCCGGTGTGAAACAGCTATAAAACGTTTCCCATCTGCTGTTTTTTCTGTGCTCACGCCCGTCCTTCTTCCTGTTGCTACCCTCAAAAAGGTTTAAGTCTAATTTGGTTGTGGACGGCACACTGGGGGATTTTAAATATTCCACTGCTGAGAACTGCTGGCTGCTTGGAGTCTGAGTCGGTGATCAAGCAGTTGTTGTTGCCAAACAGCCAGAAACGAGTGGATGTCTTCCAAGTGGACTCCTTCATGGAGGAGAACAAGAAAGTGTACGTAGGTACTAGATAGGAACCAGTACACGGAAATGTCTTCCGGCTGTTTGTTATCAATAAACAAAGATACATATGGTCTAGTGGTTAAAGCGTTGGGGTTGAGACCAGAGGATCCTCGGTTCAAATCCCAGCCTGACTGGAAAATCACCAAGGGCACTTGAGCAAGGTCCTTAATCCCCTAGTTGCTCCCGGTGTGTAGTGAGTACCTTGTACAGCAGCAGCCTCACATCAGGGTGAATATGGGGCATTATTGTAAAGCACTTTGAGCATCTGATGCAGATGGAAAAGCGCTGTATAAATGCAGTCCATTTACCATTTTATATATACAGTGAGGAAAATAAGTATTTGGACACCCTGCGGTTTTGCAAGTTCTCCCACTTAGAAATCATGGAGGGGTCTGAAATTTTCATCTTAGGTGCATGTCCACTGTGAGAGACATAATCAAAAAAAAAAAATAAAAAAAAATCCGGAAATCACAATGTATGATTTTTTTAATAATTTATTTGTATGTTACTGCTGCAAATAAGTATTTGAACACCTACCAACCAGCAAGAATTCTGTCTCTCACAGACCTGTTAATTTTTCTTTAAGAAGCCCTCTTATTCTGCACTCTTTACCTGTATTAATTGCACCTGTTTGAACTTGTTACCTGTATAAAAGACACCTGTTCACACACTCAATCAATCACACTCCAACCTGTCCACCATAGCAAAGACCAAAGAGCTGTCTAAGGACACCAGGGACAAAACTGTAGACCTGCACAAGGCTGGGATGGACTACAGGACAACAGGCAAGCAGCTTGGTAGAAGACAACAACTGTTATGATTATTTATTAGAAAGTGGAAGAAACACAAGATGACTGTCAATCTCCCTCAGTCTGGGATTCCATGCAAGATCTCACTTTGTGGGGTAAGGATGATTCTGAGAAAGCTCAGAACTACACAGGAGGACCTGGTCAATGACCTGAAGAGAGCTGGGACAGAAGTCACAAAGATTACATTAGTAACACATGATGCTGTCATGGTTTAAAATCCTGCAGGGCAGCAAGGTCCCCCTGCTCAAGCCAGCACATGTCCAGGCCCGTTTGAAGTTCACCAGTGACCATCTGGATGATCCAGAGGAGGCATGGGAGAAGGTCATGTGGTCAGATGAGACCAGAATAGAGCTTTTTGGAATCAACTCCACTTACCATGTTTAGAGGATGAGAACAACTCTAAGAAAACCATCCCAACCGTGAAGCATGGGGGTGGAAACATCATACTCTGGGGGTGCTCTTCTGCAAAGAGGACAGGACGACTGCACCGTATTGAAGGGAGGATGGATGGGGTCATGTATTACGAGATTTTGGCAAACAACCTCCTTCCCTCAGTAAGAGCATTGAAGATGGGTCATGGCTGGGTCTTCCAGCATGACAATGACCCCAAACACACAGCCAGGGCAACTAAGGAGGGGCTTTGTAAGAAGCATTTCAAGGTCCTGGAGTGGCCTGGCCAGTCTCCAGACCTGAACTCAATAGAAAATCTTTGGAGGGAGCTGAAACTCCAAACCTGAAAGATCTGGAGAAGATCTGTATGGAGGAGCGGACCAAAATCCCTGCTGCAGTGTGTACAAACCTGGTGAAAAACTACAGGAAACATTTGACCTCTGTAACTGCAAACAAAGGCTACTGTACCAAATATTAACATTGATTTTCACAGGTATTCAAATAGTTATCATACAATGTGATTTTCGGATTTTTGTTTTTAGATTATGTCTCTCGGACATGCACATAAAATGAAAATTTCAGACCCCTCCATGATTTCTTTTTTTTTTTTTTATTATATTTTATTTTATTAACAACACCACTAACAACACCAAAAACACCACTGAGCAGACCAAATGTAAACCAAAACAATAATGTATAATTAGAAGTTATACAAAAGGATATGCTGGGATGTAGTGAGTCATTTAGGAAAATAACTAAAAATAATAATAATAAAAAAAAAAATAGCCTTTTCAACCAGCGCACTCAAAAATTGGAAATGGAAATCAAAGTAATATTTAACCTTAAGTACCCGAACCTCTCATAATAGTAAATCTCAGATGAGGAGGCAAATAATTTATAAATGGCTGCCATATTTCACTGAATAATTTACTGTTACCCTTCAATTTAGCACTAATTCTTTCCAAAGGCAGCATTTTAAGAATTTCTCGATACCACTCTGTAACTGATGGAGGTTTGTCTTTAATCCAATTATTTAGTATACATTTCCTAGCCAGGGAAAGAAACTTTTTAATTAATTCAAAATGTGGGTATATATTTTTTGTTGGTAATCCTAGTACAAATTGTCCCGCGTCCTTATTAATTTTGCATTTCACAATTGTACCAATTTCTTTAGTAATATAGGACCAAAACTTAGATATTTTGGGACAGTTCCAAAAACAGTGTATGTAGGTAGCGGGTGACTGTGAACACTTAAGGCAGGCTGAAGATCTGTTAGGATCCACTTTGTTAAGAACATAAGGAGTTCTATGCTGTCTATGAAAAAATTTAAAATGCATTTCTCTGTATTTAATACTCAGAAACACTGCTTGAATATTTTTGATGGATTCTTGCCAATCAGTTTCTGTAAATGTGCCCTGGAGATCTTCCTCCCACTTTCCGACAACTTTCTCTATTTCATCTCTCTTAGCGCATAGTAAAGTCCTGTAGCAATGTGAAATAAAACCTTTTGACAGTTTAAATGTAACCATAAAAACCTTAATTGGATTTAACAACGGAGTTTGCAGTTTGCATGTGTTAATGAAATGACGAAGTTGAAGAAAAGCGAAAAAATCATTCTTAGAAAGGCTAAAACGCCTCTGTGCCTGAGCAAAAGACATAAGATTGCCTCCTTCATTATAAAGATCTTTGATAACACGTATTCCCTTTTTATACCAGTCTGAAAACACTTTACTTTTAATCCCCGGAGGGAACAGTCTATTGTCCACAAGAGACATATTAAAAGAAAAGTTGCTCCTGTGTCCCATATGAGTAGACATGTCCCTCCATGTTTTCAGATAGTTCATCCAGATTGGATTAGACCGCATCTCTGGCTGAATCTTCTTGGCCAAAATTTCCCCTAGAATATTGTATGGGGCACACATCCAGGATTCCAAAGGGTGCGAGAGCCCATTCAAATAAAACTGAAACCATTCCCGGATGACCCTGCCTTGATAAGCCCAGTTGTACAGAAGTATATTAGGAAAGCCCAAACCTCCTTTGTCTCTTGAACATTGTAAAACACTCATCCTTAATCTGGGCTTCTTATCCTTCCAGACAAATTTGCTCAAGTCTCTCTCAATCTCTTTAGGTTTTGTTCTTGACACATACACAGGTAACATTTGCAATGGGTACAAAAGTCTTGGAACTACATTCATTTTTAACAAGTTGATTCTACCCATCCAGGATATTGGCAAATCCCTCCACCTGAGAAGGTCACTTTTAATATTTCTACACACATTCTGAAGATTCACTTTAAGAGTGATTTTTATGCATGGGGAAACAAAAATTCCCAAGAAAGTAAAACCTGAAACAGACCATGTAAATGGAAAATTAGGTATAGAGGGAAGGCATTCACCATAACCCAGTGGTAGTGCCATTGATTTATCCAAGTTTATTTTATAGCCAGAAAGTGAAGAAAATAACTTAATAATTTCCATAAGCTCTGGGATAGATTCCTCTGGATCAGAGATGAACAACAGCACATCATCAGCATAAAGTGCAATTTTATATATTATATATTGTACATCTCGAATCCAGAAATAATATCATCACCCCTAATGGCCTGAGCCAAGGGCTCTATTGCCAGAGCGAACATTAATGGTGATAATGGATCCCCCTGCTGAGTGGATCTGCCCAATTGGAAGGGTGGAGATTTAACTCCGTTAACCAATACACAAGCCATTGGGGAAAAGTATAAGAGTTTGACCAAATTTATAAAGTTACTACCCAATCCAAATTTTTGCATGACCATGAAAAGATAAGGCCACTCGACCCGGTCGAACGCCTTCTCAGCATCAAGAGAGACAATGATACCTTTTTTATTATTATGTTTTGTATGTTGGATTAAGTTAAGTAAAGTTCTCATGTTTGTGAAAGATGTCCTGTATTTTATAAAACCTGTCTGATCTTTGTTGATTAATAAGGGAAGGAGAGCCTCCAACCTCTTGGCCAATATTTTAGACAGAATTTTACTATCTACATTTATTAAACTTATAGGGCGATATGAGCAACATTTATCATTAGGTTTATCTTTCTTCAATATTACCAAAATATTTGCTAAATATTATATGCATATATATACACATATACATACATACACATACGTATACATACACACATACGTATACGTATACATACACATACGTATACGTATACACATACGTATACGTATACATACACACGTATATATATACATACGTATGCATATACATACGTATACATACATACGTGTTGTGAAAGTGTCGTGACACGGACCCACAACAGGGGGCGTAAATGAACGGACAATGGATAAGCCAAAAGTAACAATTTAATGTTGTGAATCACAGACCACCAATAACCAGCAAAAATCTATTTAAGCATAAAAATTCAAAAAGAAAAAATAATATAGCACCTTCAACTGCACCACAGACTAAAACAGTTAAATGTGGTCTATTAAACATTAGGTCTCTCTCTTCTAAGTCCCTGTTGGTAAATGATATAATAATTGATCAACATATTGATTTATTCTGCCTAACAGAAACCTGGTTACAGCAGGATGAGTATGTTAGTTTAAATGAGTCAACACCCCTGAGTCACACTAACTGTCAGAATGCTCGTAGCACGGGCCGAGGCGGAGGATTAGCAGCAATCTTCCATTCCAGCTTATTAATTAATCAAAAACCCAGACAGAGCTTTAATTCATTTGAAAGCTTGTCTCTTAGTCTTGTCCATCCAAATTGGAAGTCCCAAAAACCAGTTTTATTTGTTATTATCTATCGTCCACCTGGTCGTTACTGTGAGTTTCTCTGTGAATTTTCAGACCTTTTGTCTGACTTAGTGCTTAGCTCAGATAAGATAATTATAGTGGGCGATTTTAACATCCACACAGATGCTGAGAATGACAGCCTCAACACTGCATTTAATCTATTATTAGACTCTATTGGCTTTGCTCAAAAAGTAAATGAGTCCACCCACCACTTTAATCATATCTTAGATCTTGTTCTGACTTATGGTATGGAAATAGAAGACTTAACAGTATTCCCTGAAAACTCCCTTCTGTCTGATCATTTCTTAATAACATTTACATTTACTCTGATGGACTACCCAGCAGTGGGGAATAAGTTTCATTACACTAGAAGTCTTTCAGAAAGCGCTGTAACTAGGTTTAAGGATATGATTCCTTCTTTATGTTCTCTAATGCCATATACCAACACAGTGCAGAGTAGCTACCTAAACTCTGTAAGGGAGATAGAGTATCTCGTCAATAGTTTTACATCCTCATTGAAGACAACTTTGGATGCTGTAGCTCCTCTGAAAAAGAGAGCTTTAAATCAGAAGTGTCTGACTCCGTGGTATAACTCACAAACTCGTAGCTTAAAGCAGATAACCCGTAAGTTGGAGAGGAAATGGCGTCTCACTAATTTAGAAGATCTTCACTTAGCCTGGAAAAAGAGTCTGTTGCTCTATAAAAAAGCCCTCCGTAAAGCTAGGACATCTTTCTACTCATCACTAATTGAAGAAAATAAGAACAACCCCAGGTTTCTTTTCAGCACTGTAGCCAGGCTGACAAAGAGTCAGAGCTCTATTGAGCTGAGTATTCCATTAACTTTAACTAGTAATGACTTCATGACTTTCTTTGTTAACAAAATTTTAACTATTAGAGAAAAAATTACTCATAACCATCCAAAAGACGTATCGTTATCTTTGGCTGCTTTCAGTGATGCCGGTATTTGGTTAGACTCTTTCTCTCCGATTGTTCTGTCTGAGTTATTTTCATTAGTTACTTCATCCAAACCATCAACATGTTTATTAGACCCCATTCCTACCAGGCTGCTCAAGGAAGCCCTACCATTATTTAATGCTTCGATCTTAAATATGATCAATCTATCTTTCTTAGTTGGCTATGTACCACAGGCTTTTAAGGTGGCAGTAATTAAACCATTACTTAAAAAGCCATCACTTGACCCAGCTATCTTAGCTAATTATAGGCCAATCTCCAACCTTCCTTTTCTCTCAAAAATTCTTGAAAGGGTAGTTGTAAAACAGCTAACTGATCATCTGCAGAGGAATGGTCTATTTGAAGAGTTTCAGTCAGGTTTTAGAATTCATCATAGTACAGAAACAGCATTAGTGAAGGTTACAAATGATCTTCTTATGGCCTCAGACAGTGGACTCATCTCTGTGCTTGTTCTGTTAGACCTCAGTGCTGCTTTTGATACTGACCATAAAATTTTATTAAAGGCACTGCGCTGCGGTGGTTTGAATCATATTCGTCTAATAGATTACAATTTGTTCATGTAAATGGGGAATCTTCTTCACAGACTAAAGTTAATTATGGAGTTCCACAAGGTTCTGTGCTAGGACCAATTTTATTCACTTTATACATGCTTCCCTTAGGCAGTATTATTAGACGGTATTGCTTAAATTTTCATTGTTACGCAGATGATACCCAGCTTTATCTATCCATGAAGCCAGAGGACACACACCAATTAGCTAAACTGCAGGATTGTCTTACAGACATAAAGACATGGATGACCTCTAATTTCCTGCTTTTAAACTCAGATAAAACTGAAGTTATTGTACTTGTCCCCACAAATCTTAGAAACATGGTGTCTAACCAGATCCTTACTCTGGATGGCATTACCCTGACCTCTAGTAATACTGTGAGAAATCTTGGAGTCATTTTTGATCAGGATATGTCATTCAAAGCGCATATTAAACAAATATGTAGGACTGCTTTTTTGCATTTACGCAATATCTCTAAAATCAGAAAGGTCTTGTCTCAGAGTGATGCTGAAAAACTAATTCATGCATTTATTTCCTCTAGGCTGGACTATTGTAATTCATTATTATCAGGTTGTCCTAAAAGTTCCCTAAAAAGCCTTCAGTTAATTCAAAATGCTGCAGCTAGAGTACTGACGGGGACTAGAAGGAGAGAGCATATCTCACCCATATTGGCCTCTCTTCATTGGCTTCCTGTTAATTCTAGAATAGAATTTAAAATTCTTCTTCTTACTTATAAGGTTTTGAATAATCAGGTCCCATCTTATCTTAGGGACCTCGTAGTACCATATCACCGCAATAGAGCGCTTCGCTCTCAGACTGCAGGCTTACTTGTAGTTCCTAGGGTTTGTAAGAGTAGAATGGGAGGCAGAGCCTTCAGCTTTCAGGCTCCTCTCCTGTGGAACCAGCTCCCAATTCAGATCAGGGAGACAGACACCCTCTCTACTTTTAAGTTTAGGCTTAAAAGTTTCCTTTTTGCTAAAGCTTATAGTTAGGGCTGGATCAGGTGACCCTGAACCATCCCTTAGTTATGGTGCTATAGACGTAGACTGTTGGGGGGGGTTCCCATGATGCACTGTTTCTTTCTCTTTTTGCTCTGTATGCACCACTCTGCATTTAATCATTAGTGATCGATCTCTGCTCCCCTCCACAGCATGTCTTTTTCCTGGTTCTCTCCCTCAGCCCCAACCAGTCCCAGCAGAAGACTGCCCCTCCCTGAGCCTGGTTCTGCTGGAGGTTTCTTCCTGTTAAAAGGGAGTTTTCCTTCCCACTGTAGCCAAGTGCTTGCTCACAGGGGGTCGTTTTGACCGTTGGGGTTTTACATAATTATTGTATGGCCTTGCCTTACAATATAAAGCGCCTTGGGGCAACTGTTTGTTGTGATTTGGCGCTATATAAAAAAAATTGATTGATTGATTGATTGATACACATACACATATATGTATATATACACATACACATATATGTATATATACACATACACATATATGTATATATACATATACACATATATGTATATATACATATACACATATATGTATATATACATATACACATATATGTATATACATATACACATATGTGTGTTGGGAAAGTGTCGTAACACGGACCCACAACAGGGGGCGCAAATGAACGGACAATGGATAAGAAAAGGAGTAACAATTTAATGTTGTGAAAGAACACAACGGAATACAAACAAGAATAATGATGCCAATTATATACAGGAGGACTGTGGGCAGGCTTGAAGATAGGAGACCTCGGATGAACGAAGAGCCGGGGCCCACACCGCTTCTACCACCAACGGCCTGAAGAACACCGAAGCCGCCAAGCCCTGAGTCCCCAGGTGGTCTCTGTCCTCCGTTGTCGGCCCTGGTACTGCTGGCACACAAGAAACAGAAGGTGGTGAGTGTGAGTCCTCACACCCAGCAACCTTTACAATTAATTCCTCTGGGAGGGATAACCTCCACCTCCAGGTACGTCTTCACTCGTGCAGCTCCCGTTTGTCCCTCCTCTGGGTCTTCACGGGCATGCGACTGCACACAGAACAATATTAGATTATCAGTAATCACAGCAGAGAAGGTTACCTCTAGTCGTAGAAGATTTCTCGGCGAGGAGGTGGAGTTGCCGTCCGGCCTTTATGGTGATGGTAATGAGATGAATGAGTGACAGCTGGTGCTGAGGATGAGTGACAGCTGTCACTCCCAGTGGCTCTGGCGCCCTCTTGTGCTTGGAGCCCGCACTCCAAGCAGGGCGCCATCTGGTGGTGGTGGGCCAGCAGTACCTCCTCTTCAGCGGCCCACACAACAGGACCCCCCCCTCAACGGGCGCCTCCTGGCGCCCGACCAGGCTTGTCCGGGTGTCGGTGGTGGAAATCGACCAGAAGGGCCGGGTCCAGGATGAAGCTCCTCTTCACCCAGGAGCGTTCTTTGGGTCCGTAACCCTCCCAGTCCACCAAGTACTGAAAACCCCGACCCTTCCGACGGACGTCCAGGAGCCGACGAACAGTCCATGCCGGCTCCCCGTCGATGATCCGGGCAGGAGGTGGGTCGGGTTCAGGGGTGCAGAGTGGTGAGGTGTGGTATGGCTTGAGTCTAGAGACATGAAAAACCGGATGGATCCGCAGTGAAGCCGGGAGTGTCAGCTTCACTGCGGCCGGACTGAGGATTTTGGCGATGGGGAATGGCCCAAAGAAACGGTCCTTTAGTTTTTGGGATGTCACCTGGAGCGGGATGTCCTTGGTGGATAACCACACCTCCTGCCCCGGTTGGTATGCAGGGGCCGGGGAACGCCGGCGATCTGCATGGGTCTTGGCCCTCGTCCGGGCCCGCAACAGGGCAGAGCGGGCGGTCCGCCACACCCGGCGGCACCTCCGCAGGTGGGCCTGGACCGAGGGTACCCCGACCTCTCCCTCCACAAGTGGGAATAATGGGGGCTGGTAGCCCAGACACGCTTCAAAAGGGGAGAGGCCGGTGGCAGATGATACTTGGCTGTTGTGAGCGTACTCGATCCAGGCCAGATGGTTACTCCAGGCCGCCGGGTGCGCGGAGGTGACACAGCGAAGAGCCTGTTCTAGGTCCTGGTTCGCCCGCTCTGCCTGGCCGTTCGTCTGTGGGTGATACCCGGACGAGAGACGTACGGTGGCCCCCAGCTCCTTACAAAAACTCCTCCAGACTTGCGAGGAGAACTGGGGACCACGATCCGAGACGATGTCCGACGGTATCCCATGCAGACGCACAACGTGGTGGACCAGGAGGTCTGCCGTCTCCTGGGCCGTCGGGAGCTTCGGGAGGGCCACGAAGTGGGCCGCCTTGGAGAACCGGTCCACTATCGTCAGTATGGCGGTGTTGCCCTGGGACGGCGGGAGGCCCGTGACGAAGTCCAGGCTGATGTGGGACCAGGGGCGATGAGGCACAGGCAGGGGTTGGAGTAGACCCCTGGTCTTGTGATGGTCCGCCTTGCCCCTGGCACAGGTGGTACAGGCCTGGACGTAGTCCCGGATGTCGGCCTCTAGTGACGCCCACCAGAAGCGCTGCTGTACTACTGCCACGGTCCTACGCACTCCGGGATGACAGGAGAGCTTGGATCCGTGGCAGAAGTCCAAGACGGCAGCCCTAGCCTCTGGTGGGACGTAGAGTTTGTTCTTCGGACCGTCTCCCGGGTCCGGGTTCCTTGCCTGGGCCTCCCGGACGGTCTCCTCCACGTCCCAGGTGAGGGTGGCCACGACAGTGGACTCGGGAAGGATGGTGTCGATGGGGTCCGACAACTCGGCCTTGGCCTCCTCTTCGTGCACCTGGGACAATGCATCGGATCGTTGATTCCTGGTCCCGGGGCGGTAGGTGATCCGGAAGTCAAAGCACGCGAAGAACAGGGACCAGCGGGCTTGCCTGGGGTTCAGCCGCTTGGCGGTCCGGATGTACTCCAGGTTCCGGTGGTCCGTAAAAACCGTGAAAGGCCCCGTAGCTCCCTCCAACAGGTGTCTCCACTCTTCCAGAGCCTCCTTCACCGCGAGGAGTTCTCGATTGCCCACGTCATAATTCCGCTCAGCGGGGGTCAACCTGCGGGAATAGTAGGCACAAGGATGGAGAACCTTATCGGACTCCCCGCTCTGGGACAGCACGGCTCCTATTCCTGAGTCTGAGGCATCCACCTCCACTACAAACTGGCGAGTAGGATCAGGCTGCACCAGAACTGGCGCAGACGAAAACCGGCGTTTCAACTCCTTAAACGCGGCCTCGCACCGGTCCGACCAGGTGAAGGGGACTTTAGTGGAGGTCAGGGCGGTCAGGGGGCTACCAACCTGACTGTAACCCTTAATGAACCTCCTGTAGAAGTTTGCAAAGCCGAGGAACTGTTGCAGCTTCCTACGGCTTTTTGGTTGGGGCCAATCCCTCACCGCCGCAACCTTGGCCGGATCCGGGGCGACGGAGTTGGAGGAGATGATAAACCCCAGGAAGGACAAAGAAGTGCGGTGAAACTCACACTTCTCGCCCTTCACAAACAGCCGGTTTTCTAACAACCGCTGTAGGACCTGACGTACATGCCGGACATGGGTCTCAGGGTCCGGGGAAAAGATGAGTATATCATCCAGATATACGAAGACAAACCGATGCAGGAAGTCCCGCAAGACGTCGTTAACCAATACTTGGAACGTCGCGGGCGCATTGGTGAGACCAAACGGCATGACCAGGTACTCAAAATGACCTAACGGGGTGTTAAATGCCGTCTTCCATTCGTCTCCCTTCCGGATCCGAACTAGGTGGTACGCATTCCTAAGATCGAGTTTGGTGAATATTTTGCCTCCATGCAGGGGTGTGAACACCGAATCCAAGAGGGGCAATGGGTATCGATTGCGAACCGTGATCTCGTTCAATCCCCTGTAATCGATGCATGGACGGAGTCCGCCGTCTTTCTTGCCCACAAAAAAGAAACCAGCACCCATCGGGGAGGTGGAGTTCCGGATCAACCCGGCGGCCAAGGAGTCCCGGATGTAGGTCTCCATTGATTCACGTTCCGGACGTGAGAGGTTGTACAGTCTACTGGACGGGTACTCAACGTCCGGAATCAAATCAATGGCACAATCGTACGGTCGGTGCGGTGGAAGAGTGAGTGCCAGATCTTTGCTGAAGACGTCAGCCAGATCATGGTACTCTACTGGCACCGCCGTCAGATTGGGAGGGATTTTAACCTCCTCCTTAGCCGTGATCCCGGGAGGAACCGAGGATCCTAAACACTCCCGGTGGCAGGTTTCGCTCCACTGCACCACGGCCCCAGACGGCCAATCGATCCGGGGATTGTGCTTCACCATCCAAGGAAAACCCAAAATCACTCGGGAGGTAGAAGGTGTCACGTAAAACACGATCTCCTCCCGGTGATTCCCAGACACAACCAGGGTCACAGGCTGGGTCCGGTGTGTGATTAGCGGGAGTAGAGTGCCATCTAGCGCCCGTACCTTCAAAGGCGAAGGCAGAGCCACCAGAGGGAGCCCCACTTACTTTGCCCATCTGCTATCCAACAGATTCCCTTCGGACCCCGTGTCCACCAGTGCTGGGGCGTGAAGGGTTAAATCCCCACTCAGGATTATCACTGGGATTCGTGCTGATTTGCGGGGTTTCCCCGTGTACATGTTATGGCCCACCCTTAGCCCAGTTTCTAAGGACGGGCGTTGGTGTTTGACCGTTTGGGGCAGTCTTTTAACATGTGTTCACATGAGCCACAGTAAAAACATTCCCCGCGGGCCAGTCTCCTTTGTCTGATATCAGATCTCACTTTGGCCCTGCTCGTGTCCATAGCTTCGTCAGCAGGGGGAGCTGTTGCCACACGGAGCCCACTGGCAATGGAGCGTGGGGACGACGTCACCCTTTCAGACCCGGAAGAGAGAGGGACGGCTTGTGCCCGACCACGCCCCCCGGCCTGCTCCCGACGGTGTTCATTCAAGCGGTTGTCTAAGCGTATAACCAGAGTGACAAGCCCGTCGAAATCCTGCGGTTCGTCCTTAGCCAGTAAATGCTCCTTCAGTACTGGAGACAGTCCGCTTATGAAGGCAGCGCGGAGCGCAACGTCATTCCAACCCGACCTCGCAGCCGCGATGCGGAAGTCGACAGCGTAATCAGCTGCGCTCCGACGCCCCTGTCTCAGTGACAGCAGCACGGTCGAGGCGGTCTCGCCTCTGTTGGGATGATCAAACACATGTTTGAATTCCCGTATAAACCCAGCGTATGACGTCAGGAGCCATGACTTCTGTTCCCAGAGCGCTGTAGCCCAAGCGCGTGCCTCACCTCGAAGCAGATTAATTACATAAGCCACCCGGGTGGCGTCTGATGCGTACATAACTGGACGCTGTGCAAAAACGAGCGAACACTGCATTAGGAAGTCTGCGCACGTCTCCACACAGCCTCCGTACGGTTCGGGAGGACTTATGTAAGCTTCAGGGGACGGTGGGGGGGGTAGTTGAACGGCCAGTGGAACATCTACATTAGGCCCCGGGCCAGCAGGAGGAGACACTGCAGCGATGCTCGACTCGCGTGCTTCCACTCTGGCGGTGAGAGCCTCCATCCTCTGATTGAGGATTGCATTTTGCTCGGTTACTAGCTGTAACTGAGCAGTGAAAGCGGTAAGGATTTGCTGCAGATCACTTACCACGCCTCCTGCTGACGCCTGCGCTCCTTGTTCTCCCATTGGCTGTTCAAGCTGTGGTTGACGCCCCTCGGGATCCATGACGAATGGCCGAGAAATCCTGTTGGGAAAGTGTCGTAACACGGACCCACAACAGGGGGTGCAAATGAACGGACAATGGATAAGAAAAGGAGTAACAATTTAATGTTGTGAAAGAACACAACGGAATACAAACAAGAATAATGATGCCAATTATATACAGGAGGACTGTGGGCAGGCTTGAAGATAGGAGACCTCGGATGAACGAAGAGCCGGGGCCCACACCGCTTCTACCACCAACGGCCTGAAGAACACCGAAGCCGCCAAGCCCTGAGTCCCCAGGTGGTCTCTGTCCTCCGTTGTCGGCCCTGGTACTGCTGGCAGACAAGAAACAGAAGGTGGTGAGTGTGAGTCCTCACACCCAGCAACCTTTACAATTAATTCCTCCGGGAGGGATAACCTCCACCTCCAGGTACGTCTTCACTCGTGCAGCTCCCGTTTGTCCCTCCTCTGGGTCTTCACGGGCATGCGACTGCACACAGAACAATATTAGATTATCAGTAATCACAGCAGAGAAGGTTACCTCTAGTCGTAGAAGATTTCTCGGCGAGGAGGTGGAGTTGCCGTCCGGCCTTTATGGTGATGGTAATGAGATGAATGAGTGACAGCTGGTGCTGAGGATGAGTGACAGCTGTCACTCCCAGTGGCTCTGGCGCCCTCTTGTGCTTGGAGCCCGCACTCCAAGCAGGGCGCCATCTGGTGGTGGTGGGCCAGCAGTACCTCCTCTTCAGCGGCCCACACAACGTGTATATATACACATATGTGTATATATACACATATACACATATACACACACATACACACACACACACATATACACATATACATACACATATATACATATACATATACACATATATACATATACATATACACATATATACATATACATATACACATACACATATATATACACATATACATATATACATATACATATACACATACACATATATATACACACATACACATATATATACACATATACATATACACATACACATATATATACACATATACATATACACATACACATATATATACACATATACATACACATACACATATACACACACACATACACATATACACACATACACACATACACATATACACACATACACATATACACATATATACACAGATATACATATACACATATATACACATATATACATATACACATATATACACATATATACATATACACATATATACACATACACATATACACATATATATATATACACATATACACATATATATATATACACATATACACATATATATATATACACATATACACATATATATATATACACATATACACATATATACATACACATATACACACATATATATATATACATATACACACATATATATATATACATATACACACATATATATATATACATATACACATATATACATACATATACACATATATACTCAACAAAAATATAAACGCAACACTTTTGGTTTTGTTCCCATTTTGTATGAGATGAACTCAAAGATCTAAAACTTTTTCCACATACACAATATCACCATTTCCCTCAAATATTGTTCACAAACCAGTCTAAATCTGTGATAGTGAGCACTTCTCCTTTGCTGAGATAATCCATCCCACCTCACAGGTGTGCCATATCAAGATGCTGATTAGACACCATGATTAGTGCACAGGTGTGCCTTAGACTGCACACAATAAAAGGCCACTCTGAAAGGTGCAGTTTTGTTTTATTGGGGGGGGGGGGGGGGGGAGAATACCAGTCAGTATCTGGTGTGACCACCATTTGCCTCATGCAGTGCAACACATCTCCTTCGCATAGAGTTGATCAGGTTGTCAATTGTGGCCTGTGGAATGTTGGTCCACTCCTCTTCAATGGCTGTGTGAAGTTGCTGGATATTGGCAGGAACTGGTACACGCTGTCATATATGCCGGTCCAGAGCATCCCAAACATGCTCAATGGGTGACATGTCCGGTGAGTATGCCGGCCATGCAAGAACTGGGACATTTTCAGCTTCCAAGAATTGTGTACAGATCCTTGCAACATGGGGCCGTGCATTATCCTGCTGCAACATGAGGTCATGTTCTTGGATGTGTGGCACAACAATGGGCCTCAGGATCTCGTCACGGTATCTCTGTGCATTCAAAATGCCATCAATAAAATGCACCTGTGTTCTTCGTCCATAACAGACGCCTGCCCATACCATAACCCCACCGCCACCATGGGCCACTCGATCCACAACACTGACATCAGAAAACCGCTCACCCACACGACGCCACACACGCTGTCTGCCATCTGCCCTGGACACTGTGAACCGGGATTCATCCGTGAAGAGGACACCTCTCCAACGTGCCAAACGCTAGCAAATGTAAGCATTTGCCCACTCAAGTCGGTTACGACGACGAACTGGAGTCGAGACCCCGATGAGGACGACGAGCATGCAGATGAGCTTCCCCGAGACGGTTTCTGACAGTTTGTGCAGAAATTCTTTGGTTATGCAAACCGATTGTTTCAGCAGCTGTCCGAGTGGCTGGTCTCAGACGATCTTGGAGGTGAACATGCTGGATGTGGAGGTCGTGGGCTGGTGTGGTTACATGTGGTCTGCGGTTGTGAGGCTGGTTGGATGTACTGCCAAATTCTCTGAAACGCCTTTGGAGATGGCTTATGGTAGAGAAATGAACATTCAATACACGAGTAACAGCTCTGGTTGACATTCCTGCTGTCAGCATGCCAATTGCACGCTCCCTCAAATCTTGCAACATCTGTGGCATTGTGCTGTGTGATAAAACTGCACCTTTCAGAGTGGCCTTTTATTGTGGGCAGTCTAAGGCACACCTGTGCACTAATCATGGTGTCAAATCAGCATCTTGATATGGCACACCTGTGAGGTGGGATGGATTATCTCAGCAAAGGAGAAGTGCTCACTATCACAGATTTAGACTGGTTTGTGAACAATATTTGAGGGAAATGGTGATATTGTGTATGTGGAAAAAGTTTTAGATCTTTGAGTTCATCTCATACAAAATGGGAGCAAAACCAAAAGTGTTGCGTTTATATTTTTGTTGAGTGTATACATACATATATACACAGATATACATACATATATACACAGATATATATATATATATATATATATATATATATACACTCAACAAAAATATAAACGCAACGCTTTTGGTTTTGCTCCCATTTTGTATGAGATGAACTCAAAGATCTAAAACTTTTTCCACATACACAATATCACCATTTCCTTCAAATATTGTTCACAAACCAGTCTAAATCTGTGATAGTGAGCACTTCTCCTTTGCTGAGATAATCCATCCCACCTCACAGGTGTGCCATATCAAGATGCTGATTAGACACCATGATTAGTGCACAGGTGTGCCTTAGACCAGTGATTCTCAACCGGGGTGCCGCGGCACCCTAGGGTGCCGTGATCGATCGTCAGGGGTGCCGTGGGTATTTTTCATATTCGCGATTACCGTGAATTATTTATTTTATCCATAAAGCATAAAACGACTCAGAATCTGATGTCAAACGTGCTGCAGCCTCGCTCTCGTCTTAAGGCGGGACAATAACAAGGAGGCTGACGGCCGATTAAAACAGTGCCGTCTCCTTCAAAAGCCATCTAAAATGCGGAGCTGTTGGTGTGTGTGTCTGTGCCTGTGTGTGTGCGCGCGCGCGGAGTTAACAGGCTGAAGACTGCGAGGGAGGGGGTGGGTGAGGGAGATTCCTGAATGCAGGCGCGACACGTTCAGTGCGCAGCGAGCGCAGAGCAGAGAGGATTTTAACCCAAGTGAACATTAACAAAACGGAAACGTGAAGCTGCCTTTATTTCTCTCTGAACTTTCTCTAAAGGTGTGATTCTGCCGTTACCGTCCTGTTCACACCATGTGCGCGTCGAATGCTGAATTTATGAGATCATGAGATGAAATAAATGGTCAAACATATTTAAAAAATTAGAATATATGAATGAACTGAGCCACAAAAAAACAAAACAATGTTCAGACGCACAGATCACAAAAAGCAGGTGAGAACTCTGAACTTTAACAGCTGTTATTTTCCAAAGGTATTTATTTGTGTTTATTTGTTCAATCTTGAGCTTAATGCAGTGTTTAAGCACAAAACGTGACTGATGAGGAGAAACAGTTTCAGAAATGCAACAGAAACAACCACAAATCAGAAAAAGTTGGGACTGTATGTAAAATGAAGATAAAAATAAAAATGTTGCACCATTCCCAGTTTCGCCACTCACAGAAGCCAAACGTTCTTCCAGAGTTGTGTAATTATACTACAATAGTAGAATATAAAGAAGGGGAAAAAAAGAAAAAAAAATAGACAATATATTCGTCAATCACAATTATTTGTCTGACAATTAATCAATTAAACAGAAATTCTTAATCATGACAGCCCTACTTGAGATCAGAGCGCAAAATGCTTGAGGATTTTCGAAATGCGGTGTTTTCTGTATCGATTTTCTATTGCAATAATTGGGTTTTGCGCAAAACCAGAGGTAATAGCATTATAATATTATTTTGGTTGGTGGTGTGCCGCAGGATTTTGTAAATATAAAAAGGGTGCCGCGGCTCAAAAAAGGTTGAAAATCACTGCCTTAGACTGTCCACAATAAAAGGCCACTCTGAAAGGTGAAGTTTTGTTTTATTGGGGGGGATACCAGTCAGTATCTGGTGTGACCACCATTTGCTTCATGCAGTGCAACACATCTCCTTCGCATAAAGTTGATCAGGTTGTCAATTGTGGCCTGTGGAATGTTGGTCCACTCCTCTTCAATGGCTGTGCAAAGTTGCGATGACGAACTGGAGTCAGGTCGATAAATGAACATTCAATACACGAGCAACAACTCTGGTTGACATTCCCGCTGTCAGCATGCCAATTGCACGCTCCCTCAAATCTTGTGACACCTGTGGCATTGTGCTGTGTGATAAAACTGCACCTTTCAGAGTGGCCTTTTATTGTGGACAGTCTAAGGCACACCTGTGCACTAATCATGGTGTCTAATCAGCATCTTGATATGGCACACCTGTGAGGTGGGATGGATTATCTCAGCAAAGGAGAAGTGCTCACTATCACAGATTTAGACTGGTTTGTGAACAATATTTGAGGGAAATGGTGATATTGTGTATGTGGAAAAAGTTTTAGATCTTTGAGTTCATCTCATACGAAATGGGAGCAAAACCAAAAGTGTTGCGTTTATATTTTTGCTGAGTATACATATATATATATACATACATACATACATACATATACACACATACATACATACATACATACATACATACATACATATACAGCTTGTGTCTTTTATTTGTAGTTCTGGTCACCGATTTGATCATGATCACCTTCTATTCTTATGTGACTGTTGAGATACGACACAGAAAACAAACATTAAACCAGATGAGAAAGACTAACTTTTACACCTGCTGTTCCGCATCTGACCAGTTTGTGGCTTGAATCTTTCACCTGCAACTTATTATTATTATTATTATTAACAAAAACAAGTAGCATTTGAGGGTTTTTTTTTTAATTCAAGAACATTAAACACTTCAAAAACACCCAAAAATGTGACATCCCTGTGCCAACTTAAAAAAAAAAAAACTAATCAATTGTCAAGTTACAAACATTATTCAATTCAAATCAATTTTATTTATATAGTGCCAAATCACAACAAACAGTTGCCCCATTTTCTATTATTTTCTAATAATAATAATAAAAGTCCCCCATAAGGGCAGGGACACAACACCAAAAATTAACTTATGAAATAAATAAACAGTCGAGACGTTGCCACAGAATTGAACCACTTTTATCGCCATCTAGCTGGTGATGTGAACATTTCAGCACTTCTGGTACATTTCCTACTTGAAACCTAAAATTCAGTTAAAAAAAAAGAAAGGCATTTATAAATATCAGAAATGTTTGATTTTTTGGGGGGGGAGCACACAGAGCTTTGATCTCCCAGTATAAATGTATAAAGATTTTAATTTTGGGAATTTTATGGTTCTCGAGTTTTTAGATATGAAGGTTTGCCGGAAGGACAGAATTTCTCCTGACAAGTACAACTTATAGTTGTGAGTAATAACAAAAACAATAAATATAACTCCTAAATATAACCGTCGGCCATATGAGCCTTGTGTTCTTTATAATTTGCAGTTGTTTAAGATCCTGTTGTCTTACATACAATTTGTACATGTTCAATGAAGCCCCTCTATTAATCAGTCTATCAAAAACAATATTTACATTTTAACAGCGTCTGCAGGAGGCTTTGCGTGTGTGTGTACATGAGAGACCAGCCACTGATGTCACTCTACAGCTCTACTCTGATTGGTTTTCATGCCCGCCACTCAAAAACAAAACAGAACAGGTTCACACAGAATGTAAGATTTTAACCTCTCAAAATACGTCAAGGTTAGCCATCTTTGAACTTGTCCAAGGTCTGTGTCCCAAGAATGTTCCCTGTGAATTTGAAGACTGTGGCAGCAAAAGAACTGGACTTATGCTGTACACAGACAGACAGACAGACAGACAGACTGACGCCAAGTCTTCGCAATACCCGATGGCCATATGTTGGCCTCGGGTAATGATGATAATTTACTGTATGACAACACAAAGGCATTTGCTAATGATTATTCAGTATTAACGTGACTGTAAAACAACCTAATTAATTATAACTCCAAGAGAATCTTTAAAAACAAACAGATGAGTTCTCCGCAAATTACCAGATTCACACACTTGTAGCATGACACCATTTATATGAGACATTTTTACACCAACATGTTTGATCACTGATGTCATCTATTAATGAAAACTCCCATTACCATCTTCCGTGGTTAGCATCAATGTTGGTGTCAACTAGTTTTAGTATTTATCCCCCCCACCACCACCACACACACACACACACACACACACACACACACACACACACACACACACACACACACACACACACACACACACACACACACACACACGTCCTCAACAAACTTGTACAGTGCTTTATGTGATCCTCTCCATTTCATCATAAATCAGTTGAGGACCTTCAATGCCTGCCCGCCAAAAAAAACCCATCTGTTAAAATCCACTCACTTAATCGCACTTTATAAATCTGCAACAGAATTTCCAAAAATACAAATGCAATGGATAATCTGTGCCTTTATTTTGAAATATGATTTGAAGGTTTATTTTGAACATAACTGAAGAAAAGAAAAGACAAACAGAAAATGTCAAATTAAAATTAGTTCAAAAAGGAGTGAGAAGTCGAAACTTATCGAGCCCCACGCGTTCTCCCTGTATGACGATTTACGTATATATCAGTTTCCTTAAAAATGCTACTGTTAACAATCATAATAATAATAATAACAGCACTCAGTACAACTCAAATATAGTTCAGCTGACATTAGCACAGGAAATTAATTATCTCAGCACTAATTTGATTTTTAGCACTGCAGTACCAGCGATGTGTATGCTCATGCACAGACCCTACACTGAAATATGAAATTTGTAATTTGCTATGGACGCATATGAATGTAAAATTTGCGACTTATCTTGCTAAGATCAGCTCACTGTGGACCTGATGCACATTAGTTCACGGTAACATTTAACCATGTTAATTTGGCTGCAAGACTGAAGCACAACATCAATCGACATGATAACTAATAGAAAGTTAGAGTGAGAATTTCACTTTTAATTCAAAGATTTACTGAGAGCTGCACAAACTGCATAACCTCAGCTTCAGATGGTAAGAACTCAAAAGAGCCAAATGTTGTTTTTTTTGTGTCCCGTGAATATGAGTCATTGCAGAATAAAAGCTTGAAGCAAAAAAAGCAGCGACCTATTTATCAAAGACGAGAACCAAGTGTAAAAGAAGTCTGAGCCTGGAACAAACATTATTCCTACAAGGTGGATTCAACCTCTTATTTCTTTATTTCACTCCAGCTGACAGAACAGTTATTTTAATATTATTTCTCTCCTGCAAAATGTTTTCACTCATTCTGAAAATAACTAATTCTTGTAAATTCATTATCTTGGTGTTCGCTCTCCTGCTGGTCTCACTGTGCAAACATTCACACACTTTATGATGTCACTGATGACACTTTTTCCACTTTGATCTCAGATTTGTTTCGCTTCATCCCAAAACAAACTCTCCTTTCTCTTTGTTGCTTCCCTCTCAGTCGAAGTCTGTTTGGGTCATATTAAAGCAGGAACAGCAGGCGGGTGTTACACTACGAGTGTCAAGTCACATTAAGCACAAACATTAATTCCTAAAACGTTTGCCTCCTCTTGAGTTGCTGCCCTGAAAATGAATGCAAATCTGAATATCCACCTCTTACTGCTGCATCATTAGTGCTCCTTCAGAACATCCAGCCCGTGTGCACCGCGATGGGTTCAACGCTTTTTTTTCTTCATATCGTATTTCATATAATGAGGAACTGTCTCGTCTGGAGAAATTGCCAATTAGAGAATACTTCAGGTTTGAAAAACATGGCCTTATTATTAATAATGAATCTCTTTATTGGGTGAGTAGACTAACATTTCTGATAGAAGGCATTTTTGTTTTTTCTTAACGATATGGAATTTGTGACTTTTTTTATTAAACAAACAAATCAAAAATTTGTCTTTGGATGGAATTTTACTGCTTATGATGATGCTGATCGTGCTGATGCAGATCCAGAGATGATAATACTGTTTATGTTATGTGCATAGACATCATGTGACTGGGCATCCACAGAACCAGTGTGTTCTGGATTTGAATAGATGAGGAGATCTGTTTACAGGAGTATGTCCTCTAGGAAGTTCTATTCCAGCTAAAACATTTCTTGACTAACATTAAAGTAAGTCCCTTCGGCTACTCCCTTGTTTGCACTTGGGGTCGCCACAGCAAATCCAAGGTGGATCTGCATGTTGAATTGGCACAAGTTTTACACCGGATGCCCTTCCTGACGCAACTCCACATTACATGGAGAAATGTGGCAGGGGTGGGATTTGAACCCGGAACCTTCTGAACTGAAACCAAGCGCATTAACCACTTGGCCACCACCCCTGCTATTTCTTGACTAACATTGTAAACATAAAATTATGGTATAACAGGATCTATGATATGATAGGCTTAGTGCAACGGTCACCAACCCTGCACCTGAAGATCACCTGCCCTGTGTATTTTCCCTGCGTATATATCTGCTGTAACCAAATCTGATGAGTCAAATCTGGTGTTTCTTATCTGTTGATTGGTTCATTACACTCAGCTGAATTTCCATGATGACTGCAAAAAAAACTATGGTAAGAACAATGCAGTAATAAAAGTTGCAACCGATAAAGATGTGGCATGGTCTCCACGGACGTGGAGGAAGTTGTCGAACTTTGGGCATGTTCAAAAAATATGTAGTGAGGATGTGGTCAAATCAGGACGCAGTAAGAACTTATTAATGATGTAGTAATGACAGGACTGATGTAATAATAATGTAATTAAACCTAGCAGGGTACGCTGTGTTGTCTCGTGCACAGCAAATTAAACCGATGGCCTCCGAGAAATGCGACATTCTAAAAGAAGTAGAGCTGGGCAACGATAAAAATTTTTAATTGCGATTAATCACATGATTTGCATGATTAATTGCGATTCATCGCATTGTTATACACAAAATCCAAAAATGAATTCAAAAGTAGTGTATAGGAAAATTTTATTTTAAATGTTCTGCCATAGAGGGGGTCTGGTTTGGGAACCACAGAATCTCATCTCTGCTGTTTGCGGACGATGTGATTCTGTTGGCTTCATCAAATCAGGACCTTCAGTGTGCACTGGGGTGGTTTGCAGTCAAGTGTAAACCGTCCGGGATGAAAATCAGCACCTCCAAATCAGAGGCCATGGTTCTCAACCAGAAAATGGTGCCTTGCCCTCTTCAGTTCGGTGGAGTGTCCTTGCCTCAAGTGGAGAAGTTTAAGTATCTCGGGGTCTTGTTCACGAGCGAGGGACGGATGGAGTGTGAGATCGACAGACGGATCGGTGCAGCGTCTGCAGTGATGCGGTCACTGTATCGGACCGTCGTGGTGAAGAGAGAGCTTAGCGGGGGGGGGCAAAGCTCTCGATTTACCGATCGATCTACATTCCAACCCTCACCTATGGTCATGAGATTTGGGTGAGAAGCTCGGTCACTCGGGGGGAGCTCGGAGTCAAGCCGCTGCTCCTCCACATCGAAAGGAGCCAGCTGAGGTGGTTTGGGCATCTTTTCCAGATGCCCCTGGAGGCCTCGCTGGAGATGTTTTCCGGGCACGTCCTATTGGTAAGAAACCCCAGAGAAGACCCAGGACATGCTGGAGGGACTTCGTCTCTCGGCTGTCTTGGGAATGCCTCGGGGTTCCCCCGGAGGAGCTGTGGGAGGTGTGTGTGGATCGGGAGGTCTGGGCGGCTTTGCTTGAACTGCTGCCCCCGCGACACGACTCCGGATAAAGCGGAAGAAAATGGATAGATGGATGGTCTGCCATATAAACAAAAGTGCCATAATGTTTGTTGTGCAAACACTAAACAACAGCATTTTGTTTATGCCGTTGCAGTTAAATAAAAATAAATTCTGGTTACCCATTGATGCCCAGTAGTCCCCAGTGAGAGCAACAGTGGGTGCATATTGTAAAGTTGTGGCTTTTGCAATGCTCTCTTTTATGGTGTGTTGTGAGGGAAACTCATAAGTGCCATCATTTGTTGCAATTCTCAAAATGTCAAAATGACGTCCTCCACAACACTAAATCGGCCTGCAGTCTGTAGCAATCCATTTCGCTGTCATATTTGTGACCTCTGTTGCCTTTGTTTATCTATACTTTTCCCACAGGCTGCATCTAACGTAGTTTGCCGAAGCCTCGCGCCACAGTTTGTTTCGTTGAATGATTTGCTGGTATCAGCTGTGTGTGTGCTGCATTTAGGTGAAATTTAAGACTTTAAGTACTCAGCTGATAAGAAAATTCAGCTTTGCAGTGGCTACAAATAACTTTGGTTCTGTCGACTACGTCATCTGGAAGCACTTTAAAATGAAAATGGCCGTGTAAAGGTTCCGTGCCCTTCTCCTTGATGGTTCGTTTATCCATCAATTCAGCAGTCAGTGACAGACTTGCAAAACAAAAGGCTGTGAGCAACAGACAATAACAATACAAAAAAAACCTGTGTTAATGTGCGATTAAAAAAAAATGTCGGCGTTAATGCGATAACCCTAAAAAGAACTTGTGGAGAAAATTTTATTAAGGACTTGGGTTTGACCCTAAGAATGTAAGGTTGGGGTCAAAGGTCATGTTTTTTTGACATGGACACACATGGTTGTGGTTCCATGTTGATGTCTTTTTCAGTTTGAGATAACATGATGCACCGACATTTTCCTCTACTATAACGGTAAATATTGTGTCATGAAATACCTGAAATAAAGTCAACCTCTGCACTGAGGAGCCCAACAGGTCTTTTATATGTGCAAGTGAAAATCACAATGCATGAAATCAAATCAAATCATGTGCTACCTGTGTGCAAAATGCCACTAAAATCCAGCAGCCACTTTAGCAAGAGTTGTGCATTCGAGATTCAAGGACAGATGGATGGACAGACGGAGAAGATGTTCCATCCAGTGGTGGCTTCAAGCATGCCGGTAAACACAAGTGACACCAGACATCACGTGACCCAGGAGATGGTTGGTCTCCAAGGAGGATCAACCAGACAAAGCAACAGGTTTTAAATCCCGCATGATGGCACAGATCCCCCCCCCACACACTGTCCAGGAGGTACAGGATGCAAACAAACATCACTGTTGTTCTGCCCCAGCTGGACTTAAAAAACAGCATATTGTTTGGATGTGTGTGTGTGTGTGTGTGTGTCTCTCCATGTGAACACTAGTGAGTGCTGTTGGCGTTCGACCCTGAGGCTGACATCAACCGTGCACTGGCTGCATCAGTGGACTTCATTAAAGCCAACAGCCGGGGCTTCACTCACGTGGCAAATTTGTTCCATTGTTCATTAACCTCAGTTCATTTAACCTCAGACCGGCTGACCAACAGGGTTGGGCTACTGCCTCTCCCAAAGTCACCAACTTCAACTAAATGGGACACGCTTTTATTAATGTATATGAGCTCCAACATTGACATGACATTCGTGCAGTATACGTACCCCCTCCAGCACAACCACAGCATTTTGCTACTGACCACTTACAGCCATCAGTCAGGACTTAACACCCGAGTTCACCCAGCCAGCTGGACAAATTTTCTATTAAAAGCCAAGCACATTATAGACCCCGACCAATATGGATGTTTTGGGGGCTGATACGATACCGATATTAGGGAATTTAAAAAAAATTACGATACCAACAAATGTATACAGAATGCCAGTGATTCCTAACATTTTGTTATCAAAACCTTATGACAAAGAAATGTAATTGAAGCTTGATGCTTTACAGTTTAAATATGTGATTTATTATAAATAACTATAAATATAACCAACCAAGCAAACCCCCTCATGCTACCTTCACTGAGATTGTGTCATATCACTCAGCATTTGCATAAAATAGACTTCACATCTATTTTGGCCCCACCTAGCTGGTGGCATAGCAACCACTTGTTTCTTGTCACTGTAAAATGCCCACTCTGATTGAAAATGAATCGCAGCAATTTGCTTTGCCTCCGTCTCTTTGACCTAATGAGACCAAGGGGTGGTGGGATCCCAGCCATGCTTGACAGCATTGTAAACAATGAGCTTAGTTTGTCCAGAGTGGCTGCTGCTGGACAAACTATGACCCCATAATTGATCCCGCACAAGTTTGGATTATACTTGTCACATGGATCAGCCGATCTTTGCAAAATTCTATGAGCACATGCAGAACAAATAGGAAACGTTTTTCTGATTAAAATTAGAAAAATGGTGCACAAAAATAAATGACCCCACTCCGTCGCTTGAGGTTTATGTTTGTATAGTGGGATTAACTGGTTACTGTATCTGTTTATTACCAGAACAATACTACCTGAACAGCACATCTTATGGACCATTTGGACAAGCGCTTCCACACCAGCAGAGCAACTCGAGTATAGTGGGACTCAACAAATATAGTTCCCTCAAGGCTGTAGGTAAGTCAAACACACATTCTTCCAAACACTCCAAACTGTGCCGACTCTACGTGACACAGCAACGTTTAAAGTACAGACGACAGGAGAAACCCACACGCTGCTCATAAACCAGACTTTGGAATGACTGCTAAATGGCTGTTACAGTGATTGATGGGAAATTGGACTTTTGTATATTTTCATAAATATCTGTAATTTTACAGTCGCGTCATCGTTATTCACTGCAGATTGTGTGAAATTGCTCTTTCAAATTTGATTTTGCACATTTAGGAAGGAAGAAAGTTAGTGACAAGCTGCTTTAACATAGAAATGAAAAACTGGAATTCTTCTATCCATTTGAAAATTTTTATTCCTCTCACACTCTTAGGGCGGTGCCCCACTGCCCATTTTTGGTTCCAATTTCCATCCTGATTTAATAATTCAGGAAATCCAGCCAGATTTCTTTTTAAACAGTAGGGAAAAATCATAACTAATTATTGCCAAATACACAACTCCTATTACATTATTGTTACTTTTGTATTTTTCTCCCCACACTATTCCAAAAAGCTAAAATGTCTCTTAACAACTCAAAACTGCCTCAGTTGAAGATGCAACATGCTTTTCATGGGTTTCAAGTATCAGAAGAACAGTAGCTCCTGATTACTGCATATTGTACCCAAATCAACATCAATCAACATTTATTTATAAAGCGCTTTACAGCACCGACTGGTGTCCAAAGTGCTTAACATTATGTTAACTTTCAAATGTTCACTTTCAACTACTTTATTCAACATTGCCCCAATCTTGCACCAGTGACATCAGATTATTGACATTTTGTGGATCAAGATGGATCTTAAGATGACTAACAAAATTTTAAAACTTTCCCGATTGCTCACATTACTTTTGCCAACGATTATACCTGATTTTAGGCCCCAATTGGGTATTCTGGGTTTTTTCTTTTTTTTAAGACACAAACATAGACAATTGGGCATCAAAAATTGGCAATGGGACGCTGAAATTAGAGGATAGAGATTTGCCAATTCCTTTCAAATATTCCCAAAGGTAACTCATGGTGGGAACACCCCCTAGGGTAGTACTCTGAGCTGTACTCTGGATAGTGTGGAAACTCTAATCTACAACTGCAGCAGTAAAATGCTGGTACTTTTAATAAAAACTTGATTCCTTATTTTTGCTTCTAGAAAACGAATGTTGTAATCTGTGTCTCTAACTACCATCCTTTTGGACATGATCAGACTGTGACAAATCAAAAATCACTAAAGTATAAATGACTTTAATATAGAACAGCTTGGCTTCACTGTCCTAAAGGTTACTTTGCTGGTGCCATGATGGTATCACCGTTTCTTTCCTCTTTGTAGCAGACAGCGCCAATCGTAGCTACTACAAGAGTTTCCCGCTCATGGACTTCTCCCAATACCAGCCTGTGGCGCCTCCCACCTTGCCGCCTGTGCCACAGCAGCCCAAAGAGACGTCCTACATCCACCAGCCTGTGCCAACGCACCACGACGTCCACAATCCTTTGTCCATTTCTATCCCGTCCAGCCATTTGGAGCAGGCGTGCCTCCCGAAAACAACCACACACCTGCAGCTCTCCAACTCAGCCTTCAAAGCCTGGGAGCCAGCAAGCCGTTACGTCCAAAGACAGACCTCCGCCCCGGGTCACACCACTGGCTCCATGCACGGTTCAACTCGGAGACACGATTACCAGAGCAGGAGGCAGCAGAGCATGGAGAACATACCTGATCTTTTCAGTCAATCCTACACAGGTGCGTACGGAGGAGAAGCAGGAGGCGGGACTGCGCCGGTGCAACACCTAGCTCAACTGTCCTACCACCACAGCAGGAAGAAGAGCTACTCCACCCACAGTGCAACTGAGGTGACCGTCTGAGACCTCACATTCAGTGATGGAGGCGTGCTCTACCTGCACCCCAGGAGCAATTTGGGATTGGGTGTTTTGCTCAAGAGCACTTCCGACAGACAGGAATACACAGAGATCAAACATTCAGTGCTTGGGTTACACAACAGCCTGCTCCCACATCTTAGCCCCGGGTCACGCCATCAAACTCGAATACAGTCAATTCCAGAATTTGGGAAAGTCGGACCAAGAGGTGACGGGCATTAAATGATCAAAGAAAAGCATACATTCTCACATTTAAAAAAAAAAAAAAAATGGAAGAGCTGCCCGATCCTGCTCAAAACCTCAAACTGAACCACCAGGTAAACAGAACAGTGTGACCTCATAAACCTGGTTATACAAACCCAAGTAAACTTCCTGAACCTTAAAGTTATTTCAATAAAGAAACTCTTAACAGTTAATCTCAAACTACAAACAAACAACTTGCCCAGTGGCCACATCTGTTTCCACGCATGTGAGCAGGTGGAGTCCATCGGTCAGAAATCATGACTGCACATCTTAAAGGACAAGTTCACCGTTTCCTAGGCTACCACCAAACCATGTAGCCTGTAAAATACAGTGAGTGAATAAATAATGGTCCAAATAAACAAACATCTCCTATTTAACATAATAATAAATTGTATCACCTTGTAAGTCTCCAGTTTAAAAGGGCATATGATGCAGTGAAACTGTTTAAAATTTGGCTAACTGATCCACCAGATTAATAGAAAAATCAATTTTGTTACACTCCTTGATGATGCCATATTACCATTTGCCGCCTGGACGTGTCTGGGTTTACTGTCAAAGTCAAACTCACCAGTCCTCAACGTTACTGTGTTAATGTTACGATATCCGCTACAAATAGTGGTACACTGCACATCTGGAAACGTGTCTCTACAAATCAGATTGGGGCCACTTGCTTACAGTAACCGGCCATTTTATTAGGTACACTACCCACTTTTGCCTTTCGAACTGCCTTAATTCTTCATGTCATGGATTCAACAAGGTGTTGGAAACATTCCTCAGAGATGTTGGTCCATACTGACATAATACCATCACACAGTTGCCCATTCAACCAGTCTGTCCATTCTCCTTTGACCTCTGACATCAACAAGGCATTTTCGTCCACACAACTGCTGCTCACTGGATATCTTCTCTTTTGTGGACCATCCTCTGTAAACCCTAGAGATGGTTGTGTGTGAAAATCCCAGTAGATCAGCAGTTTCTGAAATACTCAGACCAGCCCGTCTGGCTCCAACAGCCATGCCACGTTCAAAGTCACTTAAAGACCCTTTCTGATGCCCAGTTTCAACTTCAGCAAGTCATCTTCATCATGTCCTCATGACTAAAGGCATTGCGTTGCTGCCATGTGATTGGCTGATTAACTATTTGTAGTACACTCAACAAAAATATAAACGCAACACTTTTGGTTTTGCTCCCATTTTGTATGAGATGAACTCAAAGATCTAAAACTTTTTCCACATACACAATATCACCATTTCACTCAAATATTGTTCACAAACCAGTCTAAATCTGTGATAATGAGCACTTCTCCTTTGCTGAGATAATCCATCCCACCTCACAGGTGTGCCATACCAAGATGCTGATTAGACACCATGATTAGTGCACAGGTGTGCCTTAGACTGTCCACAATAAAAGGCCACTCTGAAAGGTGCAGTTTTGTTTTATTGGGGGGGGATACCAGTCAGTATCTGGTGTGACCACCATTTGCCTCATGCAGTGCAACACATCTCCTTTGCATAGAGTTGATCAGGTTGTCAATTGTGGCCTGTGGAATGTTGGTCCACTCCTCTTCAATGGCTGTGCGAAGTTTGCTGGATATTGGCAGGAACTGGTACACGCTGTCGTATACGCCGGTCCAGAGCATCCCAAACATGCTCAATGGGTGACATGTCCGGTGAGTATGCCGGCCATGCAAGAACTGGGACATTTTCAGCTTCCAAGAATTGTGTACAGATCCTTGCAACATGGGACCGTGCATTATCCTGCTGCAACATGAGGTGATGTTCTTGGATGTATGGCACAACAATGGGCCTCAGGATCTCATCACGGTATCTCTGTGCATTCAAAATGCCATCAATAAAATGCACCTGTGTTCTTCGTCCAGAACAGACGCCTGCCCATACCATAACCCCACCGCCACCATGGGCCACTCGATCCACATTCGATTGACATCAGAAAACCGCTCACCCACACGACGCCACACACACTGTCTGCCATCTGCCCGGGACAGTGTGAACCGGGATTCATCCGTGAACACCTCTCCAACGTGCCAAACGCCAGCAAATGTGAACATTTGCCCACTCAAGTCGGTTACGACGACAAACTGGAGTCAGGTCGAGACCCCGATGAGGACGACGAGCATGCAGATGAGCTTCCCTGAGACGGTTTCTGACAGTTTGTGCAGAAATTCTTTGGTTATGCAAACCGATTGTTTCAGCAGCTGTCCGAGTGGCTGGTCTCAGACGATCTTGGAGGTGAACATGCTGGATGTGGAGGTCCTGGGCTGGTGTGGTTGCACGTGGTCTGCCGTTGTGAGGCTGGTTGGATGTACTGCCAAATTCTCTGAAATGCCTTTGGAGACGGCTTATGGTAGATAAATGAACATTCAATACACGAGCAACAACTCTGGTTGACATTCCTGCTGTCAGCATGCCAATTGCACGCTCCCTCAAATCTTGCGACATCTGTGGCATTGTGCTGTGTGATAAAACTGCACCTTTCAGAGTGGCCTTTTATTGTGGGCAGTCTAAGGCACACCTGTGCACTAATCATGGTGTCTAATCAGCATCTTGATATGGCACACCTGTGAGGTGGGATGGATTATCTCAGCAAAGGAGAAGTACTCACTATCACAGATTTAGACTGGTTTGTAAACAATATTTGAGTGAAATGGTGATATTGTGTATGTGGAAAAAGTTTTAGATCTTTGAGTTCATCTCATACAAAATGGGAGCAAAACCAAAAGTGTTGCGTTTATATTTTTGTTGAGTGTAACAAGCAATTGAACAGGTGTACCTAATAAAATGGCCGGTGAGTGTACGTCACCCTAGATCTGAACATGAGCTGTGCAGCTGCTGTGATGGCCAGAATAATTAGAAACCTCTTACATACATAAGTGAACTGTCCAAACTAAAAAGTATTTAAAAAAAAAAAATAAAAAATAAAAAAAAAAACACCTCAGGAAGGGCATCAACATGCAGATCCACCTTGGATTTGCTGTGGCAACGCCGAGTGCAAACAAGGGAGCAGCCGAAGGGACTTACTTACTTGCAGACCCGGAGCGTTAGAGAGATTCCACGTGTCCACTGAAAGAAGGACACAGAGTAGAGACGCTGCTGCTCCGAGCGTGCAACAGTTAACGTCACACTTTCGCAGCTTCTGCTGGAGAAAACATTCATGGCTGCAACACCTTCAGGGTGTGCACAACAAAGGAGTGTTACTGATGAACACACGTGCCCAGACAACACTCCAAAATATACATGTGGTTAAAGCGTGACGTGGTTGTTCTTTGTAGTGAGTCTGGTCAGAGCACAAACAAGATTTAAAGGATAAAACACAAAACACGGTCGCACAATGCTCCACCTCCCTTTACATAAAGCACCAATTAACAGCGTGTTGCTGAAGGAGAGAAATGTGCTCGTGTTAAATGCAGCCCCATATCGACTACAATTTAAGAGTACTTAATGTTGCAAGATCGGAACCAGCAACCAACTGCGTTACCATCATTTTTGACAACACAGTCATGGAGACATTCATGGGGTTGTTTCTTAAGCTCAGTCACCTGAACTCAACAATGAGGCTACAGCGACATCTTGTGGACGTCAGTTTCATTACATGACTAGAAACTGCTGGCAGGAATAATACTGTAATTATCATTAATGTGTCCCTCCACCTTCTGTAACAACTGTAAATGTATGACGCAGCTTCACTGACAACAGATTACAGCAGCTACATGGCACACAAAACATGCAGCCCCATCTCATCAATGACTGTGGAAATTTACATGTTCTCTTCAGGCAGTCATCTTTATAAATCTCATTGAAACGGCACCAAACAAAAGTTCCAGCATCATCACCTTGCCCAATGCAGATTCGAGATTCATCACTGAATATGACTTTCATCCAGTCATCTACAGTCCACAATTGCTTTTCCTTAGCCCATTGTAACCTTGTTTTTTTCTGTTTAGGTGTTAATGATGGCTTTCGTTTAGCTTTTCTGTATGTAAATCCCATTTCCTTTAGGCGGTTTCTTATAGTTCGGTCACAGACGTTGACTCCAGTTTCCTCCCATTCGTTCATTTGTTTTGTTGTGCATTTTCGATTTTTCAGACATATTGCTTTAAGTTTTCTGTCTTGACGCTTTGATGTCTTCCTTGGTCTACCAGTATGTTTGCCTTTAACAACCTTCCCATGTTGTTTGTATTTGGTCCAGAGTTTAGACACAGCTGACCGTGAACAACCAACATCTTTTGCAACATTGCGTGATGATTTACCCTCTTTTAAGAGTTTGATCATCCTCTCCATTGTTTCAATTGACACCTCTCGTGTTGGAGCCATGATTCATGTCAGTCCACTTGGTGCAACAGCTCTCCAAGGTGTGATCACTCCTTTTTAGATGCATACTAACGAGCAGATCTGATTTGATGCAGGTGTTAGTTTTGGGGATGAAAATTTACAGGGTGATTCCATAATTTATTCCTCAGAATTGAGTGAGTCCATATTTTTTTTCCCCTCTGCTTGGTCTAAAAAGTAACCGTTACTGACTGCCACAATTATTTTTCCTTGATTTCTTATAGTGTTTCTTAAAGCCAGAATGTTGCCATTTGAAATGACTTTAGTTTTGTGTCATGTCTGTGATCTGCTTTTTTTTCCTACAAAATTAAACAACTGAATGAACATCCTCCGAGGCCGGTGATTCCATAATTATTGCCAGGGGTTGTAGTAGACTAGAAGAAAATTAGTTGATGATAACTACTAGTCATCCCAATCTTGGTAAAGAACTTGAAAATAATTGTACGATTCACACATACACTTGTGAAGCTACGGCCTCAGTGCAGGAGGTAAGAATTACGCAATCCTTTTTCTGGAACCAATCCACTAGTTGTGGCATGCACTTTCCCCACTTCCCTAGAATTGTAGTTTCCTTGACCAGTCTTGGATTTAGTTTCAAGCTCTGTTTCAAAGTACGTCATCTGTAAGCGACTACAATTTAAGAGTACTTAATGTTGCAAGATCGGAACCAGCAACCAACTGCGTTACCATCATTTTTGACAACACAGTCATGGAGACATTCATGGGGTTGTTTCTTAAGCTGAGTCACCTGAGCTCAACAATGAGGCTACAGCGACATCTTGTGGACGTCAGTTTCATTATATGACTAGAAACTGCTGGCAGGAATAATACTGTAATTATCGTTAATGTGTCCCTCCACCTTCTGTAACAACTGTAAATGTATGACGCAGCTTCACTGACAACAGATTACAGCAGCTACATGGCACACAAAATATTTTAAAACTTATTTAAAAGAAGGGACAAATTGTAAACACCAAGGAAAATTAAAATGGAAAAGTCTCCAGTCTGCAAAGCTGGTGTGTCAACTTGTATTTAAGAAATTTGGAACCAGCTTGATGGAGAATAGCTTGTTTTCTCCCATTAGTGAGAAGTCATCAAAGAATTCAAACCATCATAAACCCAAGTAGGAGTAACGACGTACTATGTGTAGTTCTTCTTGTGGTGGATTCTCCTCTATTTGATGTGGAAAACAACATCATTGATTCAAATAATCATACACCCCGTTTCTTCACAAAGCCAGAACATTCAGATGTTGAACAAAATGTTTCATATCTGTGATTTGTTTGCCATTCCTCTATATGCATGTACTGTTAAAATGTAATTAATTATCCACACACATTAAAGAATAATTTTTTTAATGTCACAACATGAGTCAAACAAATAAAACATTGCACAAATGCAGGAGTTAAAGTCAGTGTTTAAAAACACACCCGCAGCTCTTTTCTTGGATAACCAGTGCTCAGTTAACATACACCGCTTGAAGGAGATTTAAGCCCCACTATGTTCGCCTCAGCAAAAAACAAGTCATCCTGAATTAAAAAATAAAAAATAAAAATCACAGAATAGTACAACCTTGGATGCATCCGACTTCGATACCCAATAAAAAGGGATTCAATAAAATAAAAGTGCATTTAAAATAACTTTAAAGCTTCAAGAAAACTATTGAGTCACTTATTCACTCATATTCCGCTCTTACGCAACAATCAAACATGTTCCTTTAAAAAAAGGTATTAACAGTCACACAACAATGGAGGCACATGGCAATTTGTATGTTGTGATTTAAATAAATTTTATTTGCCTTAGCTATGTCAATAAAAAGCAGAAACTTACAACAATCCTACACAAATGTTGCATCTACAATAATTTCTCATGTAAATGTGAAATAAGGTCTGAAACAATAAATGTTGATTGATCTACTTCTACTACTACTATTGTTCTCATTATTATATTAAGTGGCTGCAAATAATTTTATTTAAACTTGAAACTGAAATTCAGATAAATTTTATTGTTTGTCAAAACAAAAACAGAATATCTTCATGTAAAGATATGCCCTTTGGCACTGAAAAACAAATAATTTTTGCAAAAAATAAATGAGGAAAACAATGGTTGGTTGTGAATGCAAAAAGAATTTCAGCTTTTATTTATTTATTGCCATTTTCTGAAGAAGAGCGATTAACTGAATTCCTACAACCACCTTGTATGCATTGATTGTCTATGAAAATGGTAAATGGACTGCATTTATATCACGCTTTTCCATATGCATCAGAAGCTCAAAGCGCTTTACAATTATGCCTCACATTCACCCATTCATACAAACACACTCACACACCAATGTCAGGGTGCTGCCATGCAAGGTGTTCACTACACATCGGGAGCAACTAGGGATTAAGGACCTTGCCCAAGGGCCCTTAGTGATTATCCAGTCTGGCTGGGTTTTGAACTGAGGATCCTCTCTCTCTGGTCTGAAGCCCAACACTTAACCACTAGACCATCACCTCCCTGCATCAAAATGTGGATTTTGATGTAGACCTGGTGCCAAATATTAAAAAGACGAGTGTGGGGTCATCACATTCTCTGGATTTTTTCTACTGTCCATCCAATCATTATAAATTCTATTAACACACATTCTATGAGCTGCAATGTCAAAAACACTAGAAATATCAAAGTTGAATTACTATAAACAGACTGACATCTCAGGAGCTATGACATGTAGTGGAAACTAAAATGGAACATGTGCTTGCAGATATTCAGGAAGCCTGAGTGAATGAAGACGGTAAATGATAAAACAACAGCTTCCTGTAAGAGGCATTACAATCGACTCTGGTGCACGGACTCCTGAGCGGTGAGGCAACAGCCGTTTTCAGGGTGGAATGTTAAGCAACTCAAAATGTTACTGGAGTAGGTTAAATAGTTTTAGACATTTGGACAAATCTTGACTTCTGGATAAAACCCACTGTGGTCACAAGAGACTCGGAGTACCACATTTTGAATTTTATAATTTTACTCTGCAATTATTACAGGTTGAGTTCAACTAGCACATTTTCTCTCTTCACAAACATTAGCCTCAACCAATCCAAACCACAGAGTCTTATCGGAGGACTGGCGACCCCACGTCACCACACCACGTCCTGGTTCTCAGATGGAAACCATCCAGGCAGAAAACCCAACCATCCCTGATTAGACTAATCACAAAAGAAATGAGGAAAAAGGCCATTTATGAATTTAAGAATTGTAGCTCAAACTAGTTGTCCTGCATCATTCAGGCTAGTAGCCAATAGGAAAACTGCTTTTTTAAACGTTGATGACATTTGCATGTTAAGGACACACCCATGCTAGCCACAGACAAACACTTGATATAAAACACAGCTTTAGTCTAGTATTTGCTCAATTTGGAGGATGTCCATACTGAAGTTGTGATGCCTCATTCTTCCATCACACACTAAAACAAAATAATCCAATCAGATGATCAAAGCAACATCATAGAAGAATTTACTAACTTCAATTTCAAAAAAATCTCTCAAGACTACTAGTGCTGGAAAGGATCATTTACAATCTGGAAACACTATTTAAACAAGTTAAGAGGATAAATACAATAAATATAATGAAGAAAGTGCCTTCAGTTTGTGAATCCACAGAAGCTCTACTTATCACCTCAGCACACAAATCTTTGTAGCGTTTTTTTTTTTTTACTTCATTGGCCACTGAGACTTGTGTGCCCAAAACAACTGATATATAGAATCTGTAGATACTGAACTGGAAAGAAGAAAAAGCACATGATGGCTAGTTAACTGTAAAAATGACCTAGATCAAGTTATCAGCTTCTGGTACAGGTGTTACCACTTCAGTGATTAATTTTTAAACTCTCCCCTCAACTGTTAAAACACCGCATGTCCATGAATGTGTCTAACTCTGTCTATCGCGGCCCATTCATGTTGTTGTCTCCAGGATTTATGGCAACGGACTCCAGTAAGGGAAGGAGTGCCTGGCCAAAAGGCCTAAAGAGGAAACACAGCAGACACTATGGTTACATCGAAATAAAAATGCCTAAAAAGAAAATATTTGATCTAGGCAACTGGAATAAAAAAAAATACACAAAAAGAGGATCCCCCCCCCCCCCCAAAAAAGTAAATAAATAAATAAATAGATGTCACAAAAATTAATGGATATTTGGTCTTATGTTTCATTATTTCATCTGTGTTATTTTTTTACTACTATCATTATAAAATATGGCAGGGGTTCTAGTTGGTGTGATTTGTCACAGTGTCAACAGTCAATTCTGAACTGTTTTTGAACAGATAGACACCAGAATTACGAGGACGTTCCAGCATATTTGGTTTAGTTTGGCAATATAACAATACATTTTGAGATATAATTTTCTGGTATGAATGAGATGCTGAAAACTATGAATATAAATGAGAAGAACGCAAACTAAAATGAATAAACTGATGTGACTCACGTAGCTAGTACTTCAGATGGAAGGTCTGTAATATACGAAGGGATCTTCTTGCCTGTCAGGAACTGAGCCACCTCATTGCTGAAGGTGTTGCAGTTGTGCGCAAACAGGTTGTACTTGTCACCTCTGTGCACCAAGAGAAAGAGTTTTAGTTTGGGGTTGTATTGTATGTATGTAATATTTTTCTTATCTCTTACAACATAAACAGAGGCTTTACCTGTAGGTGGATTCTGCCAGTGAAGACAGGTACTCCATAAAAAGCTCTGCAGGTACCTCAGTGGAACCCAGATCCACTATGGAGTCAGGTTCACCCAAGACGGTACCACCCTAGGACACAAACACTTCTTGATCCTTCACTTTCCATGTATTTTTACAATTGTGTGAAATTAAATAAAATGTTAACAAAGCCTGATTCTTACAGGTGGACAGTTGATGATGCTCTCTTCCCCACCACCTGCATAGAAAAACTCCTTCCCATGGACCACAATACCAGTGTGCCTGGAAGGCAACCAAACAACTGAGAACACATCAGCATATTTAACAGAATTTTTCACAAGACTTTTATATAGCAAATATGTCAGTGAAAGCCTCTACTCACCAGATCCCATCAAGATGTTTTCCTGTGGAAATGAAAAACAGAGTTCATTCAGTTTATTCCAATGTAATCAATGAATTAACTGTTAAAGCACAGACTACTCATTACTTAAACATACATCTCACATTTGAGCATACCCAGACAGTGTATATAAATGACTTAAATTTTTTTACATCATGTATAGCCAGAGTTCACAGCGTAGACAGGTCTCAACGCCAAAACATTACATATAAATTACTTATGACTACTTTACTACAGGTTAATAATTATTAATAAGCACATTTTTACTACAGTTACTTTCTGGTGTTAACAAAATATGATTCAAACCCCATGCTAGGATATATTATTTAATCATATTTACAATGTAGCCTATATATTTATTATTCTGATTGAATTTCCTTTCAATATATTGTTTTCTTGTTAGTACTAGAATTAATCTCCGTGTAATCCTTGAAAACTGACAATTTTTAAATACATTTTACAATATTCTACATTTCTGTATTTATGTTTAACACTTTTTTAGTACATAACTCCATTTCGTTTAGATATTATTTTCATTTACTCTATTTTGAAATGTGAAGACTAATTTTTGAAAACAAAATAAATAAATCTAAACTTTTGACAAGTACCTTATCAAGTTAAGTTAGCAAGCAAACAGCAGAGTCATCGTTCAGGCCTGATTAGCATCCCCGCGCTTTCCTGCGCTCTCTGCCCAAGCGGGTGCACTGTCTGCCGTTTGAATGATGCTAAACAACTAGAGCTAGTGCACCTGCTCAACAACTCACCAAGCATTACAGGACCCAGCTGGCGGGCCATTCCTTTGGAAATGTCGTAAATGTACAGTTTCACAGGATATACGCCCATTTGCTCCATGATTCAGCGAAGTTTATGCAAAGTGAAAACAGTTAACCAGAGTGAAGGCTTTAGCAGGCTAGTCGGCTAACAACCTGTCGAAATACACCTAAAAAAAGGCTAGTGCACTAAAAGAGCTGCTAACAAACAAATGATAATTAACTGAAAAAGCAATTATATTCTCTGAACAATGACTTCTTCGATTCAACTAAATATTAATGAACGTAAACTCGCAAGTAACAGCTGGGGATTGTTTAATGGAAACAGTTGACATATCTGAGCAAAGATACTTCACTATGAGAAAGTGAACTCAAGCATGTGAAAATCAAGATTTTGCAGCTAAGTCACTCACATTTCTGTTCTTTACACATGAATACAAACATGGGTTTATGGAATGAAAATGTTGGGACGAGCTATAACGAAAAGGCCCACAGAACAAATATAAAAATAGTGAGCAATTTTAGGATGTGCTTGTGAGTTGTAACTCTTGTCGAGTCACAATACTCTTTGTCGTTATTCGCAAACGATTCACGCCTCCCGTATTACTATAGGTCAATATGTTTGATTGACAGATAGCTGCCCACTTAACGACAGGCTCCTCCTAAAATTGAGACTTGAAACATCCGGACGGTTGCTGTCGTTTTTGCGGCGTCTCTGAATCTGTTCTTTATGTGTTATTACAATGCCCTTTGTATGTAGAGGATAGAAGGATCATGTTTAGTGAATTGACAGATTTGGTTATAGTACCTTTTCCTTAAGGACAATACTAGGACATGGGGTGCTTTCTCTGCTCAATAAAGTTTTAATACGTGTTATATGTCTTATGAGCTGAGGGGGGGCAGCATTGCACTGAACGTGCCTAGACTGCCGACAACCAAGAAGAAGAAGTAGAACTTGAGAGCTCAGCAGAGTAGTACGGCAAGTTCCGTATTCTTTATTTTTCTATATATTTTAGACGTATTTAGTCACATGGCCAGTTGACCGATATAAGAAGATGCATCTGTCCAATCATGCTGTCAACGAAGCAAGCAAAAAGAAAAGAAAAAGCTATTGAAGCTAACAGAAGGCGAAGCACGCTACCTAGCATAATGCTGTAATTCAGCAATAGAGCTAATAATTAATGTTTGTGGTGAATTCTGCTGTTTGTACAGTTAATGTTTCTGCAATTTCGTACTTTCGTTACCTTTTGCCAAGTTGTGCCTCAGGGGCGTAATCAACAATACGCGACGGGGTGGGGGGCTTGTGCATTATAAAAACACCAACTTCTAGTTTGAACTCGTATAAAATTGAAAATAACTATTTAGAGATGGCGGGTTATCCAAACAAATGTTTCCATTAAAAAAAAACAAAAACATTTTAATATTAAAGATGCACTACCATTTATGTTTAGAAACAACTTTCTTGACATTTCTAAATAAAAATTATAAATAACACTTAAGTTTATGTATTTTATGTAGTTAATAAATGTTTACACAACATTGTTAAACTTGAGTATTTCCAAGCTATTGAACACTAGTATATATTTAAAATATATATATACCCTATTGGGTACGTCAACAAATACTGAAAACTAAAGGCCTGAGATTGGATAGGGACCAAAAAAAAAAAAAAACACTTGATCAGGACATCCCTAATTGAATGGAAATCTATGTTCTCCAAGATGCTAGCGTAGGTATTTTAAATTTTTATGTACATATAAAATGTTTTTCTAGAGATGGAGAGTAAACGGATGCTTTATCTGTCAAACAGGATTAATCCGTCAATGTTGTGTTGTATTGTTCTGCACAGTTTGCAAACTGGGGCCAAGTGGGAATCCCCCCCCCCCCCCTCCCTCTTAACTCCTGTCTTGAATATGATTTCTATTTCTAGAAGTGTTTGGAACTTTGCCAATTATTTTATTTTAAATAATTTGTGGTTAGGATTAGAATAAGAGCATTTCTTAGGGTATAATTGTCGCTCACTTCCAAAATCTGACGCAGTAGCACAACTCTGATATGGTCCAGGGCCCATTCTGGAATAGTTTAGATTAGTTATTTCCATTTTACTGTCACCGCTTACAACAATTTGCAAACTGCTGAATGTTTCATGTATCATTTTGATATTTTTCACAGAACCATAAGGAGCTCTGATGGCAGACTGGAACGCCTATTACCGCCACGACAATGAGGAGGAAGAGCAGGAAGAAGGAGATCAGTATGGAGGTGAAGAGAGTGGACAGTCATTTCTCCTTCTGAATGATGTTATTTGATGGCTTTAGTTTGAGTTTAGTCATTTATTGCCGGATGTTTGATTGAAGGGAACTTATTAAAATTTTACTTATATGCAGTTCCATTTCCCACAATGACCTTCATATAACGCTTGAAGTACTTTGGCTAGATCAAAAAGACACAACAAACCAAACTCTTTGTCTTTCTCAGGAGACTATAAGGTCACGGGGAGAGACAGTCTGGTCTTTCTGGTTGATGCCTCCAAGGAAATGCTCATCAAAGGAGAAGATGGAGAGCCTTCTAACTTTGACAAGACCATGCAAGTACGAGAGCTCTTATAGGTTAAAAGGATTAAAAAATACACCAATTTATTGCTATTTTTTTTAAAGCTGTACAATTAATAATTGTTTTTAATGTTAAAATTGACCATGTCTGTGTTCCGTCTTTCCAGGTGGTGCGCAGCGTCTACACCAGTAAGATCGTCAGTAGCTACAGGGACCTGATGGCTTTGGTTTTCTACGGCACAGAACAGAGCAAGAATCCCAGGAACTCTTTCAAGCATGTATATGTGTACCACGACCTCGATGAACCTGGTATTATGTCACACGTACAAATCAGTTCATATCAGTATTATTATTATTTTATAATACATTTACATTGTTTCCTCCCCCACTCTGCATGTAGGCCACAGTGTTTGGACCCGCTGATCATTTTCCTGCTTTTTCAGAGACACTCCTGTAGAGCTGCATTAAATACGTCGCAGTACTTTTCACACATCATCCTATCAAATTTAGAAAAACTATTTCCTTTAAAACATTTAATACGAACTTGTACTCCTCCTGGTGATTGGTTGATGGTTATAAAAAAAATCTTAAAAATACAGAAATATGGGTGTAAAACTGCAGATTAATTTAGTATGCATTGTTGCATGTGATGGAAAACATGGGGGGTGGGGTCACTTCAGTTGAGGATAAATGATGTTACTGATCAATTAAAAGGTAACTTCATTTTTTTTTTCTTCTTTTTTTTTTACAGCCTTAAATCATATTAAAATATTGTAAGCAATCAAGCCTCCTTGGCTTGAAGCAATCAAGGTGATCAGAACAAGCCTCTTGTTCTGATCGCCTTTGTGATTGTGTCATAGGAGAGAAATGCAGTTAAGAAAAAAATCTGCTGAAAGGGAAAGACATTTTTCTGACCCACTTAGACCTTTTAAGGGTCACGGGGGGCGGAGCCTATCTCATCAGTCAGTGGGAAAGGCATGGTACATCCTCATGGATGCTTATTCACCGTCTTTGGACGGATTTCTGTCTTTGCAAAATCTCGCTGTCTAAAAGAACTAGCAAAACATTAATTTTTATTTCCTCAAATCCATACATGTCAACCTATACAGATTGTCCGTAAATTATACAGATTTTTCCGAGTTTCAGAGTCATACGGACGTATGAATAAAGTCTTACGGATATTCAGGGTTTGGTCTGCAGCAGCTCTGTAATCAACCGTTTCTGCAGCGCGACTCCACTTTGATGCGTGAGCCATTGAAGCAATGCTTCGAACCACTGGCTCGCGGTTCTTTGATTCGTTGCTCTTCAGAAGCGGTAAGTCCACTTCTTAACTCCTCTCAAAGCCATTAAAATATCGTGAGTCGCTTTTGTGTGGATTAAAGTCACTAACTGGGACTCTTGTCATGTTGTAGTCAAGAAACGAGAATCGTCCTGCGTTC
Source organism: Thalassophryne amazonica (assembly GCF_902500255.1). Classification (NCBI taxonomy): domain Eukaryota; kingdom Metazoa; phylum Chordata; class Actinopteri; order Batrachoidiformes; family Batrachoididae; genus Thalassophryne; species Thalassophryne amazonica. The sequence goes on along the minus strand of NC_047120.1, from coordinate 66,624,619 downwards.
CGTTGACACAAAATTGCCACTTTAAATAAAATGACACCTCTTTCCAAACGCTGTAATACAGAAAATAAACTACAATCAACTAAAACATTTTTTTTCTTCCCAAAATGAGACATCCTGTGTTCTTTATGAATTAAACTGATGCTGACATACAGCACAGCCAGCTGTAAGAGCTCAGCTCAGGTGTATGGAAAGACATTCATGCCTAAATGTCTGATAGGAAATGCTTTTGACAAAAACTACAGATTTTGTTTATTTCTATTTTGTCCAGAGATCAAGGATCCACCATGTAGAGTTTATTATGTCCAAAGTTTAAGGATCCAGTGACAAATTTCATATTTATTTACTTTAAGACTCAATAAAATGTTGTTCAATTCAATTTCAATTTAATCGGCTTATAAAGCACCAAATCACAACAAAAGCCATCTCAAGGCACCTCACATAGAACAGTTCAACATAAAAAATTAAAATAAATACATAAAAATTAAAAAATTAAATTACATAATTAAAAACAGAAGTAAAGAATAAAACAGATAAAAATAAAAACTATTCATAAGAAAGAGAATAAAAATAGGCTTTAAGGCTTGACTTAAAGTATAGTAGGTATTTTAGATTGATATTCATGTTTTGTGCATCTATATTAATTTAGTCAGTGTGATATTCAAATATGATTTTACACAGGAGAGAAACCAGGATGTGGAACATTGGTTGATGTGTTTATACTGTGTTTATGTAGTTCTTTAAGAAGAAAATGTGACACTCTAGGTATAGAATGACTGATTAGATGCCATGTCAGTGTTCAGAGCAGACAAATAGGCTGACTGTATATGTATTTACTATAATAGTATGTATACATGGTAATGTCATCTGTGATGGCTACAAAAGTGAATTGATCCTAAGCAGAATCTCATCAGTATTATGTTGTTATCTATCTTTATCTAGTCTGAAAGCAATTATCTAGTCTCTAGTCTGAAAGCATTATGAAGTTAACTAGTTCTTTGAATGTTGAGATTTTAATTACCTAGTCTTTGAGCCAAATTAAAAACAAACTAAATCAATAAAGTTTTTTGCATGAGTTAGCTATATTTGTAAACTATTGTGTTGTTATATTCTGTATATACCCCTACAGGATGGTACAACATGCCATACTGCATGAGCTCACAAGAGAAATTTAACAGCTGTTTCAAGTCCAAATTAATCCAAATAATGCACCAAAATGCACCACAGGGCATTTAAAATTTCCAAAGGCGGTCAGAAAAAGGGGAGGTTGAGCGAATAGTTGCTGTCTTTTAATTTACCAAGACTTTGGATTGCTGTCTTTTTTTTTTCTTTTTTTTTTCATCCTAAGCGTCCATGCATCCTGCACAGCCCACCATTAGAATAATAATAATTGTACTGATAATTATATGATTATAGTTGGTGTTACAGCATTTAATCATAACTTGTAACATATATGCAGTACTGTGCAGACGTTTTAGGCATCCCAGAGTTATAAAAAAAGTAGCATTTGATGCCCCCCCCCCATTTTTGTTGGCATGGCAGCACAAAATCAGTTCCAATAAAAGTGATTATGTGAGTGTGAGCTGTATTTTTTTATTCCATAATAATAATAATTTATTTTTAAGTGTGCTGGCCAGTAGAATACCACACAAACACAATTGCAAATGATCATGTAATATTAAAATGATTGTAAAACACAAATGCTCAAAATAGTTCCCAAGGTCCTATGACATACTGTGGTGCGACTTACATACCAAAAAAAAAAAAAATCAGAAATACAATCCAATTTTCATATCGATTTTCATTAAAGTTGAAATTCATCACACATTTCATTCATTTATGAATTAATTTATCTGGTTTTCATAAATTTGAATGCTTTTACAGTGCATTAAATGTGCCTAAAACATTTGCACAGTGCTGTGTGTCTGGTGATGATGTTAAATTTAATCACCAGAACCGACAATAAAACTGACGCAGGGTAGAAAATGAATAATCGGAGCTGGTAATTTTTCTCATCAATCACTCACTCATCTTCAACTGCTTATCTGGGATCGGGTCGCGGGGGCAACAGCTCCAGCAGGGGACCCCAAACTTCCCTTTCATTTTGTACCAATTAATTAAAAATTATTAAGTTATTTTGAGCGTAAGGTGGATTTTTAACTCCTGGTAAATTTGCCCCATTGCCAGTCCTGGATTGACTCCATTAAAAAAAAGAAAAGGAAAGAAATTGCACGATAAATACTATCCTCTGAAAGGTGGTTAAAAACCTCAGAGGCTTGATTTCTAACAATGTTTTCCTAAATGTTAACATGTGAAATCTCTGTTGTACAATTATCCATTTGTTCTTCTTCCGGTTATTTTTCCCACAGGTGCAAAGCGAGTGCAGGACGTGGACGCCCTGCGGGGGGAGAAGGGAGCACAGCTGGTGTCGGAGACGATGGGCAGCGGGGAGACGTCGCTGGGCGATGCCCTGTGGTGCTGTGCAAACCTGTACAGTGACATCAGACTGCGCCTTTCGCACAAGCGACTCATGATTTTCACTTGCAGAGATGAGCCACACGGAGGCGACAGCGTGAAGGACCGTCAGGCCCGAACGAAGGCCAGTGACCTGAAAGAGACGGGTAGGTGTGAGGCAGCAGAAAGTGTGTCCTGCTTGGCTATGGACGACCATATGTGGTTGATTTTTGGTGTCTGCTTGCTGAAGTCTTCATCAGTTATTATTTTGATACAAGAATAACGCTTGTTGAAGACTTTTTTTCTGTTGATTATTGTCAATAAAGTGTTAATTTTCCAGGTATTTGAGACTTTGCCCAGGTCTTTGGAGTGTCCAGCCTTTCAGATTGAGAGATCCTGGGAAGTGCTTATGAGGGTATGAGACACAGGTGTTTGCTGATGATTGATATCTTTATGAGAAAACATACACTCAACAGTTCCTGCCAATATCCAGCAACTTCACACAGCCATTGAAGAGGAGTGGACCAACATTCCACAGGCCACAATTGACAACCTGATCAACTCTATGCGAAGGAGATGTGTTGCACTGCATGAGGCAAATGGTGGTCACACCAGATACTGACTGGTATTCTCCCCCCCCCCCCCCCCAATAAAACAAAACTGCACCTTTCAGAGTGGCCTTTTATTGTGTGCAGTCTAAGGCACACCTGTGCACTAATCATGGTGTCTAATCAGCATCTTGATATGGCACACCTGTGAGGTGGGATGGATTATCTCAGCAAAGGAGAAGTGCTCACTATCACAGATTTAGACTGGTTTGTGAACAATATTTGAGGGAAATGGTGATATTGTGTATGTGGAAAAAGTTTTAGATCTTTGAGTTCATCTCATACAAAATGGGAGCAAAACCAAAAGTGTTGCGTTTATATTTTTGTTGAGTATAGATCCTTGTATTCAGGATCTTAGTGCTGTACTAGAGCTCTTGTTGAAAGTCTAGTACCTGCATTAAAGGTAAATGCCCACCAGGTGGAGATAATCCATTTCAAGAACCTTGGGACACCACATGACCTTCTGTTGCTTGTGGTAGTAGATGATTGTGAGACCTGAACACTAACCATTGATGTTTTGTTTTTTTTTTTTTTTTGTTTTTTGTTTGTTGGGCGGTGACAGGATAGCTTTGGTACTAGGTGTCTAGGGGATCCTTGGGTATCATTGGAGTAACATTTTGTCAAACAAACTGTTACTTAAGGAGACTCAGATGAGACAGACTTTGAGGGAACATCAGCTATGATGTTTTGGCTATCTGGTGTGTGTCTTTGCATGATCCAGCACGTTTTCAGGTGGTGAGAACGGACTGGTTGTCTGCCTGGGTGGTTGCCATCGAGGGTCCATGCCAGATCAGGGGGCGGTGGCACATGCTAGACTTGATTATAGTTTTGAATGATGACTTCACATGCTTTATCTACCGTCTCTCAGGTGTTGTGATCGATTTAATGCACCTGATGAAACCGGGCGGCTTCAATGTCTCGCTGTTTTTTCGTGACATTGTGAGTCCACCGGAAGATGAGAGTGAGTTGGGGGTTCAGTTGGAGCCTTGTGACAAACTGGACGACCTTCAGAGGAGAGTGCGAGCCAAAGAGCAGAAGAAGAGAGCCATGGCCAGGTGGGTACGAGCATCATGTTTGAATTTTGTGCCCCGTCGAGGAATTTCCCACCGATTTCTCCAATTTGTCCCCCTTTAGGATTAACTTATGTCTCGGTGAGGGCATAAATGTAGCAGTGGGAGTTTATGCAACTGCTGTGACAACGCGGAAACCCGGCGCTATCCGACTGTACCGGGAATCCAATGAGCCCGTCCGCAGCAAAACCCGAACCTTCCACACTCAGACTGGCAGCCTGCTGCTGCCCAGTGAGACAAAGAAAGCTCAGGTAATGGCAGAACCTTTGAGCCATGGCAAAACTGACTTGGACTTAAGTTGATGGTTCCTCACACTCAGTCCACGTGTGCGTGCTGCAGGTGTACGGTAAGAAACAGATCGTGATGGAGAAGGATGAGGTGGAAGCAGTCAAGAAGTTTGAAGATCCTGGAATGTTTCTGATTGGGTTCAAACCCATGGACAGGCTCAAACTGCACCACCACGTCCAGCCATCCGTCTTCATCTATCCTGAGGAAGAACAAATCAAAGGTGATGTTCAAATCGTTATTATAGTATTTCTTGTGTAATATGTCACTTAAGCTCCCTGTATGTTTCTCTGCAGGCAGCGCATGCTTGTTCACCGCATTGTTGATGAAATGCAGCGAGAGGAACGTGTTTGCCCTGTGTCGCTACACCCCTCGCCGGAACTACCCACCTCGATTTGTTGCCCTCGTGCCGCAGAGAGAAGAGGTTGATGAGGCAAAAGTACAGATTATACCACCAGGTGAGTGCTTGTTTTACGAGGGTTTATTAGGTTAAACATCAGGTCATCTCAGCATTTACTGCAGTTACAGTCAGAGGAACTGTTTGCAGAAAATGTTTCTTTATTGGTTAAAGAAAAGAAAAAAACTAACCGACGGCGCCCGGCATACATTGATAAATTCACCATTGAGAAGTGATGCTTTTCTCTTAGGCCACACTCAGTTCATCCAGCTCAAAACCTTCACATCCCAGCCTTCCACTGTCACTCCAGGTGTGCCCCAGGGCTCTGTCCTGGGATCACTTCTCTTCATCATTTACCTCCTCCCCCTTGACAATATTTTCGGCAAATACATCATCTTCCACTGCTATGCAGATGACACTCGGCTCCATCTCTTCAGCAAACCCACTTCCAATCTCCCATCTTCCTCCCTCACTGACTGCCTAGCAGAAATCCTGGTTCCCCTCAAATTTTCTCAACTTAGACAGTGATAAAACAGAGGTTCTCCTCATTGGGACAAAATCATCTCTATCCAAAACGGACAGTTTCCCTTTAGTTACTTACAACTTTTCTGTCTTGTCCCCACAGGTTAAGAGTCTGGGTGTCATCCCTGACAGTACTCTGTTTTTCCAATCACACATCAATAACATCACCCGGTTTGCATACTTCCACCTACGTAACATTAACCACCTCTGCCCTTCCCTCACCCCACCACAACACTGACTCCAAAAATCAATAGGCTTCCTGGGGACACACACCAGCTTTGGTGATAATCAAGTAATTAGGGAAGAAATTACTGTGCTCACAAGATTTTCACACTCCAGGGACTTTGACCTTTTGACCCCCAAATCAATGGGCCTTTTGTGGTCAATTTTGTAACAAACATACAGTTGTATGCAAACGTTTGGGCACCCCTGATATTTTTCATGATTTTCCTTTATAAATCATTGGTTGTCTGGATCAGAAATATCAGTTAAATATATCATATAGCAGATGAACACACTGATATTTGAGAAGTGAAATGAAGTTTCTAGTATTTACAGAAAGTGTGCAATAATTATTTTAACAAAATTAGGCAGGTGCATAAATTTGGGCACCCTTGTCATTTTATTAATTTGAATACATTTAGCACTAATTATTGGGACACAAAATTGGTTTGGTAAGCTCATTGACCCTTGACCTCCTTACACAGGTGAATCCAATCATGAGAAAGGGTATTTAAGGTGGCCATTTGCAAATGTTTCCCCTCTTTGCATCTCTTCTAATGAGTGGCAACATGGGAGAGTCTAAACAACTCTCAAATGACCTGAAAACAAAGATTGTTCAACGTCATGGTTTAGGGGAAGGATACAAAAAGCTATCTCAGAGATTTCAGCTGTCACTTTCCACTGTGAGGAACATAATGAGGAAATGGAAGACCGTAGGCACAGCACTAGCTAAGGCCTGAAGTGGCAGGCCAAGAAAAATCTCAGATAAGCTGAAGCGAAGGATGGTGAGAACAGTCATAGTCAACCCACAGACCTGCTCCAAAGACCTACAACATGATCTTGCTGCAGATAGTGTCTCTGTGCATCGTTCAACTATACAGCGCACTTTGCACAAGGAGATGCTGTATGATGCTGTAATGCACAGGAAGACTTTTCTGCGTACATGCCACAAACAGTCACTTGAGGTATGCTAAACCACATTTGGACAAGCCAACTTTTTTGGAATAAGGTGCTGTGGACTAATGAAACTAAAATTGAGTTATTTGGACATAACAAGGGGCAGTATGCATGGCTGAAAAAGAACACAGCATTCCAAGAAAAACACTTGCTACCTACAGTAAAATTTGGAGGTGGTTCCATCATGCTGTGAGGCTGTGTGGCCAGTGCAGGTACTGGGAATCTTGTTAAAGTTGAGGGTCACATGGATTCCAGTCAATATTAGCAGATTCTTGAGAACAATGTTCATGAATCAGTGACAAAGTTGAAGTTGCGCCGGGGCTGGATCTTTCAACAAGACAACGACCCTAAACACTGCTCAAAATCTACTAAGGCATTCATGAAGAGGAACAAGTACAAAGTTCTAGAATGGCCATCTCAGTCCTCAGACCTGAATATTATTGAAAATCTGTGGTGTGATTTTAAGCGGGCTGTCCATGCTCAGAAACCAACAAACCTGAGATGTTTTGTAAAGAAGAATTGTCCAAAATACCTTCAACCAGAATCCAGACTCTCATTGGAAGCTATAGGAAGCATTTAGAGGCTGTTATTTCTGCAAAAGGAGGCTCTACTAAATATTGATGTATTTTTTTCTGTTGGCGTGCCCACATTTATGCACCTGCCTAATTTTGTTTAAAGAATTATTGCACACTTTCTGTAAATCCTATAAACTTCATTTCACTTCTCAAATATCACTGTGTTTGTCTGCTATATGATATATTTAACTGAAATTGCTGATCCAAACAACCAATGATTTATAAAGGAAAATTATGGAAATCATCAGGGTGCCCAAACTTTAACATACAACTATACTAAGTGTGGTGACAGCAGTGTGGTGGCCAAGTGGTTAGTACACTTGGATACATTGCAGAAGGTTCCTGGTTCAAACCCCACCCCTGCCACAGTTCTCCATGTAATGTGAAGTTGTGTCAGGAAGGACATCTGGTGTAAAACTTGTGCCAATTTAACATGCAGATCCACTTTGGATCTGCTGTGGTGACCCCTAGTGCAAACCAAGGGAGCAGCCCAAGGGACTTACGTACATACTAAGTCTGGTGACAATTGCACCATTTAAAAGAAAAAAAAAAAGGTTATTGTGCTCACAACATTTTTACAAAGTATGCTTGACCTTTTGACCCCAAAGTCAACAGGCTTCCTTGTCACCCAGCCTAAAATACATACTTTGTATTTATTTATTTACAAATTTTGTCCCTTGACCTTTTGACCTTCAAATCAGTGGGCTTCTTGTGGTCACTATGCATAACACATATAATGTGTTTGGTGCTAGGGAACTGTAAATACTTGATAACACACATTTTTTTGTGCACGTTCTCATAAAACTAATGGGAAAAAGGTACAGAGAATAACTCAGCTAAAACAGCAGCAGAAAAACTTTTAGTAACATCACAATTTGCCAGTCAGATGAAGAAATTCTGCACAACTGACTCAGCCATAGCCTGCCCCCTGGTAGCTGTCTTATTAATCCTTCACATCCAGATGAAACACACACACAGATGATCATAAACAAAGATGATCATAACGCACATACTAACCATTTCACACCCTCTATAACTAATACTGCCGTTAGCGTTGACGTGCACGAAGACGTGGAACACACAAACAGTCCTCAGATTATAGTGCGACTGTCTACAGGCCATATTACTCATCAGAAAAGATTGTGAAAATAACTGTAGCACTGATTTTAGTTATTATTACGTATGAGTCGGGCTGCTATTCGGAGTCTCTTCCGCCTGTTGCTGCAGAATCCACGGATAAACACCAGCACGAAGGTTTAAAAAGCCACGTTAAAAACTTTGACATGTGCTTTTTATGTTTCAGGATTCAATGTCATTTCTCTGCCGTATGCTGATGACATACGGACTCTCGACCCCCCGCAGTCACCGTGCGCCACACCGGTGCAGGTGGACAAGATGAAGGAAATTGTCTCTAAGCTTCGCTTCAAATACAGGTAGCGACATTCCTCATATTTGAACATGGAAGGTGCACATGTTTCAGTTGAACACGGCTCCCTCTCAGGTCCTGATGTCTTTTAGAAAATATATGACTCAGATGTCGTAAATTTTCTTCTGTGTAACAGGAGTGAGGCGTTTGAGAATCCAGTGATCCAGACGCATTTCAGGAACCTGGAGGCTTTGGCTTTGGACATGATGGCTCCAGAAGAAATAGAAGACCTCATCAGTGAGACAAATATGCACATTCAGACGCTCATGACTTACTCAGCACTCATGGATAACATCCACATGATTAGTGTGTCACATTACAGCTGCTTGACTTCAGTGACCTGCTCCGCTGTCTGCATTTACCTCGTCGTCCTTTTTTTTCTTTTCCTTCTCCATTTTACTTCTGAGTGGGATAACTTTGGTTGTACTGGCCTAATTGTCACTAAACTTGGTATATGCATTATGCATAGTGACAGCAAGAAACCTTTTGATTTTGGGATCAAAAGTCAAAATCACTGAACTGTACTTTGCCCAGAGTGCCGTGGGTTAGTGCAGACAATGCGCTTGTTTGTTTTAGTTCCACGATACCTCATTACCTTACACTCTAGAAACCTTGTGTATGTAAAATGTGAAGTGTGCACATTGTCAGAGTGTCTTATGGGGAAATTCTGACCGTGTGTATACATTTTTCGTTCATGTGTTACATTAACTTGATAGAACTACTGAGCTCTTGGCATCTTTCCTTCCATCAGTGCCAAAAGTGGATCAGATTGACTACTGTCTAGGTCTTCTTGTTGAGGAGTTTAAGGACCTGGTCTACCCTGCCGACTACAACCCAGAGACCAAACCATCTGCCAAACGCAAAACAGGTCAGAGTGTGGATAGAAAACCTTGTAATAAGCTTTGATTTTTATGCGTTATTAATAATTAACTGATGAAAGTGAATCTTTAAGGTTATGAAATGCTCTGAATATTTCTGCACATTATGCAAAGCTCAAATTTTTGAGAATAAAACAAATAAAATCCAAAAGCCATTTTGCCTTAAAGTGATTTGTGTCGCTCTCCGTTGCTTGCATTTGTTTCTTTGTGCACAAACCTGCAGCCGATAGCGGAGGTGGAGCTGAAAAGAAACCCAAGATGGAGCTGACGGAAGACGAACTGAGGGCACACGTGCAGAACGGCACCATGGGAAAGCTGACGGTGACCGTGCTGAAGGAGGCCTGCAAGCAGTTTGGGATCAGGACCACTGGGACCAAGAAGCAGGAACTGATCGACGCGCTGACAGCCAAGCTGGACTCATGAAACTGATCTCAGTTCAGCGCTTCCTGTTGTCACCTGATTCATTTCCGCGTTCCAGTAAACGTATTTCTGCATGTGTCCATGTTAACTCCATGGCTGATGTGTCGCTATATGAGGGTTACGTTGGATGGAATATAATAATTGTGATCAGGAGTTATCAAATGTACTTATGTGATGGGATAAAAGAGTTCTCTGTGTTGAGAGATATTCTGATCCTGAACTTTATAACATCACTGCAGCTCAGAATGAACACTGTTGATCTGCATTTGTAATAAAACTGGAATCATTTTGTAGCACTCGAGCTTGTTATTTTTATAGAAAAAAAAAAAAATTTACTAGGTGTGCAAAAGTTACCTCTGTTGTAAAAAAAAAAATATATATATATATATATATGGAATGCTGCAATTTCATTGCAAAAGCTTTTATTCTGAAACAATCAGGAAGTGGTGAATTAGGATGAGCAGTTGGGGAGGGGCCTAATTTTCACAGAATTCCAATATCTTCAGCTTTATCCTAAAAATATCATGGTTTCTCTTCCAGGCCGGCCTAAACTTTTTTTTTTTTTTTTTTTTTTTGCCAAATTTCATGCGAGCTGGTTTATTTTTGTTTTTGAGTGATGCTGCTAAAAGTCTCCAAAAAGAGTCAATGAGAGGATTTCGAGCAGTGTCTGCTTCAGCTGCATTTCCAGTTCTTCCTGTCAGGTTGGGGAAGAAGGTGTGTCTCCATCTCTTAAGTAAGACTGCAGGCTATCAGCACAGTTTGGACTTTTCAGTCTATTTATTTACAGAACACCACAATAAAATCCACACTGTGGGGCAGACGGCCGCACGGAGACGCTCACATTTCAACAGGTTTGGACAGGACTTGGATTTGCTGAGAACGTTAATCTGACTTCACGCCCGCTAATGGAGTGTTTATCTCATTACTTGGTTAAACCTTGAATGAACAGCTGAACGTGAAGGGTTCAGGTTGTGTGTTTAGATATGTGATTTCATTCAAAACGGAAGCTTGACTGTAAATCCACTTCCTGTTTGCACTCTGAATATATTCCTATTTTTAACTTAAAACTTTGTTTTAATTCCTCTTTCAGCTTGTCTTAAGTGTAACTGTAGATATTTCTGGTAGGTGGTGATAAAGATCATAAATAGCGATGCCAGAACAGAATTTCTTCTCTACAGAGGAGAAATGGTGTTTATATGTGCTTGGTTACTAAAACCGATTACTGGGTCAAACTCAAATGTGACGTTTATCAATGGACTTCTGATATTTTAGGGCTTTAATACTGAAGGTTGGAAGCAGTTTTTGGCACTGACAGGAGGAGAAATGGAGTGTAAATGCAGAGAGGATGGAGATGCTGGTGATGCTGTTGCAGGTGATTTCTATTATTATTATTTTTTTTTTTTATGAATGAAGATAAACTAAAGCTACCTGTGATGTTCTATAATGAAGAAACTACATTAGCTTATCACTTTTTAATTAGGATGTGCAGGTATTTTACAGATTAATTTGAAAATTGCACATAGACTTTGGGTGTGAAGGTGCATAAGAAGCACATTTCACTCAGTGAAGTGGCCCAGTGTGCCACTAGATGTCACCACCATCAAGAAATGTTCAAAGAGAAAATTTTTAATTCTGTTTTTGGTGCATTTGGAAGCTTTTGGGGGTGGGGGTGCTAGATAAAGTCTTATTCCATCCCTACTCCCATAGTCAAACCTTGTGGGGGGGCCTACTGCCTGCCCTGCCCCCTGCTTCCACTGCCTATGTGGTGTTACTATATTACAGTTCAAACTGCTCTTGTTTTAAGATGTACCAAAGGTCACCAGGACATATTTTCATGTCCGGCCTAATTTCCAAAGATTAAAAATGAAAACTTGTACTTTGAATGTAAATGTACCTTAATCGCAGAGTTTTCCTGCAAGTGTTTCTCTGAAAGTTATTTTTGAAATAATCACGCCGTGGTTAATGTCGTCTTCCGTTTCAGGCTTGTGGCTGAGCAGCAGCGGCGTCCGGATGGGAGCATTTACGGTGGTCGGGTATCTTCTCTACAGATTCTCACAGAGTCAGTCAGCAGCAGACAAACTCAAACGAACGATGACGTGATGTAAAGATAGAAAACTACCACAGAACCTTCATTGTAAATCCTGTCATTTATAATCAAAATTATCACAGGAACTTAGTTGCCTATAAGGGCAATGGACACAACTGTAAGTTGATTTTTGTGTGTGTGTGTGGGGGGGGGGGGCTGTCAGCCCATCTTATTTTCTCCAAAGTAAACAGTCAAAATTTTGCTGCATATTTGAGCAGCTTTTGTCGCCATCTATCAGACGATGTGAGCATTTCAGAGCTTCTGATGAATTTCCTACTTGAAACCCAAAATTCAGTTTAAAAAAAAAAAAAATTTATAAATGTCAAAAATGCATTTTTATTTACTTATTTTTCTTTCTTTCCTTCTTGGCACGCAGAGCTTTGACTTCCCGGTATTAATGTAGAAAAATTTGGATTTTGAGAGTTTTACGGCTCTTGATTTTAAGACACTGTAAGCGCAACTTACAGTTGTGGAAAAAGTCAACTTGAAAAGAAAATGGTACCAATAGCTTACAATAATTTTAAGCTGTTTTTTATGACAAAAAAAAAATTGCATTTTGGCTCCTTTTAAAAATAATAATAATAAAATACCCTGATCACTAACCTTCTAAACTGATTCCAGTCTCATAATAATAATGACCTTTGACCTGCTGTGATGGCTTGATGTTTTTTCTCTGCAGCCCTTCCAGCTCTGATCCGATGGCCGATCCGGATCTTCTGCTCTCTAACTGGTTAGTTTGGTTTCGTCACATGGTGCAGGTCATTTTGCCCAACATGTGGTATGTTTCAGTGTCAAAACCTTTCACAGATGTTCAGTTATCCTGGTGGAGTAGCAAACGTGTTTTTTTTGGTCTCAGGGTGCCGTTGTGGTCCTTACGGTCCTTGTTGACATGTTTCTGATTGTCCTTCAGGTCTGTCAACTCTGTGGAGCTGGGTGGGCCACCTGGTGGGAACCATCCGAGGCACAAAATACACCCTTCACTTTTAACCCGCCACAATTAAACAAACCTGTGTGTCGCCTGTGTAACCAACGACTAACCTTTGTCCATCTTCTGTCTCAGGAATCCAGACACTGGTCAAGTGGCTGTCTCGAATTTGGCTATTTGTTTTAGGTGGGCAGACTTGATTGTTGTTTCTAACAAAATCGATGTTTAGCTGCACGCAATAAAGTCTGTAAGTGTGAGTTTGGCCAAGAAGAGAAGGATTCAAAAAATATTCAGTTCGTGTGAAGCTTTGGAGATAAATTTCATGAGATCTACACAAAAAATTCCACTGATTTTTCAATGTTTCACCAGGATGTTCCTCAAAGTTGCCACAGTTGTTTGGTGCCATCCCAGCGCACACAGGTACGCTCATCTTAATCCGTCTGTGCGACACTTTTACATGTTCTTGTTCGTACATTCCGTCGTACTCTGAAAACAGGCCAGTTGGAGCCCAGTACTTAAACTGTGTGCAGGACACTGCTGAAAACCTTTTATGACTGTGGTAGCATCAGCCGTACTTCATGCTGTGGTCTGCTGGGGCTGTGGAAGTTCTGAGAGGAACAGGAAGAGACTCAACTGATTAGTCAGAAGAGTTGGCTCTGTCCTGGAATGCACTCTGGACCCCACAGAGGTGGTGGGTGAGAGGAGGATGTTAGCTAAATTGACCAATTATGGAAACCCTTCTCACCCCTTACGTGAGACTGTGGGAGCCTTAAGCAGCTCCTTCAGTAATAGATTGATGCGCCCTCGGTACAAAACAGAACGGCTCCGCGGGTCATTTATTTAAACTGCAGTCAGACTGTATAATACCTCAAAATGTTTTTAATACTGCTGATTTTGCACTGCTAACTATGTGTTCGTCCACCTTTTGTGCTTTATTACATGCACACCTGTGCAATAATTTTACCATATCTATACAAACTTATACATGTGTATATACTCACTTATATTTTTCACATAATCTGTTCACATTAGTATTTATGCACCCATCAGCAAACATTGCAGTATACTTTAGTCACCTTTCTTTAATGTAAATATTTTTTGTTTTCTTTACTACTGTATGACTCTTGCTGCTGCAACAAGTGATTTTCCCCGCTGTGGGATCAATAAGGTTTATCTTATCTTAACCCAAGGTGTTTATGGTTTCAGTGTCAGGAAGGATTTCAGTTACCTCAACTAGTTTGGCAAACATTTCTGCAGCCTAGTAGCCAAAGAGGACTGTGGTAAATCACAAAAATCAAACATTATAACATGGAAAAGAATGTTGTTACTTTAATGTTGGAGGGTGCGTTTAATTAGCCAGTCATTAGTAAGAAAGAGGAAGTTGAAGTTAAAGTGGTCTTAATTGGGCACAGTCTGGCTCAGTTGGATCAGGGATAACAAACACACCTTGCTAACAGTTTGTCAACTCTGCAGGGTCCAAGACATCCAACTTGTCGTGTCCTATTGAAACGGAACTGACCCTCATCCTCCTGGGGCCCAGTGGTGGTGGGCGGACCCCCCTGGCAGACACCTTGTTGGGTTGTAGTGTGGCCCAGAGACAAGCAGCCACAGGACCGCTGATGGAGAGCAGCAGGCGTAGAGCGGTGGTGGATGGCAGAGAGATTACGGTGATCGACACACCAGATCTGCTGAGCCTGTCGTTGGGACATAACAAGAGAGCAAGGGAAGCCCTGAGGAGCCTTCAGCTTTCCAGTCCTGGACCACACGCCTTCTTGCTGGTGATCCCGGCTCCAACGCACAGTACAGAGGTCGAGCTTAATGCCGCTCAGGCAATCCAAACCATCCTGGAACTTTTTGGACTTGAAGTCAGGCAGTACATTATCCCAGTTGTCACACACGCAGACTGTCTCGGATCAAGGTGTTCCCTCAATCAGCTTCTGGAAGTGGACGCTGGCAGTCTGAAAACAGCTATGACCCTTTGTGGCCAAATGCCTGAAGTGGTGGACAACAGGCCAGATCGCCCCCTAGAGGCACAGACGGTGATGCGCAGGCAGCTCATTGATCGTGTGACAGAGATGAAGGTGCTGAGGGGGCGTTTTGTCCACGAGCTGCAGAGGCGGAAGGACCGACTCACGGAGGAGCTGCTGGCCAACATGGCGTCTACACTGGCCAGAAAGCTGGCACACGTGTGAAGAGGAACCGTGGCGTTCCTGAGTGTAATTTATCCCCACAGTTACGTGGTGATGGCATTTAATTGTCATTTAATTTAATAGATAAATAGTTAGAAGATGAGAGGAATTTGTGTGTGCAGTTATTCCTCATCATTTCTTTGACATATTTTCCTTGTAAATTTGTGTTTGCTTGAAATAAATGAATTTGTTCAGTTAATTGATTTTTTTTTTTTTAATAGTCTGTCTGTATAGTCTGATTATTTTTCTGAGTGGCTGATTATCCTGACTAAATCTATACCAGTACATCAAAATCCTAAATTCTAACAATCCTTTTCAACCTTCATTGCACTTGTTTTCTGGATTTTATTTCTGAAATAAACTAAGTGTGCATAAATGATCACAACAAATGTTATAAAAGTGTCATTTCAAGTAGAATGTGTGTTCAGGAAATACAATGCAAAAATAAAATCACATTTCTCCCATTCAGTGCACTTCTTTTCTGAATGCAGCAGTGCATACAGGAGAAACTGAAACTAAAGTATTGATCTCATTACACTGTTATCGATCAATATCAATACCAATGATATTAACAATATTATTAACACCACTCATTCTAGTACAGACATAGACAAACTTGGTCACACTCATTCATGGTCATTTTACAGAGACTATATATATGTGTGTATACCAGAGGTGGGACGAAGTCACTGTCAAGTCATGAATCTGCAAGTCTCAAGTCTCCTTGCAAACAACTGGACATTATGATTTGAGACTTGCAGATTCATGACTTGACAGTGACTTCGTCCCACCTCTGGTATACACACACATATATATATTCCCTTCACCTAGATGTTGTTGGAGGTGATCCCATGAGAACATTCAAACTCCACACAAAATGTATGGTTGGAATCTAATGCAGGACCTTCTCCCTGTGAGGTAACAGTGCTAACCACTAATCAACTGTACTGCTGGCTGCACACTATTTCCATTCAATATGTAAATGCACCGAGTTTCACTCACCTGCAAGTCAATAAATAACTGCTTACCTTGATAAAACATTCACCCCCTGCGACAATGCTTCAAGGAGCCACATTCTGTGTGTCTGGTCCCCTTTTAGAGGAAAGGACATGTACCCCTCTGATTGGCTGATAGATTTGAGTGCAAACCCCACAACACCACTGAACAGGGCATGGTGGGCAGTTGCCCACGGGCCTCCACAAAAAAATTATTACTATGACAAACCGTTGAATTGGTGTCAATGACATTACCAATTCGAAATATTACATCTTACAAGTTACACCAAATGTAACAGGTTCACCATAATAGCTTCAAAACAGTAATAGCTTCTGGTCTTATTAGAGTATAATCTCAACCAGAAGTCAGTATTCCCCAATGTTCTATTACTACGCCAACTGGTAAACAATTTTGTCCAAATGTAATTTTTTCTAAACATAAAGCTAGAAGAGTTTTGATTTAGGTTTTGTAAGTGATATGTGTTTTTGTATATAATAAAATGTTTTTCAAAGGATTCAAAGGAATTTTATTGTCATATGCACAGAAGAACACGTTCCCTGCACAATGAAATGTGTCTACTGCATTTAACCCATCCTAATTGCCAGTAGGAATAGAAGTCGCCATTAGGCGCCCGGGGACCAGCTCCAGATGTACATCCCTGCCTTGGTCAACAGCAGGGCTGAGCAAACCAAGACCGACCCATAACAAACGACACACACATAACACACAACACATAGGCCGGCCCGGTACATAAACATATATTGAAAAGCAAAACACGAGGGAAAAGGAGAAAAAAAAAAAACCCTCATGAAAAAAATCCCCATCAGCACAGAAAAACAATAATCACACAGACAACAAGGACGCAGGACGACAACCAAGATTTGAAAAGGTCCAGTTTATCAGAACACTCCGGAGGCAGCCTGTTTGCCCTTACCAAAAAGTAGTATATGCAAGTATGTTTCTATACTTCTAGTTTACTTTTTATATACTTATCAGTACTATTTTTTGGTAAGGGTGGCGCCGTCAACGGCCTTGTCCTTAATTGTCAGACAATCAGGATTTAAGCAAAATTTCATTTTCGAGTTCTGTTACTAATGTGTTATGTTAGGTCGTGCGTACTGTAGGGGCCTCCACACTTCACTTTGCCCCCTGGGCCTCCACAACTGTAAACTGGGCACTGCCACTGAACCCAGCAAACTCAATACTTTTGTACAGCACCGACTGTGTCTAAGTATCTAAGTCTGTTTCAAATTCACTGTTAAAACAGGGGCTCTTGAGTGGCCTTTCGTTTTTTGTTTTGTTTTTTTTATTTTATTTGGGGGGTGGTGGTGTTGGGGCACCCACTGGTTCATTTCTTTCTACACCTCTGGAAAAAATAATGGTGTATGTGCTGCATATTTGCTTGTGTACATCAAAATTAAATCTGATTTTTTATATTTTTTATAAAAGATGTGTGTGGGGGAGATGTTATTTTATTTTTTTATAAAAGATTGGGGGGAGGCGTTTCGCATAGCCCTACAACCGGCCCTGAATTGGGCCAGATACTGGCCTCTCTCTCCTAGCATGTGATTGGTTCGCGGCCGAGACACTGACGTCAGCCTCCTTTTGATGTGGCGCGAGCGCTGCTCTCCTATTGGTCGTTTAGGAGTGGGACGTCCCACTTCAAAATGGAGACCAGTATCTGGGTCGGTTGTCGGGCTACGTTTCGCAGAGTCAGAGGAGGAACTGACGCAGCAGCGACACGGAGCGACGGGGAGATGTTACTGCGCATGTGCGAGAGAGAGAGAGAGAGAGAGAGAGAGAGAGAGAGAGAGAGAGAGAGAGAGAGAGAGAGAGAGAGAGAGTAAAAAGTGGTAAAGACAAAGAGCTGAGGAGCTTCACGGAGCTTGACGTTTTGTGTGTTTGGGGTGTTTTTGTTTTTTATTTTAACGGCTCTTTAACCGTCCGGCGGCGGCAGTTGACGGTTGGTCGGTAAGTGTTCGCGGGAAGCAAACTGACAGCGAAGGCGTAAAGGAGGCGTTTTGTTTCGGAGTCACGTCGAGCAGCCGCCAGATCTCGGCACTATGACGGATTAATTCCGTGTGTCCGTGTGTGAAATGTTGGATTTGTTGTGTTTTTCTTGTCGTTTTTATCCAGGAACCTGCTCGTGGTTTGTTAGCTTAGCCTGTTTCCTCTCTGCAGGCTGCTGTGTTTACCTCCTGCTTTTATTTCACACTCGGCATTGATTTAAAGTGAACACAGGAAGAAAACACATTTGGCGTGTCAGTTCTGGAGTTCTGTGGTTGTACTTCGTCATTTTTAAATGGTTTTCTTTCTCTTTCTTTTAGCTGTTTTTACACCATGTTGTGGTCAGAGGCCCCAGTCATGGAAAGAACTACACGGCTGTAAGATCTGGACTGAGGATGGATAGACAGAGTCCAAACCAACCCTCTCAAGTTTGATCCTGTTGTCTATGGGGCTTATTGCTTCATCTTTCATTTGGGAGCGTTGAAAGTTTACGAACGTGGAATTTTGGCTGTCAGACCCTCTTCCATTCCAGCTTTTGCCCTTGTTGACCTTTAGTCCACATCAGCACCCGCTGAACAGAAAAAAAAACAAAGCACAAGCTCCTCTCTTCCAAGTGGCCGAGAGGTTGCCATGACAATGGTTGTCATGATGCTGATGTAGCGGAGGAGCTGGTGGAGGTGAATGACCAGGGATGGGAAGTGCTCCGTATCCGGCCGGTGAGTGGAAGGGGAAGGGGCGAGCCGGCCTGCAGGAGCTGGGCTGCATGCCCTGGAAGGTCAGCAAGCAGAAAGGTGGCGGAGGAGACGTGGTGGGAGCAGAGGAGAGGAGGTGCAGGGATCCCAGAGACTCCCACCAGCAGCCGCCGGACCTTTCATCCTCCTCTTCCTCCCTCACACCTTCAGCGCCTCCTCAGGTCTCTGCGACTCCTTTGACTATTTATCACGAGAAGCAGCGAAGGGAGCTGTGCGCCCTGCACGCGCTCAATAACGTCTTCCAGGACGGGACGGCGTTCAGTCGGGACACGCTGCAGGAGATTTACCAGAGGTAAGTGGGTGGCGGTACCACTATATGCCGACGAGTCATCGATTTGCACTTTAATCTGATTGTTCATTGACGACTTGTTCCAGGCTTTCTCCCAGCACTCTGGTGACGCCTCACAAGAAGAGCATGCTGGGAAATGGGAACTATGATGTAAATGTCATCATGGCAGCCTTACAGACTCGTGGTTTTGAGGCTGTTTGGTGGGATAAAAGAAGGTACGTGTGGAGCTGAAAATGCCCAATATTTGTCTTGTACTACACCAGTGGTTTATAAACATTTTAAATCAAGTTTCCCGTTGGGCGCCAAATTAAAGCCAAACAGTATGAGGGCACCGTGGCCGGCAAGTGGTTAGTGTGCTTATAGGGTGTCAAAATACACCGCCTCATCCGCGTTGTGCCACCTGGGTAATGGATCAAGTAGGGGATTGCCTGTTGAGGTGAAATACAGTGGGGACCTTGTGTGCCCCGTGGATGCTACGGTAACCATGAAGGCCCAACAGGAACCTTAAACACAAGACGGCTAACGGGGCTCTGGTGAAATGAGAAGTCCTCAACGGCGGAGGAGGCGATGGCTTGAAACCCAACAACTGTGAAGGCGGATGAAGACTGCAGCAGGTTCTCAGACCCCGAACATCTGGGATTTCTCAGCCATCAGACCACACCATGGATTTGTCAAGGATCGTGTGTCACCGTGCAACAACATTCCCACGTTAAGCAAACCCACGCACAGGCGTCTCTTGATCGACTGGATGTAGATTATCCCGTCAGAGAATCAATCAAGACAGTCTTCCACACCACAGAGGGATTGTCAGGATGACGAAGTATGTGCTCATACACTCAGCAAAAATATAAACGCAACACTTTTGGTTTTGCTCCCATTTTGTATGAGATGAACTCAAAGATCTAAAACTTTTTCCACATACACAATATCACCATTTCCCTCAAATATTGTTCACAAACCAGTCTAAATCTGTGATAGTGAGCACTTCTCCTTTGCTGAGATAATCCATCCCACCTCACAGGTGTGCCATATCAAGATGCTGATTAGACACCATGATTAGTGCACAGGTGTGTCTTAGACTGCCCACAATAAAAGGCCACTCTGAAAGGTGCAGTTTTATCACACGGCACAATGCCACAGATGTCGCAAGATTTGAGGGAGCGTGCAATTGGCATGCTGACAGCAGGAATGTCAACCAGAGCTGTTGCTCGTGTATTGAATGTTCATTTCTCTACAATAAGCTGTCTCCAAAGGCGTTTCAGAGAATTTGGCAGTACATCCAACCAGCCTCACAACCGCAGACCACGTGTAACCACACCAGCCCAGGACCTCCACATCCAGCATGTTCACCTCCAAGATCGTCTGAGACCAGCCACTCGGACAGCTGCTGAAACAATCGGTTTGCATAACCAAAGAATTTCTGCACAAACTGTCAGAAACCGTCTCAGGGAAGCTCATCTGCATGCTCGTCGTCCTCATCGGGGTCTCGACCTGACTCCAGCTTGTCGTTGTTACCGACTTGAGTGGACACGTGCTCACATTCGCTGGCGTTTGGCATGTTGGAGAGGTGTTCTCTTCATGGATGAATCCCGGTTCACACTGTTTAGGGCAGATGGCAGACAGCGTGTGTGGCGTCGTGTGGGTGAGCGGCTTTCTGATGTCAATGTTGTGGATCGAGTGGCCCATGGTGGCGGTGGGGTTATGGTATGGGCAGGCGTCTGTTATGGACGAAGAACACAGGTGCATTTTATTGATTGCATTTTGAATGCACAGAGATACCGTGACGAGATCCTGAGGCCCATTGTTGTGCTAACATTGAAAGAACATCACCTCATGATGCAGCAGGATAATGCACGGCCCCATGTTGCAAGGATCTGTACACAATTCTTGGAAGCTGAAAATGTCCCAGTTCTTGCATGGCCGGCATACTCACCGGACATGTCACCCATTGAGCATGTTTGGGATGCTCTGGACTGGCGTATACGACAGCGTGTACCAGTTCCTGCCAATATCCAGCAACTTCGCACAGCCATTGAAGAGGAGTGGACCAACATTCCACAGGCCACAATTGACAACCTGATCAACTCTATGCGAAGGAGATGTGTTGCACTGCATGAGGCAAATGGTGGTCACACCAGATACTGACTGGTATCCCCCCAATGAAACAAAACTGCACCTTTCAGAGTGGCCTTTTATTGTGGGCAGTCTAAGGCACACCTGTGCACTAATCGTGTCTAATCAGCATCTTGGTATGGCACACCTGTGAGGTGGGATGGATTATCTCAGCAAAGGAGAAGTGCTCACTATTACAGATTTAGACTGGTTTGTGAACAATATTTGAGGGAAATTTTGATATTGTGTATGTGGAAAAAATTTTAGATCTTTGAGTTCATCTTATACAAAATGGGAGCAAAATCAAAAGTGTTGCGTTTATATTTTTGTTGAGTGTATATACAGCAGGAGTACAGTCGCGGAACATATATTCATCCACTCTGGGACATTTGAGTTTGAGCACATGAAGACATAAATCTCAACACTGTGGCTAAAAGGAAATGCTGTACACATTTTATCTTCACAAACTTAATGCTAATTAACGTCACATTTCTGTTAACGCCGTGGATGGTCAACGTGACGCACTAAGTAAGGGTTCACATTCGAGGGTGAAATCCTCTTAGATCAGCAAAACTGGACAGACTCCAAAAGCATATTCCTGCAGATGGAATCGGTTGTTGGTTCAACGCCCTCGGGGTTGCACGGGGGCGGCGAGGTGAGCCGATCACTGCTGCTGTATCAACGCCGTTCGTTTCTCTTTCATGCAGACGTGACTGTGTCAGCGTGACACAAACCAGCGTTTATTGTGGAGGGGAATCTGGATATCGATTTGGCGGATTTCGAAAGGATTCGCCGTAAGTGATAAAGACAGAACTCGTTAATTGTTTGTTCAGTGTCCAATTTACCAGAAAGCTCTTAAAAGTTCTCACTACGTCCCAAAACAATCACTCCACCGTCTGTGATATTTTTACACATTTTTATTGTTGTGCTGGAAATTTTGATTGATTTATCTTTTAACTTATGATGTAAAATTCTCTCTTCAAACATTTGCAGAATTCAGCTGTTTGCTGGTTTTTATTTTGGTAAAGAGGCCACACGTCCATCTAATCTACATCCTAAACGAGCTGTTTGAGCAGCCAGACAAACAGTCTGACATTGAATTTTTTTAAAAATGACGCCACGGCGAGATTATCAGCATTCCTACTTCCACCGTTATTGTCTTCACATGACCGCTGTCAACAAGCGGAGCTTTGTTTTTATCAATCGTTAACGTTATCAGAATAACTGCAGTCCTGCTTTTGTGTCATGACCAAAAAGAGGAACAATATCATGGCTACAATTTATATATATATATATATATATATATATATATATATATATATATATATATATATATATATATATATATATATATATATATATATATATATATATATATATATAAACCACAGTGATGATTTGATTGATTTGCTAGTTGTTGAATTATTTGTATTTCTGCTGTGCAGAAAACGTTAAACTTCCAGAGGAAGTAAAAACAAAGCTGGAGGGGGAAAAATGCGACAGAATACTTGTCAAATTTGTCCAGCCGTACATTATTTATACACACTTACACATCAAAGAGAAAATGAGATTTTTCATTATTATTATTGTTGTTCATATTTTCTGTTTGTTCACATTCACATGAAACTTCTTGACCAACAAGCAAATTAGTTAATGCAGCACACAATTAAAATTATGTTATTACACCTGAGTAGTAACACGTGTGGGATTTGTTATTTTCAGTCTCATGTGTCTGTGATTATAAACAACATAACTCAAGAGTTTTAATCCAGTTTTGCCCAAATTTGGTGGAATGTTTTAAGTGTTAAGCAAGGACAAAGTGATGTGATTTTGTGAGAAATCGGGTAAAAATCAAGGTCACAGTCCAAGATCAAAATAGACACACACGCATATTGTGTGTGTGTATTTCTGTCTAAAAAGTTGTCTTTTCTCGAAAAGACGAGAACTTCTCTTTGCATGTGTGCGTGTATAACTTTGATCACAGACAAACAGAGAACAGCTCACATTTGCCGTTTGTGTATTTTGGGTAAAGGATGAACACTACGAAAACAGAATGTTCATAGGCCTAATATTTTTGGAAAAACTACATATGTTACCTAAAATTACTACAACCCCAATTACAATGAAGTTGGGACGTTGTGTAAAATGTAAATAAAAACAGAATACAATGATTTTCAAATCCTCTTCAACCTATATTCAATTGAATACGCCACAAATACAAGATATTTAATGTTCAAACTGATAAACTTTATTGTTTTTGTGCAAATATTTGCTCATTTTGAAATGGATGCCTGCAACACGTTTCAAAAAAGCTGGGACATCACCTTTCCTTCTAACAACACTCAATAAGCGTTTGGGAACTTAGGACACTAATTGTTGAAGCTTTGCAGGTGGAAATCTTTCCCATTCTTGCTTGATGTACGACTTCAGTTGTTCAACAGTCCTGGGTCTCCACTGTCGTATTTTGCGCTTCATGATGCGCCACACATTTTCAATGGGCGACAGGTCTGGACTGCAGGCAGGCCAGTCTAGTACCCGCACTCTTTTACTACGAAGCTACGCTGTTGTAACACGTGCAGAATGTGGCTTGGCATTGTCTTGCTGAAATAAGCAGGGACGTCCCTGAAAACGACGTTGCTTGGATGGCAGCATGTGTTGCTCCAAAACCTGGATGTACCTTTCAGCATTGATGGTGCCATCATAGATGTGTAAGTTGCCCATGCCATGAAAACGTGTTGCAGGCATCCATTTCAAAATGAGAAAATATTTGAACAAAAACCAAAAAGTTTATCACTTTGAACATTAAATATCTTGTCTTTGTGGTGTATTCAATTGAAAATAGGTGGAAGATGATTTGCAAATCATTGTACTCTGTTTTTATTTATTTCACACAACGTCCCAACTTCATTGGAATTGGGGTTGTAATTAAGATTTTAAAAATTAACTTTAGATTAACATTAAAAAAAATTACGTAATTAACAGGGGGGAAAAAGGGTAGAGTTCTTTTCAAAACTGTTTTAAAAACATTCCGGACTCACACACCATTCTGACGTATGTATGTATGTATGAGGTCATAAAGTTACCTTTGTATTGTCACATGACCTTTGACCTTGAAAGTTCAAACTCAAGGTCATAACTCAAATAGTTTGAAGCCAACATGGATTAAATGTGGCAGAAGGGTTGCATGTTAGCCGAAGATGAAGAGGTTTCGTTTCGGACAGGGTTGATTAAATGTCGTGTGGTGCCTTACTCTGGGTCACACATGTGGGTGATTCTTTAACTACGGGCACTATTGGCCTTGTAAATGTAATTTCCAACACACCATTGCCTTACAATATAAAGCGCCTTGGGGCAACTGTTTGTTGTGATTTGGCGCTATATACACGTGCTCTAATGTCACTGTTTATCTCCATAGAAACTACCCACACAATCTTTCATACAAACTGTTTAAAGGGACATTACAGTGTTGTGGTGGAAATTACGGCAATAGTGTGGGACAACTACATTTTGTTTAAAAAAAAATCACAACAGTTGTATGACATTGAATACCCCAATTATGTTTTGATTATTTTACTGATATTTTATTCAGAGATATTTTAAAACATTAGAAAAAAACGTTTCTTTACCATTCATTTTTATCATTGAAGATCATAAGTCTGGGTGTGGGACAAGCACAAAACGGCAATATTTGCATATAATGATGCTGAAAAAAGGTGAAAAAGTCATCATAGACTACTAGAACAAAGTTCTTAACACACTTTCACTGTAAAGATAACTATAAAAGTGTGAAATTTCCCCTTTTTTCTGTTTTTCATACAATATGATCAAAGGACATAAGTGCCCGTAGTCTATGAATCACCCATGTACAGTGGGGGGTGGGGGGTTTTGTCTTTTATGTTAGCACCAAGTACCGCAGCAATTTCCTAATGTGAACTTGTTCATTCATATGATAATAAAACTTTTCAGATTCTGAGAGTTGCAAACTCTTACATAGTGGCAACAAGAATTAAATGCATTTACTTGTCTTAAAATCTTTTTTCTTCTTCTTATGAGATACATTCTATTTCCTCAAACCTCCAGAACATCTTCAAGTAAAACAATCTGTGAATGACTTATTTTGATTGCTTTTATCTTCACAAGTACACTTTGGTTTATTTTTAGCCGCTATTGTCTCGAAATTTACGACAAAGTCACTGCCAGAAAAGGTTTTTATACCTTTATCCTCCAAAGCAAACGTAAAGATGAAAAATGAGATGCACATTTGTTTTTTTGTGCCTGCAGGGACGTGGGCAGCATCGAGCTGTCCAACGTGACCGGCTTCATTCTCAACGTGCCGTCCAACCTGCGCTGGGGGCCTCTGCGGCTGCCGCTCAAACGCCAGCACTGGATCGGTGTCAGAGAGGTGGGCGGAGTCTACTACAACCTGGACTCCAAGCTGCGCAGCCCTCAGCCCATCGGCAATCCAGACGACCTCCGGTATTCGCTTTTAGTTCCGTATCTCTCAAAAACAGTTTGAAAAAATGTGGAAGAACAGTTTGAATACACAGATGTACAAAAAAAAAAACATTTTAAGCTTTTTCTTTCCATGACGCCGTCTTTCCTCTTCATTTCTCAGGAAGTTTCTCCGCCAGCAGCTGCGAGGAAAGAACTGTGAGCTCCTGTTGGTCGTCTCGGACGAAGTGGAGGCACGCCAGACGTGGCGCTCAGATGGCTAACGGTCAATCAGCCAGTCACACCTCCTACGTAGGCCAGTTGGCCAATCACACAACGACCAGGAAGCCAATCGCATGGATGCACACTTACAGATGTAATTTTGTTTTGTTTTGTTTTTTTGTTTTTTTTTCCTTTTCTTCGTCACCCTCCCTTTTCGGGGGGTTTTGTTTACACGACCGCTGCTGGACTCAAAGCAACGATGAAATCAAACACTTTACAGGGAGAATCCTTCACTCGCAGCCCGGGTTCAGACTTTTGCAGCGATCTGTTTTATATATAAGGACGAGTTGTTGCTTTTGATTTTTTTTTTTTTTTTTGATACCCCACACTAGAGCGCCTTGATAGAGAGAGTGGCGACATGAGGAGTCGAAAAAAAGTCGGTCACGTGACTCATGGTGCCATCTTGGGTTCAAAATAGCATTCGCCTTTAATCTGTCTGCATGTAAATCCAGCTATTTTTTTTTATTTATTCTCTGAAAATGCTGGGTTGTTGTGCATTTGGAGGCACAAATAGACACAACAAGGGCTTCAAGATGTATAGATTCCCTTCAGATGCAAACAGAAGAAAGATTTTGGAAAATAAAGTCAGCCGTGTGGGATGGAAGTGACTTCATCAGAGCTTTGAGAGGTAAATTTATTTTTCAGTCCCATGTACAGTAAAACTCACCTAAACTCGTCGTACAAACCAGATATTCTCAGTCATCAGACAAAAAAGTCCCAAAGTTTTCTATTGTTTTCCATATAATAAAATCGTATATAACAGATTTTGTACAGCACATTTTTCACTCACATCGGATGAAATGTCTCGTCCAATCACAATGTATTTCCATTAAAAACCTTGAGCAGTCTGCACGTGCAGAGGTACAAATTAAAGTTCAGCTCTGACACTCGCTGATTTGAGGAAAGTGGGACCAGAGTCATTCCTATGGTTAAAAGTCCAACCATTTATTTATTTATTTATTTTTCAAACCATGTTCAGACTGGGACCTGAAGCCTGACGTGCAGCTATTAAATCAGACGGCTGTAATTTGACACTTTTCTGCTTTTAGTCCTTCATCTGCCATCATATTACATAGCGTGCACGCTGATAAATAGATCAGAAAAGTCCACATGTACAGCACAAAGTCAGTAAAAGAGGAAAATGTTCATCTTACCTTTTGATTTGGAGGTGCTGATTGTAGAAAGAAAATCTTGTTGAGGGTCAAATTAGTCCAGAATAAAGTTTAATCCAGAGAGGGAGAACTTTAAAACTGTCATGCACGTCATTGTATGACACGGAGTTAAAGCTGTGCAGCTGCAGAAATCAGGCTTTAAATTTAATAAATCATCATAAATTGTAAATTTGATAGCTTAACTATTTTTATATTTATTTTGATAGCACCTGTACCTGGATGTGTTGCTGCATGTGGTTAAATGATTTCTAAACATTAGAGGTTCATTCAGTAGTTCAGCGCAGTTTGACCCAAAATGGCACTATGTTCTGATTTGACGCCACTCTCCAATCAAGGCACTCTACTACCCCTCCGCCGCCCAGGCATTTGTTCTGCTGTCATACGGTAAACCGCCACATTTGTCTGTCTGCTTCACTCACGGCCTTTGTGTCGTGAATCTTTCTCTTCACGCTTCACCAAAACGTGCCCTTCCTCAGTGCGGTGCGACGGTCTCCGCACGGCATGCGATATCAGATCGACGATTTATGACACGGCCAATGTGTTATAGCAACAAAACAATGCAACACCCGATCCACCCACTCCCTCTAGTGGATGTTTGCCTCAGTTTGCTTTCAGAAATGAGTTCAGGGGTTTTGTTTTCCTTTGTTTTTATCATTATTGTTGCCATTCACATGGTTTATTACACACTAATAATTCAGTCTGCTTTTTCTCAGAGTTGGTTAATAATGTAACACTTATTGTCCATCAGTAGAATCGCAGTCACAATCGTTTTTGTTTTAATGTGATGAGAAAGTAATTTTTGGTGAAAGTGAAGAAAATCATGGTCTTGTAATTATGTAAAAAAAAAAAATGGTGCTGGATATTATTCCTGCTCAGTTATCTTATTGGATGCCGGCTCTCTTCCCGCCTGTAGGGGGCGGGGCGTTAAACAGTCCTCTGCGTCTGTGCTCGCTCAGATAATTCAAAACGTGCTGATCAGAGTGACTTGAAAAGTTCACACTGGGTCAGGGGTCACCGTGGCTCAGCCCTGCTCGAGGGTCAAGCTGATCTGGGTTATTTTCAGAGTTTTTGCCCATTTGCTGGTTCTGTGCCTCCTCTTGACTTGGTGTTTTTTATGCAGGGTGGAGCAGCCCACAGACTCGGGCCTCCTCCTCTCCTTCATTCTATACTTTTTTTTTTGTTTGTTTTTTTTTTTTTTTTAGGAAGACTGTGTACCAAAAGATGGGGACAATTCAAAGAATTTGGCATCTGCAGTGATATTTTGGATCTCGTGCAATGGGGGGGGGGGCACTCAGAGTGCAATACCAGCACTTAACATGTTTGACCTTTCAGTCATCCAAGGTCAAAGGTCATGTTACCAATAGAAAGGTGATATATGGTTTAATAGTAGCCGTAGGTGCATTTTCGACATCTCATCATTACTCTGTAGTTGACCTACATATAAGCCCTGGACTGTAATTTTGACCTTGACCTTTGACCTTGAATTTTAACCAATTGTTCTCAAGATCAGATCACTTTGTCCTTGACTGTCCCTGAATCATTCCACAAAGTTTGGTCCATATTGGATCAAAACTTAACCAAAATAAATCCCCCCCACCAGCACTACTATGTAGGTTTAACTATTGGCATCTGTGTCGCATGAATCAGTTTTGGTTTTTTGTTTGTTTGTTTTTACCAGTTTTGGAACCAAGGGCCTTATGGGTCAGCTGAGGCTCTGCAATGCCTCACCACTGTCATTCATTTGCAGTTTAATTAGACATAAATAAAACATTTTTGTTTGTTTGTTTGTTTTTCACATCAGTCCGACCTCTAAGGTGACTCTTAATGTTTGTGGTTCTGCGGTGAGCCGAGGGTTTTCCTCAGAAGTCCAGAGCTGGTGTCCACTTAAAGTTGCCAAATAATACAGTTCTGAAAGTGTGTCAAAGGTCACCCAGCGAAATGTGACGGTGCGTCGGCGTCTGGTGTGTGTCTCCAGTCTGAAGATGTTTGGGGCATTTTGTGAACGGAAGCTGCAGATTTAAGAAGATGTAGAGCAGGGCGAGAAGAGGCGCGGGGTGACACGGAGAACGGGGTGACAACGGAGAGCAGGGTGACACGGAGAGCGGGGTGAAATGGAGAACAGGATGAGACGGAGAGCAGGGTGAGACGGACTGCGGGGCGGCAAGATGAGGCGCGGGGTGAGACGGACAGTGGGGTCGTCTGCATGCGGGAATAGTCAAGACAAGTTGGGAAAGAGTTTGCGGGCAGAGAAGAAAAGGTGGAAGTGTAGACTGCAGTGAGCAGGCGTCCAGACAGACGTGATGATTATTGTGAAACCAGCCTTAAGAAAGTGTTTACAGACAAGTTTTATTTTTTCTTTTTTTTTTTTTACAAAACTAATCATTTTTGATAGGACGGAGAAAAATTTGTAATGCAGAATTATTTTGGATGAGATAGAAATTTTATTTAAAACATTTTCAAACATTTAAAACCTCACAGCCGAACCTTTGGTTTAAAAAATAAAAAGTCGAGGCTGTGCGTTTTGATTTATCCGCCTTTGGGTCCAGGTCTGGCCCGTAGTGAAGAGATGCACTGCGAGTGCCGTTCTAGTTCATGTTCACGTGTTGTCTGCTAATTACTCTAACTGGCCTTAATTTGTTTATGTGAAAAATAAGAGGGAAGAAGAACGTGAAGCAGTTTGAGGTGGTGGGTGGCGTTTTACTCCATTTACTTTGAATTTGGAGGAGAAAACAGCCAGCGCTCATCACGTCTACAGCCGAGGACTTGACTTTATGTGCAGATTATATATATATATATATTACTCTTAAGTTGGTGTCCTGTGTGTAGACATTTATTGTCACATTGTTTTCACATCAGGGGCTGCAGCCATTTACCATATTTTCTGAAGTTTTTTTTTTTTTTTTTTTTTTTTTTTTTACTAGTTTTGGAATCTCTGCAATTTAAACCCTGGTGCAACTTGTATACCAAAAAAAAAACATGTTTGGTATTAATAATAGTAATTATTCTAATTATTAAGTATTTATATATAAAGGTGCGACTTAAACTCTGGTGCAACTTACATATGCTTTTTTTTTCTTCTTTTTTTTTCTTTTTTTTTTTTACTTGTGACTTGTACTTTGGAAAATACGGTATTTTCATTATCACTCATTCTGTAAAAAAAAAATCTTCGTTTTGAAGACGGCGACACAAACTGATGTTTGGTGTCTTTTGGTTGATGGTTAACTGAAATGTTATATATTTAAATGAATGACTGAATCCTGCAGTGAAACACTTGGACCTCATTTCTACGTCTCACTAATGCATTCAGCATTTTTTTTTCTCTTTCTTTCTCTCTCTCCGTTTGCCACGACAATCCATTTATCCCTTTGTAAAATAAAAGAATCCTAATTGTCATTGTATTATTATTTTATTTTGCATAGAAATAAAAATGCTTATCATGGCAGTTTATGTATAAACTGTGTGGAATCTGATTTGCAGTCAAAGCTTACGTGATGTAAATGTAACATTTTATTCCTTTTTCCAATTACTGTATCAAGTGTTGGGGGGCAAGAGATGAAACAATATAGTGAAAAATAGACAGCAGGCAGTGCATCCTCAAAACAATCAGGTGTCAAAGAAAGAAGCTGTTTTTCTGCTCAAAACTGTTGTTACTCGCGCCGCCTCATGTCGCAGACCTCAGAACATTGTTACAGTGTTACAGAACATTGGACTTCAGATGTGGACAAGTAGTTTGACACCTATATTATTTTACAGCAGTGGAGTTTCTACATGTACAGGAATAGAATTATGGGAATTTGTTGAAGGTAAGTTGAACTGGAGAGTTTTGTATCATCGGCATATATCTTTATTCCACAGCTGACTGATTTTACATTAGTAAAAAAAAGTGAGGTGACGCTCATAGTTCCATTGCACTATGTACAACCCCAATTCCAATGAAGATGAGATGTTATGTAAATAAAAAATACAGTAAGTAAGCCCCTTCGGCTGCTCCCTTGTTTGCACTCGGAGTCGCCACAGCAAATCCAAGGTGGATCTGCATGTTGAATTGGCACAGGTTTTATGCCGGATGCCCTTCCTGACACAACTCCACATTACATGGAGAAATGTGGCAGGGGTGGGATTTAAACCCGGAACCTTCTGACCCGAAACCAAGCGCATTAACCACTTAGACACTTTATTTTTTAAATAAAAACAGAATACAATGATTTTCAAATCCTCTTCAACCTATATTCAATTGAATACACCACAAAGACAAGATATTTAATGTTCAAACTGATAAACTTTATTGTTTTTGTGTAAATATTTGCTCATTTTGAAATGGATGCCTGCAACACGTTTCAAAAAGCTGGGACAGTGGTATGTTTACCACTGTGTTACATCACCTTTCCTTCTAACAACAATAAGCGTTTGGGAACTGAAGACACTAATTGTTGAAGCTTTGTAGGTGGAATTCTTTCCCATTCTTGCTTGATGTACGACTTCAGTTGTTCAACAGTCAGGGGTCTCTGTTGTTGTATTTTGCGCTTCATAATGCGCCACACATTTTCAGTGGGCAACAGGTCTGGACTGCAGGCAGGCCAGTCTAGTACCCGCACTCTTTTACTACGAAGCTACGCTGTTGTAACACGTGCAGAATGTGGCTTGGCATTGTCTTGCTGAAATAAGCAGGGACGTCCCTGAAAAAGACGTTGCTTGGATGGCAGCATGTGTTGCTCCAAAACCTGGATGTACCTTCCAGTATTGATGGTGCCATCATAGATGTGTAAGTTGCCCATGCCATGGGCACTAACACACCCCCATACCATCACAGATGCTGGCTTTTGAACTTTGCACTGGTAACAATCTGGATGGTCATTTTCCTCTTTTCTCCGGAGGACACGACGTCCATGATTTCCAAAAACAATTTGAAATGTGGACTCATCAGACCACAGCACACTTTTTCCACTTTGTGTCTGTCCATTTCAAATGAGCTCGGGCCCATAGAAGGCAGCGGCGTTTCTGGATGTTGTTGATGTATGGCTTTCACTTTGCATGGTAGAGTTTTAACTTGCACTTGTAGATGTAGCGACGAACTGTGTTAACTAACAATGATTTTCTGAAGTGTTCCTGAGCCCACGTGGTAAGATCCTTTACACAATGATCTTGGATTTTAATGCAGTGCCGCCTGAGGGATCGAAGGTCACTGGCATTCAGTGTTGGTTTTTGGCCTTGTTGCTTACGTGTAGAAAGTTCTCCAGATTCTCTGAATCTTCTGATTATATTATGGACTGTAGATAATGGAATCTCTAAATTCCTTGCAACTGAACATTAAACTGTTGGACTATTTTTTCATACAGTTGTTCACAAAGTGGTGATCCTCGCCCCATCTTTGCTTGTGAAAGGCTGAGCCTTTTGGAGATGCTCCTTTTATACGCAATCATGACACTCACCTGTTTCCAATTAGGTGTTCTTTGAGCATTCATCAACTTTCTGTTGTGTGGGCCGCTGAAGAGGAGGTACTGCTGGCCCACCACCACCAGAGGGCGCCCTGCCTGGAGTGCGGGCTCCAGGCACCAGAGGGCGCTGCCGCATCATGGGAGTAGCCTGGGTGACAGCTGTCACCCATCACCAGACACAGCTGTTCTACTCAGCACCGAGGTATATCAGGAGGACGGCGTCTCCACCTCAGTGCCGAGATATCGCCTAAGACCAAGGTAGTATTCTCTGCAGTTATACATTGCATCATCAGCTAAGACTGTTAAAACCTTTTTCAGGACTGGTGACTACTGAAAACCTCATTCTTTGGATAAGTACTCACCTTCCTGCTATACTTTGCCAAGAGGTGGAGGCGGCTTCTCCCCTCTCTGTTACTGGGTGCGTTCATCCACTCCTGTGTGTTGTTGCTCTCTCCTGCCAGCAGTACCGGATCCGAGGTTGAGGTTGAGTATGAATCAACTGGGATGAAGATCAGCACCTCCAGATCTAAGATTATGGTCTTCTGTTGGAAAATGGATTGTCTCCTCTGGGTCAGGGGTGAGTTATTACCCAAAGTGGAGGAGTTCAAACATCTTGCGGTCTCATTCACGAGTGGGTCAAAGATGGAGCGTGAGATCAATAGATGGATTGTGGCTGAGTCTGAGGTCCTGCAGACGCTGTACTCGACTGTCTTGATCAAGAAAGTGCAGCCAGAATGTGAGATTTTCAATTTATGCTCCTATCCTCACCAATGATCACAAACAAATGCCTGAAAAAACAAGGTCATCGATACAAGCGGGAAATGAGGATCCTTCTTTGGGTATCTGGGCTAACCCTCAGGGACAGGAGAAGAAACTCAAAGATTCAGGAGGAGCTCTGAGTAGACCACTGAAAGGAGCCAGCTAAGGTGATTTAGGAATCTGGTGAGTATGCCCCTGGCCATCTCCTTAGGGAGGTCTTCAACACATGCCAACTGAGTGGAGGCTTTAGGGACATGCTGGAGGGACATGCTGAACATCTTGAAACCCCCCAGGAATGGTATATAGCACTTTTCTATCTATATCAGAAGCTTAAAGCTCATTGCTTTACAATGATGCCTCATATTCACCCACTCATCCATACACACACACACACAGATGTGAGGGTGTTGCCATGCAAGGTACTCCCTACACACCAGCAGGAACTTGGGGACCTTGCCCAAGGGCCTTTAGTGATTGTGTGGTCTGGCTGGGTTTTGAACTGAGGACCCTCTGGTCTCAAGCTCAATGCTTAACCACTAACTAAACCATCACCTCCCACCACCTTGACAGCGGAAACTCATGCCATGAAGGAAGAGCATTGATTGGAGGTTGGGCAGCACTTGGTGTGAGTATTCCACGTCATTAAGGTTTGCCCATGGTGCATAGGTGACTTGAGCAAGGATAGGGAAGTGTGGGATGAGCTGCTTAGTCTACTGCCACCACAACCTGGACCCAGACAAGTGGAAGCAAATGAATGAATGAATGAATGAATGAATGAAATAAGTCCACATTTACTAGCTTCATAATTAAAGCGATGAACACAAATTCACCAAAAACAGAATTATTCTGAAATAGTCTATTTTACGAAATGAGTAGTTTTTACTTTTGGTAATGTGATTTATGTATTAGATCGTCGGAACCCGAGCCACCAAGCAGAAACCTTCTAGAAGCGCCCGTGGAGTCGCGTGCAGGGCGCGCGCGCCCCTGGAATCAGGCGCGCGCGCGCTGTGCGCAGATGTGTCGCAGATTTTGTAAAGTCACTGAACACCCGGGAAAATCCAGCAACACGAGGAAACGGTTCCAGATAAATGCGCCCGAAACTGCGAGGAAAACAAGAAGCAGGCGAGAGCGGACGGAAACGAGCCGTTTAACGGGAAAACAGCCGTTACTCTGGCCGTTAGAAAGCCCAACGGCTGGCGTGCGCAGATGATGGAGCTGTCTGCGATCGGAGAGCAAGTGTTTGCTGTGGAATCAATCGTCAAGAAGAGAGTTCGGAAGGTAGGAATCACGGCGGAAGGTGTCAGTCCGGCAGCAGGATTTGTTTTTTGGGGACAGTTTTTGGGAGCAGAGGATGTGAATGTTAGATCAAAGCTTTACACATTAAAGGGGGCGGGGTCGAAGCTTTCGTATCACGTGCGCGGTGTTGTCATTGTGTTGGCTGGAGGAGGACACACAACACTGTTAATGTTGTTTGGTTACAGGGTGATATTAGAGTCACGTGTTGTTGACAGACGCAGATGCGTAGCTACAAGTTATTGGGACCCCGGGGCCAGACCCCCCCCCCCCTTTATACTTTCACAAGATTTGATAAATAGATTAATAGATTTCTAATTTAGAAAAATAATTTAATTGTGGTTTTGTTTTTCAGTTTCACTGGTCTGCAAATAAGTTTTTTCCTTCCATTTGTCTCATTCTTTAACATTCTTGTCTTATGGCATCGCAGAGCTCTAATGGAGTTAAAGCACAGAGGTTAATAATGAGTACAAGAGTCTGCACTCCCAATGCTGCCTACTAAACGCGAATGGACAACAACATGACACCTCGTAACCGGGCAAAATATTGATGAAGTGCCCGGATGTTAATGCATTTTCAATGCGGGTACGCGACTGAACACACTCAGAAAAACGCTCGCAAAATACGCGTTAAAATGCCATCCTGACCGAGATATCAAGCCAGAAAAATTAATTTACATTAAATTATGTAAGGAAAGTATTAAACTTACTCTGACACCCACACATTCCCAAATATTAGTGTTGAAAGTTACACGGATCTGATCTGTTTTAGCTGCTGAGCTGAGATGTCCTGCTGCTGTGTTCAGCGCTGCACGACTCATCAAACCATGACAATAAATAAATAAATTTTATATATATATATATATATATATATATATATATATATAATTTTATTTTAATTTTTTTTTTACATAATTATCCTTTATTGACTGAGTTTCAATCATGAAGTCAGTGGTGTGGGTGCACATCTCTGTGTGACTGTAAGTGGCACAGCGCGGGTCATAATCTGTGAGCAGCGGCTCAGTTATTTAAGGTGCAAAATAAAATAAAAAAAACTGTCGGCCTTGTCGAACAATTTTAATCACTAACGACAAGTATTTTAACTAGACATTGGTCTAGCAGGGGAAAATGTCAGATATAAGTGAGGAGTTAATGGTCCGTGTTGTCGGACGACACAGGCACAGCAGGCAACGTACACCTGTTTATTAACCAAATGTCATGGACATAGTGACAAGAATAACCAAAACCACTTACTTATAGAAGGAAATGTTGTTTCCCTTCTTCCTTCGTTTGTGGCTTTGCTAACATGTGCACTTTTCTAGCATATTCCACCTGTTTCTAGACTAATTGAGCATCTACGTGTGCTGCTCACTGAGTTTTCCAGATCCAAAATGGTGACCACGCCTCCTTGCCGGGACACGGCTCAGTGTGACTGCAGACTCTAGCTATTATCTGTGAGTTAAAGTGAGACTTGAACTTCCTGTCTCCTTCTGGTGTTAAAATTGCACACAGTTTGAGATTTGTAAATATTCATGAACTGGAGCCATACCATATCGGAATTCTGCTACTGCGCAAGACTCTTGGAAGTGCACGAAGCGAAAGTGCTGTTAAAATTTCCAACTTTTTTTTTTATGTAGCCTATATCAGAAAAAAAAAAAGAATTAAAGTGTAACCTAAAAATCATTCAATCTAAAACGCAGCACAAATAATCAAGTTTACATCCTTAGATCAGAAGTATGCAGCGCCCTTCCAGAAATAGTGGCCATATTCTGGAGTGGAAAGAAATGCGTTTGTCCCTGTTGGCACACTGCAGATCAGTAATTCTAGTTATTAGCCTGGTGAACCTCGCTCTCTGTGTGCTCTTGATGTTTCACTTTGGGCACGGGGCGTGTCTAAACACTTGGATCAATTACGTGAAATATTTATAGCTGATCTCTGTGAAAAATATTGGATTGTACAAACATAAAAAAAAAAGAAAAAAAAAAAAAAGATGATTAAATTTGGTTGTAAACAAGATAGAGATCTCAAATTTTGCCCCCATCCTCAATCTGGTGACTGGGATGAAACCTGTCAGTATGACTGTTCGTCACAACAGATGATGAACAAGTGACATTTTTAAAATGCGGATCCCAATCTGCTATATTGCGTTCACATTGACATTG
Organism: Thalassophryne amazonica; assembly: GCF_902500255.1. NCBI lineage: Eukaryota > Metazoa > Chordata > Actinopteri > Batrachoidiformes > Batrachoididae > Thalassophryne > Thalassophryne amazonica. Next base: position 66,587,919 of record NC_047120.1, on the reverse strand, counting down.
AATTCTGTGCCCAGAATTCAATTTTTTTTTGTCAGATGGGATCTTTAAATGGACAGCTCTCGTACACCTCAGTCTGAATTGAGTGTTCCCACAGCATTCACACTGAAAAGAGATCCAAAATCAGATGTTGGACCACTTATGCAAGTGACTTCAATCTGATTTGACAAAACAAAATCAGGTTTGGAGCGTTCAAGCTTGCATGATCAGGAAATGAGATTCAGGCAACTTCAGGTGGGGTGGTAATGTGGACGCAACCTCGCAGTGAGGTAACTTGATGCAGAGTTTAAGTGTTGTTCTGTCCTGGTTTAAGTGTGAGCGTTCTGAGTGTGGTGACCGACACTGCTCTTAAACTTTTTGTCCTCACAGGGAAACGTGGAGTATCTGCTGAAGTGGAAAGGATGGCCTCCAAAGTGAGTATGTCACTTTAATCAGAACGATGGGAGGAAAAATAAACGTGTCCACATAAATCAGGGGTCACGTCTCTGATCCTCTGATGTTTTCTGCTGTAACTCCAGCTGATTAGTCAAGTCTGGCATTTCCTGGCTCTTGATTGGCTGAGCACACCTGATTTAGTTATCAGTGGGCGGAGCAGAAGAACCTCCACAAGCAGAGTCGGTGACCCCTGGTGGAAAGACAAGGATGTTAAAATGTAAAATATTAAATGTTTACAGTTAGAATCATTGTCGGACTGAATGAAATATTTTTTGAAGTAATTAGTGGAAAAACAAGTTTTTTTATTTATTAATTTTTTTTTTTTTTTGCAGGTACAGCACGTGGGAACCCGAGGAGCACATTCTGGACCAGCGCTTAGTGCAGGCTTACGAGGAGAAGTACGTTTAAAAAGTCATGATTAATATTCACATGAATACAGGCACAAACCAGAAGGGATCTCGGTAAAGCATCGCCTGAGGTCAGAGCCTCATAGCCCCCTTTCAAGTTACATCGCAAACTAAATTTCAACCCTGAGTCTACTCTCCTACCAAAATGCAGGTTTGTCCACCACATACCGATCATCATCGGGACATGGACCTCAGTGCACATACGGATAGACAATCCTGGGATACATATGAATGATTTTTCTCCTGAAGATCACTTTTGGAGACATGAATCAAAATGTCCAAAAATGAAGGAAACTATTCCTAAATCCATCCTTTCCTAATCCATTTGGGACATATAATCCCTCTATGGTGTCCTGGGTCTTCCCAGGGCCTCCTCAGAGTTGAACATGTCTGGAAGACCTCCCCAGAGAGACGACTATTTTGCACTATCGCAATACTCGTATGATTTGATACAGGCGCCGCGATACGATTATCACAATACGCGATATATCATGTAACCGTGAATCCACATGTAAATAACTAAGCAGCGGTAGGGATTGAATTTCTTTAATATTTATGTATATGCATACAGAAGAGTGTTCACATTGGTTCTGTTTGCTTGCTCCCGGTTTTCACAGAGAGCAGAGGGACAGAGTTCTGGGTCACAGGAGGAGAGGACCCAAAGCCAAAAAAGTCATACAGGTAAAGTTTGTCTTCTGTTTTCTTTATGACCCCTGATGACCACAGAGATGGAGCGTGCACTGCAGTTGCACGTTGCCGCTGTCCTTACAGGATGACGGAATTGCAGACCTCTTCTCCGTCTGCTAACGCGTCATAATTTTACATGCACATAGGAAATGGAACGTGCTTCCAAACATGACCCCCGTCTCTTAAAGGACACTGTGCTTTGTCTTTTTGACCTCCGTTTAGGACGCGGTCTACACCATGGATCTGCGGAGCGCACACAAAGCTCCAGAAACTCCTCGTCTGCGTCTCTCCTTGACTCGCTCGCCGGTTCCAGACGCTGACCATCAGCCCTACAGTCGTACCTGCGGGCAGCAAACGCATCGCACAGCCCGGCCCAGCAGGTCGCCGTTCGAGTACCTTGACTCAAACCCCCCGACTCCGACACGAGAGGGCTGGGAAGGCCATGGGGAGGAAGAGGAGGTGGACGGGTGTGAAGATAAGGCGGACATGAGCGGCGGTGTTCTAAACGGTAAGTGTGTCAGTCGATCAGGCAGGAAACGCTCGTCACTGTTGTATGGCTGGGGGTGTCTGGCTGCCTTTTGTTTCTGTCTTTTGTTTTTCCTTCCAGGTGGCTTGCGTTTAGGACTGAGTGGCTGTGTGGCTGAGTTATCAGGACCTCACCCTGATCACCTGAAGCTTGCTATGTGCAGCTCGTCAGGACTCACAGCTGTGGTGCATTTACATGGATTGGGGCATGGTTGCATTTAAGTCTGGAGTACACAGTGTGTATTTGCCAGAGACTCGACCTTGTGACCAGACGGGTGAGATCGTCGTCTTGAGAGCCATCTCATCATCATGGATGCAAAGACCGTCCAGGTTTGATGCCATGGTCTGTGAAAGAGGAGGGGGTGAGGTCTCACGCTCGTCAGCACACTTCCTGAGGTACTTTAGGTTTTGTGACTAACATTAGTACAGTCAGTAAATGTGGTGTCCCTCACACCTTATTATATTGAGCTGTTATGTTAGTCGTTTATTCAGCTTCCACTGCAGTGAAGAATGTGAACTGGGTGTTCCATGCCTGCAGGGTGGGAAGCTGATTAGTGATTAAGCCAGGAAGTGTTTGCTGTTTATGTACACCTTTGAGTGGTCTCTCTGTGTGTGGAGTGTGGACTCACATGGTTTCTTCTTTCACAGACTCGGTTTGTCGCGGCCACCTGGGGGGTGTCGGCGGGGTCCTTGGGTCCGAACTGTTTCTGGCTCCGGACCGTTAGTGCTGCTGGGAGCACACCGGCATTCCACCACGCCAGACCGCGCACTTATTTGTTTGTATTTTGCACATCACTGTTATGTTATTAAATTCAGTTATCCTTTGTACCGTGCTCTACTTATTTTATACTGGGTCCTTCAAACGCTGGTCGGTTCTCCGTCCTGCATCCAACACATAACAGTCGCCATCACAACCCGGATCACAAAACGAACAGGAATTCTCCTGTTAAACAGCAGTTATCCACAAAAAAAAAAAAAAAAAATCTAATCCGCCAGTGAACTCTCAACTATGATCCCCCCCCTTAAAAAAGTGCCCTTATTTATGTGGATCAAAAGTCATGAGAATATCTGTAAACACTGAGTTGTTTTTATGGTGACGTCCTCAATACTAGAACAAAGTAGACTGGCACTCGGTGTGTTAGTCTGCCGAGGCCCAGCAGCTCTCGGTCTCTTTACATGGTATCGCACCTTCACCAAAACACAAATAACAATGAAACCAAATGTGAGATGCAGTTTAATAATTTCTAAATCGATGCTGGAGTTCCACCTTGAGAAAAGGGATTAAACTATATATACGAGGTCTGTGAGAAAACTATCCGACCTTTTTATTTTTTTCAAAAACTATATGGATTTGAATCATGTGCGCTTGCATCAGACAAGCTTGAACCTTCGTGCGCATGCGTGAGTTTTTTTCACGCCTGTCGGTTGCGTCATTCGCCTGTGGGCAGGCTTTGAGTGAGCACTGGTCCACCCCCCTCGTCGGATTTTTATTGTTTAGGAATGGCGAAGCGACTGCCGCTTTGTTCCATGAAAATTTTTTCAGAAACTCTGCCAGACAGCCAGATGGAAACCATTTGGAAGATTCAGATGGCTTTCGGTGAAGATTCTATCGGTATCACACGGATTAAGGACCATTAAAACTGGATTAAAAATGGCCCACGGCAGCGGAGGGCGCACCGCGCCCCGAGTGGCCATCGACAGGCTGGAACAAGCAGATCACTAACAAATTTAAGGCTCTGTTGATGCAGGATGTCGTGTGACTAGCAGAGAAGTTTCAGAAGAGGTCGGGATCAGCACTTTATCGGCACATTCCACTGTTAGAGATTTTGTAATGAAAGACATGCGGACGGATTCGCGCGTCGGGACACAGCCGGGTGATTCTTTAACTACGGGCACTATTGGCCTTGTAAATGTAATTTCCACCACACCATTGCCTTACAATATATAGCGCCTTGGGGCAACTGTTTGTTGTGATTTGGCGCTATATACATGTGCTCTGATGTCACTGTTTATCTCCATAGAAACTACCCAAACAATCTTTCATACAAACTGTTTAAAGGGACATTACAGTGTTGTGGTGGAAATTACGGCAATAGTGTGGGACAACTACATTTTGTTTAAAAAAATCACAACAGTTGTATGACATTGAATACCCCAATTATGTTTTGTATTATTATTTTACTGATATTTTATTCAGAGATATTTTAAAACATTAGAAAAAATGTTTTTTTACCATTCATTTTTATCATTGAAGATCAAAAGTCTGGGTGTGGGACAAGCACAAAACAGCAATATTTGCATATAATGATACTGAAAAAAGGTGAAAAAGTCATCATAGACTACTAGAACAAATTTCTTAACACACTTTCATTGTAAAGATAACCATAAAAGTGTGAAATTTCCCCTTTTTTTTCTGTTTTTCATACAATATGATCAAAGGACATAATAAGTGCCCATAGTCTAAGAATCACCCAGCCGCTCATGCCGCTGGACAAACAACACCTCCGTGTTGGAAATCATTCGTAAGATTCAGACGGCTTTCGATGGCTTTTAAGTCGAGTGAGTATCTGAGAAATTGTTTAACAGCTGGGCATGTTCCAACTTGTCCTGTGAGACTTCCAACACGGAGGTGTTGTTTGTCTAGCGGCATGAGCGGCTGCGTCCCGACGCGCGAATCCATCCGTATGTCTTTCATTACAAAATCTCCTTAACAGTGGAATGTGCCAATAAAGTGCTGATCCCGACCTCTATGAAACTTCTCTGCTAGTCACACGACATCCTGCATCAACAGAGCCTTAAATTTGTTAGTGATCTGCTTGTTCCAGCCTGTCGATGGCCGCTCGGGGCGCGGTGCGCCCTCCACTGCCGTGGGCCGTTTTAATCCAGTTTTAATGGTCCTTAATCCGTGTGATACCGATAGAATCTTCACCGAAAGCCATCTGAATCTTCCAAATGGTTCCATCCGGCTGTCTGGCAGAGTTTCTGAAAACATTTTCATGGAACAAAGCGGCAGTCACTTCGCCATTCCTAAACAATAAAAATCCGACGAGGGGGGTGGACCAGTGCTCACTCAAAGCCTGCCCACAGGCGAATGACGCAACCGACAGGCATGAAAAAAACTCACCCAATGCGCACCAAGGTTCAAGCTTGTCTGATGCAAGCGCACATGATTCAAATCCATATAGTTGTTGAAAAAAATAAAAAGGTCCGATACTTTTCTAACAGACCTGTCACAATTTCTCAGAAAGTCACACAACTGAAAAGCAACCGAAAGCCGTCTGAATCTTCCGAATTGTGGAAGAGGTGGGCATGTCACAACATGTCCTGTGAGACTTCAACACGGTGGCGCTTTTGTTCCGCCATCAGCTTCGTGCTGAAGCCATCGGCATGAATTTCGCTGCAACTCTTTTCATGGCCAAATCTTCTGTCACAGTGGAATGTGCCAAAAAAGTGCTGATGTCCACCTCTTCCGCAATTTCTTGGATAGTCACACGACGGTCCTGCATCACCACAGCGTTCACTTTGGAAATGATCTGGTCGTTTCAGCATGTTGATGGCCGCCCGGAGCGTGGCTCGCTCTCCACCGTTGTGCGGACGTCTTTAAACTGGTTGTACTGCTCCTTAATCTGTGTGATACCCATAGCATCTTCACCGAAAGCCGTCTGAATCTTCCAAATGGTTTCCACCTGGCTGTCGGCCAGTTTCTGGCAAAATTTGATGCAGTCGCGCTGCTCCAGTTGTTCCGCCATTTCCTTGCAAAGAAAAAACGACGAGAGACTCCACCCATCCTCACACAAAGGCTGCTTACAAGCAAATGATGCAATTGACAGGTGTGAAAAAATTCACGCATGCGCACGAAGGTTCAAGGTTGGCTCATGTAAGCACACGTGATTCAAATCCATCAGGTTTTTGAAAAAAATAAAAAGGGCCGATACTTCTCTAACAGACCTCGTATGTGTGTGTATATATATATATATATATATATATTCCACATTTTTCCAGTTTTATAAAGTAAAATATCAAATAAATTCAACTTATGTTTTTTATTTTAAGATTTATGACATTAAAACTGTTATCCTGCTTAAAATCACATCTTCGAGTTTGCTTTATTTTAGCTATAATTGTGCTGTTTCTGTAGAGGTCTAGGACTTGCAGGTGCAGTGAAAAATTATTCCACAGTGACTAAAAATGTGACTGGAGCAAAAACTAACTAATTCAGTAATCCAGAATCTGTTTGGGGTTTAGCAGGTTAAGCTATCCTACTAACAAACACCTAAAGTACTTAGTGGTAGTAACTAGATGCGCGCTCACCCCAGTGCATACATCGATCAAGACCTAAAACAGTGCATCTACTAATATAAGCACCAGGGTTGGGTAGGATTACTTTGAAGGAATACATGTGGATTACATGTATGTACAAACATTTGGATTACTTGTAATCTGATTACTTTTGGATTACATTTCAAAGTAATCCTACCCAACCTTGATAAGCACCAAGGTCGTCATCACGTCCCACAGCAGCTGGTACCCAAGGTTCTTGAAATGGAGCAATATTTCCACCTGGTGGACATTTATGATTGATGCAGGTACAATATAATTGCATTAAGAGTTCTTGTCTTTAATAAATAAGACAAATGAGGAAAAATTACATTTTTATGAGGATCTGACCCAAAATTCAGTGGGTTCTCTTGTCATTTGGGCTCATCTTTTCAACCAAATTGTGTGAAAGTTGTTTGTGTAAACATGATGCATCTTCATTCATTTGCCTATCCCAGCAGTCAGAGTGCATCTTGAACTTTGGATTTTTTTTTTTCCATTGCTCTTGTTCTGCCACAGCACCTGGACCCTGTCCTAATCCAGACTAGGCCCAATATTTTCCAGTGAGTTTCATAAAAATAAATAGTGCTTTATAAATGCACAAACATGAAAGAATTCTTTACAAATTCTCCACCTCCCAAGTTTTTACTTGGATTTACCCAGAAATGGTTGATGAAGTCTTCCACACCAGGTGCAGTGACTCAGAACCTCCTTGTCAGGTGATGGGTTCAGGATTTCCGTATTCCTTCATATCGGAAGGGATATTTTGAGCATCAACTGATCCACCTGTCTGTTTTGTTCCTGTGAACACATGAATCCTGTCCTCAGAGATTAACTCAGTAACAGGACACACACGGTAGACGTGATGCAATCGCTGTCCCACTGCAACTACCCCCCCCCCCCCCCCCCCCCCCAAAATCCAGCTTTCCCTAAATATTCATTTCTCCTGGTTGTGTACCTTCGTCTTTCAGGACAGAGGACAGCGGACGAGTGGAGCACTGTTGTTGGACCAGATGATGTCACTGCGTTGGTGAGGTCTGACATCTGGCGACCCGAGACTGGAGCCGGGGACGTGACAGTCACAGACGTCACCATCAACTCCCTCACGGTGACTTTCCGAGAGTCACAAGTGGCCAAAGGCTTCTTCAGAGACTGGGGCCTGGAGGTCTGAGACCCGGAGGTCACTGTGGGGGGTTTGGGGGAGGTGGGGACTCAGAACCTTCCAGCCTGGTCAGCGATATGTCTACATGCACAGGGTCACTGACAAACCCAACTCTGCACTGATTAATTATGTTTTTTGCCATTATGCAGCTCACAAATTAATAACATAACATCCAGAATTACAATAATCAGAATTTTAATTTAGAGAGACAGAAAAAAGTTTGCACTAAGATTAAAAGACTCACATAAGTACCACGGCATTTTAGGGCCACATAGAATTTTTTTTTTTTTTTTTTTTTTTTTTTTAGACTTTGAGAATAAAGTCGTAATATTAGGAGAATAAAGTCGTAATTTTAAGACTTCGAGAATAAAGTCGTAATATTACGAGAATAAATTCGTAATTTTACGAGAATAAAGTCATTACGAGAATAAAGTCATAATATAATATTTCAACTTTTTCTTGTAATATTACAACTTTTTTCTCGTAAAATTACGACTTTATTTTATATTAATAAAGTCGTAATATTACGAGAAAAAAGTCGTAAAATTACGACTTCATTCTTGAAGTCCAAAAAAAAAAAAAAAAGAAATTCAATGTGGCCCTAAAACTCTGTCGTACATAAGAGCCTGACAGATTTTGCAGGGTTTTTAAAAACATATTTTCCAGTAGGGGACTTAATCTGTAGCTTCTGTGCAACAGTGTCTCCTAGTGGCAGGACTTGGTAAATTGGTAGATGTTTGCTCAGAGCACCAAGGACAAGATCGCCATTAAATAAAACTCCAAAACTTTCCAAAGACAAACAAACTGAACGATAATTTCCAGATATTAAAAGAGATACTTCTCGACTGCGTAAGCGTACAATAGCGCCCTCACCCAGTGGCGCAGTAAAGCGGTTTACTTCCCTGTGCATGTAAACAGGTTTAGTGTTTTCTCTCCCACACAAGCGGTGCGTTTGTCTTACTTGGGAGCTTTGAAGTTATTACTGGAGAATTGCGTCACTTGCAGCCACCATGCTAGTTTTCTGCTAGCATAAACATGGCTGCCTCATTAAGAACTTCATAACCTGGTCCTGACCTTCGCAGATGGACTTTAATAGACATTTTCTTCAACTTATTCCTACCTTGTTCAAGGCCAACCCAGTGTAACGTAACCGTTCAGTATTGGACTCAACGGGTTTTGTACATACAGACCACAGTGAGGTGGGCGTAGCTGTTCCATCCCACCCGAACTCTAAGTGTCATGCCTGTAAAAGCTGTAAACATGGGCTATTACTGCTGTGCACCACGTGGCTTAGCATCGTAAGCGTTTCTTCCGATAGCCTACGTGAACCGCCCGCATGGCTTATTTCTCCTCACACGGTTACATCAACGCAAAGATGTTCAGTCCTCGCTCTCAGAAAAGTCTAGTTGAGATGATATTTGATTATTGAATGTATATGGAATTGCACTATATTTATGGATTTGGTCCAAGTGAGGGACTTCCGTAGAGTTTGACCATCAGTGATACCTGATGATGTACTGTCCAAAGATGACTTTTTATCCCTGTTGAAAAAAATTGTCAGCATCACAAAAGGTTTTAGGGTTTAGTGATTAACAGCAAGAAGGTCCCATGTTCATTTCCGTCCTGGTCCTTTTCTTGCCGTGTTCATGCAGGTTCCTCCCACCTCCAAAGACGTGCAGTTTCGGTGAAGTGGTGACTCTAAATGGGCCGTAGGTGTGAATGTTTGTCTATGTTGGCCCTGCAATAGACTGGTGATGTGTCCTCTCACCCAGTGACCCCTAGGATAGGCTGCAGCCACTTGGCACCCTTAGCTGGAATAAGCCGGTTTAGAAAATGGACAGACAGACAAACAAAGGTTTTAGTGGTGAAAATGCCCCAAGTTTCAGAAACGTGTTTTTGAGTTCATCTGCAAGCTAAATGATTGTCCCTCGTTAGGCAAGAGGTTCATATGCAGAGTCGTCCAGCAGTCTGGAGCTACATCTCAAAAATTACTGAAGGCACTTTATGTGTAATGTTGGTACTGAATCCTGGTCTGTTGTGCATCGTTTAAAAATAGTCCATGGATCAAGCAGGTTTTTGGTACCACTTAAGGTGAGGAAACAACACTTAGAATCCAGCCTCGGCCTACACAAAAATGTCTGACAGCCATCCCAGGGTGGTAGTTACAGCCAGGTAGGGGTCAATGAAGAATTATACAGAGGTCAAAATTTAAAAATGCTCCAATCATATTGAGAAATATATCACATTATTTGTCTGATCATAGCAATTCCAAAAAGGTATAGTTTGATTGAATTCTATGGAGGCAAAAACAGCAAAAAATGGTGACAAAGGTCAGTTTCAGTCTGTACAGGGGTTAAAAGTTAAAGTTGCTCCGGTTTTGGTAAGAAGTGATGCAAATTATTGGTTGACTTAATAGGGTTTGAACAAGGAATAGTTTGCACCATCTGTCACGCTTGGTTATCATGTTCCAGGGTAACATATGTCACATGTAGTAGAATCCAATGGATGTCGACCTTTGGAGACCAAACATTCAGCACGGTCACAACTATTCCACTAGTACTTCTTTTATTTCAGCCAATAATCTGCATCGTTTTTAGTGAAATTGGAGCAACTTTAGCTTTTGACCCCTGTACAAACTGAAACTGGCCTTTGTCACCATTCTCGTTTTTACCCCATAACTCCAGAACATTCAGTTATAGATACTCCAAACTAACCTTTTTTGAATTGTTATGATCAAATGATGGTATATTTTTCAACATGATTGGAGGATTTGTACATTTTGATCTCTGTGTAACCCTTCTTTGACCCCTACCTGGCTGTCAAGGTTGGGTAGTATTACTTTGAAAGAATACATGTGGATTACACGTATGTATGTACATACATTTGGAGTACTTGTAATCTGATTACTTTGGATTACATTTCAAATAATCCTACCCAACCTTGCTGGCTGTAGCTGCCACCCTGGGATGACTGTCATACATTTTTGAGTAGGCCGTGGTACACTGAGGCTGGATTGTATCATTTAGTCCCCTTAAGTGGTACGGATTAGGTCAAAATTGTTGGACTCATGGACTAAAATTCAGATAGATGCCACTCAGTCAGTGAAGTGAAAAATTTAATTTTACATCCATGAAACTGCCAAGTATCCTAGCAGCTACTTGGTAGACTTCCTTCATGTTGGATGTGATGAGGACAACTTGTGGTTTTGCGTTTGGCTTTATTTTTTTTTTTTGCCATTTTATTGTTTTCATAAAAAATTAGTTTTGCAAAGTTTTATTATCAGCAACTTCAAAACCCACATTGAAGGATTAATTTGCATCCTTGAACATGACTTCTGAAACTCCTTCAGTGAGCAAAGCAAGTAATGTCACCTCAATACTTCCCAAACAGCTGTAGTGACTTTTGGTTTTGTCGCCTCATGAGTTCTACGGCTGCGCGTGCAGCGTGGTGACAGATTGGTAGCTGCATGAAAACGTCATGGAGGATGAGTCAACAAAGTAAAAATTGATGTAAAACAAGAACACACGGCGTGAAACGTGAGTTTCCACGGAGACGTCCGACGGAAACAACAGATTCCGACTCGCAGTACAAACACGGGTCCCGTCTGTCGCTGTGAGCCTGCTGACTTGACCGCTGCACTGGATGTTGTTTATCTTGCACAGAGGGTTGTGGGTCAGCATCTGTGACCCTTAAACAGTCTCAATGCAGTTGTGAAGCTGCATGGAGCGGAAGTGCCTGTTTCATAATTTAGCTTTGACTGTAGAGTTTGTGTCTTCTAAAAAATTAACTTAGATTTTTTTTGTATGCATTTAAAAAAAAGTCTTATGTGGACGCTGGATTTGTCAAGAGGATAACGTTGCCATGGCACCATTACTGCAGTCTCTTTTTGTCTGAACACTACTTGAAGTACAAGGAAACAGGTGAGATGAAGGGAGGATTTATTTTTTTACGCTGACGTGAATGTAAAGTTATTTATTCTTCAGAGGCTTGTGGCGGTTGTAATGAAATATTGTGTTAAAGTGTCGAGATGATGCCATACCTCTGTGACACCAGTTTAAATGTGGTCACTTGTGTTGCTTTCATCTCCCACCAAACAAAGAAGGTCGCTTGCTGTGATGTAGTGAAGCTGCTCCATCCATCGTCATTGTGTATATGAGATATTTGTACGGAAAAATAAATGTGGCTCATATTTAAGCTCATTTTGGTCCCTTGTTCATAGACTAAGATTATTCTGGTGTTCCCAACATGTTGGCATTAACATTTTAAAGAAAAGGAAGAGGAAGAAGAGCCTTTGTCATTGTACATAACATCCTAATTACGTACAGTTAGACACAATCCAACCACTAGGAGCAGCGGACAGCAACAACACATTTAGCACAGAATGACAAAGCACACATTTGCCAAGCCTCAAAACACCTCATTGTGAAGTGTTACATTTTTCCCACCATTTTTTTTCTTCTTGCAGATCTACATCAGAACATAAAACATGGCTTTTATTGGAAGTTAGATGCAACCTTTTAACTAGGTTTCATGAAAGACGATCAGTTGAGATAAATTTAGTTTTTATCCAGACTGATACCGGAGTTAAGAAGTGTACTTTTGTTTTTTAATAAGGGTGATGTGCAGAGGAGTTGGAACTGTAGAGGCAGTATAAAGTTGATGATCAAGAGCACTACAGATGCAGTGTTTGCTCTGAGTGCATATGGTGAAGTACAGGGAAGGCTAGAAGGCATTACACTGTGCATTTGGGTTTCAGTGGCGCACCATGCATTCATATCCCCAACTAGTGAAACACAGCATCATGTGATGCAGCATCACAAATAGACATCAAATCAATTTTATTTATATAGCGCCAAATCACAACAAACAGCTGCCCCAAGGCGCTTTATATTGTAAGGCAAGGCCATACAATAATTACAGAAAAACCCCAACGGTCAAAACGACCCCCTGTGAGCAAGCACTTGGCGACAGTGGGAAGGAAAAACTCCCTTTTAACAGGAAGAAACCTCCAGCAGAACCAGGCTCAGGGAGGGGCAGTCTTCTGTTGGGACTGGTTGGGGCTGAGGGGAGAGAATCAGGAAAAAGACATGCTGTGGAGGGGAGCAGAGATCAATCACTAATGATTAAACATCACACATCTTCTAATCACTATCATGACCAAACGCTATAAGAACTGCATGGCTCCTTTAGGAGATGGGTAGCACGTGCATGGATTAGGTGGATGAGTAAGAGAGTGTGCAGTGCACAGGAAAAGAGAAAACCTTTCCAACTACAGTCATGCAAGTCATTATACAAAATAACAGCCATATATATTCATATAACCACCAATCAAACAAAAAACACAAACACGAAGAATTAAACAGATTCTGACAAAGCTGCTAGACATTCACACCAGCAGCAATAATATGTAAAAATCAATTAAATTTACCAAAGCTGCTTATTTCAAGACAAGATCAGCCTCCGTCTTTACAAAGTTCCATAAGGTTGTTCAGTCCACAGCTGCCCAGTAAATGCAGTGATAAATTTGATTGTTTCACCTGTCAGCCACTGTCCATTGAAAAAGGGCTGTTAAAAATTTGCCCCCCCCCCCAAAAAAACAAGCATAACTCTAAAATCTAAATGCCACAAAAGAGTCTAAATGAAAATCTCAATGCATTAGAACATGATCTTAAAGTTAGCCTCATTTCAGTTAACAGTTTTGTTCAGGAAGAGTACGGGAGAGTAGGAATTAAATTTCACTGCTATAGGTAAATGTAAATAAACAAGTTGAGTCTAGCCTGGAAATGTGGAGATATGCTCTGGAGAGCAGAGGGATGAAAGTCAGTAGGCACAAGACTGAGTACATGTGTGTAAATAAGAGGGAGCCCAGTGGAATAGTGCGGTTACAAGGAGCAGAGGTGGTGAAAATAGATGAGTTTAAATACTTGGGGTCAACTGTGGAGAGAAGGGGAATAAAAAGTCAGTATCAAAGCAAGACTGAGTAGCTGTGTGAATGAGGTGCTGAAGGGTTTCAATACTTTGAGTCAGTTCAATGTAATGAGAGTGTCAGAAAGGCGAAGAAGAGTGCACACAGGGTGGAAACTGGCAAGAGTAATGTAATCGTAGCTACGTCAAAATGACTTGGAGCTAACTGCGCTGACAAAACGACACAGCAGAGATGTGATCTTCATTCAGACTGACGAGGATAAATGGGAGCAATCAGGCAACAGGAGGGGGGGTCAAAGAGGGAGTTTACAGATGCAGCAAGGTGACAGAAGATGCAGAGGTCAGGCTGAGGTGATCTGCTGTGGCGCATCTTAAAGGGATTAGCTGAATGAAGATTGAAAATATAACCGTACCCCCTCCCCCCAACCCCCTTCAAGAAAAAGAACAGTGTAGTAATTTTCCAATGGTACAAACATACTTTATTGTACAATTAATTTATTGGCCAAAAAAAACAAAAAAAAAAACAGACCAAAATAACTTAAAAAAGATGAAATTGGAGCAACAGTTATTTTTGCTTTCTCAGCAAGCACCAAAAAGTCAACAAGAGGAAAAAAAAAGTGGTCAGAGATTCCATTTGAATACTAAACATATATTTAAATAGTCTTATTTCCAGTCTCTTTTGGGAGAAGAAATGATAGAATAAAAAAACCTATTTGTTCAGTTGCCATCAGTTTATACAGTGATTCAGTATGTTTACATCTATATTCATGTACATGAAACATTTCTTCAAACAGGTGAAATCGGCAGCCTGCCCAGGGTCAAACTCTTCCACTGTCTGCAGTGTCTTTTTGCATCACCATAATACAAAAAAAACCTTTTTTTTATTCTAATAGTCCATGAAGCTTCAAGTTTTATTTCCAAAAAATAAAATTAAATATATCTATATATAAAAGAGTTTTTGTTTTGTTTTTTGTTTTCCTTATAAAATAAGTCTCAAGATATATTGCCACCTCGTTCTGATGCATCTTCTCGCAACAACGCAACAAGCCCCAACGTTTGAGAAAAATAGTGAAACTCATCTTCAGTTCTCTCCCTTAAAAAGCTAAAATAACCAATGTAAATTATTTCACACCTCTAATCGACCCCAAACGCAAATGTGTCAAAAAGAAAAAATATATACAAAAAGGCTCATTGGTGCTTGTGACCTACGACACCCCATACTGTACCTTTACAAAAAAGAAAAAAAAAAAAAACAATCTCAACACTGTACAGTAGCTCAAGTACTTTAGAAATTTTTAGATACAACAATCCGATTTCAAAGAGGGGAAAGACGCAGCAGGTAATAGTTTCTCTGCTCAAAAAGGGCTTAAAGTTTGTTTTTTTTATTTTTGTTTACACTATCCTTTCACTACAAAAAGAAAATAAAATTAATTTCCTTACATTGTACAGTACTAATATTGAATTAAACTTTATTAGGAACAAATGGGAAATCCACCTCTGCTGCAGAAAATGGACTTTAACCACGTGCTCGTCTTCACAGGTCGTAAATTAGGCGGAATAGAAGCACATGCAACCGCCAGTGGGTGTGTACATTCACAAGAGAAATAAATCGTGTGCGATGGCATAGGTGTAAAGATATCTGGCTCAGCAGGTCCTAGTCGGGACTCATTCTAATGTGGGTTTGTGTCAAATACCTGAGTGAATCAAATTAAAAATTATAGCTGGCTCTGACAAAAGCAAACAACTTGAGCTGGGCAACAGTCCAGACTAGTTCAATTAATCGCTGACTAACGAGCAAAAAAAAAGCTTTTGTGTGCAAATAACTTTTACAGTTACAGACAGCATGTGGTGGCTAATCTCTGGAGGAAAAAAAAAAACAATTTAGGGGCAAAATTCTGACCAAAATTAAGCAATTTTAAATAATTAAAATCAGAGGTTAAATGTCTTTTCAAATTAGAGACTCCAGCTATAGAATTCTGATTCAATATCAACACATTTAGAGTGTGAGAAAGCTATGTTTTGGTGCATCACACTGGGAACTGTTATGGTCCACTCAAGTTTAGGCTTTTGAATTAGGAGTGGGTCAAATTACCAGAAGCGTCAAGATTGCTACAAGGCGCATCTAGCCATCATTTTTCAGTACAAGTCTACTCCACCCATACAGTAAGCACAGAAAATAAAAAAAATAAAAAAGGACACTGCTCAAGTTTAATGTCACTCACCTATCCAATCACATCATTAAACAAACTACAAGTTCTACATGTCAAAACCAACATAACGCCAGAAACAGCAATGGAACATATAGTGCATGTGGAAAGTATTCACAGCAGCGTCTTTTTCCACATTTTGTCGTTACAGGTTCATTTCAAAATGGATGAAATTTATTAATTTTTCCCCTCAAAATACCCCATAATGACATGAAAATGTCCTTCAGTGGTCCAGACCTGAATCTGACTGAACATCTCTGGAGAGATCTGAAATTGTGCACCGACGCTCCTCATCCAACCTGATGGAGCCTGAGAGGTTCTGCAAAAAGGAATGGACCAAACTGCCCAAAGATAAGTGCACTAAGCCTGTGGCATCATATTCAAGAAGACCTGAGGCTGTAATTGCTGCTAAAGGTGCATCAACAAAGTATTGAGCAAAGAGTGTGAATACTTATGTACGTGTGATTTCTTTTTTTTTGTAATAAATTGGCAAAAAAAAAAAAAAAAAAAAAAAACAAAAAAAAAAAAAAAAACTTTTCATGTCATTATGGGCTGTTGTGAGTAGAATTTTGAAGGGAAAAAAATTAATTACTCCATTTTGGAATAAGGCTGTGACATAACATAATGTGTAAAAAATGAAGCGCTGTGAATACTTTCCGGACACACAGTTTGCTGATGCCCATTTTTAACTGTGGTGTTTTTTTTTTTTTGGGGGGGGGGGGGGGGGGGGGGGGGGATATGCTTTGCAAAATTGATACAATCATGACTGGATATTAAAAAAAAAAACCCTCAGAAATGGGACATTTTGTCAACACTTTAAGCCACATTTAAAGTCTCAAAAATATTCATAAAAAAAAAAATCTCAGTCCCTCAAAAAATGACAGACTATGTAAGAAATATCTTCAACCTGAAACATTGCCCTCCCACCTTTGTACACACTTGGCAAAAAAATATATTGATATATATAACAACAATAACTTACCATTGTTTAATTTATTCATTTATTGACTTCTATGATTCATGTTACATCTCCCATAGGAGGAAGCTTCAGTTCTTATTTTACACATGACAAAAATATTTAAATAAAATAAAAACTTCTAGATCCCCAAAGCAGTCGTTGAGCCTCCCTTCTGTCATTTGGGCAAACTGATCAGAACTTTGACAGTGTGCAGTCAAGGCTACATTAGTTCTAAATTATTGTGGTTCACGTTCGTTCCCAGTTCTTGGCTGTTGCTGCTGTTATTGTTATTCCCACCCAACATGTCCGACTGCGGCCCCTGTCCGCCCTGCATCCCAGCCATGCCGCTCAGTTGGGACATAATTGAGTTCTGGTCTGAGCTAAACTGACTAGTGTCTGCAGAACCTCCTTGCTGCTGTTGGGGTTGTGGAGGTTGAGGTGGAGCCATACTGGGATGATGTGAGCCCATGTGAGCCGGATGGGGCGAACCAGTCCGAGTTTGTGGGGAGATACGGTGAGGTGAGGGCTGAGGTTGGGAAGAGGGCTGCATACGGGGGGACGGGCTGGAGTGTGGAGGCTGTGACTGTGGTCGTGGAGAGGGTTGAGGGGAGCGGACCTGACTGCTGAGAGACCCTGCTGGACCGAGTCCTCCTTGTCCCTGGAGGTGGGGGGACTGTGCCATCTGTTGCTGTGGGCTCAGAGGACTGCTATGGTGGGCTGGGGAGGCCCCTCCAAGCTGCTGCTGCTGCTGCTGCTGGAGGAGCCTCTGGTGGATGGACTGCTGGAACATGCCTTGGGACCCCTGAGGCTGTGGTGCTCCACCACCTCCACCCTGCTGTTGTTGCCCATGTCCAGGCTGCAGTGGAGGTCCACCTGATCCTCCAGTACCTCCACTGGGCCCTCCATCTTGTCCTTGTAGCCCACCCATTGAATTCTGCTGCTGCTGCTGCATCTGCATCTGATGCTGCAGCTTTTGTTGCAAAGCTGCTGTTACCTGCAACATGGAGCCTGGGTAACCTTGCTGATTTAGCTGTCCTGGACCTCCCTGCGGACCCACTTGCGGCTGCTGAGGACCTCCAACACCTCCACCTCCAGTCTGGGGTTGGGATGAAATAGGCATACCTGGTTGTCCATGCCCAGGCTGCATGAAGGCTTGCTGCCCTTGTTGCTGCTGAAACTGCCCGTGGTTGCCATCTGTTGTTGCTGCTGCTGCAGGTGTTTCCGAAGCAAAGCCTCTCTGTACTGTGGACTCATGGTAGACATGTTTCCTTGTTGTCCCGGTTGCATCACCCCCTTGTTGCTGTTGCAGTGCAGCCATTTGCTGCTGTAGATTCCCGGGTAGCATTGGGCGCTGCTGTTGCTGCTGTTGGAGCTGCTGAAGCTGAGCCATGGTGGGCATATTCCCTCCTTGTGTTCCACCCTGACCAATGGTCATCCCAGGCTGGCCAGCCTGACTCACATTAACTTGCTGTTGCCCATCCATGTTTGGCATTTGGTTCCCGCCAGGACCTCCTACACCAGATAGCCCTCCAGCAGGCCCCTGGAACCTCACCCCGGCAGGGCCACCTTGTGGAGGACCTCCAGCAGCCCCGGCTCCAGCCTGAGCTCCTGATACCTGGCTGCTCGCTGCTTAATAAAAGCAGCCATAAGGAGGGGGTTGGCTCGAAGAATGCTGAGAACCTGCTGTTGTTGAAGGGGTGAGCTTGGAGAGCGAAGTGTACGCAGGAGATCCTGTAGTGCTGCCTGGGGAGGGTTACTTGATCCACCTGCACCAGCCGCTGAAGGAGCTGCCCCTGCAGACACTCCCATCAGCTGCATCAGCCCACGGTTTCCTGCTTGCTGCTGGCGGGGTCATCTGCTGCTGCTGGGTAACCGCTGGCTGCTGCTGTGACGCCATGTGACCATCAAGCCTGGTCTTTGTTGTGGATTCATTGTTGGGCCCCCTGGACCCCACTGCTGG
This sequence comes from Thalassophryne amazonica, assembly GCF_902500255.1. Classification (NCBI taxonomy): domain Eukaryota; kingdom Metazoa; phylum Chordata; class Actinopteri; order Batrachoidiformes; family Batrachoididae; genus Thalassophryne; species Thalassophryne amazonica. The sequence goes on along the minus strand of NC_047120.1, from coordinate 66,569,339 downwards.
TTGTAGGCTGAAGCTGTCCACCGGCTCCCTGCTGGACTTGCTGGAGCTGCTGTTGAACTTGAGGTGGTAACTGAGACTGAGGACCTCCCTGCTGAATCCCTGCTAACATTCCTTGCTGCTGTGGGTCTAGCATAGTCCTGCCAACTACTCCCTGAGCTTGGGGAGGCATACCCTGGGCCCCAATGTGGGACATAGCCATCTGGGCCTGTGGATTCTGGTGGTGAGAATGTGTGGGTATCATTCCCCCTTGCCCCTGTCTCTGCAGGATCTGTGCTTGAGCCATCTGTCTCTGGGTCTCTGCTAGACGCTGGATTTTAAGAGCCGTCTCTACAGCAGCCAGAGGGGGCCCTGGCTGCTGACCTTGCGCAGACATTGACCCTTGACCCTGGTTGTGTTGCTGCTGCTGTTGAGGTGGGGTGGCTGGACCAAGTCCAGGTTTTCCCATGGACTGGTGAAGAGTAGAGGCCCCTGGTGGTCTGGGGTTATACGGCGGCAAACCACCAGGATGTGGCTGCTGGAGCTGCTGGACATTCTGAGGTTGCTGCTGAAGCTGTGACACCATCTGCTGCTGAGGAGAATTCATCATCCCCGCTGCTGCTCCTCCACCCATTGGCTGAAACTGGTGATGGAGGTGGTGTTGGGGAGGCATAGTACCACCTTGCTGCTGGACTTGCTGTTGCTTTCCTGGAGTACTCATTCCTGCCATTCCCACAATGCCAACTCCCTGCTGCTGGGGGACTGCAGATACATTCCCCTGGGTGGGTGTCTGTGGTGTGGGAGGTTGAGTGCCCACAGACGTGGGGGTACCTGGACCAGTTGCGCAATTGTTGGTAGTTCCTGGGGAGGGCAGGCCATTGCCCCCAGGAACTCCTGCAGGTGTGGGTTGGCCTACCCGCTGCATGCTGGCCATTCTCCTCCTGAGCATCTGTGCCTGTTGGAGCCGATGCTGCAGCTGCTGCTGGCGGAGCTTGTGCTTGATGTTCAGACAAAAAGGCACTGGGCACTTGTTCTCTTGACAGTGTTTGGCATGGTAGCAACACAGTGCAATGAGCTGCTTGCAGATGGGGCAGCCACCGTTGGTTTTCTTCTTGCAGCCTTTTGTGTGCTGAACAACGCGCTTCATCTTTTGACAGGACGGCAATGAACAGTTTGCATTTCGACACTGGCAAGCATGGACCAAGGACTGGATGCAGCGCTGGATGCTGAGGCGGCGAGAATCTCCAGGGCTTTGCGTGGTAGCAGCAGTCTGGTTGCTACTCTCATCATCTAAACCAAGACCCAACTTCTCCATCTTATGCTCGTGGCCCTTAGTGTTGTAGCAGGTGATGCAGAGGTCGTAATCCTGTGAGGGACAATACAAACGCTGGTTAGAAATGTTTAGGACTGATATGTAGTTGGTTTAATAGCAATGTAATTGTTTAATTTTCGTGTCATAACATCCAATCACACCCAGTAACAAAACCTCCATTCCATGACTCACCTCACAGACAGTGCAGTGGAATCTGGTCTCCACGTGGTGCTTGCACTCATTGCAGGTGTAGACGAAGCGGTCCTGGCTTTGGTTATGCAACTCCACGAGCATGCACATAGAGCTCCACTTAGATCTCCTCAGGGAACTGAACTCCAAGTGTTTGTCCCTAGCCAATGTCAGGAAAGCATCACGACCATCCATGAGGTCACATGCCATTAAGGGATCTGGATCTACAATGGGGGGCAAGGCATTTGCCATCGGGCCTGCAATTAACCGGATAACAAAGAACACCTGCGACAGAAGAAAAGAATTATTACATATTGTGAGGTCACTTAAGCAGATTTGTCTTAAAGTGACAGAAGTATATTTAAAAGAATGTGAGCAACTTAGTGTTTTTCTTATACCTCTTTGTGTTTTTCCATAGTGGCATATAGTTTCTGCGACAGGTCGCTGGAGACACTGGGCATCCCAGGTTTCTTCTTATTGGCTCGGCTCAGGCTGCTCTTGTTCTTACTCGTTTTCTTGTTGTTCTTCTTCTTTGCATTTTTACTGTCACTTTTTGTGTCCTGCATATAAAAAAAGCATTTTTTTTTTGTTTTTTTTTTTAAGTGAATCAATATATTAAACCATTTGTTCTCAAAGCAGGCCCTTTTTCCATTTCTCTCCAACATACAGAACCACACCATTCTTACATCAATGCACTCATTGGAAGTGCTGTTCTCCTCCCTTTTCCTCTCCTCTTCCTCTTGCTCCAGCTCCTTGATGCTCTCCTCCAGCACATTGGGCCAAAAATCACCCTCAAAATAAGGTAATTCCTTGGCACTGGTCAAACGATCCTCAGTTGCTTGCTTGAAGATGTCCTGATGGGGTGAATGAAAGGTAAACATAATTTTTTACCTGGAATTCATTGTAATTAATTCATAGAAGCCACTTTATTATATGGCTACAACGGTACACGCACTGTAACTGGCTGATTTCCAGTCTGACATTTTCCCATATCAGACTGTTACCATGACAATCGGTCCAGAATGCGTATCAGATTTGTGACTTTGTTTACAATTTTCATGGTGTGAAAATAACAAGCGAACAAAGAGATTATGAGTGACAAACAGGACCATTCTCCGAGCGAATTTTATTAAACTGACGAGTTTGAATTGGAGGAATTAAGAGCAAACAAGCTCAAAGTGGACAAAACGAAGACCAGTAAGATGAAAACACAGCTCCGAATAACCATATAATAAAGCAATTATTAACCCTCGGTAGCCCCGTCTGTACGGGACTATCAGACCCCCGGTCTTTTTGTATGTACCCTCGGCCTGATATTTTCACATACAAACCTCGTGCTCGGTTAATAATCCTTTAATATCGAGGTCCTGATAAACAACTCTATCACCAGATAAGCATCTCTACCACAAGTGAATTCGATGCTTCCTCAAATGTTGCTGAATGCAGCTCCAATACAAAAAACCCACTTGTTGCGACAAGTGACATGACGTCATTGGACACCCAAACAGTGAAATTTACAAATTACAGTCAAGAATGGTGAAGATGACTTGACAAATAATTCAGATCAAGACCCACAGGTTAAGTTCTAAAGGTCTAGCAAATGGCTACACTCAAATAGTGCAGCAGGTAACAGAATATTTGCAGAGGAATCTGTCAAATCTGGTTACAAGCACCAAAGTTTAACTGTGTATACCTTTTGGTACATATTTTAGAAAAACAACATTAGCCCTTTGAATTTTCAATAGGGGCCAAGTAGGGGTCAATTGAAGAACTGCATACTGGTTAAAAAAAAAAGAAGTTCCAATCATATTGAAAGCTATACCACATTACGTGTCTGATCACAAACAATCCAAAAAGGTATAGTTTGGACTATCTGACTGAATGTTCTGGAGTTAAGAGGTAAAAACAGCAAGCATGGCGACAAAGGTCACTTTCAGTTTGTACAGGGGTCAAAAAGTAAAGTTGCATGTGTCGTGCTTAGTTATCATGTAACATATGTAACATGTCATAGAATCCAATGGACATTGACATTGTTTGACCTTTACTTTGGAGAACAAACATTCAACACAGTCCAAACTATCCATTTGTTAATCCTATTAGGTTCAACCAATAATTTGCACCACGTTTTAACCAAAACTGGAGCAAACTATTTAACTTTGACCCCCAGTACCAACTGAAACTGACCTTTGTCGCCATTCATGCGGTTATTACCCCCATAACTCCAGAACATTCAGTTATAGATAGTCCAAACTATACCTTTTGGAATCGTTATCATCCGACACATAATGTGATATAGCTTCAATATGATTGGAACATTTTTTAATTTTGACCCTGTGCAATTCTTCAATTGACACCTACTTAGCCCCCCTAGTGAAAATCAAATGGCTAAAGTTATTTTTCTACAATATCAAATCAAATCAATTTTATTTATATAGCGCCAAATCACAACAAACAGTTGCCCCAAGGCGCTTTATATTGTAAGGCAAAGCCATACAATAATTACGGAAAAACCCCAACGGTCAAAACGACACCCTGTGAGCAAGCACTTGGCGACAGTGGGAAGGAAAAACTCCCTTTTAACAGGAAGAAACCTCCAGCAGAACCAGGCTCAGGGAGGGGCAGTCTTCTGCTGGGACTGGTTGGGGCTGAGGGAGAGAACCAGGAAAAGACATGCTGTGGAGGGGAGCAGAGATCAATCACTAATGATTAAATGCAGAGTGGTGCATACAGAGCAAAAAAGAGAAAGAAACACTCAGTGCATCATGGGACCCCCCAGCAGTCTAAGTCTATAGCAGCATAACTAAGGGATGGTTCAGGGTCACCTGATCCAGCCCTAACTATAAGCTTTAGCAAAAAGGAAAGATTTAAGCCTAATCTTAAAAGTAGAGAGGGTGTCTGTCTCCCTGATCCGAATTGGGAGCTGGTTCCAGAGGAGAGGAGCCTGAAAGCTGAAGGCTCTGCCTCCCATTCTACTCTTACAAACCCTAGGAACTACAAGTAAGCTTGCAGTCTGAGAGCGAAGCGCTCTATTGGGGTGATATGGTAATATGAGGTCCCTAAGATAAGATGGACCTGATTATTCAAAACCTGATAAGTAGAAGAAGAATTTTAAATTCTATTCTAGAATTAACAGGAAGCCAATGAAGAGAGGCCAATATGGGTGAGGATATGCCTCTCTCCTTCTAGTCCCTGTCAGTACTCTAGCTGCAGCATTTTGAATTAACTGAAGGCTATTCAGGGAACTTTAGGACAACCTGATAATGAATTACAATAGTCCAGCCTAGAGGAAATAAATTCATGAATTAGTTTTCAGCATCACTCTGAGACAAGGACCTTTCTAATTTTAGGATATTGCGCAAATGCAAAAAAAGCAGTCCTACATATTTGTTTAATATGGCGCATTGAATGACATATCCTGATCAAAAATGACTCCAAGAGTTTCTCACAGTACTACTAGAGGTCAGGGTAATGCCATCCAGAGTAAGGATCTGGTTAGACACCATGTTTCTAAGATTTGTGGGGCCAAGTACAATAACTTCAGTTTTATCTGAGTTTAAAAGCAGGAAATTAGAGGTCATCCATGTCTTTATGTCTGTAAGACAATCCTGCAGTTTAGCTAATTGGTGTGCGTCCTCTGGCTTCATGGATAGATAAAGCTGGGTATCATCTGCGTAACAATGAAAATTTAAGCAATGCTGTCTAATAATGCCTAAGGGAAACATGTATAAAGTGAATAAAATTGGTCCCAATATGTACCAAAAGGTATATGCAGTCAAATTTTGGTGCTTGTAACCAGATCTGAATGATTCTTACAGTTACCTGCTGTACTAAAAGCAACAACAACAACAAAAGACATGAGTGTTTAGATGGATTTTAATCTTCACTATGATACCCACATCTGGAAAAACAGCCTAGGGGTTCTAGAAACTGCCTATAAATTCAGGTGCAGCTCAAATCCTTAATATGAAACAATATTATTGTCTGTTGACATTTATACCTGAATGGGCAAAAATACTGAAGCCTTGTTTTATTAAGAATTCTTTTAAAGACCAACATCTTCACACTGTAAATTAACATGTTAAAAAATGGGTAAATTGAAAAGCTGTTGTTTGAAATCCACCAGAGAGATTGGGAAACGTGCAGTCCTGTCACAGTCTACCTTGTAGTCGTGTACTATCCGCTCCGATACGGCCTTGTCGAGCATCTTCTTGTACCACTCTTGGAGGCGTTTGGGCTTGGGGATTTTCTGATCTGCAGGGTGACAGTGGAAGATGTAGTCATCTCCTTCACTGGGTGGGCAGGCCCAAATGTGGCCGGTGGTGTAGCTGAGGAGGACACACAATAAGCAAGACTAGATGAGCACAATACATTCACAAATTAAGTAACACAATGCTGTGAATGAGAACAGGATTTGGCACTATACATAAACACTGTCCTATTAGGTTTACAATAATGCAGGATTAGCAATTTTTCAAAAAAATTATACAATTTCTGGTGGTTGGTTACTTTGCATTCAAGTACTCATGACTATATGTTTTCTATGAGTCAGCACTCACCCTAACTTCTTGACATACTCCAGGTAGCCAATAAGGATTTCATGGTAGACGGCCGTTCTTAGACAGCGAGGTCGGAAGAAGTGCACACTGTCCAGATAGGAGATGTATACTCGCCTGTGTGATTGCAGAGAAAGGAATTTATTTAACTCTTTCACAACCACAGAAACACTTCAGCTTTAAGCAGAGAAAGTAGCATGGCGATGTCGTCACCTCTGGTTCGGCTGAGGGCAATCCGATCCATACTCTTGTACGTGCATACCAAAGAAACAAACATCTGCTCCGTCAATGTCTTCAAATGCAAACAGAGCTTTTGTCCTGTACGGGAAAGACTCTGACATCTCTCCACTGTCCACAAATCTAGATATTAAAAGAGAGGATATGTTCAATGTTAAATGACTAAACGTCAAGTATGAAGTCATTCCTTATAATATATTAACCTATTATTTGGGTACTTGTGTGTTCGATCAACAAACTTAGACCTTTACACCATATTTGTGTGTATGCATTCAATGTATGATGTACTGGCAGAGTGTTCTTATAAGCCCTTGATTCTAAATGTTACCTTCCTCTTATAACACAAAAATGGGCTCAAAAATGAGAAATACTGGACATATTGTACCAATTCACTACCACGAACATACTATTAAAAGCTTAACAACCTTTAAAACAATGCAGCTCTACATACAGCCATTTTAACTACACAGTTTAGGAAAAATCTTGCAACAAATTTTCTCACACAAAAATGTGTATTACTGTATGTTTAGTCATGAATTTATTGTTTAAAAAATAAACAAATAAAATACACATCTCAAACAACTGCTGTTATTATATCAGTTCCTGTACCTGGACTTCATGCCAGGTTTGACCTCCACTACTTTGTCAGACACGTGGACAACCCGAATGGAGACCTCTCCAGACTCTGGGTGACCCTGACGCTTTAAGAAGTCATTCACCCTTGTCTCTAGAAACAGCCCAACTTGGTCTGAGGCAACCCTGTGTAGCCAGGAAATAACATTTTTAGTTCAGAGGATGAGGACCAACTACACCATAAAAGAGTCACAAGGATTAAAGAACAAGAGAAATTCATGAAACGTTACAGCTTTCCAAAAATAGCAAATAACATAGAGGTGCATCATTCTTACTGAAAGCATCTTGAGTTGAGCAAAAAAATAAAATAAAAATAAAAACAACAACAAATCATTAAGCTTTCGACTCTTAAAATTGTCCAAGATATTATTCAACTCTATGCAATTTCAACACACAGGATACCAAAATCCATTTGTTGATGACAATATCAACAGTTCAGTGTGAAGATATCATCACTCTCTGGTAAGTGCATTCACAGAACAGCCACAATAAGGTAATCAGCAGGCACAGATTTCTAAAGGTGTAATATCCACAGATGAACAGAAGAAGCTCCCATACTTACGTTTGGCAGAATACTTATTCTCTTTCCTTGTCTTATTGGTCTTCTTTAAGCAGCCGTCACATACAAAACTGAAGCAAAGGAGGCAGGTGGAGAATGACTTTAGGTTGTTTGAATTAAATTAAACTCATCAAGTTGTTTTTGTAGCTATACAAACACTAAAAATAAAAATGGCCACTCACCCCGTTGGCCAGATTGTTTCATTGTGTAAGACACAAATCTGGTGCATTCTGCGCCCACAGTCCAAACATTCAGCAAGTCTAAAAAACATCAAGGAAAAAGCATAAGATACGACTTGCACATTCCAAAGATTTTAACAAAACTGCATCAAACTTTCATGTCTCGTCCTCAACTCCCATCTGCCTGGGTTTCTCCAGCTAATATCCGCTGATGTTGGTGTTTCACTTACAGCTCAGGGTCCAGTGTGTCATTCTTCTTCTTCTCAAAGTGATCCTTGTTAATGGACCTGTAATCGATAAGATTCAATACAAAGATGTTTACAACAAGAAACACTCATACCAACGTTCAAATTCTCCAACCTCAAACAAGGGGTCCTACAAAATGTTCGGGGTGACACCATTACAGGGCTGCATCCGATGTTTTACTGTTCCATTATCAAATTTATCCAGGTCAAATGTTTCAACAATAAAATGCAAAAATTTTGAATGAATTTCAATGAAAATATGCATTTGTAAAATTGGATTACTTTTTTTTTTTTTTTGTAAATCAACATACTAGCACTCACGTTTGGGGCTGGGTTGGGTCATCGCCCAGGGAAACCGTCTCTCCCTGGATCTCGTTGAAACACTTTCACAGAAGTGGTACCTGTCAGCAAAAAGCATACATTTTGGTGAAATACACCATTCTACACAGCACAGTCAATCACAGACAGCACACGGGAGGGCAGCCACCAGGACAGGATAGGAGAGGGGGCCACAAATAGAACAAACAGGAAGTAGGAATGCAGGATAGCAGAGGGGGTTGAGGGTAGGGACACAGGGAATAATGGGTTTGGAAGAGCAACAACAGTCACCACCACAGCTAACGGCGCAAAGGAGTAAGCAACACAAGACATAATGCAGGCCGTAAACAAACATGAACGAAAGCACAAGTAACTGCTCAGCTGTTCAGAAAGCAGCTCATTCTGAAGTCTGTTATTTCATATTCTGCTCATTGAACATCATGTGACTGGAGCAAGAATGAAGACGCCATTAAAGTACTGCAAATAATGACCATTATCACTGTAGACTAGATTATTTTACAATTAAACTATTCGTCAAGACAGTTTATTAAAAAAAAAAAAAAAAAAAAAGCCTATTCTATTTTCCAGAGACCTACGTGACAGTTTCACATTACTTCTTATATCCAGACAGCAGTTTAAAACCTACAAAAATATTGGTCATTAAAGAAGCCATATCCAATCAAAGTTAGCCATTTTACCTTTCATACGTCAAGCAAGACTGCCGAAACTGGCCGTTTTGTACATCACATGGTCAACTGTCTGACTAGTTCAGCTCCAGGTTTAACAGAGGAGCAGTTTTAGAGTTTGAGCACAGCAACAAAATATTTTAGCATCATTGCAGTTTCTTACCAAAAAAGAAATAATAGCGTACTGTGCACTGATTACAACTTAAAATTACTCAGTAAAAGGCATTAACCATTAAACAGCAGCAAAGGGGAAAATTTGTTTTGTGTAGTACCATTTGTTGTTTCTATGCAAACAAAAACTGCTTCAATATTCGGTGTTGTGCCAGTAATACCCATATGAAGCAGATTATGATTTAACCAGCATTTTATTATTATTTGTTAGCATCACTTAAAACCTAAGACAGATTTTCTCTAAACTCCCAAGAGTTGAATCTGCTGTGAAAGAGAAACCATTAAATTTAGAGTTGGGTTCAGGATAAAGAGCCAGGTACAAGAAATGAAGTGTTTATTTATTATTATTTACACATCTTAGAATACAATTAAGGGCAAGAGACAAATTACATGTTTTGATACCCAAACTGGTTTAATCTATAATTAATCTACAAGATAATGTTTGCCACCCATCCATCCAGTTGTGTATCCCATGATTTCCATGGTGTTTAGCTCCTGCCATACCTGTTCTGGTAGCTGAAGTACGTAGCGTCTCGTGGAATAGTGCACAGCTGCTTCCCATAGCAGCACAGTGTCTGAGGAGAAAACTCCAGCTGAGGAATACAAGAGATTTTTGGGGGTGGGGGTGGGGGAGATATTATTTTCTTGAGCATCAGAATAAGAAATTTCCATTTACGTTTACAATAAAGGCTTTAAAGTAAGGATAAAATTCATTAAGGATTGTCCCAATCTGATTGAAGCCATTTAAATCAGGTCTGATCCAGGCATTTTTTTTTTTAAACTGATCGGTATTGGATAAATTTTACCTGATTTACTGTATCATTCGATCCCTTTTGTTTTGTTTCATATGCACAGTGCCGGTGAAGTGAGCAGCCACCCAGTGCTGAGTTCACTAAAGAGCAGCGGTACACATTTTAAAAGTACATTAACACTCTCCTTCGCTTTAAATATGCAAGAAGTCTATTTTATTCAGACAGATCATCAGTAGCTCGCATTAGTCTCGCTCTGTTTCATAGCACAGCCCAAATGCAGTGGTAACAGTCAGCGTACCCACGGTGCAAGTTTTAAGAACATGTTAGGCTTTGCTTTTTTTCAAATATGCACAAAGTCCGCTTCTGACACTCGGCGCATGTGATAAAACCTTCTTACCACTCAGTGAGATGGAGCTTCCCACATAAATGAATTTTTCTTCCTGTCATGTCTATTCCCCTCCTGATAACAGAGTGTATAGGTGCGTAGCCAGTGGGGCAAAGGATTGACATGACCCCTTTCAAGTTAAGGTCCACTTTTGATGATAGTAATAAATATATTTATAAGAGCTAAAACACTGTATAATCAACATTATACCAAGTGCGTTACTTTTACTACTATAATCTGCATTAAGTGGAATTGACAAGACAATTTAAACATTTTATACATTATATGTATTTAACGTTTTTTTTTTAAATAAATCTACAAATAAAACACTGAGGAGTAGCTTTGACTCAATGCATATTTTTCCCATTAATGTAATTAAAAGCCAAATTTAACTCCAAATTTGTTCCAACACCGATGACGAGAGATGTAATCAATTCATAAATATTTAATGAAAAAAGTTTACATTTACACTGTCTCACAACGCTAAAGTGCCTGATGGCAGCTCTGTGCTGATCAGATTAAAGCTCTTGTACTGAACTCGCACCAAACCGTGATGCTGAAACAAATATGAACCAAACCGTCACTTTTGTGCACGGTAACACCTCTAAAGATGAGAGTTCAACTCAGCATGAATATTGCAAAAGGGTTGTCTTAGATGATCCGTTACGGCATTTCACTACACAACAAGCCAATAAAATTCTCAAAACAGACCCAAAAATAAGTGGCCCCATTACGGTTGGAGACTATGAAATGAGTTGATGGACACAGCCACTGTCACTCAAAGCAAACATGCCCACAATTATACAGGATGTGATTAATCAAAACGTCTTAAACTAAAAAGTTAGAAAAAAAAAAATCATCCCCTTGTACAGTTATCATGGAGGACGAAACTATCTATTGAGACCAAAACCATTTTTTGTACCAGGTTGTAAACATGTTTATTTCTACTCTAAAGTTGGATGTGTTAAAATGGGCTTCTACAGGAACGTGCTGCATTTTGGAGCCAGCCTAAAGCGGCCAGTCAAGGAACTGCACTTCTTGGTTGGGGTAAAAATGCAAGCTCTAGTGTTGCCGCTTGGTCCAGACGTGCTTTGGCTAGTGGGAATTTGTGTCTGATCGGGGTAGGGCTGCCACGACTAATCGACTAGTCACGACTACGTCGATTATTCCAACCATCGAAAACTAATTTAGTAGTCGAGTCATTTGCTTTGAACCTTGAACCAATGAAGCACTGCTTTGATCCACTGATTCGTTGGATCTTTGCTTTGCTCCTCTTCAGAAATGGCAACTCCGCTTCTTATCCCCTCTCACAGCCATTAAAGTATGTCAATCTTGAATCACTTTTGTGCAGATTAAAGTGACTAACTGGGACTTCTGTCTTGTTGTGAGAAAGAAATGAGAATCGTCCTCCATTCCATTGCTCCAAACGCTGTGCTGCTGAGTCATTTTAGAAAGATAGAGTCCGGTTGGAATTAATAACTTCAAAGCAAATCGCTGTTTAAATCAAATGACACCTCTTTCCAAATGTTGTAATACAAACTTAGAAACTGCAATCAATCAAAATGTTTTTTTTTCTCCCAAAATGAGACGTCCTGACTGACATGCATGACCCCAAGACTGTATGGCTGCAGACCTGCAGACTCCAGCAGCCAGCTGAGCTCAGCTCAGACGTATGGAATGACATCAATGCCGTTAATGTCTGAAATAAAATGCTTTTGAGAAAAACTACAAATTTTGTTTATTTCTAAGGATCCAGTGACCAATTTCATATTTATTTATTTTGAGACTCAATAAAATGTTGTTGACATAGAAAACCCGTAAAGCCTACTTGTAGCATACACAAAATTCACAGGAGGTATCGATAAGGGAATCGGACTGATAAGCGGCATCAATAATGGTATCAATATCAATAAAATGTGATAAGCTGCAATTTACGTGTGATCCGAGTAGTCGGCTAATCGCAAAAATAATTATTGACTAGTCGACTATCAAAATAGTCGTTTGTGGCAGCTCTAGATCGGTCAGGGGCTCCTTACACCAGAATAGTAACTACAGTTGAGGAGCTGAAGTGGTTTACAAAGACAAAACTCCAGATTATCTGATTTACCTTTCACCACCACTTTCTACATATATATATTTTTTTACAGGCATGTCACATCTCAATTATAAGTCTACTCGTACTCCGTCTCACCTTCCTCCCGCAACAGTAACCAAGACTCTGCATGACGGGGTCAATCTCCTGTTCAAAAACCTCAGCCAGCTTGGAACAGTACTTGTACACTCGGGATGTCTTGCGATTGTACAGCCAGGCGTTGTTGAACATTAGCCAGATGTCGTCCACATACTGCCATGGATCCTGGTACTGACCTACAGTGAAGGAACACGCATAATTTCCTTTGGGATTAATAAAGTATCTATCTATCTATCTACATGAGGAAATTATACAGAAGTGACAACACAGTGTAGGACCTGCAAACAAATGCAACAGTCCACTAAGTTAACCAGTAATTTCCAAATGGTGGAACATTTGCTGGAACTGACCTGTATCCAGCTTTCGCTTGATAGTAGACAAGTCCATGGGGTTCTTCACAATGTCAAAGTAATCCTACAAATTCAAAACAGATACAGTATACGTCACAGTGACTAATTATAGACAACAGTAAAGCAAAACATATGAATGCTTTCGTATCATAAGCAACAATCTGTAATAGTTCTGGAAAGAGCACTAGCCTAGGGAGGCAGTGATATGCTCTGGAGAGAAGGGGAATGAAAGTCAGTCGGAGCAAGACAGAGTACGTGTGTGAAAGAAGGGGAGTGTGGTGGAATAGTGAAACTGCAAACAGTAGAGTTGGTGGCGGCAGATGCATTTAAATACTTGGGGTCAACTAGCCAGTGTAACGGAAAGTGTGGTAGAGAGGTGAAAGAGAGCAAGGCTTTGAACCGGTTCGTGGAACGAAAACAAAAACTTTTGGTATTTTGCACTTTTATGTTCCAAAAATGTGTTTCATGCTGAGAAACGCACCCGGAGCAGACAAACATTGAGGGGACTGCTTCAAAAACACTGAGTTTATTGGCATCATTGCAGTTTTTTATTCTGTCTCTTCTTTTTATTTGGAATAGCTGAAAGATTAAAAAATGGAATAGACAGAGGTTGATGCTCATTCCAAAAATCAAACTTAAGATCCAGAACAAGTTGGAAATTCAAGGGGGGTGTGAATAAATAAATAAATAATCTAGATGAGCTGAGATAGCAAGTGCGACACTAAGGTTCCATAATGCAGATTATGATAATTTGATTCCATTTTGAACAGCCAACATCATGGCCTTTGTGCTGTTCCAAGGGTTGTGAAAAGGCAAAGCCCACTTCCTGCAAGACTCCTGCACTATCACCAGCCACACAAACGCAGTCAAGCATGACATACCAAAGCCTGAGTAAAACACAAGGTGCAAGAAGAAAAAGCCCTCCCACCTTCATTGAGAATACTTACAGGTATGCACAGCTGTTGTGGGTCAACAGGCATTCTGAAGGGCAGCGACTCAGGGTCTTGTCTGTACAGAGACTCCAGAGTTGGCATGAGGGCCTGCCGGAGCTCCTCTGGTTTGAAAACTTCAAAGAAACACGAGAATGAACAGATTGACAGACATTAAAAACTACAGTAGACCAAAGAAGAATCACCCACAATGTACTGGTACTGAACATTTACTGTACAGTACTATAATTCACTGTATGTGGGGGTTAATGTGTCCTCCATCACCCAACTTCAGATGATACAGAACACTGCTGCACATCTTTTAACCAACACACATAAATATGAGCAAACCCCCCCAAATTTTAGCCTCACTCCACTGACTGGCCACACATTTTAGGATTCATTTTAAAATTCTTTTATTTGTTTTTAAATTCCTGAATGCTCTTGCTCCACCCTGCCTCTCTGAGCTACTACATCCTTATAAACCAACCTGCTCTCAGGTCAGCTGATCAGCTGCTCCTGAGTGCACCTAAAATCAAGCAGAAACTCAGAGGACCACGCATTCACTGTTGCGGCTCCAAAATTATGTTACATGGGAAACAAGGTACCAGTAGATTCAGTAGATTCTCACAAATCCAACAAGACCAAGCATTCATGATATGCACACTCTTAAGGCTATGAAATTGGGCTGTTAGTAAAAAAAAAAAAAAAAGTAGAAAAGGGGTTTTTCACAATAATAGGAGCATCTGCTGTTGATGCTACAAACTCAAAACTATTATGTTCAAACTGCTTTTTTAGCAATCCTGTGAATCACTAAACTAGTATTTAGTTGTATAACCACAGTTCATGATTTCTTCACATCTGCGAGGCATTAATTTTGTTGGTTTGGAACCAAGATTTTGCTTGTTTACTACTGTGCTTGGGGTCATTGTCTTGTTGAAACACCCATTTCAAGGGCATGTCCTCTTCAGCATAAGGCAACATGACCTCTTCAAGTATTTTGACATATCCAAACTGATCCATGATACCTGGTATGCGATATATAGGCCCAACACCATAGTAGGAGAAACATGCCCATATCATGATGCTTGCACCACCATGCTTCACTGTCTTCACTGTGAACTGTGGCTTGAATTCAGACTTTGGGGGTCGTCTCACAAACTGTCTGCGGCCCTTGGACCCAAAAAGAACAATTTTACTCTCATCAGTCCACAACATATTCCTCCATTTCTCTTTAGGCCAGTTGATGTGTTCTTTGGCAAATTGTAACCTCTTCTGCACGTCTTTTATTTAACAGAGGGACTTTGCGGAGGATTCTTGCAAATAAATTAGCTTCACACAGGCGTCTGTCACAGCACCTACAGGTAACTCCAGACTGTCTTTGATCATCCTGGAGCTGATCAATGGGTGAGCCTTTGCCATTCTGGTTATTCCTCTATCCATTTTGATGGTTGTTTTCCGTTTTCTTCCATGCGTCTCTGTTTTTTTGTCCATTTTAAAGCATTGGAGATCATTGTAGATGAACAGCCTATAATTTTTTGCACCTGCGTATACGTTTTCCCCTCTCCAATCAACTTTTTAATCAAACTACGCTGTTCTTCTGAACAATCTCTTGAACGTCCCATTTTCCTCAGGCTTTCAAAGAGAAAAGCATGTTCAACAGGTGCTGGCTTCATCCTTAAATAGGGGACACCTGGTTCACACCTGTTTGTTCCACAAAACTGACAAACTCACTGACTGAATGCCACACTACTATTACTGTGAACACCCCCTTTTCTACTTTTTTTTTTTACTAATAGCCCAATTTCATAGCCTTAAGAGTGTGCATATCATGAATGCTTGGTCTTGTTGGATTTGTGAGAATCTACTGGTACCATGTTTCCCATGTAATAATAAGAAATCTACTCAAAACCTGGATTAATCTTTTTAGTCACATAGCACTACTATTATTCTGAACACTACTGTAAGTCTCTTTGCCAAAGGGTATTCCATGTGATGTCAGTGACCCCATGGCCTTGGTGGAGGTTTGCGCTCTCCAAGTGCTTCTAGTTTTAGTTGTATTTTGTTTACAAATTTAAGTGAATTATGTATTTTATGTTGGTTTTTATTTATTCCACTGTGGTTGTTTTAAAGTGCTTAACAAATAAAGCTGATTGGTTGATACGAAAAAAAAAAAAGGTCTGTTTCCATAAAATAAATCATTCTTACTCTTCTTTCTCATTGGAGCCTGTGGAACAGCAGCTTCTGATGACTCTTCTTCCTCCTTCTTCACTTCCGGCTTCTTGTCTTCCATCTTGACAGTTGACGTCAGTGGTGCTGACGTATCCATAGGGACACCATTACCTCCCTCCCCAGAACAGTCTTCCTTTTTCAACTCTATTTTCACAGGCTTTTCCTCCATTTTGAGGCCACTGGGCTTCCCTCCTTTGGAGCCACTGTCCCCTTCTCCTTCATCATCATCATCCTGCTGTTTGACTTCCATCTTTATGTCCAGGGTGCCGGACGTCGTATCAGACTGTGGGAGCTGAGAGGAAGTGTCCAGGCCGCTGACGGAGGCTGGGAGTCTGGGCCTGACTGTCAGGTGGGAATGAACCTTTTTGGGACAACTACATTAAAAACAAATTAATGAATTTAAAAAAGTATAACACTGATGCATCAACAGGAAATCAACAAATTGATAATGTCAACACTAAGGCCTTGCACAGGCCAAAACACAGAAAGGAAAAACCATGACAAAGTTTAATATCATCTGAGGTTATGAAAATGCATGCTTTCATGGTACAGACATTTTACTTAGATGTTTTCAACAAGTGAGAGCTAGAATAGCGAATTAATATGACAAATTAGTGAAATTATTTTTCTTGGGGAGGGAAGTAATTTTGAACTGTGTCTGCTACTCAAATGTAATATTTGCTCCTTTTGTTGTATCAATGGGTGGGTTGTTTTAAACTAGTTATAATTTGGCTAAATTACAAATAATCTGGTTTTAAAAACTGTTCTGTATCAATGATGGGCTGAAGTAACGCTTTAAACCAGATATTAAGTTTCTTCTCCTCAAACTGTGATCCAATACGAAGGGAAATGGAATTTTGCAAATCCCTTTAAAACAAGTGTTACGGTCAGCAAAGTGACATAAAGCAACACTATTATTATCAGAAGTACATTTACGCTTCATGAGTTACTGATATGAACTGAGCAACTTTTAAATCCTTTTTCCCCTCCCGATCTGTGAGTTCACACAAACTGATTTAACTCAGACACTGACCGGAGTGCGTGGCAGCTGAGTGCCATGTGGCGTTGAGCTGGAGGACAACCCAGGGTGAGATGGAGTGGTGGAACCAGATGCCCCCACATGTTGTTGCTGGAGGGACTTGTTTGAGCCTGGACCTTGACCGAGTTGGTTCTGCTGAGGAGCTGGAGGTGGAGCCGGCTGAGGTGCATTCGGGGTGTGTGGCTGTGGGGTCTGGGACCCTGCTAGTCTGGGGGGAGTCTGGTGAGGGGTAGGAGATCGGCTATGAGCAGGAGAAGGAGAGCTGCCACGCATTGCTCCCAGATGGGAGATGGAGCCAGGCTGCTGATTTGTATTAGATGGAGTCAAAGATGTGGCCGGGCCTCCAACAACTGAGCTGGGACCTGTACCACTTAAACTCTGGGCACCAATAGGCCCCCCTGTGGGTGGTCCACCAGCTGAACCTGGCTGTGGCAGGGGACTGGTAACTGGAAGAGGAGGAGTGCCCATCTGCATAAAAAGTGATAGATAGAAACTGATCATTCAACATTAAGATGCAAGATTCAGCAGTAATTGCACAAGGAAGCTCAATATGTAACTGATAAAGTAACAACTGTAAAATGCATTGAACATTTCTTTAGCAAAAATTGACATCTGACATTTTTAAATTAAGGGATAATATAATTCCTAATAATAATAATAATTATTATTATTAAGATAGTAATCACTAT
The DNA here is from genome assembly GCF_902500255.1 of Thalassophryne amazonica. Taxonomy (NCBI): domain Eukaryota; kingdom Metazoa; phylum Chordata; class Actinopteri; order Batrachoidiformes; family Batrachoididae; genus Thalassophryne; species Thalassophryne amazonica. Next base: position 66,551,714 of record NC_047120.1, on the reverse strand, counting down.
ATCAATGCATTTTTTCAGGAATAGCTGCATTTTATTTTACATTAATTTTTAAAATTTGCCACTTAGTAGGAAAACAAAATATTCATATCAATTCAAATTCATATTTAAAACTGAGATCACATCCAGTTTGGTTCAATTCCATACAAAAGTTACTTTAGTAACCATTTTAGTTTATGGAATTACGTACACAGGAATATATTAGATCAAAATACATAGAAGCAAAATATATGCTGTGTACCAATTTAACATGATATACAACCCCTGGCAAAAATTATGGAATCACCAGCCTCGGAGGATGTTCATACAGTTGTTTAATTTTGTAGAAAAAAAGCAGATCACAGACATGACACAAAACTTTAGTCATTTCAAATGGCAACTTTCTGGCTTTAAGAAAAACTATAAGAAATCAGGAAAAAAAATTGTGGCCGTCAGTAACAGTTACTTTTTTAGACCAAGCACAGGGAAAAAAAATATGGAATCACTCAATTCTGAGGAATAAATTATGGAATCATGAAAAACAAAAGAACGCTCCAACACATCACTAGTATTTTGTTGCACCACCTCTGGCTTTTATAACAGCTTGCAGTCTCTGAGGCATGGACTTAATGAGTGACAAACAGTACTCTTCATCAATCTGGCTCCAACTTTCTCTGATTGCTGTTGCCAGATCAGCTTTGCAGGTTGGAGCCTCGTCATGGACCATTTTCTTCAACTTCCACCAAAGATTTTCAATTGGACTATTTGGACTATTATTTCCGGACTATTTGCAGACCATGACATTGACCCTATGTGTCTTTTTGCAAGGAATGTTTTCACAGTTTTTGCTCTATGGCAAGATGCATTATCATCTTGAAAAATGATTTCATCATCCCCAAACATCCTTTCAATTGATGGGATAAGAAAAGTGTCCAAAATATCAACGTAAACTTGTGCATTTATTGATGATGTAATGACAGCCATCTCCTCAGTGCCTTTACCTGACATGCAGCCCCATATCATCAATGACTGTGGAAATTTACAAGTTCTCTTCAGGCAGGCATCTTTATAAATCTCATTGGAACGCCACCAAACAAAAGTTCCAGCATCATCACCTTGCCCAATGCAGATTCGAGATTCATCACTGAATATGACTTTCATCCAGTCATCCACAGTCCACGATGGCTTTTCCTTAGTTCATTGTAACCTTGTTTTTTTTTCTGTTTAGGTGTTAATGATGGCTTTCGTTTAGCTTTTCTGAATGTAAATCCCATTTCCTTTAGGTGGTTTCTTACAGTTCGGTCACAGACGTTGACTCCAGTTTCCTCCCATTCGTTCATTTGTTTTGTTGTGCATTTTCGATTTTTGAGACATATTGCTTTAAGTTTTCTGTCTTGACGCTTTGATGTCTTCCTTGGTCTACCAGTATGTTTGCCTTTAACAGCCTTCCCATGTTGTTTGTATTTGGTCCAGAGTTTAAACACAGCTGACTGTACAACCAACATCTTTTGCAACATTGCGTGATGATTTACCCTCTTAAGAGTTTGATAATCCTCTCCTTTGTTTTAATTGACATCTCTCGTGTTGGAGCCATGATTCATGTCAGTCCAATTGGTGCAACAGCTCTCCAAGGTGTGATCACTCCTTTTTAGATGCAGACTAACGAGCAGATCTGATTTGATGCAGGTGTTAGTTTTGGGGATGAAAATTTACAGGGTGATTCCATAATTTATTCCTCAGAATTGAGTGAGTCCATATTATTTTCCCTCTGCTTGGTTTAAAAAAGTAACCGTTACTGACTGCCACAATTTTTTTTTCCTGATTTCTTATAGTGTTTCTTAAAGCCAGAAAGTTGCCATTTGAAATGACTTTAGTTTTGTGTCATGTCTGTGATCTGCTTTTTTTCTACAAAATTAAACAACTGAATGAACATCCTCCGAGGCTGGTGATTCCATAATTATTGCCAGGGGTTGTACATCACATTTACAAAAAGTGTGAAAATTACAAAAATTCCATTCTTTTATGCAGTGCCAAATCACAATAAGGCACTTCACAAATGTACGGTCTAACCTTACCCACCCTCTGACTAAGCACAGTGGTAAAAGCTGTAAGAAAAAAACTCCCTCAAGCAGACCAGACCTCAAGTCAGTGTAAATGCTGACCAGGAAATGGAAACATTACTCAGATCTTTAAACTTACAGTAGAAGAAAATACTAATTTCACAAATACCTAAAGAATTAATTCATTCAGCGATTGTCAGATTGAAAGCTAATAAATTCCCAGGAGCAGATGGATTTAGTTCAGAGTGGTACAAAAGTCTGAAGGAGGTCTTGACACTTATTTTGTTAAGGACTTTTAATTGGGTTCTGACCAACAGGGAAACCCCAGCCTCATAGAAAGAAGCAATTACATTGGTTACCCCTTTAGCATTACATATCTTATCAAACATGTTTAAAACACAGGCCAATTCTGACCACCCTTCTCAATAACAATAAATAAAACACAGCAACTTATCACAATCTATGAAAATGCAGTTCTGACTACACTTTACCTGAGCCATGCCCCCCTGTCCTCTAGGCTGGGCCATTCCAGGCTGAGCTGTGCCGGCCCCTGGTCCTGGAAACTGTCCCTGGGACAAAAACTGGTTCTGCATCTGGTTGACACCCGGCTGTCCCATCCTGGCTCCAACCATTCCCATCTTGATCAAACAAAGAGGCAAGGAAAGGATTCTTAAAAATTCTTATAAAATTCTGGAATCGACAATCCTAGACTGCAGTACTCACCTGGTTGCCAGAAGGCCCATGGGAAGAGGAGGGGTCGACCTCTGGCCCATGGGCTGCATCCCCATTTGATTGAACTGATTCATACCTGACAGAATACAATTACAATAGGGTTTCAAGTGAAATCGAACCCCATTATCTTCTGTGCCATATTTCATCATCTCCCAGAAAATATTACTGTGGTCCCACTCTCAATTTGCAGTATGAAATTAATCTGCACTTCCTTGCAAGCAGGTGGTGCCAGAAGCTTAAAGACTGATATTGTCCAGCAGCTGTAATGTTATTTATTGTCAAGTTAATCATCATAAAAATCTTATGTCATGACTGTAAGGGGAAAACCTTTCAGTTGAAAATTAACATTTTACCAATCTTTATTTACCTGGACCTTGCATCCTGTTGACCAGTTGACCTGGACCCGTCGGTCGCACCATAGACGGGTCTGGGAGGGGGCCATCTAAACAGAGAAAGGGGAGATAAAGCAAGTCCAGTTATTGTCTGGAGAAAACAAATATACAAGTGGAAGACCGAGAAACAGAGGTCCACAGTCTACTGGTTTCCACTGGTCGCAACCCTGTACCAACGCCAGTGTCACTGTATGAGTCCAATGTCTGTGTGTCAATATGTCAAATACCAGAATGGATCCAAGTAAACAACCAAATAGTTCTGATTATGAGAACTGCAAACAAGACGTGTGTGTGGGGGGGGGAGAAGAGATGACCAGTACTTTAACTCATTTGACACCAAATAACTATGCAGAGATGTTTGAAAATGCAAACCAAGATTATGTCAAAAGGTCAGGGGTAATTTTTAATAAATGTGACAGTTTCACATTTTTGAACCTGGCATTGTGATCAAAAGAAATTGGGTCCTGATGCCCATCTGACCAATGACCACCCCTGGGTATTGCAGCATGTTGAGAAAGAAAGCCCCAGACTCTCACTGGATAGGATGCCAGTCCATCACAGGTTACTGCACCAACTGAGGCTGGTAACAATGTACAGCTGGGTGGCCTGGGACAACGCAGTTGAAGTGTCTTATTCAAGGACAGAGAATGGTAGTGTCAGCTGGAGTTTTGAGTGGCAGTCCAACTCTTCTGTGGGTTCTGCAAATAATCACTTCAGTGTTTTCAAGGTGTGACATTCATTTTGTCTGACCAACAATCCAAGGCACAAAATTTATAGCAATATCAAATAGGGAGGGGGGGGGGGGGGGAGAATATTGTTCTGTAAGTGCACAGCCAGCCAGTCTTGGATGTAACAGTCACAGGAACACCAATGTTAAATTAATCTGAGAAATCTAATGTGAAGAACATTCACATGCAGTTAGCAGATGATCAAATAATCACATTCACAAGACAAAAAAAAAAAAAAGGCCAACTTTCTTTACCCCTGAGCTCCAAGGCTGGGGTAAATTACCCATTCCCACATTTGAAAGATTGAAACAAATTTTTTTTTTTTTTTTTTTTTTTTTTAAATCAAAGATGACAAAATATTTATTGATTACCACATTGATTTTTCTGCACATTGGCTAATCGCCTCAGCAATAGGGAAAATTATGCAAGTTTCTTCGTGTATAGTTCTTGGAGTTGTCCCCTTTGTCGAGTTAAAAATCTGCAATATCAGCATCATAATATCCAGTGGTGGGCACACTTCCGATAATCCAATAACATAATTATCAAAGATGATGTTTTCAGTATCAGATTATCTTTTTAGATAACTTTAAAAAACCATTATCGGACCAATTATCTTCCGATTAATTTTTATCCGATAACTTTTAAACCGATAAACAAAATAAACAAAGCTGAACAGCGACGAGCATTTTTAAAATTAGTTCAGCACCCACCTGTTAAAAGTTTTGTAACAGACGCATAGTTATAACCTTTGCAAACAGAAGAGAACTGCTTGTATAAAAAGCATCTCAATCCTCTGCAAACAAAGGAAAAACAGCCCCAAAAGGAAAAAAAACAAAAAACATTTCCTTTAACACCATACCGATATGCTCGCAATATGACCTAAGTCATCCAGAGGCATACATTTTTAACTTATGGTTCAAATTTTAACCAAACTAATTTTGGACAAGTTATTTAAATTACTGTCATGTCTGAAGTTTCATAAAGTAAAAATATCAGATATATGTTTTAGTTTTAAAGTAATGTGCGAATTTTTAAGGTTTTGTGAGCACATGCTCTGCCCCGCAGTGCATTTTGGGTAGGATGATGTAATCTCAGTACGTCACGACAGGACAAATGCATTTCAGACACTCTGTTCAGGCTCCACGGACAACAGCATTAAACTCTAGTGCCTAAAACTCTCTCGAATATATTCTCTGCGTTTATAGACGATTTTTTAATTGCGTTTGTTAAATTCCACGCATTTTAAATGTGAGCAGACAGGGATTCTCTAGAATTTGTTTTGAAAGCCTCGACTGCCATCTAGCATCTACTGGTCAGTAGTGCTCATGGCAGTGAACCAGTAGATGGCAGTGTTCTATTTATTTTGACCCCGGTTATGTCAGATGATTGTCAAATCAACTTTTTTGCTTTGCAAATGGATTTTTTTTTTTTTTTTTTTTTTTTTTTTACAAATGAAGTTTAAAAACAAAACAACTGCAAAATAATAATAATAACATTATTACAAGACAGCTCTGCAGTGTTTGCACAGGCACATTGCCAACGGTTGGATGCTGCTTGTAGCTTTCAGCAGCAGGAAACCCTCACGACGGCCGACCACAATAATATATCAAACAGGTTTGAGTCTCATTCGACCATACGATCGGCGATCAGAGGTGGTCGTTAGATGTTGACCGCAGCTTGATACTCCATGAACACTACACGATGCAGGACGCACGATTAACCTGAAACTTGGTCCAAAAAATTCCTGCATGAAAAATCATCTCGCACACTGTAAAGCATGTTTTACAACATCAAATGAATGTTGTAAAGAGAGAATGTGCGCAAACATGCGCACATTCTCTCCACATACAAACATTTTGTGATGACACTTCCAGGGCTCCGTAAAATGCCTGTTTTTACAAATAAAAAATGGAATATTTTACAAAAGCACATTTAAACACCAACACACAACAGACTTCACATTAAAGTGTTGGTTTACATAATGAATGACTGAACCAATCAGTGTTTAGCAGAGGCACGTTTACCCAGAATTCTCTGCGATCTGTCTCTTTGTTACAAAACGTGAGAATTAGTGCATTATTCAACATTAAATGATATGTTATATTTTAACTTTGTACAAATGACAGAATTGACATTAATGGAGTTATTCTATCGGTATTAATGCTCTCAGGGTGCCTCTGTGTTGGGAGGGCTATAATAAACAAGAGCTTCCAGCAGGGGCCGAATGTTGACAGAAAAAAGTGTGGTCTCATTGTTTGGGTCTCGGGGTGCCTCTGTGCTCGGAGCGCTGTAGTAAACAAGAGCTTCCAGCAGGGGCAGACTGTTGAAAGAAAAAAGTGTGGTCTTATTGTTTGAGACTGTTATTTTTAATATTATTAGAAGCTATTAAATTTGTTTTACTAGTAGTTGTAAATGTACCAGAGATAATATTGGAATTTATCTGTTATCAGTTATCTGTAACTTCCGATACATTTTTGGGTGGTTTATTGTTTTATCTATATCGAAGATAACTTTTCAGTTATCTGATTATCTGTTATCGAAGTTAATTTTTTGGTTATCTGTGCCCACCACTAATAATATCAGAGTTACAAGTGATATTGCCCTGGCAATTCTACAATATTCGCGCGCACACACACACACTCACTTACTTTGCAGGATAAATTTATTCACATGAATGCCTGCAAACTGGTACACAGTTCATCCTAATTTATATGTGCTGTATGTCCACTTACTTGGAGGCAGTCCAGTGGGTGGCTGACCCATGCCAGGAGGCCCGAGGCCCAAGCCCTGCTTCTGGAGCCGAGTCCTCCTCTTCTCCTCCAACTCCTTCTGAATCTTATAGATCTTCTCCGCCAGCAGGTGGTAGTACTCCGCCTGCAAATGTTTGTGTAAATTAAAGTGGCGGCATGCTTATGCCTCATGATAATATCATCATTTCATGGACTGTTTAACATGCTGTGAGTGATCATTAGGCAGCAAAACAGGCAGGAAAGTGGTAGGTGTATCCAGAGCTGTATCCACAAATGAAATAATGGCTGAAGTCAGTAAGGTTTTTCCAAGAATCAATATGCCAAACTTGGTGAATCTGCTGTTATTTGTTCTCAAGTTATGTTCCCTAAGAACTTCCTAAATTGACCTCTTTAACCTTGAAAAGTAAGTTGGGGCAACTGGTATGCAAACTCATCCAGGGTCCTCATAAGAGACATCTACACACCAGGTTTAGTGGGTCTGCCGTCATTTGTTCTCAAGTTATCATGTTCGCAAGCTGCATGACAGTCAACAAACTGGTACATAAATATTTCATGAAATGGGGATGTGTTGTGGTCAGAATGCTATACACCTGCTACAGAACAAAGTTTCGAAAACAAACCAAACTGGAAGGGGAGGACAGGGATCCTGGTAGTCGGACAGACCATGTAAAAAATGTTACAGGTGCAACTTACTCTACTGTTAGCCGACTCATACATGTCCCCCTCAACTTTTCTGGCATAGGCCACCAGGTTCTCCATTCGGCGGTCCTTTAGGGCAGCAGGATCTGGAGTGGGAAAGATGGCCTGAACACTGCAGGCGGTACAACAAAGACAACGGGGAAAGAGGAGTTACAAGAAATTACCTCGCACTGTGTTATACTGAAAACAGACTTTAAACTTAGCTTTTGTCCCAATAAATCTGTTGCATCAGCCCACTCTCTCATTCAAATCCCCTCATCCAAGTTTAATTTTGTCCACTTGAGTTCTTGCCATTCAGGACCCAAGGCAGTTCTGTAGTGTGGTGGATGTGGCAACAAAGGGCATCAGCGGGTACAACCAGAGTTTATTTAAAAAAATGACGATTTCTTTTGTAAGACTATAATCAATTATTTGGGGCAAAACTTCTTTTATTGAATCCTTTCCATTTTATAGCACTAAACAATTGAAAGAGCAAGTCCTTCAAATCTTTTTTTTTTTTTTTTTTTTTTTTTTAACAGTGAAATGTGGAATCAAGACAATTTTTTTTGTTGTTCAAGGTACAGCCCCCCCCAAAAAAAAGCTAAATCTTGGGATTCTGAAACATTACAAAGCACACTGTTGTACAAGCACTGCCTGGGCAGGGACGACAACACTTGGTACTGGTAGATAACGTTGGGAAACAAGCTTCATGCAAGAAAACGCTTAAAACAAATCAGAGAGATGAACTCAAAAGCATATACTGCAAACCAATAACTGCAATTTCATTTAACATAACAGATGCACATCTTTGAGTTTCACTACTTACAGTTTGTGTACCAGGTGGTTTCGCAGGTCCTGTGTGATGTCCTCATGCCAACTCTTCCTCATACCTGCAGCAGAGGGAGGCGCAGCAGTGGGCATGGCACCAACTCCACCTGCCTCGTTCATTAGACTGACAGAAGAAGGATCATTAGTTTAATAAGAAAGAAGAAGAAGAAAAAAAACAAAAAAACAGAAGAATCTCTGCTTCCTGCTGCAGTCTGAACTGCACAGCTTTCACCAAATCATGGTTTGTGTTCCTTCTCACCCTTGGCTGTTCACATTGAGGTGCATCATGGTATCCTGCAGCAGGTTGGTCTGTTGGTTCTGAGGAGGGGTTCCAACACCTCCATTGACTCCCATGGGATTTGCACCTACATATACAAAAGTACAAGTTGTAGCCCTTGTATCGAATCTTCTGATATTAAAATAGCTGCAACTATTTATCATTTATAATGACCACATCTGCAATTATGACATGTAAATCCAATATAGTCAGATTCTTAAGTATTTAGGCTGTGGCTTTTTGTGTAATTTTTCCTCTGTACACCACCACAATGCACTTTTATTGCTGACTTTTAACTTGATTTGTAGCGTTCTGTACAAATGACAGTCAGATTACAGTCAGATTTTTATACAGGTCCACTATTTTCAGAGGCCATAAATAAATGGACAAACTAAATAAGGAGAACCCCCTGCTCCCCCCAAAATACAAATTACCAATTTACAGGCAGTTTTCTTTAAACAAAACAGAGGATACATACGTGAACATTTCAAGTCACTGAATGTACAACCCCTGGCAAAAATTATGGAATCACCGGCCTCGGAGGATGTTCATTCAGTTGTTTAATTTTGTAGAAAAAAGCAGATCACAGACATGACACAAAACTAAAGTCATTTCAAATGGCAACTTTCTAGCTTTAAGAAACACTATAAGAAATCAGGAAAAAAAAAAATTGTGGCAGTCAGTAACAGTTACTTTTTTAGACCAAGCAGAGGGGAAAAAAATATGGACTCAATTCTGAGGAATAAATTATGGAATCACCCTGTAAATTTTCATCCCCAAAACTAACACCTGCATCAAATCAGATCTGCTCGTTAGTCTGCATCTAAAAAGGAGTGATCACACCTTGGAGAGCTGTTGCACCAAGTGGACTGACATGAATCATGGCTCCAACACGAGAGATGTCAATTGAAACAAAGGAGAGGATTATCAAACTCTTAAAAGAGGGTAAATCATCACGCAATGTTGCAAAAGATGTTGGTTGTTCACAGTCAGCTGTGTCTAAACTCTGGACCAAATACAAACAACATGGGAAGGTTGTTAAAGGCAAACATACTGGTAGACCAAGGAAGACATCAAAGCGTCAAGACAGAAAACTTAGAGCAATGTCTCAAAAATCGAAAATGCACAACAAAACAAATGAGGAACAAATGGGATGAAACCGGAGTCAACGTCTGTGACCGAACTGTAAGAAACCGCTTAAAAGAAATGGGATTTACATACAGAAAAGCTAAAGGAAAGCCATCATTAACACCTAAACAGAAAAAAAACAAGGTTACAATGGGCTAAGGAAAAGCAATCGTGGACTGTGGATGACTGGATGAAAGTCATATTCAGTGATGAATCTCGAATCTGCATTGGGCAAGGTGATGATGCTGGAACCTTTGTTTGGTGCCGTTCCAATGAGATTTATAAAGATGACTGCCTGAAGAGAACATGTAAATGTCCAGTCATTGATGATATGGGCTGCATGTCAGGTAAAGGCACTGGGGAGATGGCTGTCATTACATCATCAATAAATGCACAAGTTTATGTTGATATTTTGGACACTTTTCTTATCCCATCAATTGAAAGGATGTTTGGGGATGATGAAATAATTTCTCAAGATGATAATGCATCTAACCCTAACCCTAACTGTGAAAACATTCCTTGCAAAAAGACACATAGGGTCAATGTCAAGGCCTGCAAATAGTCCGGATCTTAATCCAATTGAAAATCTTTGGTGGAAGTTGAAGAAAATGGTCCATGACAAGGCTCCAACCTGCAAAGCTGATCTGGCAACAGCAATCAGAGAAAGTTGGAGCCAGATTGATGAAGAGTACTGTTTGTCACTCATTAAGTCCATGCCTCAGAGACTGCAAGCTGTTATAAAAGCCAGAGGTGGTGCAACAAAATACTGGTGATGTGTTGGAGCGTTCTTTTGTTTTTCATGAGTCCATAATTTTTTCCTCAGAATTGCGTGATTCCATATTTTTTTCCCTCTGCTTGGTCTAAAAAAGTAACCGTTACTGACTGCCACAATTTTTAGGGCCTGAGTAGGCAACGTCCTACGAGGACCCTATTGTAATTGCGCTGTTTATTATTATTATTGTTTATTAGGGCCCGAGTAGGCAACGTCCTACGAGGACCCTATTGTAATTGCGCTGTTTATTATTATTATTAGGGCCCGAGTAGGCAACGTCCTACGAGGACCCTATTGTAATTGCGCTGTTTATTATTATTATTATTATTATTAGGGCCCGAGTAGGCAACGTCCTATGAGGACCCTATTGTAATTGCGCTGTTTATTATTATTATTATTAGGGCCCGAGTAGGCAACGTCCTACGAGGACCCTATTGTAATTGCGCTGTTTATTATTATTATTATTATTCTCACTCTTGAAATTAAAATTTCGGCCTGTTCCCGTGCTCAAAAACTCACCAAACTTTCCGAAGTCATCCGGCCGGATCCGAAATTCGATATTTTGGGGGCGTCGCACATGGTTGCAGCGAATTCGCGAAATAGCGCCCCCTAGAAATTTTCAAAAACCCCTCCGCATTGGGCTTTTTTTGTCGTAGCCTCACGAAATTCGGTACACATATTTACCATGCCAGGACGCACGAAAAAGTCTCTTACTGTCATGGTGAAATATCGACAGGAAGTCGGCCATTTTGATTTTAAGTTTCGATTTTGAGCAAATTTTTGCCATTTTTGGCCATTTCCACTACTTACATTTGAATGAACTCGTCCTAGGGATTTCATCCAATCGACTTCAAATTTGGTCAAAATCATCACAACACAATGCTGATCAAAAGTTATCAAAAGATTCTAATTAAGTCAAAAGGTGTGGCTGCTAGGGGTTGTCAAACTTTGGAGAGCTTTTCGGAGCACGCCATTTCACTTCGAACGGCTGTCACGCCCACATACTTTATCGTAGATCCTTCAAACTTGCTGAACATGAGGGCTCCACCCTGAACGTCTACATATCTTTAGTTCCCACCTGCGCCATAGCGCCCCCCGGTGGCGGCGGGAAATGTCCTATTTTTACTTTAAGAGGTCCTGATGTCACATACTTAACCCAATCAACTTCATTCCACTTTTAAAACATGCAGAACAAATTGGTGAACATAGGCGATAAACGCCGTGAAGTTACGAGTAGCGGCGTCCGTGTGGCGGCGTACCGAATATTGACCATTCACCATGAAATTACGTTCTTCCTTTTGACGGCTTTAATTCTGTCACATCATCATGAAAATTGATACACAGGTCGAGCACGACAACCTCTTACAATTCATAGGGGCGTCGCCCATGGGCGGGGCAAAATGCCGCAATAGCGCCCCCTTGAAACTTTCAAAACCCCCTCCCCATAGGGGTTTTTTTGGAGTGGGGAGATGAAAATTGGTACACGTGTGACTTGCATAGACATACAAAAAAGTCTCTTGCACCATGGGTCTACTCCAAACAGGAAGTCGGCCATTTTGAATTTTCTTCTCATTTTGGCGTGATTTCCACATGTTGTATTTGAACGAACTCCTCCCAGGGATTTTGTCCAATGCACTTCAAATTTATTTAACAGCATCCACAGATGATACTAACCAAAAGTTTTCGAAAGCTTTTCTCTATGTTGAAGGGTGTGGCCGCTGTGGTGCCGCCATTTTGACCCTTCGCTATAGAACATCAAGTCATGATAACTCCTTCATGCTTTGCCTGATTGACTTGAAACTTCACATGTATGATGACGGTTGGCCCCTCAACACACCTGGCCCCTCTGTTTCTACACTGAGGGACCCCTAGTGGATGAACCATCAACATGTCATAACTCCTTCATGCATTGTGTGATTTGCTTGAAATTTGAACTGTGGGATGAGTGGTTGCCCCTGTACGCACATGCCCACATCTGGTCACAAGAAAACACACTGCCCTGGGTAGGCAGTCGCGCAGAACGAGGGCCCGTATATGACTGCTTGCAGTCCTAGTTATTATTATTATTATTCTCACTCTTGAAATTAAAATTTCGGCCTGTTCCCGTGCTCAAAAACTCACCAAACTTTCCGAAGTCATCCGGCCGGATCCGAAATTCGATATTTTGGGGGCGTCGCACATGGTTGCAGCGAATTCGCGAAATAGCGCCCCCTAGAAATTTTCAAAAACCCCTCCGCATTGGGCTTTTTTTGTCGTAGCCTCACGAAATTCGGTACACATATTTACCATGCCAGGACGCACGAAAAAGTCTCTTACTGTCATGGTGAAATATCGACAGGAAGTTGGCCATTTTGATTTTAAGTTTCGATTTTGAGCAAACTTGTGCCGCTTTTGGCCATTTCCACTACTTACATTTGAACGAACTCGTCCTAGGGATTTCATCCGATTGTCTTCAAATTTGGTCAAAATCATCACAACACAATGATGATCAAAAGTTATCAAAAGATTCTAATTAAGTCAAAAGGCGTGGCTGCTAGGGGTCGTCAAACTTTGGCGAGCTTTTCGGAGCACGCCATTTCACTTCGAACGGCTGTCACGCCCACATACTTCATCGTAGATCCTTCAAACTTGCTGAACATGATGAGGGCTCCGCCCTGAACGTCTACATATCTTAAGTTCCCACCTGCGCCATAGCACCCCCCGGTGGTGGCGGGAAATGTCCTATTTTTACTTTAAGAGGTCCTGATGTCACATGCTTAACCCAATCAACTTCATCCCACTTCTAACACATGCAGAACAAATTGGTGAACGTAGGCAGTGAACGCCGTGAAGTTACGCGTAACGGCGTCCATGTGGCGGCGTGCCGAATATTGCCCATTCGCCATGAAATTACGTTCTTCCTTTTGACGGCTTTAATTTTGTCACATCATCATGAAAATTAATACACAGGTCGAGCACGACAACCTCTTACAATTCATAGGGGCGTCGCCCATGGGCGGGGCAAAATGCCTCAATAGCGCCCCCTTGAAACTTTCAAAACCCCTCCCCTTAGGGTTTTTTTTGGAGTAGGGAGATGAAAATTGGTACACGTGTGACTTGCATAGACGTACAAAAAAGTCTCTTACACCATGGGTCTACTCTAAACAGGAAGTTGGCCATTTTGAATTTTCTTGTCATTTTGCCATCATTTCCTCACGTTGTATTTGAATGAACTCCTCCTAGGGATTTTGTCCAATGCACTTCAAATTTCTTTGACAACATCCAAAGTTGATACTGACCAAAAGTTATCGTAAGCTTTTCTCTATGTTGAAGGGTGTGGCCGCTATGGTGCCGCCATTTTGACCCTTTGCCATGGAACATTATACTTAAACAGGTACTGAAGTCACATAGTTAACCCCATGAACTTCCTTCCACTTCTAAAACATGCAAAACAAGTTGTTGAACGTAGGCGATGATCGCCGTGAACTTACGAGTAACGGCTTCTGTGTGGTGGTGTACCAAATATCGCCCCTTCGCCATGAAATTACGTTCTTCCTTTTGACGGCTTTAATTTTGTCATATCATCATGAAAATTGATACACAGGTCAAGCATGACAACCTCATACAATTCATAGGGGCCTCGCCCATGGGCGGGGCAAAATGCCTCAATAGCGCCCCCTTTAATCTTTCAAAAACACGTCCCCATAGGGTTTTTTTTGGAGTAGGGAGATGAAAATTGGTACACATGTGTGACTTGCATAGACGTACAAAAAAAGTCTCTTGCACCATGAGTCTACTCCAAACAGGAAGTCGGCCATTTTGAATTTTCTTCTCATTTTGGCGTGATTTCCACATGTTGTATTTGAACGAACTCCTCCTAGGGATTTTGTCCAATGCACTTCAAATTTCTTTGACAACATCCAAAGATGATACTGACCAAAAGTTATCGAAAGGCCGCTATGGTGCCGCCATTTTGACCCTTTGCCATGGAACATCAAGTCATGATAACTCCTTCATGTTTTGCCTGATTGACGTGAAACTTCACATGTATGATGACGGTTGGCTCCTGAATACACCCAGCCCCTCTGTTTGTACACTGAGCGCCCCCTAGTGGATGAACAATCAACATGTCATAACTCCTTGATGCACTGTGTGATTTGTTTAAAATTTTAACTATGTGATGAGTGGTTGCCCCTGCACGCACATGCCCACATGTGGTCACAAGGGCATCCACTGGACTGGGTAGGCGGTCGCGCGGAACGAGGGCCCGTATATGACTGCTTGCAGTCCTAGTTTTTCTTGGTTTCTTATAGTGTTTCTTAAAGCCAGAAAGTTGCCATTTGAAATGACTTTAGTTTTGTGTCATGTCTGTGATCTGCTTTTTTTCTACAAAATTAAACAACTGAATGAACATCCTCTGAGGCCGGTGATTCCATAATTTTTGCCAGGGGTTGTATGTCTTGGACTTCATTTATATTAATCATTAAGAAATACAAAGCATGTGATACTGTAAGGTAAATCTGTTTGGAGTAGACAGTTCTCAAAAACTGGAAGACTTAGCAAGAAGAGCAGCTGCATGAACATGCAATGTGTCCATTCAATCCTTTTTTTGGATGACAGTGGGAAGATTCAACCTAACTCACCCATTGGGTTCAAGGGCCTCATGCCAGGTTGACCTTGAAGGCTCTGGCTGGGCATGCTGGGCTGAGCAGTTTGACCCTGGATCTGGTTACCCTGGTAGGTAAGACCCAGAGCTGCATAGGCCCTTTCTATGGAACTGGGGTCAATCTGACTTGGTGGGTTGAGACTGGGAGTACTCGTCTGGCCACCAGGAACTGCCCCTAAAGAACTGCCAAGACCAGCAGCAGCTCCAACCATCAGAGCTGTGGGGACATGAAAGAATGGGAGTATAGTGTTAAATGGACCATTCCAAAAAACATTTTCCAAATGTCTGCCAACAAAATAAATAAATAAAAAATTTAAAAATGATGTTTAATATGAAGAAAAACATGTTATGCAAACATTTGAATTCATGTGACTGATGGGACTCAATGTGGGGGAATCCATTGAACTTTATACAATTTAAACTCCTTTAACACATTGAATGCATCAAATTTACATTAATGTGGTTATGTCAGAACACAACCAATGAGGACAAAGTTTAATTAAAAAAATGTTGATTATGATCACAAGCAAAAATATATCACTGGATTGATTTGTGTTTGGTGCATTATGGATGCAATCAAAGACACGTTAAAAAGCAAACATAATATTATTAGCTGTGAACAGCGTAAAACTGGATAAATGGTTCTCAATGAAAGAGTGTATGGAGAGGAAAAACAATATTTCTGTGATTAGCAGGTCACGCATAGGAATAATGGGGTCAGTCCATCACTGAGGTGGTCTGCACGTGACTCCGTAAGAACTACTGCATGTTCGCCTATTAAATTTTGGGTTCTGATACATACAGGTGTACTACACAGTTTAAGGTCTGTTTGGTCAGATACAGACACTCACACTGCGGGTTCCTCTTGTCCCCAGCATTCTTCAGCGGCAGACATACAGGACAGTCATGTCGCGTGCAGTTCTTCCAGTGGGAGATGATCTGTCTCGATGATGCACAGTGCGCCACTAAAGATGAAAAATACCAAACAGCAAAAGTAAGAACAAAAAGACCCAAATTATTTCTGATACTCACAAGACCATCCTTTGAAATCATATATTAGTAAGGGTGCAATGGCTCACTCAATCCATGGTTTAGATCACCTTTTTTTTTTTCTTTTTTTTTTAAATTACGCATCAAGTCATTTTTCAGATCAGAACAAAAGGGGGAGGGGACATATATAACTTTCCATTTTTTAAAAAAACTTAAAGACCAATGAAAACCCATAAATGGGTAATTGTACTGTAACAGAATTACAATCGGGGCAATCTTTAAATGGTAAGCTAAATTATGGCCATATTTTGCCGTCACTGCAATTTCATTACAAAGGAACTGCCAAAGTTTTGCAGATGGTCCTAAATGAAAACCAGGTGTCCAATATTTGAATAATATTTTAAAATAAAAAACATCCTCTCTCTAAGGACTGACGTGTCAATCACAACTCTGTGCAGAGTCCTCCAAAACATGCATACCACATGGCAAGATTTTACAGCCAGATTTTTTTTTTTTTTTTTTTTTTGACATGTCAGGGGATGGACACAACATTTCCAATTTTTTCTGGATTTTAGTTAACTTCAACAGTGTTGTAGTGTACTGCAACTGTGTTCAGAACAGGTTCACTTCAGAGCGATAGCAAATAAAAGACCAGAAAAGGAATCCTCAAAAATGCATCAAAATTCTATGTAAAGCAATAATGCTATCCACTGAGTTGCGCCAGGAAGGCCATCCGGCGCAAAACTTATGCCAAATCAACATGCAGAGCCACCTTGGCTCTACTGTGGCAACCCCGAGGGAAAACAAGGGAGCAGTTGAAGGGACTTACTATTTTACAGCATATAAGGACTGAGCCATGCATCTGGCTCTCCCCCTACAGACCAGTTCCATATATTTCTCAGTCTTGCCATGTACTCACCCTGACAGGACTTGCCCAACTGACAGTGAGTCATGTGATTGAGGACATTCTTCATGGTCCGGCAATGGGGCAGGTTGCACTGTCGGACTTCACCGTTAGCTTGCTCCCGCCGCTGGCATTTGTGTGCATGAAGCAGGAGTACCAACTGCTGCTGGATCAGCTTGCGCTTTTCAGGATCAGCTGTAGGTGGCCCTCCAGCTGCTGTTGATGTTGTAGAGACCTGACTGCCAGGACCAACCAGTCCTCCCTGGGCTGTGGGCACCATTCCCGCAGCCCCTCCAACAGGCGCACCAGAGGGAGCGCTCACACCTGTCTGTGACTGCTGGGAAGCCTGGTAAGAGAAGTCAGAGAGAATCCCCAAAAAATGAAATGAATGAGACTCAACTACAAAATCTGATATTGGCATAAACTGCAGTATGGTACATGTTATTTATTTCATACCATGCTTGTCATTCCTTGAATGGCCTGGTTCTTTTTGTCCACATTAAACTGGGCAAGGCTGTTGGTCATGGGTCCTTTGCTCTGGAGCTGAGGGCCCAGCCCTGCCCCTCCCAGACCTTGATTCCCTTGTCCTGCATACGGACCTCCAAATGGGCCACCTGGGCTGCCCATCATCCCCATCTAGAAATGAAAAAGGAAAAAGACAGCAAGATTAGGGAAAATGAGGAAGTGATTATATAACCAAAACACTCACACAGGGCACATTGTGCAAGTAAACCAGAAGGAAAAACAAAAAATTCCTAGTTATGGGTAACATCAGAGCTGTTCAACTTCCATCAGGGTACAGACAGACAAAAGGATGGTGTGGGACACATTACAGTGTATTAACTGGGGTAAACTGTTTCAAATGAACATTCTTGCTCTTTCCCTCTTACTCGCTGGTCTGTTCGCTCTGTGTCTCTTTCTGGTTCAGACAGCCTCATCAGAATGGTATCCTTATCCTATCTGGGCCTTCGAACGTCCTGCCTTGCACAAACCAAAACAGAACCCATTTAATAACTAATCACTCACTCACATATGCAAGAGGGCTGGAAGTGCGCTCCAGCTGTACATCATAGTCACACCTTCACAGAGAGCACTGAGTACAGCTCCCTCAACAACATCACATGAGGCCAGTACCCATTTACTGGGTGGACTGAAACAATGCAGATTAAATGTCTTATCCAAGGACAGACGGGACGAATCCATCTATACATACTGGCAGATCAGCTCCTTATCCACTCAGCTACCTTCTCTAAAAAATGGCACAACAGCATTGTCATTTGGGGGGGGGGGGGGGGGGGGGGGGGGGGTGCCTTCAGGCCACAAAACTTTATGTTGAGAAGCTGAAAACACTTACACAGGGTTGAGAATGCAGCATAATTGAGAAGGTCTTGAAATTTTGCATTAGTTTACTTGCATGAGCCAAGCAGAATCTTATGTTAGGCAAGAGCATTCTCTTGTTTCTTGACTAAACCATGTCCTTTATAAAAAATGTTAATCCTAGTGAGCCGGCATCTGGCTGCTTTAAACCCGGTTTAAAATCTACACATCATGGCTTTGCAGAAACCCAACAATGACAATATAAAAGGAGCCAACCACATCCAAAGATGCCAACAAATGAAAATAAGAATGCAATTATTATTTTTTATACCATGGTCAGTGAGAATTCCATGTCTAACTGGCGTGCATTATTTTCGTGTATACGCACACGTAGTTTGGCGAGTTAAGTCACTGTTATAATCACTCCGTTCTGGTTGTCACCACAGCAATGCACAAATCAGTTGGCGCAGATCAGCTGTGTTTTGACAGGTGAATGACAAACGCGATAAAACATGGATTTCCAAGTGAATTTTAATATTTTTGGCCAAAATAAAATGTTTGAGGAATGGAAAGAGGAGAGCAAACGAGAAGAACAGCAAAAGCAACGACGTAAAGATTTAACATTGGACGAATTGGACAAGACTGAAGACGGGAAAGAAGAAGGGAATGGTTCTATCCTTGCGGGCTGCCGAGCACTCCGCATCAAAACAGCGAGCATAGTTTCTGGACCTGTTTGCCAGAGTTTGCCACAGTTCCATACAGCAGAGAGGGGGGCGGTGTGAGTGGCCCGCTGCGGCGCGAGCCCGCAGACAAGGTAAGCGCATCGGAGACAAAACATAAAATAGTTCCAAATACTCACACATTTTTATCAAGTTCTGTTAACTTAAATATTTGTGTATTAGCTCACTGTGTGGGACCATGGTATTCGCAGAGTAACACCACTCCGCTTTGTGGTGTTTCAGACTCTGCGTCGTGCATTCAAACCATATAATGCACGGCTTCTCGCTGTTTAATCCTTACTTAAATGATTCAATGCAGTTATATTGGGGTTATGGCTTAAAACATAATCTCAAACACAGATAGGAAAATAAGGCATTATACTAGGTTTCGTCCATATTGCACACCCCTACACTGCACATGGTTATTTAAAAGAAGGAGAAGAAGGGGGAACAAAGACACACAGACCCAAAGCACTACTGAGTTTCTGAATAACCAAGAACATGAAATCCTGCTGCATATGTGTTAACAGAAAAACTGCTGGAAATTGACAGCAAATCAAAATGTGCCTCTCATCAAAGAAGCAGAAGATTTAGATAATCAGACATTTTTGCTTGATGACTGACAATCAGAATAGTTGATTTTTGATACTAGGGAGACGTTCCTATACACATTTTATTCATTTCGAGGAGAGAAAAACTGCACAGAACACCCAGGGCATTCTGACGCGCGGATACGGTAAGAATACATTACTACAATTCCTCTCAGTAAACCAGGCTTTTAAGAAATTATTAATAATAAGTCAATAAAATCATGACTAAAAATAATCAATAGTTGCAACTCTAAATTGCACTAAAAGGAACTGGAAGACTGCTTACCTTGTTCATTGTTCCAGGTTGCTGACATCTCATTCCAACTTGGCCTCCAGGTCCCTGTTGCTGCTGCTGTAGTGTGTCAGCCAACAAGTTGCTGTTGCTTCCCATCCCCTGATTGCCAAAGCCCATTCTGGGAGAGCCATTCATCACCTGGCCCCCCATAATACCCGGCTGCTGCTGTCCATTACTACCTTTCTGCTGCACCCCCATCATGGCTCTGTTCATGCCACCTATTATTCCAGCTGCAGCATTCTGCTGTTGCTGCATCATATTGGCCTGCTGCTGAGGGGAGAGGTGCTGCGGCTGCTGCTGCCCCTGGCCCATCATCTGCTGCGCTCCCTGGCCAGGAGATGCCTTCATGTTCCCCAAGTGTGACCCCATACCACTGAGGCCTCCCGGGCTACCCATAGCTCCTTGATGTCCCTGCTGACCAGAGCTCTGTGGTGCCCCTGATCGCAAGAGCTCAGACAGTTGTTTGTGCTTGGCCACCGCATCCTGGCCACCACCAACACCTCCAGGACCCCCTCCTGGGCCAAGCCCAAGACCCATTGCTCCTGTCCCTCCACTGCCTCCTCCAGGCCCAAGGCCAGCAGGTCCTCCTCCCAGAGTGGTGTGCAACTGGTTGAGGTCACCGCCATTGACCAGACCTTGTTCATTAGAGCTGATGAGCTCATCTGGGAGGTCATGTTCAAGGTCAAATAGTGAGCCAAAATCTGAAATGGAGAAGAAATGGTGGGAAGGGAGGGAGGCAGAGTATAAAAGGGTGAAAGAAGGACAAAGAAGGGCACAGCCATGTTAATCTGGTATAATCCTTATTTTTTTCAGAATGACTGACTGAAAATGCAACTGTTTGCATGGCACTGGAAACTGAAAAAAGCTATTTTGACAGGTAAGCCTAATATTTGACCATTCAAAAATTAAATACTCCAAAATGACAAAAAAAACAACAACAACGCATATCTGAACATAAAGCAGCAAGTGAGATACAGAATAATTCACTTGTATTTGAAGCAACATAAAATGACCAGCTATCATATTGAATCCTGATGAAAAGTCATTCTGCAGTGACAGATGCACACAGAAGACGTAATGGATAGATCATTTCACAGAATGCCACAAAGTGGAGGCAGGCAGGTACCCTAAGGATGAAAATCTGCATCCAACACACACACTTCTTATACCATCAAGCTACAATCTCAGTGCCATCGTGCCATTTTTTTTCTTGCAAAATATCAAGAAAAGCACTCGGATCAGACAAACACAGAGGGATTTCTTTAAAAACACCTCCACCTTGCATTTATTCACAAGCAATTTCCAAGATAAGGAATTAAAGCATTTCCACACGTAGTCTTCTAAAACAGAGTATGTGGATAACAGTTTTTGGCAGGCTATGATGATCAATCTGGCTAAAAGAACACAAAAGATCAGATTAAAAGACTTTGTAAAGTTCTAGCTTCTGCTGCTATGATGCTACACTGAGTAGCTCCTTACACTGGTTAAAGTAGACCTGCATTGAAATAAATGTGGTCAGATCTCAGAAAGAAATAGCTGATATGTATTTATAAGACCCTTATGAATGCAGTAAAGTAAATCTGCAAGCCCAAATTTGTAATTCAGCGGAGAAGTCTTCGTTTAAAAATGACAAATTTGCAGCTAAAATTTGGCCCTCAGCGAAAACTATTTGTACATCCGGGACATTGCAGTGACGTCCGGCAGAAGACGGCGCACTCGCGCCTTCAGTCCGATCCCGCATTGAAATTGATTTTATCTGTTAGTAATGTTACTGTTATACACATCCTGGTTTCAACATCCAAAAGTAAGCAGCAATGAATGTGAGATACAGCTCTGCATGCTCAGGTCAGCGGTGACATCGACAGCGGGCGACGTTCTTCCCCAAACCCTCACTCTCTGCCTCCGATGCGCTTACCGAGTCTGCAGGCTCGGTAAACGCTGCAGCGGGCCACTCACACCGCCCCCGTGTCTGTTGTGCAGCCGGCACCACCTCTCTGTGTACTGAATGGAGGTGCAGCCAACTTGGCACAAGTCCAGATACTACGCTCGCTGTTTTAATGCGAAGCGGCCGGTGACACCTGTTGCACGCAAGGAAAGACTTCTTGCGGCAAAATCCGCAGCACAGCACATCTTGGTAATCGGAGCCGCAGAGCTCCATGGCCGCTGAGAGAGGTTTATATCTTTTTAATGACTTGGATTCTTTGCGGGTCCCGCCTCCGTACCCCGCGACGGTAACACCGGAGGTGAAAGACAGATTTTCAATGCGACACCACTCAATCAAACGGGCATATGAAAAAGTCCCCCAAAATAATATTCAAGCACAAGTAAAAGAAATGTGTACTCACCAAACATGCCGCAAGACAATATGAAGTTTTAAAAAAGTAAATCCTTCCGTATAAGACAAGAAAAAGGTGCAGATGCAAACTGACGTAAATCCACAAATTACAGTTAGCACGCGCAATGCATGCTGGGATAGGGTCTTCTCTGTGACGTCTCGGTAGCGTCCCGGATGTGATGACAGTTTTGCGAAGGGCTAAATTTTAGCTGTAAATTTGTCATATTTAAACGAAGATTTATCCATTGAATGACAGATCTGGGCTTGCAGATTTACTTTACTACATTCAGAAGGATCTTATGTGTAAATATAAGTCATTTTTTGGTCCAAAGATCTGACTGCATTTATTTCATAATGCAT
Organism: Thalassophryne amazonica; assembly: GCF_902500255.1. Lineage (NCBI taxonomy): Eukaryota > Metazoa > Chordata > Actinopteri > Batrachoidiformes > Batrachoididae > Thalassophryne > Thalassophryne amazonica. The sequence goes on along the minus strand of NC_047120.1, from coordinate 66,529,238 downwards.
AAGCACATGCTCCATGTTGTCATCTTTGTTTTTTGGTGGAATCATTACAGTGCCACATACAGGCCTGGCATATATACTATAATGTTTTCAATGGATTCACATGGACGCAGATATTTCTTGAAATGGTGCAGTGGTTACGAAACAAGTTTTGAAAATGACAAAGACTATATCCCTTTCCGTGGGGACAAGGCCTTAGTTTGTAATTTTAGATAAGATGTAACGCTGTTGTTGCAGGAAATGGGTTCCTCTGGACTCCCCACACCTCACCTCTACCACCACCATGTTCTAAATTTCTGAGGAGAGCCCCATGTAAGTTTAAGAAATAAGCCATTTTACTGTTACATCAAGACCATTCTTGACCAAACAGCTGCCAATCTTGCAAAATATTTTCATTCAGGTTTCTTTCCTATCATAAACCACATCTTTTAAACACGAAGTAGATCTTAAATCATTATTTTCACTGCCATTTAATCCATTGCTTATACTGAATTAACGTTTTGGTCTGTAAGTTTAAAATGATGTCTTTATGTTTCACAGATTCCTTCACATCCTCAAATTTTTGACCAGCCAAAGCAAAAAAAATAAAAAATAAAATAAAAAAAATAAAATAAAAAATAATTTCAATGGACACTTTTCTAGCAGAAACAGAAATGTAGAGAAAAAAAACTTGCATTGAGGAACTTCAATTAAACCAGAGAACACTTGGTAGATGGCATAATCAATCAATTTAGTTGATAATATTTTCCCCAATCATGGCTTATTTCTGTAAATAGCTGACCAGCACAAACTACTAAAGCACTGAAGGAGGCCAAAAGAAAAATTAAACAGACTGAGTAATTAATATTTGAAAAATGGAAATGGATACAACCAGACAATTTCAAATCATATTTTCTCAAGAAGAAAAAGAAGAAGAAGAAAAAAGGAGCTTTCCAGTCTCAATTTCATATAAAGAAACACACAATCTTGCATTTTGACTACTGGTAAAACTAGACCATTAAGTAAGGCTGTCCTAATCAGGTTTTTTTTGTTGTTGTTTTTTATTTGAGTATCTATCAATACAGAGCTCCAATTGGATACTTGTATTTTCCTAGTTATTAGACACAGACACACTGCAAGTAGATTAGATAGATTAGGCTGTGACGCTACGTGCGCTCTGACCGGTCGGATATTTTCCCATATCCGGATCGGTTACCATGACAATCGGTCCACAACACATATTTTCTTTACTAACCAGGAAGCAAAAAACATGATTAGAAAATCCAAGTCGGACATAAACATACTCCATAAATATCTAAACCGCATCTGAAAAAACACACAGGTTTAAAAGGTTTGCAAAACAATAAGAGGGCAGGGGCCTCACACCAAACTGCTCCTTAATATTTTTTAATTAGGTAAACAGATTTTTCTATATGACTCATCAATTCCACTTAGTGCAGAGTTGTAGTAGTAAAACTAGAACATTTCAGAGTAATAGAGATTGAAAAAAGTTTGACTTTGGGCAAATGGCACCATCTCAGAAAGCATCACTCTGGAAATATTCCAAATCATCGTAAGTAGACTCGCTATTCGACAAACATCCCTTCTATTAAATCTTATACACATTCATATTAAACGCCAACTTTTGCTTTAGGGTGGAGGTGTCTTGTCCTGCCCAAGCGATTAGCATAGCTGTTTTCAAGAGCAGAAAGCTCCTGGTTCAAAGACCACCTGTGGCCGTGCTCCATGTAATATGGAGTTGCATCAGGAAGGGCAATCAGAATAGAACTTGTACCAAATCAACATGCAGATCCATCTCTGAACTGCTGCAGTGACCCCGGGTGAAAAAAGGGAGAAGCTGAAAGGGCTTATTTAGTGGTGTCATATCGTGCTGCTGATGGCCGTAAGGTGGACTGAACAGGGACAGTGCATGGCTCAGTATACTTTTAGGTTAATATTTTTAGAATAATAAGGTAAGTTATTATATGGCTGTGACGCTATGCATGGTCTTATTGGTTGATTACCGGTCGGATATTTTCCCATATCCGGATCGGTTACCATGACAATCAGTCCACAACATGTATTTTCTTTACTAAACAGGAAGCAAAAACCACGATTACAAAATCCAAGTCGGACATAAACATATTTGATAAATATCTAAACAGCATCTCAGAGAAAAAAAAAAAAAAACACAAATTGAAACCTTACTAGCTAATGACGGGACCATCTGTTAGCAATTTCTTCATGGAGGTGAACAGGTCTGACTACAAGCCCAAAACAATCAGCAGCTTTCATATTCGAGCAATACTGTAAGTTTGCATATATATATATATATATATATATATATATATATATATATATATATATATATATATATATATATATATATATATATATATATATATATATATATATATATATATATACACACACACACACACACACACACAAACGAGGTCTGTTAGAAAAGTATCTGACCTTTTTACTTTTTGCAAAAACCATATGGATTTGAATCACGTGTGATTGCATCAGCCAAGCTTGAACCTTCGTGCGCATGCGTGAGTTTTTTCACACCTGTCGGTTGCGTCATTCCCCTGTGAGCAGGCTTTGTGTGAGCAGTGGTCCAACCCTCTCGTCGGATTTTTTTTGTGAATAAATGTCTGAACGATTTGGAGCTTTGCTGCATCAAATCTTTCCAGAAACTGTGAGAGACCTCCAGGTGGACACCATTCGGAAAATTCATATGGCTTTCAGCGACGATTTTATGGGGATTACACAGATTAAGGAGTGCTCCAGCCGGTTTAAAGACCGCCCACAGCGTCTGAGAGCGCGGTGCACTCCGAGCGCCGATCGACAGGCTGTCTCAATGTGCAGAAAAAGTGCTGATGTCCACGTCTTCCGCAATTTCTGTGCTAGTCAGACGACGTCCCAGATCAACACAGCGTCCAGTTTAGAAATGAATGGCACATTCCACTGTTACAGGAGTTTTTGTCATGGAAAGAGGAGCAGACGCAAAGCAACGCCGTGATGAAGCCTCACAGGACATGTTGGGGCATGTCCAGCTCATGCACAATTTCTCGGATCTTTCATTAAAAAAATCTCCTTTAACAGTGGAATATCCAGATAAAATGCTGAAACCGACTTCTTCTGAAACTTCTCTGTTGTCTCACGACGTGCTGGATCAATAGAGCCTGAAATGTGGAGGTTTTCAGCTTGAAACAGGCTGACGACGGCGCCTGGGAGCGCTGCATGACGTCCCGCTCCGTGGGAAGTCCTTAAAGTGACAGAATCACCTCAAAATCTCTCATCAGCCGTTAAAATTTTCACCGAAAACCATCTTAATTTTTCGAACCGTGTCCACTTCAATGTGTCTCACAGGTTTAGAAAAAATTTTGATCAAACAAAGCGCCAGTCTCTCAGCAACTTCTTAGACAAAGGAATTCCGACGAGGGGCTGGACGACTCCTCCCACAAGGAGTGATCACAGGCGAATGACGTCACCGACAGGCGTGGAAAAACTCACGCATGCGCACAAGGGTTCAAGTATGTCTGATGTAAAAACATATGAATGAAATCCATATGGTTTTTGAAAAAAATAAAAAGGACCTATACTTTATTGACAGACCTCGTATATACACACACACACACACACACACACACACACACTGTATTTTTCGGACTATAAGTCGCACTTTTTTTTACATGTTTTGGCCGGGGGTGCAACCTATACTCCAGAACGACTTATAAATGAAAAATATACCAGTAGATTCTCAATTAATTTACCGTAATAAAACAATTTTACGTGAGAGTCGCTCTATGTTTTAAAATGGCCACCGGAAACGGAAATGCAATGCATAATGGGCACTGTAGTATGGTGGCCGCCCAACAGGTCACCGTGGTCACGATAACCAATCAGAGAACAGAAAATTGGGCGCGTATTCTTCACCTCACCCAGACAATGATTGTGAAACAGCGTGTGAAGCAGACGACACAGTGCTTGCTATTATTCCGGCAGGGCTAACAAAACAGCTTCAACCCTTGGATATCAGTGTGAGCAGAGTGTTTAAGTTGACGCTGACAGCTGCGTGGGAGCACTGGGTGAGCGACGGCGGAGGATTAACGTCTGCACTTGGAAGGAGCTGGCATCAACACCACGGGGAGGTCATGAGCTGTGCAGGAAGGTGCTGCACGAACATCGGCAGCTGACACCTGGTGTGTACTATGGTCCACAGTGGGTAATATGTTAGAAAAGAACCGTTCAGTGATGGTACGGGTTATGGTTCAACTCGCAGTGTGGTCCGCAAAATACAAACATATCCGTAGGTAAAATGCAGCTCACGAGAGGGCGCTCAAGAATTGTGTGACTGTTCCTGCGACTTCTGACTACCATAGACAAATAAAAATTTCAACATTACTGATAACTTAATAAGACAACGGGGAAGGCCCTAAAAAATGCCACCAAAAAGAAAATCATACTCTGCAGATTACAAGTTGTGACTGATGAAATATGCATCCGAAAACGGTAGCCGTCACAATATTATCATCTGAACTTTTCATGTTAACACACCTGTATGTCCATGCAACATATAGTCCAGTGCGACTTATTTATGGTTTATTTTTCTTTACAATGGATAAAGTGGCTGGTGCGACTTATAGTCCGGAAAATACGGTATATATATATATATATATATATATATATATATATATACGAGGTCTATTAGAAAAGTATCCGACCTTATTATTTTTTTCAAAAACCATATGGATTTGAATCACGTGTGATTACATCAGACATGCTTGAACCCTCGTGGGCATGCGAGAGTTTTTTCACGCCTGTCGGTTACGTCATTCGCCTGTGGGCAGTCTTTGAGTGAGGAGTCGTCCACCCACTCGTCGATTTTTTTCATTGTTTAGGAATGGCTCAGAGACTGTTGCTTTGTTTGATAAAAATGTTTTCAAAACTGTAAGGCACAACTGAGTGGACACCATTCAATAAATTCAGCTGGTTTTCGGTAAAAATTTTAACGGCTGATGAGAGATTTTGGTCTGGTAGTGTCGCTTTAAGGACGGTCCATGGCGCCTGACGGCGATCTGCGCTTCGAGGCGGCAGCGTCTCGCCGTTTCAAGTTGAAAACTTCCACATTTCAGGCTCTGTTGACCCAGTAAGTCGTCAGAGAACAGAGAACTTTCAGAAGAAGTCGGCATGAGGAGTTTATTCGGACATTCCATTGTTAACGGTCATTTTGTAATGAAAGAACGTGCGGGCAGAGTCGCATGTCGGGCTGGACCCAACCGCGGGGGGTCGCGGCAGGAAAAACACCTCCGTTGGAAATCTTAACGGGCAAGTTGGAACATGCCCAAGCTGTTAAACAATTTCTCAGTTACTCACTTGTTGAAAGCCATTAAAAGCCGCCTGAATTCTACAAATGGTTTTCAACACGGAGGTGTTTTTCCTGTCGCGGCGCACACAGATTTGCCGAGTCGTCACGGAAACGACTCAGCGAATTTGCGCGTACGTCTTTCATTAAAAAAATGTCCTTAAACAGTGGAATGTCCGCATAAATTCCTCATGCCGGCCTCTTCTGAATCTTCTCTGTTCTCTCACGATGTCCTGTGTGAATTAAGCCTTAAATTAGGATGTTTTCAGCTCGAAACAGGCCGACGACAGCGCCTGGAAGCGCTGCAGGACGTCCCGCTCCGTGGGAAGTCCTTACACCGACAGAAACACCCCATAATCTCTCATCAGCCGTTAAACTTTTCACAGAAAACCATCTTAATTTCTCGAATAGTGTCCACTCGGATATTCCTCACAGGTCCAGAAAAAATTTTGATAAAGCAACGCGCGCCGTCTCGAGCAGCGTGTGAAACAAAGGAATTCAGCCGAGAGGGCGGGACCACATCTCACTCAAGGCCTGCCCACAGGGAAATGACGTCACCGACACGCGTGAAAAAACTCACGCATGCGCACGAGGGTTCAAGCATGATTGGTGTAATCGCATGTCATTCAAATCCATATAGTTAAAAAAAAAAATAAAAGGGTCGGTTTATTATCTAAGAGACCTCGTATATATGAATAAAACAGCCATATAATAAACAAATTATTAACCTCGTTTGCTCGGTCTGTACGGGATATGTGTTTTTTGCACGGAGCTCACGAACACTCGGTACGTACTGTCAACACGTCGGTCAGATATTTCCCCATACAGACCTCACGGTTGGTTAATAATCCTTTAATATCAGGTTTTGGAGCTTTTCGATGCATTCTTTTAAAAATTTAATGTGCCAATGACACGAGCCACGTTGAAGTATGAATCATTGCATCCTTTAGTTGATCTTCCATCTCTCAGTTTCTTTTCATAGTCCTTTATCGGCCGTTATAAATGGCAATACAAATTTATCTGCAAGAAACTCATACCAGTGGCAGGGCCTCAGCACTTCCCTAGTCTGAGCAATCCTCTATACTAATATGCGCATATGCAAACCCGCTGTCGCAGTCTGATCAGTCCCCCTGCCTTCATTATCAATAACATTATTCCTTTTGATTGGTAGAGAGTCAGACTCAGAGAGTTAATCTCACATGCGCTGGTGTCGCACTCTGATCGGTCCCCATCTTTCATTATGAAATAATGCTGAATTTATGTGGAAATTATTGCTGTACACAAGCTTCAGAGATCGGTCACTAAGATAGATGACTGGAGCTCAGTTTTAAGCAGAAACAAGGCAATAATTGGTGAATCGCTGCTGATGCTCCGAAATGACGCATACACAGTGAAGGCAGGGGGATTGTCCAGTCTGCGACACCGGTCTGTCAATTTATTGACTGGGATCAAACATAAATGCAGTGCATATCAATATTATGTGCAAAAAATGTCTTCAAAAGTGCGCCTATTAGGAGGAGGAAAACAGACACAACAATAATAAACACTTGGCTATTTATGTGGAAAATGCTACCCGCCTGAACCGTAAGAAGGTTATATCACATGTGGCATCTGTCAGAAACAGACCTGTTGCATATTTCCAGGGAAGGAGAGTGAAATACATTTTTAAAACACAGACTGCTCCAGTAGCATAAATAGGGTAACACTGACTGACAGCACAATGCTTATGAAAGGGACAAAAAAGAAGAGCCTTTTCACGTCATTGTACACAAAATTTGACATCAGGATTTAACCCATCCTAATTACAGTTACATCAAATCCAACCACTAAGAGCAATGGGCAGCCACAGCCCCGTGTCGGGGACCAACTCTACATGTAGAGACGCTACCTTGGTCAAAAGCAGTGAAAGGAGGAGTTCCTTATGTGCATGTTTTTGATGGAGGGAGGAAACTGGAGCTACCGAGCGAAACTGATGCGCACTGTTGATGATCTGTGTGAATAAGACAGACTTGTGGCATGTTTAAAGGAAAGTGTTAATGTGTTTTTAAAAGATGCACTATGACTCTATTGTGTAACAGCAGCACTATGGACTGCCTGTTCGCTTCACCGACACTACGCGTTTGAAACAAAATAAGAGAGAAGGACAGGTACTTATTTGGTGACTTGGGTCTGATTTATCAGACAACGATCACTCCAAAAATGCCTTGATTGGGCCCAGTTTGCCTTCATCAGATCTGGACATCCCTACCATTAAGTCATCACCTTTACAGTAATTGCTGTGTGATGTCCATTTGTTTGTGACACTGGTACATAACAGTAAATTAAAGGATATAACCAACCAACACTATATTCATGAAATGATTAGATAAATACAAAGTATTTGACCAACTTGATAACTGATTAATTGGTAAATAATTAGTATAAAAAACTGAACTTTGACTGGTTCTAGCATCATGAATATTACAATTTACTCATCTCTCACCTAACAGTCTTAAAAACTAATAAATTAAATATCTTGATCTTAAGGAGAATGCAGTGTGTATTTCTACCATTTTAACCACTTTCTGGCTGTTTGATGATTAAATTATCAAAATATTACTCAATAGTGAAGTTAATGTGAGCTGTATAATTACAGGACATTCACGTGAATGTGCAAAAATAAAGGAAAGGAAGAAGAGGTCAGTCAAAGAGAGAGTACTGAGCCTTAATGTGGTCCATGAGAATATGCTTGGATTACTGTCATTATGTGGCCCTAGCTAGCAGAGGTGGGACGAAGTCACTGTCAAGTCATGAATCGGCAAGTCTCAAGTCAGTCTGCAAACAACTGGTGGTCATTAAGACTTGAGATTTGCCAATTCATGACTTGAGAATGACTTGTTGGTGACTTCATCCCACCTCTGCTAACTAGAGCCATGGCATGCAAAATAATTTTGTATTTGAGGCAAATTAATTTACGAAGCTGGACGGCCAGCTAGTTGTAAACAGCCCACACACAGGGCTTCAAACCAATATTTTAACCGACCAATCGGTTCATTCTGATTTTGGGGTCCACTATAAAAATTAGCGTCACCAAACCGGTTGGAACCAAATGAGATATGGTTAATAACATTTCACGTTTGACAGGCTGTTTGACATAACTACATCGATTTTTTATACATTAAAAAATGTCTATATAGGCTATATTTTATATTCAATAATACATTCTATAATCTATCCCTAATATATTAACAATAATCCTTATATTTAGTTTATGCAATTACTTACAGGCTCTAAAAATGGGGGGGGGGGGGGGGGGATGTGTATAAAAATGGTTGTAATTCAAACACCCTTAATGTAACGGTTTTATTTTTTTGTCAGTTTCACAGTCACATCTTGACTGTATCATTTCAGCTCCAATTTGGGGATGTACAGAGGCAAAATTACAAAAATTGTGTGACTCTCCAAATACTTGGGTAATTTATTTTGTCTTCTCTCTTATTACTCGTAGTCAGCACAGGGAATCTGACGTGGATGTGCGTGTCGGATGTGCGTGTCATTTTGGTACATTTTAAACTGGATGCTCTTTCTGATGTACTCAGAGAATGGGGCACCGTTTCTTTTGGTAGCATGAACCGGTTGCATCATCATACTTCCCTTGTCCTAATACTTCTGTACCTGGCTGTACTGCAAAAAGTTGTAAACACATGCAGAGAGCTTGTTATGCTAGTGCATTTTTTTCGTCTCTCACTTTAATTAGTAAGTAAGGAAGTTGCTTTGGCTTGTCCCTTTTATTTATTTATTTAAGTGAGCAGATCCATGTCATTCTGCTTGTTGGGCTCTCACTTTAACACCGCAAAAACAGTTTTTCTCTCTCTAAAGAACCTGCTTTATGACATCATAAATACCTACAGATCCCTGTCCTCTTGTAGTTGCTGTCACTTAAACTGTAGTTATTGGACAAAAGGTGCTACACACAAAGTTTATTATAACTATAAAATCGGTATTTCCTGACATCACTACGATCTTCAAAAATATTTCAAACAACTTCTGAATAGGTAAAAGCCCAGTTATCGAGATGCTGTGCCACTGAGCAAAATACGCAGCAGGTCCTGAAAATGAAATGATTTATGTGATGACTCGCTGGTGGCTGAACATGGCTGTGCTTCAGTTTCGTTCCAGGGCCACACAAAAACACACCAACAATGGCAATTTGAGCACAATCGTCGGACCCGTGGGCCTAAATTTAGCTCTCCCAAACGACTTGTACCATCGACAGCCTCTTCTTTGACTAAAGCGCCAGGGTCCGAAATATGATGGGGGAAAACGTAAAGATTTAAATGTTAACGATTTCAAACAACATCACGGGATGAGCTGCGACACGCTGTCCAATCGGTATCACTATAAAACGCCCGGAAACTTCATGCTCCATCTTACAATCAGACCGACTGAAGCAGCCTTCCGATACGGGAGCGTCGTGTTCAGCTACTTAGCTTAGCTTAAAGCTAACTGTTATAGCAGACAAGCTAGCTGGAGGAACGACACAGACACTCGCGGTTAGCATTAGCCAACTACGACAAAAACAACAGCAATCCTGCGTCATTTTCGGCTTTTAAGCCAACAAAAACTGCCCCAAAACACCATAGTACCGTCACAAATGATACCATCAAACAATACTTTACCATTTCCATCGCTGGCGGAGGCGGAAAGTGCCGGAGAGGAGAGTTTAGGCCTCTTGGCTGAAGGCGGGCCAGAGTCCAGAACGTTCTCGGCCATATTTTGTCGAAATAAAAATATATAAAGTATCCACAATGGCAGGCGTTTTCACGCCCTTACAATCGCATTCCTCTTTGTTTCCAATATTGCGACTTTTCCCCCTCCTTCAAGGGGCCTAAGAGGGGGAAAGTCCCGTGTAGAAATGACTCCTCTTTCCCTGGGTTCGCCTCTCGATTTCAGCCTCGGCGTAGATGAACCCCCCTCCCTCCTCCCCGCTCCGATTTTTTGTTCTTTATAAATTTCTGCCAGCGGAGGAGCAGGAGGAGGCGGAGGTGAAAGTAAAGTGGGAGACACAGACACGGCGACTTGTCTCCAAACTACACGGCCGCCTCTTGGCGTGAACACAAAGTGTGCAGGACGGTGTCGCCTTCCTCTCCTCAGGCGTGTGGATGAAGATAATGTCGGCCAGAAAGAGCTGCTTTGGCTGCGAAGTGCTACTGCTGCTGCTGGTGGCGCGCCAGTAATAATTAAAAAAAAAAGAGAGAAAAATATCACAGTCATTTTGTGTGTTAACGTGTTCTTTGGTTAAGGAAATAGGTTACATTTTGGAAGCCATCCTGCAGGAGCTCTTTCAAAAACGCACTTCATGAAGTCTTCAAGTTCTACCTGCTGTGGTCAAAAAGTTCACAAGGAGACTCGGAAGACCTCAGCGTCATCAATTTGATTAAAGGACACATTTGCTGTGCCAATAATTTGAGTTATAAGCAGTTTCATCATGTCAAACCTTAAATAAAAATATGAGCTTCACCAACTGGGGCAGCAGTGGTTTAGTGGTCTGCGCTGTTGCCTCACAGCAAGAAGGTCATGGGTTCAATTCCCACATGTGGTCTTTCTGTGTGGAGTTTGCATGTTCTCCCTGTGTTTGCATGCATGGGTTTCCTCCAGGTGCTTCTGTTTCCTCCCACATCCAAAGACGTGGGTTAGGTGAACTGGAATCTTTAAATTGTCCATAGGTGTGTGAGTGGGTGTCAATGTGTTGTTTGTCTGTTTGTGGCCCTGCGACAGACTGGTGTCTTGTCCTGGGTCTACCTCGCCTCACGCTCTATGACTGCTGGGATAGGCTCCAGCCTCTGACCCTTGATTGGACTAAGCGGTTGAAGATGAGAGTGTGTGTGTGTGTATGTGTGTGTGTGTGAGCTTCACCAATTGGTGGACGGTATAGTGAAGTTACCCGACTGCGAACTCGCCCCAGGTGAAGTCACCCCACTCTACTAACACAATATTTCAATTCTTGTATGTTCATGTAATACATTATTTATACACACCAATAGCATAATACACTGTTCTTAATCACATTTTGTAAGTGAGATGATGCTTTAAGGTCGGGGAATGTAACTGTCAGGTAACAAGCCCCATGATGGGAGAAGCAGGGAGCACTGCCCAGTTCTATACATCACACTGGCAGGTCCTTAATTTTAAACTAGTCATTCTTAATTATTTAAAAAATAAGCATGGATAGTTGGAGTGGGGTGACTTCACTTGGGGCGAGTTCTCAGTGGGGTGGCTTCACTCGCTACCTTGGTGGACTACAGGACCCGACTTTATGAAACAGTACTGGGAGATAGACTACTCAAACTTCAGTGAAAGACTAAAAATGGTGGCGTGCTATGGGGACTAGAAAAATTAGACCTAGTTTAAAGGTCTAAAATTTAGACCACCCAGTTGGGGTGGTTTAAGCCTGTTGGTCCTGGTCTAAGGCCAAGATGGCATAGAAGGCCATACTCAGAAAAGAAAAGGTTTTTCCAAGACCATCAGGGTTGCCTTCTTTCCTTCAGCCTGTGGATGAAGATAATGTCCACCAGAAAGAGCTGCTTTGGCTGCACAGTGCAGCTGCTGGTGGCATGCCCATACTATTTTTTCTTTAAAAGGATCACAATGTCATTTTGGAGGACCTTGGTTGAGGAAAGACATCATTAAATTTTCTAAGCCATCCTGCAGGGGCTCTTTCAAGAACCCACTTCCTGAAGTCTTGAAGATCTAGTTGCCGTGGTAAAAAACTTCTCAAGAAGACTATAACAAAGCGGAAAATCTCAGCATCATCATTTGATTAAAGCAAGAGATTTGAATTATACATTGTTTCATCATGTGAAACAGTTTAATTCACATTTAATTATGAGCAGCACCAATTGGTAGACTACAAATATATAGACTGAGGTTAGATTCCAGCCCCCAGTTTAATGAAACAGTACTGGGAGATAGACTACTCAAACTTTAATCAAAGAGTAAAAATGGTGGCATGCTATGGGGACTAAGCAAGTTAGACCTAGTTGAAAGGTCTAAAATTTAGACCACCCAGTTGGTCCTGGTTGGTCCTGGTCTAAGGCCAAGATGGCATAGACAGGAGGCGAAACTCACATCAAGAGAGGATTTTTCCAAGATCACCAGGGTCACCTTCTTTCCTTCAGCATGTGGATGAAGATAATGTCCACCAGAAAGAGCTGCTTTGGCTGCAAAGTGCTGCTGCTGGTAGCATGCCCATAATGATTTTTCTTAAAAAGGATCACAATATAATTTTTTTTTTTTTTTGGTGGGGGGGGGCTACATGATCTTTGGTTCAGGAAAGAGATGATTAAATTTTCTAAGCCATCCTGCAGGAGCACTTTCAAGAGTTCTTCATGAGTTCAAGAACCCACTTCAAGTTGTAGCTGCTGTGGTCAAAAAGTTTTCAAGAAGACTAATGGACCAGAAAACTTCAACATCATCATTTGATTAAAGCAAGATTGTTCCAGGTTATCTAATAGATGCAAAAGACAAGAAAATTCAGCCTATTTTCACAACGATTATTGTTATGCACAACTTTACACCCCTTTGCACTATTCTATTACGATCCCCCACGATCCAGAAAAAGTGCAAATATGGGATGAAATGGCTTATTCCAGCATGTCTCCTATCAGGCTGGCTTATAAAGTGCAGACCTGGAAACTGGCTGCATTCTCAGCCAGAACTGCAACAAACGTTGCATTTCGCTTCAAATTTGTACCCCGATGGAGCACAATCAAACAAGTATCTGTACTCACTACCCCGTTTAAAGATGTTTGAATATGATTGAAGCTGTTAAGACTACAAACACACGGAAGTGACCCTGTAATTACGTTGAATGGTTTAATCAGGATGAAATTTTTTAAACAGAAAATTTCACCCCAATTTCAAAATTGGTGCCGATGGTGGCCGTAACTACTGCGTATGCCAAGTTTGCTCAAGACTGACAAAAGATGGATCAAGTAGTTACTGTGATGCTTTAAAACACGCCCCAATTTGCTATTCTGGAAGAAACGGGAAGGAACGGCACTCTGTGGAATCGCTATACCCCCATCACACTAGAGGCTGAATGAAAATTTGCCCCACTTTCGAGAGGTGTCGAGGTGCATTTGTGGCCATTGGACAGCAGTCTGAGCACATCCAAACAGTCGGGCACAGTCATGCAGCCGCCCTGAATGTTGTACTCATGTTCAAAACAGTCAGGGCGCAGTCGAAGTGGAAAAATAAAGAACGGCAGTCGAAGTGCCGTCTGACCGCAGTGTAACTGCATTCTTGACAATCAGACGGAGTGACATTCAGATCAGGTTTGGGGGGGTGTTCGGTATGTTTCCACCACGCCAAATCCTGGCTGAATGTCCCGAATGTGCCTGAACGCAACATGAGTGCACCTCTAGTGCTGCTGGAATATATTCTGCCGAACCACAGTCGGATCGCAATTGTACGGCTTGTAAGTGCTTTCTTATTCTTACTGCATTCTGGCAGTTATCCAGATCCTTTGACAGTGTTCCACCTACATTTGTACTGTGTTCTGGGGCTCGTGCACGGCATGTCCACGAATCAGTCTGGGCCGGTCGGAGTGCAGTCTGGGTATTCGGACGGCTGTCCTCCGCAATTGCTATTCCCTCTCAGATGTGGCACAAATTGTGTTGTTTTTGACATTCCGCCTGATTAGGTTTGGCTCGTGCTCATTTGTACTAAGTGTGATGGAGCCCTTAGACTCAGACTTTCCTGACTCAGACTCTCTAAATTTTAACCACTGGTTGAGTGAGTCTCAGAATGGTTTAGCCCAAAACATTTTAGTATACCTCACAAAAACAACAACAACAACAACCAAAAACCAGTTCCTGGTCTGTGCTTCAGGTTACCTGTCTGTGTCCTTGGACAAGATGCATCTTCCCAGTCCACCCAGTTGTGACCTTACCTGGGGAAGTAACCTTTGACTAACTGGTATCCAGTCCGTCAAGAGCAGGAGACTCTCATCCCCTTCAAGCTGCAGTATGAATACGGCATTACCTGTCCATGAACTGGCATGAACACGCTCAAGACTGGAGATGACAGTGATCTTCAGGAGGAGCACCCCCTGCCCGCTCCCCACTGCTGCCCAATCGCTATTCTCAGTAATAATGTTTCTATGGTAGAAACATTCAAGTTTCTGAGATCCACCATCTCCCATGTGAACAGCAAACACACATGCACACTCATCAGGAAGGCCCGGCAGAGGATGTACTTCCTGAATGCAGCTCAGGAAGCTGGTCCAGTTTTACACAGCAACAATTCAGTCTCTTCTATCCACGTCCATCATCGTCTGGTTTGGTTCAGCAACCAAACAGGATAGGATCAGTCTGCAATGGACCATCAGGTCTGCAGAGAGGATCACTCTCTGCAGACCTCTCAAGCCATCACTTGACCCAGCTATCTTAGCTAATTATATGCCAATCTCCAACCTTCCTTTTCTCTCAAAAATTCTTGAAAGGGTAGTTGTAAAACAGCTAACTGATCATCTGCAGAGGAATGGTCTATTTGAAGAGTTTCAGTCAGGTTTTAGAATTCATCATAGTACAGAAACAGCATTAGTGAAGGTTACAAATGATCTTCTTATGGCCTCGGACAGTGGACTCATCTCTGTGCTTGTTCTGTTAGACCTCAGTGCTGCTTTTGATACTGTTGACCATAAAATGTTATTACAGAGATTAGAGCATGCCATAGGTATTAAAGGCACTGCACTGCGCTGGTTTTAATCATATTTATCTAATAGATTACAATTTGTTCATGTAAATGGGGAATCTTCTTCACAGACTAAGGTTAATTATGGAGTTCCACAAGGTTCTGTGCTAGGACCAATTTTATTCACTTTATACATGCTTCCCTTAGGCAGTATTATTAGACAGCATTGCTTAAATTTTCATTGTTACACAGATGATACCCAGCTTTATCTATCCATGAAGCCAGAGGACACACACCAATTAGCTAAACTGCAGGATTGTCTTACAGACATAAAGACATGGATGACCTCTAATTTCCTGCTTTTAAACTCAGATAAAACTGAAGTTTTTGTACTTGGCCCCACAAATCTTAGAAACATGGTGTCTAACCAGATCTTTACTCTGGATAGCATTACCCTGACCTCTAGTAATCCTGTGAGAAATCTTGGAGTCATTTTTGATCAGGATATGTCATTCAATGCGCATATTAAACAAATATGTAGGACTGCTTTTTTGCATTTGCGCAATATCTCTAAAATTAGAAAGGTCTTGTCTCAGAGTGATGCTGAAAAACTAATTCATGCATTTATTTCCTCTAGGCTGGACTATTGTAATTCATTATTATCAGGTTGTCCTAAAAGTTCCCTGAAAAGCCTTCAGTTAATTCAAAATGCTGCAGCTAGAGTACTGACAGGGACTAGAAGGAGAGAGCATATCTCACCCATATTGGCTTCTCTTCATTGGCTTCCTGTTAATTCTAGAATAGAATTTAAAATTCTTCTTCTTACTTATAAGGTTTTGAATAATCAGGTCCCATCTTATCTTAGGGACCTCATAGTACCATATCACCCCAATAGAGCGCTTTGCTCTCAGACTGCAGGCTTACTTGTAGTTCCTAGGGTTTGTAAGAGTAGAATGGGAGGCAGAGCCTTCAGCTTTCAGGCTCCTCTCTTCTGGAACCAGCTCCCAATTCGGATCAGGGAGACAGACACCCTCTCTACTTTTAAGATTAGGCTTAAAACTTTCCTTTTTGCTAAAGCTTATAGTTAGGGCTGGATCAGGTGACCCTGAACCATCCCTTAGTTATGCTGCTATAGACTTAGACTGCTGGGGGGTTCCCATGATGCACTGAGTGTTTCTTTCTCTTTTTGCTCTGTATGCACCACTCTGCATTTAATCATTAGTGATTGATCTCTGCTCCCCTCCACAGCATGTCTTTTTCCTGGTTCTCTCCCTCAGCCCCAACCAGTCCCAGCAGAAGACTGCCCCTCCCTGAGCCTGGTTCTGCTGGAGGTTTCTTCCTGTTAAAAGGGAGTTTTTCCTTCCCACTGTTGCCAAGTGCTTGCTCACAGGGGGTCGTTTTGACCGTTGGGGTTTTTCCGTAATTATTGTATGGCCTTGCCTTACAATATAAAGCGCCTTGGGGCAACTGTTTGTTGTGATTTGGCGCTATATAAATAAAATTTATTTGATTTGATCACTGGTGCTAAGCTGCCCTCCATGCAGGACTTGTACAACTGCAGGGTGAAGAAAGGGACAGGAAGCATCCCTGCAGACCCATCACACCCTGGTCTTAACCTTTTGAACTTCTACCCTCTGGATGGTGCAACAGGACACTGTACACTAAAACAAACAAACAAACAAACAAACACAGGAACGGTTTCTTCCCCCACGCCATCACTCTAATGAACAGTTAGACATACTGTCTGTGACAAATAAACCTATGACAACACACATCAAACTCTCATCAGAGTCCACACAGCAGGTATCAAATATCTAGATATGTTTTCACACATTGCACATACATTTCAATTTCAGTTTTATTTACTAAGAGGGACAAAGTACATTAATGAACGTTTCCTTTTTAAAATAAATACAAAATAAAAATGTAAATTTACACAATTGCAGCAATAGGCTGATTTCCATTGTCAGTCCCCCTGCCAGATGGTACAGGCAAATTCCTAAAATAGTAAAACAAAAAACACATAATGAAACCATATCAAACACAGTGTACTCAACGCTGCTACAACACAGATTGCATCACATTCCCAGCCCTTTACACAATGTACAAGTTTCACATAATAGCAAACACTACTAACTGTGAGGGCAAGTTTGAGTGGACATCAACCATCCCTTCAGATGTTTTTTAAAAGTACTAAAAGTGGGGCATTCCCTAACAGTGGATGGTATGGTGTTCCAGAAATGACCACCCTTGACAGATAGAGCAATCTGGCCAAAGGTGGTGTGTCTACATGGGATGACATAGTTGCCTCAGTTGGATGCTCGAGTGGTTCTGGCCGCGGGGCTGCAAGAGGAGCGGCTTTGATGACGTAACCCTAGGGGGGTGGGGCTAGGCCATTAAACATTTTGAAGACTAAGCAAGCTGTTTTAAAATTTATATAGCTTTCAAAACTTAAGAAATCATGTTTATCTAAGATGTTACAATAATGATATGATCGCGATTTCTTGTTGAATACTTGTAATGATGTCTTATACAAACATTCAAGGGGCTTGAGAGTTGAGTCCACCCACTTTGCACTGTTATCATTGTGAGCAAGGGCAACCACAGTCAAATTTCTTGTACGTACTTGGCCAGTAAAGCTGATTCTGATTCGGATGAGAGGCTTCAGGATGTACTTCTAATTCTTGAACCTGCAGAGGAGGTTGGAGGTTATGTGATTGTTTACGTTTATCAGTGAACATTATGGCTCAGAGAGTTGTTTGCAAGTTTCTCTGAAATGTTCTGGAGATCATCCTTGGGATACAGGATAAGATGACTTTCTATGCAGGTCAGGTCTGGGAACATGCTCATGGTGCCATGTGCCACTGCATCCACCTCACTATGGAACTGCCTTGGATCCTGGAGAGTACTACCCAGATGGACAAGCGGTCCATTCCCCCCTCTTAAAAGTACCTATCTTTCACAGTCAGATTAAATGTGGGTGTCCTCATGACCTTTCCCAATTGGTGGGATTTTCAACACTGATGGAACTGTGTGCTGACCATGCCCAGAGGAACTTGCTACATTTTCAAAATTTTTATCATATCAAAAGAGCTGACAAGAAAGCTTCTGAATGCTGTAGACACATTTGACAATTGTTTCATTTGCAATAATCCTTTTTATTGTGCCAATAGATTGTTCTGTCCAGAAGGTCTTATTTCTGCCACGCCGATTGCTCCAGACCTGTTATCAGGTTTTCTTTTATTACCTCTGACGGTTTCATTTTGTCTCACTCTGTAGTATGGGGAGTGTTCAAAATGTTCCAAGGTAAGAATGTTGTATGTTTCATTTGACAAACTTGTCATATAATTCCAGGCCAAAGTTGGTCAATTTTCAGGCTTGAATATTTTATTTATGATGTCTTCTGCATATCCGCTGCTTCATAAATTACTTAGAATATCATGGTTATAACAAGTTCAATATTTAAGTTAATTTGACTTGGATGGAAATTATTGCAAAGCATTCTTGCTGTTGTTTGATGTAAAACAGTTTACCCCAATACAAAAGTCTAAATATGAAACTCAAAATGTGTTTTTATATACAATGTACAGTTGTGATCAAAAGTTTACATACCCTGGCAGATTTTTTTTTTTTTTTTTTTTTTTTGGCCATTTTTCAGAGAATATGAATGACAACAAAAACTTTTTTTCACTCACGGTTAGTGGTTGGGTGAAGCCATTTATTGTCAAACAACCAGGTTTCCTCTTTTTAAATCATAATGACGACACAAACTACCAAAATGAACCTGATCAAAGGTTTACATACCCCTGTTCTTAATAGTGTGTATTGCCCCCTTTAACATCAGTGACAGCTTGGAGTCTTTTGTGGTAGTTGTGGACGAGGCTCTCTGATGGTAAAACTGCCACTGAATATGTTTCAGACTTTATTTACATTAATTACAAAGAAATACAAACAGTATGACACTCTATGGTTAATCTGCATGGAGTAGACAGTTCTCAAAAACTGAGTGACTGTGACTGTGCAAGAAGAAGAGTGAGGAAAGCCATCAAGACACCCAGACAACCCAGAAGAAGTTATAGGCTTACGTGGCTGTGATTGGAGAAATTGTGCACAGTGCAAGCTTTGCATTTTGTATCATCACTTATCCATCTTCATGTTGAAGTGTTATAAGAGGAAGTTTTTCTTAAAAAGAAGACCTGAAAGTTTAGCTACAAAGTGCCAGAAGGTACATCTGAGATGCAAGCCTGGATTTGATCTGTTTTGGTGAAAGAAAATCCTTCTCTGCTCTACTCCACTATGAAGCTAAGAGTAGTCATACAAAATGCAAAGCTTGCACTGTGCACAATTTCTCCAATCACAGCCACATAAGCCCATGACTTCTTCTGGGTTGTCTGGGTGTCTTGGTGGCTTTCCTCACTCTTCTACTTCTTGCACAGTCACTCAGTTTTTGAGAACTGTTTACTCCATGCAGATTTACCATAAAGTGCCATACTGCTTGTATTTCTTTGTAATTAATGTAAATAAAATCCAAGACATATTCAGTGGCAGCTTCACCATCAGAGAGCCTCGTCCACAAACTACCACAAAAGACTCCAAACTGTCACTGATGTTAAAGGGGGCAATACACAGTATTAAGAACAGGGTATGTAAACTTTGGATCAGGTTCATTTGGGTAGTTCTCTTGTCATTTTGATTTAAAAAGAGGAAACACAGTTGTTTGACAATAAATGGCTTCACCCAACCACTAACCATGAGTGAAAAAAAAGTTTTTGTGTTGTCATTCCTATTCTCTTAAAAATGGCCAAAAAAGCAAAAATTCTCACAGGGTATGTAAAACTTTGAGCACAACTGTAAATGAGAAAAAACTATGACTGTATGAAAAATGCAAACAAGCAAAAACCCACAGTGATAATTATATTTACTTTGACTTCAGTTTCATCGCAGTTAGTAACCTAAGATATTTCTTGTTTTGACCTAATTTCTCTTGTTAATGTGCATTTATTCCTGCATTTAAGGCCTTAAGCATATTCGAAAAATGTTGGGAGAGGGGCACTTTAGGGCTAGAAATTAGGTAAAATAAATAAATAATGCTATTTCAAACAGTTGATATCAAAAGGTGCTTGTAATCATGATTTGGTACAAAGTCTTTGAAGAGCAAAGATGGGCTTTGTCAATAAATATGTGAGAGGCTCGGAGGCATTTGTATTGGGCCACCACACAGTGGAAATGTGTATTGTGGTCAGACAAATCAGGATTCCAGATCTTTTTTTAAAGAAATGGAGGCTGTGTGGTCCAGACCAGAGATGAAGAAGACCATTCAGACTGTTATCACTCAGTAACAAGTCTTAAAGCCAGGGTCTGTCGTGTTCTGGGGTTGTGATAGTACTTTTAGCAATTAATGCAGAAATGTATATTGAGATTTTAGAGCTCCAACCAGCATCCGTTACAATATCTCACTTTGCTGCCTTCAAGACAACATCATGCATTTTTCAAGAAGCCAGTGCAAAACCATATTCTGCACACATGACAAAGGCAGAAGTGGGTATGGGTATTGGACTGGCCTGCCTACAGTCATGACCTGTCCCCAATAGAGAATGTGTGGAGAATTTTGATATGAAAAAATGCTTTTAAGTGTTGTAAGAAGGAATCACCACATTACATTATCCTGACTTGCTTTTTTTTTCCTCATTTTTGTTTTTGAGTTTTGGAATGTGTTGCATGCATTAAATTCAGGAATGGATGTATAAATGAAGTGAAGCTGATCATACAAACCATGAAATATCTTGGGTTCATACAGTCTGCAATGAAATAGAAGTTAATGTAAAAGAATCACTTTTTTCAAAATTTACATTTTCCAAACCATTGCACCTTTTTTCTCATTTGGGGTTGCATTCATGTTTGTATTTATTTATATGTGTGACAATAATATATTTTAAGAATGCCTAGTCCAATTTTGATAATACGTAGGAGCTTCTTTGGGGCTATGGATGGGAAAAAGTGATTTGAATTTGTTGAGGATCAGTCAATGATCAGGGTCAGAGTGAGATCAAAACCAAACTCCCATCCCCATGTTAAGATAAAGTAAGTAGCAGAAAGGTACTGAGGTAGATTGGTCAACATTGCTTATCCCTGAATACTATGGTGTGATGCAGTTGAGAGTCTATGACTCCATGATGGGACACCGGGTCATCGCAGATTACTTCCCCAGCCAAGGCCAGAACCTATTTGTAGTTGGGGGTTGGCTGAGATGATGCAGACACAGACAGGTAGTGTAAGCAGGAATCAAACCCAGGTCGGGCCTACTCCTTATACTACTGAGCTACTTGCTCTGTAAAACACAGTTTAACATTTTGGGTCAACTTACAAATATAATGTCAAGGGTTGCCTGGAAAAATTATGTTAAGCCAACAAAAACAGTTTGTACTTCCATCACAAAATGTTACTTTGAATAAAAATGTAAAGTTAACTCTTCTTAGTTTATTTTATTTAAAATAGTTCACTCATTCACCTTCCTTAGTAGTTCTTCTGCATCTGTCAACTGACTAATGGACTAACTATTTGTTTCAGCTATAATTATGTGCATTTATTAATTACACCAGACATAGTAGTAACACTTTTGTACACTCAACAAAAATATAAACGCAACACTTTTGGTTTTGCTCCCATTTTGTATGAGATGAACTCAAAGATCTAAAACTTTTTCCACATACACAATATCACCATTTCCCTCAAATATTGTTCACAAACCAGTCTAAATCTGTGATAGTGAGCACTTCTCCTTTGCTGAGATAATCCATCCCACCTCACAGGTGTGCCATACCATGATACTGATTAGACACCATGATTAGTGCACAGGTGTGCCTTAGACTGCCCACAATAAAAGGCCACTCTGAAAGGTGCAGTTTTGTTTTATTGGGGGGGGATACCAGTCAGTATCTGGTGTGACCACCATTTGCCTTATGCAGTGCAACACATCTCCTTTGCATAGAGTTGATCAGGTTGTCAATTGTGGCCTGTGGAATGTTGGTCCACTTCTCTTCAATGGCTGTGTGAAGTTGCTGGATATTGGCAGGAACTGGTACACGCTGTCGTATACGCCGGTCCAAAGCATCCCAAACATGCTCAATGGGTGACATGTCCGGTGAGTATGCCGGCCATGCAAGAACTGGGACATTTGCAGCTTCCAAGAATTGTGTACAGATCCTTGCAACATGGGGCAGTGCATTATCCTGCTGCAACATGAGGTGATGTTCTTGGATGTATGGCACAACAATGGGCCTCAGGATCTCGTCACGGTATCTCTGTGCATTCAAAATGCCATCAATAAAATGCACCTGTGTTCTTCATCCATAACAGACGCCTGCCCATACCATAACCCCACCGCCACCATGGGCCACTCGATCCACAACATTGACATCAGAAAACCGCTCACCCACACGACACCACACACGCTGTCTGCCATCTGCCCTGGACAGTGTGAACCGGGATTCATCCGTGAAGAGAACACCTCTCCAACGTGCCAAACGCCAGCGAATGTGAGCATTTGCCCACTCAAGTCGGTTACGACGACGAACTGGAGTCAGGTCGAGACCCCGATGAGGATGACGAGCATGCAGATGAGCTTTCCTGAGACGGTTTCTGACAGTTTGTGCAGAAATTCTTTGGTTATGCAAACCGATTGTTTCAGCAGCTGTCTGAGTGGCTGGTCTCAGACGATCTTGGAGGTGAACATGCTGGATGTGGAGGTCCTGGGCTGGTGTGGTTACACGTGGTCTGCGGTTGTGAGGCTGGTTGGATGTACTGCCAAATTCTTTGAAACACCTTTGGAGACAGCTTATGGTAGAGAAATGAACATTCAATACACGAGCAACAGCTCTGGTTGACATTCCTGCTGTCAGCATGCCAATTGCACGCTCCCTCAAATCTTGCGACATCTGTGGCATTGTGCTGTGTGATAAAACTGCACCTTTCAGAGTGGCCTTTTATTGTGAGCAGTCTAAGGCACACCTGTGCACTAATCATGGTGTCTAATCAGCATCATGGTATGGCACACCTGTGAAGTGGGATGGATTATCTCAGCAAAGGAGAAGTGCTCACTATCACAGATTTAGACTGGTTTGTGAACAATATTTGAGGGAAATGGTGATATTGTGTATGTGGAAAAAGTTTTAGATCTTTGAGTTCATCTCATACAAAATGGGAGCAAAACCAAAAGTGTTGCGTTTATATTTTTCTTGAGTGTATTACTTACTGTATCAACTTTACCTTCGAATTAAAACACCATTTCCCATAATTCCTTGCACGACGATGAGAGTGTTGATGACGTAAAAGGTATGTGACAGCGGTGATATACTGGCAAAATGTTGTCAAACATTGGATATAATAGTAGTTTTGCTGGATAAACGGAACATGATAGTGAAGATTTACAAAATATTCTTAAAGTTAAGTCACCAATTAAGTGATTTTGAATAAACATGCTGATGCTAACGCTCGCATGCTAACCTATGATGCTAGCCTGTGAACTTGGTTATTTGCTGACACTTTAAAAGAAATTTTATTTTCAAAATGTTTATTCACTAACGTCGTAGTTTTTAATAATGTATATACTGTTTGGTGGCCTAAACCTATTTTAATTGTAAATGAATCTGTTTATAATTTAACCTAATATTTCAGTGACTAAAATTTAAAAAGTCAGCAGCTTTAAATTAGTTTTATCCCAGCAACTATCCGAAAACCAAATATGACAATCATAAGAATGTGAAAAGAAAATTAACATTTCTTGAGTTATGCTTTTTTATTTTTAAAGAAAGCAATGACTTGTCTGGAAAATGAACAAAATGGTTTTTTAAAAATTAGTTGATCATCAAACTATGTGATAGTTTCTTCTGTTGATCAAGTGGTTGTTTCTGCACTAAATAATAATATTGATAATAATAATGATTATTTATTTGCTTATTTACCGCTTTCAAGTCAGACATACAAAGTGCTTTTCAAAAAAAGAACAATAGACATTAAAACACCAAACATTCAAAATACACTAATTAGTAAATAGTAATGAGGAAGTACATTAAACAAAATTAAACAAAACAAAATTAAAATATTAAGATAATTTCCCAGCATTATGGATTGTAGACAGCTGAGAATGGATTTTAATTGAACACTTTTTAAAATATTTAGTTTATGATTTCATTGAAAATATTTAGCTTCTGAGTAATTGTGATTGAATTTTGAAAAAAATATTTTCTGGCAGTTTATGAAAAGCAAATGATTAACCAGTTCTTTAAAAAATAAAATATTGCAAATTAATCAATAATAATAATAAAAAAAAAATCATCACCCATAATTGACCAGTAATCATTTTATCATTTATGGTTTTTAATGATTGTATCAAGCAATGTTTACATCACATTCAGAACTTTAATTTTGAATTGTAAATAAAATGGTCAAACAGATGCTGTAAATTAATTATTGTTTCACCACACAGAATTATTCTGTCTTAATTAGGTTTATGCACAAACCTAGACGCCCAAATCTCAAGTGTTGTAAGAGTAAACATATACATGAATCATCGGGGGGTGTTGGTGGGGTGGTGGAAGCACAGGGGGCTAAATAATAGGATTTTTGGATCTGCTATTTTGCTCTAAAATATGAAATGTGACATGACACAGATCAATAGAAGAAAGGGATCCATTGTCTCTGAATCCAGTTTCAGGCTTCTTGCAATCAGCGTTGACAGCCCGCTGGCTCAGAAGAAGACAGGATGCCTGTCCACTGCGTGGCTTATGGCTGTGGAAAAACTGCCGATGATGATGTGACACTATTTAAATTTCCCAAGGATGCTGATGAGTTTTGCAAATGGGAGAAACAGGTCCAGCGCAGTCGACCTCACTGGTCTGCCACACCCAACTCTCACCTGTGCAGTGAGCATTTTGGTAAGGAGTATTTTGAGTCTAAGCCACCTTCTAGCACCTTCAGAGCTTCCATGGGGGCTCTGAAGTTGAGGCCTGGAGCTGTTCCAACAGTGTTTGTCCGGCCACACGTCAGTGGAGTTGGCTTCACTGCCTCTGTACCTGCTGGTGGATGCAAAAAGACCTTGGCTGAATCAAGAGAAATTAACAATCCAGTAAGTAATTAATGTCATCATGAGAGTGTAAAGAGCAAAATGCTTGAGATTTTTTGTGGAGTTTTACAAAACGACAATAAATCAGATTATTGTACTTAACGTAGTTACACATGCAGAATGTGTCAAAAGCCTGATGGCCTCATGTGAGAGGCTCTGACATTGTATGATGCGTAGAACTATCATTATCTCCTGAAAATGTCCATCTGTCTCCTGCAGCCAGATATGATATGAGTGTTCCCACAGGCTGATCCAGTTGCTGTGGACTCAGCAGTAAGGCGCTTGCAAAGTTTAGGTCCTTTGTGTGAGATGTAAATTTGACATTTGACTGTTTTCAATTCATTGTTTAACTGCAACACAGACCCTAGGTGACTTAATGTACCTTTAAAATAATAATGATAAAATCATGTCATATGTTGCCTGATCAACATTGGATTATACAGTGATATTCATGTCTTACAAATTTGCTACCAGCTCTTGAGCACTGGACATATTTATATGAGAATGGGATGCCTTTTGAGGCTGTTTATTTTTGCAAAGCATTTGATATACAGTACCTCATGGCAGACTTGTGAATAAGCGTTATTCTTACAGTATTGCAGGTTAATTGGGTAAATGGATTGAACTTAAGTAATTGCAGTCAGCATGTATCTATATTAATAACTCCAAATCAGAATGGGTTGATGTAACTCGCGGTGTGCCCCAGGGATTTGTTTTTGGGCTTGTCTTATTTATCATCCTATCTTGACCATAGTGTACCATGATTTTTTGCAATAGGACTTGAATAATTTATGATGGTCAGAAGAGTGGTTCCAAATTTCGTTGTTACCCCCCGTACAATTACAATAAAGACTATTCTATTCTATTGGCTTCAACAAAGACAGGTGCAAAGTTCTCCATGTGGGCATAATGTAATATGAAAATGTTTTGAGTTGCATATCAGAAGAAACAGATTTAGGAATAATTATTACAGATTATTTAAAGTTCTCTGAACATATTGTCAAGAGGGTAACTGTTTTCTGTTGACCTACTTTGTGAAATTTGAGAAGAAAAATGTCTAGAAAAAGCAGTTGTTTCTTTTTTCCCCACCATAACTCAGTTCCTGCTACATCTACAACCTAAAAAATAGCAAACTCCCAGTTGGAGGATTGTGAATTGGTGGTTTTCTGCCATTCAAGGTGGATCACTTTGTATTATTTTGATGAACCCTAATTTACATATATGAAGAAAAAACTAATAAAATTGATCTTAATATAGAGTACAGTGCAATCTAGTAATGGTGCTCAACATTGCACACTTACTAAAATGATTGTTTTCATGTTACTGTTTATTGCAGGACTGTAATAAAGAGCAGGTGTGTTTGTTTTTATGGCCACTGTGTGTAGCACTTTGACAGCTTTAGCGCTTACATGAACTCAAGTTTTTGATGTTTGTGACAGCAGATGCAAAAGAAAAAAAAAAAATCAGTTTTTTGATTTCCATTTACATCTTTGTTTTCCGTCCACAGGCACAAGGTGACGAACTGTCCGATAGCGAGTCTGATGACTTTGATGGACAGGTGGACAAAATCAAGAAGAATCGGAAAGTGAGAAAGCTGCCGCTTAAATCAAAACCTAGTGATGACAGAACAGGTGAGGTTGCACAATTTAGATGCCATTTTAAAGATTATGAACACCTTTAATTTCTGGAAAGAATTTAAGGTCACGGATTGATCCTATGAGGTTTAGGATTGACTTCAACAACAGTCATGTGTTCTGATATAATGAGCCAGAAGATGTCCTGATGTGATGATCTTCAACTCTGAAAGTGGAGACTTGTTTTTTGCTTATAGTAAATTAAACAAACTTCAGTTTTGGTTGTTTTGTCAGTTGAGGATGGGCCACAGAATTTTGGCAATCTAAAATAGAGACAGTTATATGCAGCGTTTGACAACTAATGTGTTTCCTCATGTGTGAAAATGTATTAAAGTGGCAACAAGGTATATATTTACAGAACTCATTGAATGTGAAGTTCCTCATGAATAATTTCAGTTCAAGCCACCTATCACCTGATCACTTAATCATCCTGTCTCTAAATTACAGGGACTCTTTTTAATGACATGAGCTATTGTGTAAAAAAAAACAAAAAAAAAAACAGCTTTTATTGGAGGCACATGACACAGTCTTTTATTTTTACAGTGGTGTGCGAGTTGTGTGGTTCCACCGGCATCCGTAGCACCTTCTATTCAAGGTCCAAGCGTTTCTGCAGTATATCCTGCGCACGCTCCTGTTCGTCCATCTCAAAGAAGTCTTCCATATTGGCTTGTTTGAAGGTAAGACAGGACATGACCTTGGTACAGAGATACCGTAAGGAATATCTAACTTGATTGTTGGCACTTTTCTCTCAAGCTTAAGATGAAATATTTTACAGTGAAGAATATAAGATCTACTGTATCTGACATTAGTTACTGTGGTTTTCCAGTTTTTCAAGCTTTACATTGTTGCAACTTCAAGTTACAAACTTAGTGTTCATTACAAGCTTGTTGGATACTTTTGCTAAAGCTTTTCCTCAAAGACCTCAAAGCAGGTTGTGAAGGCGTCAGAGGGCTGATGCAAACCCTGCGCACTCTCAGCAAACATGACTTCCTTTTATGACTTTGTTGTGACTTCATCATGACACCGCTTACACCAACCAGTCACAGATATTCTGCTGATCAATATAAGCTTTAGTTCCTCCCTCTATGTCTATTGATTACAGAGATCCAGCAGAAAATATCTTTATCGCACCATGTTTTTGGTGACCTTTTGTCTGATCCTCTCCAAAAGTTAATCAACTCAGGGTATCTGCCCAAGTAATATTCCAACCAAATTTGGTAAA
Source organism: Thalassophryne amazonica (assembly GCF_902500255.1). Classification (NCBI taxonomy): domain Eukaryota; kingdom Metazoa; phylum Chordata; class Actinopteri; order Batrachoidiformes; family Batrachoididae; genus Thalassophryne; species Thalassophryne amazonica. The sequence goes on along the minus strand of NC_047120.1, from coordinate 66,501,237 downwards.
AATCCATCCAGCCAATTTTTAGTTATCTTGTTTTTTTTTTGTTTTGGTTTTTTTTAGTCATCTTGTTCACAGACTTAAGTCATCACTCTTACAGCCGGTTTTCTGGAGACAAATCAGGGAGGAACACATGAACATTCCCAAACATGAACATTCACTCATTAACAAATAAAAGCAGTGTAGTTATTGTGCTGTATGGTCAGTTTGTCTGGAATAGGCAGTTCTCAAAAATGTAGTCATCCATGCTGAATGGAGATGAGTGAGGGAAGCCACCAAGACTCACATGGCGGCTCTGACACAGTTATAGGCTTCTGTGGATGTGAGTGGAGAAACTGGGAATGGTACAACATTTGCCTGTCTCATCCCCATTCACAGCTTCATGTTGGAGTGGAGTAGAGACAGACTGTAAAACAGGGAAGCCGATCAAATGTACACTCTGGTTTCCCATGTGCCTTCTGGCAAATTGCAGCTGAAATTGCACATGTTCTTTTTAAGAAAATGTTCCTCTGTACCACATCATTGTGAAGCTGTTGTGTCAATCCCTCGGTGGCGATCAGGATTGCCTCTTGGTTGATTCTTGGATAGGATGGTGGAATTCTACATCCAGGGTTTTTTTATGACATGACATAACTGGGGATTAACAGCAGAGACAAAAAAAATCATTTAGAAAGTAGCACCCAGAAAGCGATTAAAGCTGAAGCTGGCCCTTGATCTAATGGATGGAATTTGGGCAGGAAGAGAATTCTATAGTTAGGGTATATAATATTTAACCAGTTTAGTCCCATTGAGATTGAGATCTGTTTTGCAAGGGAGACCAGGGGCCTCATGTACAAAGTGTGCTTACGCACAAAAACCTCGTGTACATCCGTCTCCACACCATTGTTCAGATGTATCAAAAATTAAATGACCGTGGAAATGTGCGGTGTGTCACGCAAAAATCCTGGCTCGCGTACGCACATTTCTACAGCTATTGTTCCACTGTGGACACGTAAAATGCTGGGAACCATTAATAGTGTGAAAACAAGAAGTCATCAGAGTGATGTGCACATCAGCGACACAGTGATGAACAGTTAACGCACCCACATGTTTGCAGTTATATGGGTGGATATAAAACATGCGCAAAGTGATGCGTAAAATGACACTAACAGTGTCTGCGTTAGCATTGTTAGAGGACCATGCAAATAGTGCAACCTGACGTGATCATGTACTCAGGTAACATGACGATTTACTTGCAAATGATGATAATTGGCTCATAAACCAATTTCGTTTACCAAGGCCACTGTTACTCGAGTTGCGCACAGAAATGCGGCCCGGTCAGAATGCAATACGGCGAGGAGCCAGGGGTTGTCGGTGCCCACACAGGTGCTGACCCCGCTGTGCATCGTGGCATCATGGACAGTCCAGCGTGAGTTGGCTGATCGGTCAGGAGTGTCCCAGTCAACTTTGTGCCAAGCCATGGCAGCTGTGTGGAATGCAGTCATCCAAATCTCATCCAGATTTACAGCGCTGACCTATTAATCAAACCTATTAACTGCACACATATTGCTATAAAGGTGCCATCACATGATGAGTTTGTTTTTGTTCATAGGAAACATTTTCATTCCATCAGTGTTCAAATCGTGTGGTGCGCAAATGCGCGTCAGGCTGAAGGCTGCATGGTGTGCAATGGGGGGCTGCTTGGTGGTTAAATAATTTATCCGTGTAATTGTTCCTAGTGAAGAACCTCATTTGAAGACTTTGGGTTACTGGCTTCTAATTTTAAATCTACAGTAAAAAACCTTGGTGTCATTTTGAACAGTTCTTTAAGATTTGAAAACCAGATTGCCAGTGTGGTTTATGTTGGAGTCCCTCTGTCCTGTCTGAATCGCCTCCAGCTGGTACAAAACGCCGCTGCCTGTTTTTTAACAAACGTACGTAGACGTCAGCACATCACCCCAGTTCTTTCTTCATTGCATTGGCTTCCAGTTTCTTTTAGAGTTGATTTTAAAATTTTGCTTTTTGTTTTTAAAGCCCTCAATGGCCTTGCCCCTCTGTATTTGTCCGAGCTCCTGAAGGTTCAGAGCTCGACCAGAGCCTTGAGGTCCTCAGATCAGCTCCTGCTGGACGTCCCTCGAGTGAAATATAAACACTGGGGTGATCGGGCTTTTTCAGTCGCGGGGCCCAGACTCTGGAACAAACTGCCCCCAGACATGCGCACTATCACTGACTTTGGCCTCTTTAAATCTAGGCTTAAAACTCATCTTTTCAGACTGGCTTTCAACATGCAGTAGCACAGTGACACTTTACTTGAATGTATTTTCCTCTTTTAGTTGTGTGCACTTATGTATTGTTTTAATTGTCTTATACATTTTAAATTGTTTTGTTTTATTGTGAAGCACTTTGGTCACCTTCGGTATTATAAAGGGCTCTATAAATAAACGTTGATTGATTGAACGAAGAAAACCAGCGCAGACACATTGGGGCATGTGTACATTCAAATATGTTTTATTATTATTATTATTATTAATAATGTGTTTTCTTTTTCCTGATGGTGGAACTAGAGAGCCTCTTAACAAGCCCCTGACTGTGTTCACTATTTGTCAGTAATTATTTTTTATTATTTTATTTGTCAGTAAAACTGTGTAATGTTAATGTCACACACTGTGCCGTTGTGCACCTTATATCTTTTTACTTCAGTGTGTGCGCGCAGCACAGTTCAGCATTTACACAAACATACTTCTTTAATTTCGGTTTTACATTACAGCGAGCTGAGAGAATGGTGATCTAACCACAGCTTTTGTTGTTTTTGTATGTTGCCTCTGAAAGTGAAGGAGTTCAAGTACCACAAGGTCTTTTTCACGAGTGAGGGGATGATGGAGCGTGAGATTGGCCGGAGAATTGGCGCAGCTGACCCAAAAGGTGAAGCTCTCGATCTAATGGTCAATCTTCGTTTCTACTCTCACCTATGGTCATGAGGGTTGGGTCATGACCGAAAGAACTAGATCGCGGGTACAAGCGGCTGAAATGGGCTTCCTCAGGAGGGTGGCTGGTGTCTCCCTTAGAGATAGGGTGAGAAGTTTGGTTATCTGTGGGGAGCTTGGAGTAGAGTTGCTGCTCCTTTGCGTTGAAAGGAGCCACCTGAGGTGGTTCGGGGCATCTGGTAAGGATGCCTCCTGGGCGCCTCCCAAGGGAGATGTTCCAGGCACGTCCATCTGGGAGGAGACCCCAGGGAAGACCCAGGACTAAGTGGAGAGATTATATCTCCACAGTGGCCTGGGAACACCTCTGGATCCCCCACTCAGAGGTGGTCAATGTGGCACGGGAAAGGGAAGTCTGGGGTCCCCTGCTGGAGCTGTTGCCCCCGCGATCCGAACCCAGAAAAGCGGTTGAGCATGAGCCTCTGAAAGTTCTTTAATTTTTACACACAAAACTCAGACGACGGCAGGTGTCATCAAACACACAACACTCCACACTTATGGTACCGTGAGCACAACACAATCAGATTATTTGAATGCATTTGCATATTCAGATAGAGGCGTGGTCGGGGAGGAGTTTGGTGCGTGTGCTAAATTCCACGTTCACTGAGATGTACAAACCGAATGTGCGTGGATTCATGCCTACGCACACTTTGATGTATCTTAATATATTTGTGCTACGCCTCATTCAGAGTTTTGGCGTATGCCAACTTTTAGTAGAAAGTCAACGCAAGTCTTTGTACATGAGGCCCCTGGACAATTTTTTTTTTTAAGTTTCCAATCCACCTAACCTGTATGTCTTTAGATGTGGAAGGAAGCCATGCAGACACAGGGAGAACATGCAAACTCCACACAGAAAGGCCACAGGTGGGAATTGATCCCATGGCTTTCTTGCTGTGAGGCAACACTGCTAACCACTAAGCCACTGTGCTGCCAGTGAAGCAACAGACAAAAGTTGCACTTTGCAGAGTTTGTCCAACCACAATTACAGAAGCCTATAAATTCCTCAGGGCTGTGTGGGTGTCTTGGTGTCTTCCCTCACTCGTCTCCTTCTAGCATGATCTCTCAGTTTTAGAGAAAGGAATACTGCGAATTTGATGATGTAAAGCACTTTGAAATGTGTTAAAATGAATAGAATAGAATGTCTTTATTGTCATTGTGCATGTGAGCACAACAAAATTAAAAGTGCAGTCTCCCCTCAGGATGAAAATGAAAGTGCAAAACAAATATATATGTTGTTATTGTTGAATACCAATATGGTTCAGGTACAGTTCCGGAATGTTCCATCTTTACTTTGGATTACTGTACATAAATCAGCCTCACTCAATGGGGCGTGCCTATTCAGTTAAAAAAAAAAAAGAAGAAAAAAAAAGTTAATTTCTACAGTTTCACCTGTTGGACGATAGGTGGCAGTATTCCACAAAAAGCTCTTTGCCAACCTAAAAGTACAGAAGAAGTAAACAGACCGCGCGTACTTCAAACAAAAAACTACCACCTGCCTGCTTTTATATTTTTATTTTAAATCCTCCCCTGAGCTGCACGAATGCCGTCCTACTGCTGCGTGGAGTCGTGTCGGAATTTGAAATGTCCTCGTCTCGTCTTCCACCGGTTTCCCATCGCCAACCCGGAGCGGGTGAAGCAGTGGCTGCTAGCGCTGAACATCGACGCCGACACGCCGCTTCACATGCTCCAGAATAAGTTCGTTTGTCAAGAACATTTCAGGCTCGAAGACTACCTCGACTACGGGAATATTCCGAGTCGCCGGGCCCATCTGCTGAAGAACACCGCCGTCCCGTCCGAGCAACGAAGCACCGAACAGGCGGCGAACGGAACCGAGTGTCCGCTCCAACCGGTCAGTTCAACCCGCAGCGGGCTTTAAGTCAGTAAAAAAAGAAATATAATTTGTAGCTACAAGTGACGATGTATCGTGTCGTTAAAAAAAATAGTGATGCCATGAAAAGTCACCTTTGCATGGAAGAAATGTTTAACTCTTTCAGAATAATAAATTATTCATACATCAAACAATACAATTTGTCCTCAAAAACTAGACTTTTTAAAACAAAAATTCACCACAGATTACTTTCTGTAGTGTGACTAGTGATTTACTTCGGCATGGGATAGTCTATCATTCCACCCCGAGTAGATCTGAGACCAGGACCACTTACTGTCACCGTCTGAAGACCCTCGAGCGATTCCACCAACGTTGACTGAGGATTATCCACCGTGTCAGGTGGGAAGACAGCGCATAGTCCAATCACCATTCCACAAACTCACCCACTCTCAAGTTGTCTTTTTTTTTTTTAAATCTCACGCTGTGCTATATTTTTCCGTGCAAATGGCCACAAAGGTAGATCATTTGCCATAAAGAAGTAATTAATGGTGAAAGACATTCACGTACCCTAGAATTGGACAACTTTGCTGTTTACTACAGCCGGCCGCGAAGTTGCGCACACACTTCGATTACTCGCCAAAAATGACACATCATGAAATTATCATGTGAAGATCATGTTATTCATTCATTGACTGTACTGGGTTTTGCATATCGTGTTTGTGCTCGTTTTTGAGCAGAAATTGGCAAAAGGTACGAGTGGGTATCAGATGATTTAAAAAAAAAAAGCTGACTTGGGAGTGGGCGAATTGACCTGGAACTAGGAAGACTAATGTGCCAACATCAGCACCCTTGCTTGAAGCCAAGCTCCAGAGCATTGAGTGTGTCAAGAACCAGCTTTGGTGGGTGGGTCATGTCATTAGGATGGATGAATGCTGAATTCCCATACAGATCTACTCCCAGCTGAGGGAAGGAAAATGGTCCATAGAAGGGCCGAAGAAACACTACAAGGCATTGAACAACATTTTTCCCCATTTTTCTGACAATTTATGGACCAAATAGCAAATCGGTTAATCAGACGATTAATAATAGTGTGTTGCAGCTGCAATGCTAAATTTGTAATTCCATTCGATAAGACAAGATTTAAAATCTGTTTTTTATTAATTTATTTTAAAATTGCCCCTCCCTTCAATATTTTGTGAAAAAATTGCAACAAGTTACTGGAATTTTGTAGATATCTGGCTCCTGGACATGGGTGCAGCCAGACATTTTTAGTTCGGGGACACTGAGCATTATGCTGCATTTGATGGAAAGTGAGAACTTTGAAGTTGTGTTTTCTCACTTAGGGTGGGATGGCTGGGTGGGGTCAAAGAAAAGACCATCAGAGGTCAGAATTTCTTCTCTAATTTTGGGAAAGGGTTTGTAACCCCAGCTTTTGCATTTGATGTTGTTCCCTAAGATGGTATAGTAAATGTTAGCCAGCATATCACGGCCAACACCGTGAAATCTTCAGATCTAATGAGACATTAACACACCTCTTGTGACTTTTTTTTTGTTGCTCTTTTTCTTAAGTGAAGCACATTTATGACAACCATGTTTGTACACAAGCAACAGCAAACCTGGAGACCTGCAATTATTATTGTTTGTATTTGACTCTGCATATATTTGTGTTTATTTTTTTAAGCTGCACAAATATGACCTACAAGTGATTTTTAAATTGAATGTTGTCATCCACATAAACATTTTTAAATGTGATATGAATTTCGTGATGCCTGTCTGTAGTTTTGGAGACTGATTTACGTTTTTATGGCTAATATATTTGTGATAAGAAATATTTTATATAATTTGTGTTTGTGCTTGTTTCCAGGAAAAACACCCATCAAAAAAGATAAGCGTGCTAAACAAGGTGACCAAAGGTCTGTCGAGACCAGGGGATGATGGTGAGAACATCGATGCTTCACAATGTGATTTAGAACAATCCAGTTCATTATTTATGCTCTCATAATCAATTTGATGCATCGGTATATCAGTTTTCTCATAATCTGCTCAGATTAATGTTTTGTGGTGACTTTTTTTTAGGTATACCTTTTGATTGGGGCATCTACTTGGACAAGGAAACCTCTCTGGCTGCATCTGTCTCCTGCTTCAGACATGTGAGTTCAATTTGCAAAGACGGGAGAGAAACCATAATAAATTAATCTGCAGTTCTTGCAGTGTTGATTGAGGTTTAAATTGAGCAGATGAGGTTTTCATTGCAATGTTAGTTTCTGTAAATAGTAGACGCTGTCATCAAAGTTAACAGTAGTTAACTGACTGAATTATGAAAACAAATACGGCAAACAAATGAAATATGTAGGAATTTTTTTTTTGCAGTTCAGGCTGATCATGTTGCAGTCTGTTTTAAAAAGGAAGATACAAATAAATTATTAAAATGTCACGTCATGCCCATCACAATATCTCAAACCTGAAGGATCATGTTAAAATAACTTGTTTTCACCAGTTTAAATTTCAGATATTTTGTCATTTCAAAACCAGTTTCCAACTCTAACCTATTTGTCATTGGTATAGAACTCTACAGGAACCCCTTTATAAACTGGTAATGTCTTGTTTAAAAGCTATTTGAAGATGCTTGAAAGCAGTTTACAACAACTTCTTGAGTTTTAAATGCAGTTAAATCCAGGTTATCTTTAAATCTACCCAATTAAAAGAAGTTTCAGAAATTGTAATGTTGGTTTAAGGCTATTTCAGAGAATTAAAAACATGTCAGTTCACAAGCGTTTTTTTTTTTAAACTGTTTCAAGCATTGTATCATGGTCAAAACTTCTTGTGTTAAAAAGTATAACAAGGGAGGTTTTTTAAAATTTATTTATCTATTTTTTTTTTTCCTTTGATAAGAACAAAAACATCTTTATATTTTTGGAAAGAGAGGACGTGCCTCCTATTAAAAATGCCCATCCTTGCTGTTATATGTCCATTATGAAAAGAATGCCTCCTCCTGCCCTACAGGCTCCTCTTTGTGAACAGTGGGACGACATCGCTGTAGGGATGAAGGTAGAGGTCCTGAACACAAACGCCGTCCTACCCAGCAAAGTCTACTGGATTGCCACCATCATCCAGCTCGCAGGTTAATATCTGTTTTATCTCATTTCCACCAACACACAAAAAAAGGTGTGTGTGTGTGTAACTTGACCAGTCTTGGAAAAAGAAATGTAGAGTGTATTTTACCTCACTGTAATTTTCTTTCATTATTTATTAAAAAGTTAACTCATTTAAAGAGACACTATCCAACTCTGGTCAGTTTTTCCACTCTTTCTCTCTTGCTCTCTTTTTTCACTTTTCCTCTACAAAGCTCCCCCTACAGGTCAGGAATATATATGTCACAAAACTGTCATAAAAACTCACTGCTGCCCCCCACTGTCCATATATAGTTGTTTACAACTGAATACAATCCGAAGAGCCAAGTCAAGAAAGCAACAAAAATACATAGAGAACATAATTTGTCTCAATGTACTTAGAAGTGCAGCAGCAGAAACATCAGGTCTGTATCCATTTTTGCGCACTTCTTTAGCTTTCAGCTATTGCTATCCCAAGAAAGCCTGGCCAGGGTTGACCCGTGTGTGATCCCTCACTTGGTGGCACACACTTTTTCTATTTCTCTCTTCCTCCGGTTGTGGTGTTCTTTGCTTTTTAAAAAATAAAAAAATTAAAAAAAATTTTTTTACACCCGCTCTGCTGAGACTCTTGTTCAAAGGACACTGGGTCAGCCTCCCTGAAGTTAGAAGGCTGGTTTTCTGCTATGAGATGGTTGGGCGGTTTGTGGGTTGCCTTAAAGTTTCAACTTCCACATTTAATTCAGCAGGTCTGGAGTAATACAGCTACAATAAGAGACTATGGATCAGATGTTCCTTGTTCTTTTTCTCAGGGAAGTGTCACTTTTTGAATAAATGACATATGGAAACCCCCCCCAACCCCCGAACTAGTGTTTCAATTTGAATGCTCCAACAATTGTAACATCAGTCCCATCAACATATCTACAGCTGTCGCACAAAGACTATAAACTTATTAAAATAATTTAGATTGTTGGTCAATAATTATTATAGTAGTAGTCAAACATGCAGGAAAAATTATTAATATGTGCAGTCGAGTAGTCAGCGTCTAATCTCACATAAAAGGCTCATAGTTGACACTCGGTGGTAATTCTAATGTAAGGTATTATTCCTCTCTGTTTGCAGGATACTACGCCCTGCTTAGATATGAAGGCTTTGAGGAAGACAGCAGTCATGATTTCTGGTGCAGCCTCAGTTCAGGAGTGCTGTACCCAGTTGGATGGTGTGCCATGACCAGCAAGCTGCTGGTGCCACCACAAGGTGGGAATTGATCCATAAACCTGATGCACACAGACGGACCTTCATGACCACAAGTGTTTAATATGTGTATATATAAAAAAATCCTTGCAGACAACAAAGCTCAATAAAGTTGTTGCATTCTGTAAGCTTAACTGTGACAGAGGATTTATTTTCTACATATTTATAAAATCCTGTGTTTGCAGATGTGAAGCAGGACATCTCAGATTGGAAAGCATATTTGATGAAGAAGCTGGTGGGGGCCAGCACGCTGCCTGCTGACTTCTACATCAAGGTAAAACTGGTGATCAAACACCAGGCAGATGATCTGTCCTGTCTGTTTTTGGTGTTTTGTCCTCTGACTTTCTGACCTGATATTGGGAAGCATTGCCAGGTTCCGTCTATGTGAAACTGTCATCTCTTTTTTTCTTGTTTTCTTTCATATTATTTTTCCTAACCGTTGATTAAAGTTGCCAGTCTCACTGTCGTTGCTCTAACTGGTGAAACATCATCGTCATCATAAAAGGAAACGGCAATAATAATAAAAAAGTTGAAAAGCGTAACAATCAAAAGCACTCGGTACAATAAAAGAAGTGTAATAAATATATTTAGAATAAAAGTGGTTTCTGAGTTAATCTTTAGATATCTATTAAATGTGCTGCACATGTCAAAAGTGTCATTTTATTTACATTTTACCATCATACAGAATGTGAAGTCTGGTCTTTTCCCCTTCTTAGTTGGCAGAAAGTGTGAAATACCCGGTAAAGTTTGGTATGTGGGTGGAGGTGGTGGACAACAGATGCTTCAGTCGGACCCGTTTGGCCACTGTAGACTCCATTATTGGTGGACGTCTCAGGCTGGTGTACACGGACCAAAGTGACGCTCCTGAAAACATCGTCTCTGACTTCTGGTGTCACATGGCGAGTCCTCTGCTGCATCCGATAGGCTGGGCCAAGACAGTGGGACATGCCACTAAAGAACCTGGTGGGTGCAGGATTTTTGTGTGTCCCTGTCTGTGTCTTTTGGACATGTCCAGTAAAATCACATTTGAAAGAGTAATCCACTTTTGCATCATGATTTAGGTGTTCATCACAGTTTGTCTTCAGAAAAAATGTAGTCTTTAAAGGTGGATGATGATCTGACTAGAAGAGTTAAATCCTGTGCATTTTGCTTTTAATCTTTATAGTTTTTATTTGATACTGAAAAGGAATGTTTCTCCTTTTAGGAAATGCTATGGAATCTGCTGCTGCTCTCAGGGCTACCTGTGATTATGCATCACTATTCATTAATAAGGTAGTAAAAAATGTTTTCATAGATTTCGGTTTTACATTGGCCTTACACACACACACACACACACCTAACTGCAGATGTTAATTTTTCTGTTTTATCTTGTTTTAAAGCTGTGCAGCCTTAGTTTTTTGTTGTTGTTTTTAAGATTTAAGTCATAAAATGTACATTTCTTTGACATCACTATAATTTTATTACTTGGTATTTAAATAAGGGATTCATAATATGATCAAAATTTGCGCTGTCTGAAAATAATTTAAAATTGGACCCCGATGGGTTTAAATTCAAACGATCGGACGCCATGACATATATTTGGTAGTGACATCATAGATCATGTGGGGGCTCCCACCGAGCTGTGCGAGGATGCTGTGAAGGACACAGTGACTGCCATTTGGAGTAAAGAAAGGGAGTGTGACGTCAGCTGGCTGCTCACTCAAACAAAATAAACCAGGATGGCGGAAAATGCACTGAAATTGCTTATTTTTGTATAAATCTAATATGTTTCTCATGTATTTTGAAAAAGCTGGCAATAAATAAATGGGTCTAAATCTAAAAATGCTGTCTTTGTAGCCAGGTACCAGCTCTGAAGTGATTTACAAGCCATTTTATGTCATGTGTCAGGTCACAGGTCATCTCAAAGCCACATGCGCTTCCTCCTGGAGTCTGTCTGTCCATCTTCTTCAGAAGGAAAAGACAATATTCGTCATGGAATTTCCCCTAGATAAATAAGTTTTCGTCATCAAAATGAACTGTGATTTTGTAATGTATCACCCCCCCCCAAAGTCATTAGAATTCTTGGGTTTTGTCAGAAATTAAATTTAAAGGGCTGTACAGCTTTAATATTGTTTTTGGTTTCAGAGTGAAAATAAGTGTTTTATTGTTGCTGATGTGACTGTATTCTGCTGTTGTTTGGGTTTATTGACACCTGCAGCCCCGGTTTGTCTATATGAAAGGAGATTTCTTCAAGGAAGGAATGAAGCTGGAGGCCATTGACCCACTGAACTTGGGCAGTATCTGCGTGGCCACCGTACACAAGGTAAATCGCAGTTCTACACTAGCTGTAAGTAGATTAGCCGTGTGAGGGTGCACTGAGTTGTACGAAAAATGTTCACGCCAAATGAAGTGAGCAGAAGTGTCTGTTCTACACATCAGCTGCAAATCCAGATTATGCACTGTTCACACTGAGCTATTTAAGTCTTTGCTTCCAAAGTGCGAGAGCTTTGACATTTTCAACTCTGAGTCCAGCATTAAACGGTCTCCTGTGTATTTTGGCCGTTTTTCACTCTGCCAGGTGCTGTTAGATGGTTACCTGATGGTCGGCATCGATGGCATCGCGTCACACACCAACTCAGACTTGTTTTGTTACCATGCCTCCTCTCATGCTATCCTTCCCGTGGGCTTCTGTAAAAAGAACAACATCCAGCTCACGGTACCACAAGGTAACTTTTTTATTTTTTACTTTGTCCTCTATTTTCTTCATCTTTTGGTTTTGAAAATTATCCAGAGAAACCACAAAGAAACAAGATGCTGAAATCGGAATGCCCCAAATAAATATTTGCAAAGAGGGTAAGTTTGTATGAATTCTGTGTGTTTTATTTGTAGGTTATGATTCTGAGACGTTCACCTGGCCTGAATACCTGAATGACACTAAATCTGAAGCTGTGCCTCCTCATCTATTCAACACTGTAAGACAGTGTTATTTGCTTTGTTTTCATCCTGTCATTTGTACCCTTTAGTGAGCATCAGTTCGTGCTCCTGTTTGCTTTTACTGCCATTTGACTGTTGGCTGTCGTGTTTCTCTTTCTGGATGGTGGTTAAAACATTCACTTCAAACTAACTCCACCCATTTTGGAGCGCATAAGAGTCTTCAGCCATTAACAGCATGACTGTGACTCCACCTTTCCTTCTAACCAGTGCATGCTGTAAGTGTCTGCAAACGCCATCACGTTGCCTTTTTGTGTCTGCAGGACTACCCGGGTCACGGTTTCTCTCCGAACATGAAGTTGGAAGCGGTGGACCTGATGGAACCTCGCCTGGTGTGCGTGGCCACCGTGAAGCGCTGCGTGGGCCGCCTGCTGCTCATCCACTTCGACGGCTGGGACGATGAATTCGACCAATGGATTGACAACCGCTCTCCAGACATCTACCCAGCCGGCTGGTGCGAGCTCACAGGCTACCAGCTTCAGCCACCACCCAGGCTTGGTAAACACCACCGGTATCTTGTGAGGTTATTTAGATTAAAAGTGTTTCCTCTATTATTATTTGAGTAGAATACTGAGGATTTAACAGGTAGAAGCTGAGTGTTGAAAATGATCAACATGAAGCTTTACAGCCACTGGAAACATTCGTGTGATCCATTTTACATTGTTTGCCCGTCATATGATAGGGACGGCGATTGTAACTTTGTTCATTTAAAGATTACAGTGGTTTAATCTAGAGGAATAAGTGGATTTGAAATAATTTACATGCCTTTTAAGCCAGATATTGGCTGGTTTTGAGAAAAGTAAAAGCGAGCTTTAATTTGGAGCTGTTTCTGACTTGAATCAAAATGAAATGAACATTGCGGGGGTGGGTGGGGTATGTTTTGAGCATCCAGGATACCTTCATGGTCTTATTTTTCAAATTGAATGACGATTCATTTGATATTTGTAAAACTATAATGAAAAGAATAACGGCAGTAATTATCATTTGCAGTTGTGTTGCTGTGTAGTGTATCGATTATTTTTCACATTGTATAAAAATGTCTTTTTGAGCAGATGTACCCGACAGCCAGCTGGCTCGGAACAAGAAATACAAGCCAGTATTTGGAAAAAGGAGTAAGTTATTTATTTATTTATTCTTTCCTTGAACATCTAACCATCCAGTCAGTCAAAACTAGGCTATGTCACATTTATATGAGAGTGTTAGTTTGTTCATGTTTTCAATCTTATCAATATTCTGATGAAGAAAAGAAATATGCGAGGAGGAGACTACTCAGTCAGGAACCAGGCCAACAGCACACCAGCGATAATGATGATCAGCATCCCGGGTTTGAAGACACCAGGGGCCCTCAGATGTCCTCAGAACCATCGCTCAAGTCCCAGGAGCAGCTGCAGCCAACGGAAAGGAGTAAGTGGATAAATTCCCGTCCACAAGACCGGTTCATGCCTTCTATAAGAATAAAGCTTCTTATGGTCAACTTCCCAGGGTGTCCCAGAAACTGGACTAGTCTTCTCACTTTGCATATGTTACAAGTTATGATACAAATCATGTTTTCATTCCATTTTCTAGGTGGTGAAGTGACCAAAGTGATCTCTGAGGACCGATCCAGACCATTACCTGGAGATTCCAGGCCCACAGACGTCAGGCTGCTCGGAAACATGTCACTCATCCAGCCCAAGACTGAGCCAGAGGAGGAGAGTAAGTGGGACAAATCTCTAACATTCTAGCATTTTTAAAGAAAATGTATTCACTGTGAATTCTTAATGTCTCATCAGTCTTTCCAGTTCACGTGAAAGTGGAAGAGGTGGAGATGGAGACCCCCATCGCTACTCCGGATAGTTCTCCACAAGTTTCTGTCACCTCGGTGAAACAGGAGGGAAGGTGTTGAGAAGAATGAACTTGTGACGATGCAGTTTGGAAAACACTGAGATAAAAGTGATGGAAGTGACCTGGAAGAGCGGTGAGCAGCAGGGGAGTAAACGACACAGGCCTGAGGCGACTGGTCCGCTAAAGAACTGCTGGTGCACCATCGATGGAACTCGACTAAAGGAGACCAGATCAAACATGTCTGCTGAAAGGACAAAGACGTCCGAACAGTGACATGAGGAAGACGTTGCTCACACATAAGGTACAGATGTTTGGTAGGTCAGTTGATTTAACTTAATACTACCCTGTATTTCCACGATGTGGAGCAGGTAGCTCAGTAGGATAAGGAGTTGGGCTACCAATATGTACACCTGAGTTTGATTCCTAGTCACGCTACCCATCTGTGTCCTCGGGGAAAGACACTTAAGCTGCTTGTCTGAACCTACCCAGCTGTATATTGGGACTATCCTTGGCTGGGGAAGGAACCTGTGTCTGACTGGCATCCCGTCCAGGGTAAGTCGCAGACTCTATAATCTGGATAAGCACCAGTGAGCCTGTAGGATATTTCCATAATCACTCTCTCAGCCAGTTTAAACCGACCTCCCTTGTTTCATTCTAGCCAGTCTGGACCACAGGTTAATGCTGTGTGAGCAGAGGAGGTGTCCTCTGGTTTGAGTTGAACTTTAGCTTGTAATCAGTTCAGAGAGAACTTGTAAATACTTTTATTTTCTGTTTTCTTACCATATTTGATGATGATGATATAAGAATGTAACCACTAAAAAAAACCTAAAACCTCTTGTTCATCTTGTTACATCTTAACTGACACAAATGGGTCCTAAATTTCAGTAACGTCTACAGTTGGTAGCTGTGGAAGCAAGATACTGAATCTCCGAGAGCTGCAACGAAAAATCTCCTATAGACCCTGTGCAAATGACGTCACGAAACGTCCGTTCCGTCTTGTTGGGGGACAAACAAGATGCGCACATTATAGACGCACACTAGCTAGCTGCAGATATTTGCGATAAAATGCCGAGTTTTTGTGGTATAATCGGCTGTAGTAATCGTAAGAACAGGGAAACTAATCAGTTTCTTCAGGTTACCGGCAATTATCGAGCATCAAGGAGAAAATACGCGAGAACTGTCTTCAAAGAGGCGAGCAATCTGGCTAGCACGGATAGCTAGAAGTGACCTTACATCCGAGTCCAGTTTGGCCATTCTACGGATCTGTTCGGATCATTTCATTAAAGGTCAGTCTCCCTATTTAACTAGTGTGTTTCATGTACAGTATTTATTTCACTTATAAATCCTAGAATATGCAAAACTGTCATAATATCTACATGCAGTTGAGTAACCACAGTGCGTGTGTGCGTGTGCTTTAATGTGTTTTTAATGTTTGGTGCGCGCTTTTTTTCCGAGTGTTTGGTGCGTGTGTGCTTTTTAATGTTTGGTGCGCTTTTTTTTTCCCGAGTGTTTAGCGCGTGTGCTTTTTAATGTGTTTTTAATGTTTGGTGCGCGCTTTTTTTTCCCGAGTGTTTAGCGCATGTGCTTTAATGTGTTTTTAATGTTTGGTGCGCGCTTTTTTTTTTTCCTGAGTGTTTGGCGCGTGTGTGCATGTGCTTTAATGTGTTTTTAATGTTTGGTGCGTGCGAGTGTTTGGCGCGTGTGCTTTTTAATGTGTTTTTAATGTGTTTTTAATGTTTGGTGCGCACTTTTTTCCGAGTGTTTAGCGCGTGTCCTTTTTAATGTGTTTTTAATGTTTGGTGCGCGCTTTTTTTTCCCCGAGTGTTTAGCGCATGTGCTTTAATGTGTTTTTAATGTTTGGTGCGCGCGAGTGTTTGGCGCGTGTGCTTTTTAATGTGTTTGGTGCGCAATTTTCAACTTTTCTTTGTAACTTTATCCTCCGTGCGTAAATTAGCTTGATATTCACTCTCTTCAACGCTTCTTTCTACATCGTCCGCCATGTTGGAGTGTTTGCTTGTCCTCCAACATGGCGGGGGGGGCGGTACCCAGTGACGTTATTGCACAGGGTCTATTGCATTGACTGTTACATGAATTGCCATTTTTGACAATCATTTCAAGTTCAAGTTTTTTTATCATAAACGTGAACATTTTCTGGTTTATTTTACTTGCTGCTTTACTCCTATCTGGCAGTAAATGGAGTATGTTTTGACTGTGTACAAAACAAGATCAGTGTTTGACAGTTTTCACCCCTTTTGTAATTTTTATAGACTTAACAAGTAATTGATTTATTGTTAAAATAATTAAGTTGCAGCCCTGCAACCCCAGAATATGAGTTTGAGCCCGAGAGCTGTGACCTGTACTAATTTAAAAATAAGACTTTGCCACGGGGCAGATAACTAGGATTTGCTGTATGGTGCTTGCAGAATTGTGGCGTATTTCTTTAACATCAATATTTATTTGTTAGCTGCAGGTTTGTTTTGGCAAATGAAGCAAATCTGGACAATCGATTTAATTTGCAAGCTTCAACAGGCGCTTAGAGAGCCTGTGACCGAACCATTAGATTCCCTAAAACACTGGTTCCTTGAGAAGAAAAGAAGTACGGCAGTGAACTGGTTGACGATTTCAGCGTTTTAAAGCTTGTCTGTAGTTGTAGAAGGCAGGAGGTAAAATGGAGCACAGCATTCATGGTTCAGGGTCGGTCCATGAGAGCAGTGTTCACTCAAAGTCCTGAATCCAGCAGGTCTAACCTACGCTGCGTGTCTTTGCAGATTTCTTTGCTGGTTTTTGGTTGGGACTCTTACGGAGTTTGAATTTGCCTTTGAGCATTTTGATGTGCTGAAGGCCGTTGAGGTGAGTCGGTTTGGGTTTGGATGCCTTGGGTGGTTTGGAGTGCTTCAGGGTGACTGTAGGAGAGGAAGGGAGGCTCTCGCCTCCTGGGCAGGCCTTGAACACATGGACGTCTTTGACCCGGCGACCTTTGAGCTCAGGAGGGTTGCCGCAGGTGGCTCGCACCTTCAGGTTGACTTTCTCGATCCACCTAGGAGCGCAAAAGTGGTGGTGTCATTAAACTAGAACCACACATGGAACCAGGACTTTAAGTTAACTGGTTTTGCTTGCTGGATTCTGCTTAAATCTTTTTTCCTTTGTACCAGCATAAACAAAAATTAGGTATCACTGTGACATAAAACCCGTTTCACTCTGCTTTGCAACATTGAAAGGATTTGATTAAAAATTAAATTTTAAACGAATCAGACAAACGGCCGAACTGTTCTGTATGTTCTAGCTGTCATACATGCGTAGTGGCAGCAGGGGGCAGTCACACATCAAAGGATTGTCGGCCAGGTTGATGACCTCCAGCGAGGTGAAGGGGTGGAGGTCAGGCACCTCCTCTAGCTTGTTCCCCTCCAGAAACAGACTCCTCAATCGTGGACCAAGACCTGCCAGAGAATTCTGGGACATCTGATGTACAACAGAAAAAAAGATCACAAAATAAACTAGTTTTTTTGTATGCACGCTTCTGAATTTATTACGGAAAACTGCTCAGTAAAATGTACACAGTCTTGAATAATCAATTATGACTGTGTACAAAATAATTCAAATGGGTGACCAGATTTTTTCCAAACATAGCAAGAATGTTCTTTGGGTGAGTGACTCCAGATGATTAATTTATAGAGCAGATCAGCGGTCAAGGTTGCTAGAACTAGTCTGTAAAACACTTTCCAGGGTACATCCTCAACAAAAGGGGTTGAGAGACTGTGAATCAGTAAATCCATTATAATCAATTGGTTTGAGTGATGTATGATGTCAAAAGCATGGCATTAAATGCCAAACACATTTTTGAGGACATCTTCACAGCCAGTCGGACTAGAGAGGCGATCCAAAGCTAGCTTCAATCAACGGAACATTTGTCATAAGATGGTGTACTTGACAACATGTCGGTAAATGTTGGTTGTTAAATGTTAATTTGAGCCTGATCAGGGTCTGATTCTTTCATTGGGCTATAAATTCCTGCTCCTTCCAGATGAATCTCTCATAAAGCCTCATGTTTATAACACTTTTTTTTTCTTCAGTGTGATAAATTGACTTTAAAGGCTTGTCTTTTTCAAAAGTCCACTTACCTTCTCCAGTCCCATGTGATCCAGATAAAGCTCTTTCAGTGATCTGTCTAAAGGTTGAAAAGCATTTGGTCCCACCCAGAGAATGGGGTTCCTCGACAGCCTCAGGTCTCTGAGGTTTTCCGCCTTACTTAGTGCCTCCGTGGGCACCACCTTCAGTTTATTTCCTCCCAGGTGGAGTGTATCCAGGTTGCTTGCCTGGTTCAGAGCTTGCGGCGACACGTGATTGATGGTGTTCGCTGTGAGGTAGAGGCTTCTAAGACCTCCGGCTCCAGTCAAGATCTCCGGTTCCAGTTTGGCAATGGAGTTGTTCTCCAAGTGAAGTGCTAGAAGGCTTGGCAGCAGTTTGAAGGCTCCTTTGGGGAAAGCAGTGAAGCGGTTTTTCTCCAGGTGGATGTAAGTCAGCTGAGGGAGACCTGTAGATTTAGATAATCTCAGTTTGGGCTTTTTGGAACTAAACATTTAGAGCAAATTAAAATGCTGTTATTGAAGGTGTTTTCACATGGACACAAAATTTGATTCTCAAAACTAGCAATCATTTGGAGACCTTTAAAGGCATCAGGGTGTAGGGTACTAAGTTCATTCTCCGACAGGTACAGGTAGATCAATCCCTTCATCCCATTGAAAGCTCCGCCCTCCAATTCCACAATCTTGCAATGCTGCAGGTGCAGGGACACAATGTTGGTGGCACCAAGAAAACTATTGCTGGGGATGTAATGGAAGTGGTTGCCTCGTAGGTCAAGGAGGCGAGTGCTGGGAGAAAAACCTCGAGGAACTTTGGTATGACCGCGATTCTCACATGAGGAGTGTTTGGTCTCAGCCTGGAGACGACAAGGAAAGTGAGGTGTTGGAAACAAAACCAGGAACCAAACACTGAGCTGTGTACAAAATAAATCACAGAATGTGGAATCCCCTGGAGTCCTTGTCCACCTTGTACCCTGCACTCACCTCGCAAACACAGTTGGCAGGACACTGGATCTTTTTATTTTCTGGCTCTTCTGTTGGTGGCGTAAGCCTGCTTGCTTCCTCAAACTCCGCCTTCAGCATGGCTTCCTGGCTCTGACAGCGCATGTCTGGGGGTTGGATGGTCTCTAGGCTCTCTCCAGAGAAAAGTGCCGGTCCGCCGCATGTCCCAATCAACTTCACCTTATTATGGATTGCCCACTCCCTGTGGCAATGTCAAAACACAGCAAGCTCAAACAATAATCAAAATAAAAGAGAAATAAAATATGATATCTGGCTTTAAAGATGGTGTCCCATTTATGCTGTGCTTTCATGAATGGAAAGTGCAGGTTATCCCGCACTTCCCTATTCTTGGCCAAGTCCTCTAACTCTTCTTGGGGGAGTCTGTGGAATTCCCAACCATCTGGGAGATACAATCCCGCCACCATATCCTCTGTTTTTCATAGAGCCTACACCCAGTTGGATATGCCTGGAAGATCTCCCTATGAGGAGATGGCCTCCTCAGCTAGGTTAGGAAAATCAGGGCCTCCTCCTGGAACCAAGCCTAGAGGTAGCTTGTCGGGTCTACAGCCATGGGACAATGTCTTGCTCAGTAGTCAGAAATCAGCTCTTAAGTTTTCATATGTTGATTTTTAGATGAGAGGAGCTCAGTTAGAAGTCATGTTATGACTGGAAATATTGCATTTCCAAGCCTAGAAGTAGAGTCTGAAGCACCTGTAATTATTGTTGTAATTTGAAAGGTTTGTCACTTGAGTGGTTTCTTACTTCCAAAAGTAAACTGGTTTATATACCCAAATTACAATCCTCCTGGATGGAAGTTGCTCTTGGAAAAATAACAGGATTACTCATGTGGTCCATAGAGGACCGTGCCATTGTTGCCCTGGATCTCCTTAAGGTCACCTGTCTCTCAAGTAGGTTGTTGACTTGGATTTCTTGATAGACACGTGAAGTGGCTTTGATTTTCCTGATAGGCTTTTTTTTTAAGTTTAGACCAGCCTTTCTTTAACTGGTCTGTGAGAATATTGGTAAAATAAGTTTTAAAATTATATCGTTTTCTAACTTAAGTGTTTTTAAAATTATATCGTTTTCTAACTTAAGTGTTTCTCAAACTTTCAAAGTGACTCAAGTCTAAATAGATAACTGCATATACAGTAGTGTTCAGAATAATAGTAGTGCTATGTGACTAAAAAGATTAATCCAGGTTTTGAGTATATTTCTTGTTACATGGGAAACAAGTTATCAACAAGACCAAGCATTCATGATATGCACACTCTTAAGGCTATGAAATTGGGCTATTAGTAAAAAAAAAAAGTAGAAAAGGGGGTGTTCACAATAATAGTAACATCTGCTGTTGACGCTACAAACTCAAAACTATTATGTTCAAACTGCTTTTTTAGCAGTCCTGTGAATCACTAAACTAGTATTTAGTTGTATAACCACAGTTCATGATTTCTTCACATCTGCGAGGCATTAATTTTGTTGGTTTGGAACCAAGATTTTGCTGGTTTACCAGTGTGCTTGGGGTCATTGTCTTGTTGAAACACCCATTTCAAGGGCATGTCCTCTTCAGCATAAGGCAACATGACCTCTTCAAGTATGTTGACATATCCAAACTGATCCATGATACCTGGTGTGTAATATATAGGCCCAACACCATAGTAGGAGAAACATGCCCATATCATGATGCTTGCACCACCATGCTTCACTGTCTTCACTGTGAACTGTGGCTTGAATTCAGAGTTTGGGGGTCGTCTCACAAACTGTGGCCCTTGAACCCAAAAAGAACACTTTTACTCTCATGAGTCCACAAAATATTCCTCCATTTCTCTTTAGGCCAGTTGATGTGTTCTTTGGCAAATTGTAACCTCTTCTGCACATGTCTTTTATTTAACAGAGGGACTTTGTGGGGGATTCTTGCAAATAAATTAGCTTCACACAGGCGTCTTCTAACTGTCACAGCACCTACAGGTAACTCCAGACTGTCGTTGATCATCCTGGAGCTGATCAATGGGTGAGTCTTTGCCATTCTGGTTATTCTTCTGTCCATTTTGATGGTTGTTTTCCGTTTTCTTCCACGCGTCTTTTTTTTTTTTTTTTTTTTTTTTTTTTTTGGTCCATTTTAAAGCATTGGAGATAATTGTAGATGAACAGCCTATAATTTTTTGCACGTGCGTATAAGTTTTCCCCCTTCTCCAATCAACTTTTTAATCAAACTACACTGTTCTTCTGAACAATGTCTTGAACGTCCCGTTTTCCTCAGGCTTTCAAAGAGAAAAGCATGTTCAACAGGTGCTGGCTTTGTCCTTACATAGGGGGCACCTGATTCACACCTGTTTGTTCCACAAAATTGATGAACTCATTGACTGAATGCCACACTACTATTATTGTGAACACCCCCTTTTCTACTTTTTTTTTTTTACTAATAGCCCAATTTCATAGACTTAAGAGTGTGCATATCATGAATGCTTGGTCTTGTTGGATTTGTGAGAATCTACTGAATCTACTGGTACCTTGTTTCCCATGTAACAATAAGAAATATACTCAAAACCTGGATTAATCTTTTTAGTCACATAGCACTACTATTATTCTGAACACTACTGTAGGTGCTGGAGTTTAAAAACCTGTCTATTAAGATTAGGTTGTGATTTGTAATGTACTGTTGGAGCGCTAAGCCAACCTATTTTTGGATATTTGGAGAGTTAGGTGGTCTGGGATTAAGTGGTCGTTGGGCTGAAAAAGTTTGAGAAACACTAGTTTAGACTGCAGAAGTTAGGTAGATGAGTGGTGAAACATCATGAACACAACAACAAGAAGTACATGCAATTTTCATTCAATTCTAGATATCTTCACCCGGGTGTCCAAGAACCTTAGATAACATAATTCAATTTTGAACAATTTTCCTCAAACTTCAGATTTTCTTATGATCAGTCGTCTTACTGGACGTTGGGATTGTCTTTCACTGCTCATGAGTCAATACGGCCTGAGATACAGCTGAAAAATGGCTTTCACTTTTTTGCAAGTCAATAAAAACTTCACAATTAGACATCACATCACAAAGGTTGTCGTGATTTTGGAGAACATATAAGAACAAACCAAACAATAACAGCAACCCTCCAGTGATCTTTGATCTCCAAGTTGCTTGTTGTGTACAACATTTTCAGTTCAAAGCACTGTGACTGTTGAGGTGATAATCTTCAAAGGACTTGCATACCTGAGTGGGCGCAGGTAGCAGTTGCAGTAGATGGGGTTGCCGGACAGATTGAGGTGAGTGAGTTTGGGCGAATCGACGGAGAAAGGCTGGATGACACGCAGCTGGTTGTGGCTGAGATCCAGGCGAGTAAGGCTGGGTGATTTTGATATAGCGGTGTTGGTCAGGTCCTGCAGGGACATATGATCCAGGAATAGGTGGGTCAGTTTAGCCATGGACACCGCCTCTTCCCCCAGGTACGTCATGGGGTTGTAGCTCAGGTCCAAGCGGGTCACTTCAGGCAGTCTGGGGCCAGAAGTGGAAGTCGGTTACAACAACAGTTTGGTTTTATTGTAGCTCTACTGTGCTTTCCTGATGTTGGTCTTGTGGATTCTGTAAATCTTCATGTTTGTGTTGTCGCACTGGGAACTAGCTCACCTGGTCATGGTCTCAGTGGGGAAGAATTGCAGCTCATTGTGGTCCAGACTGAGACGGGTAAGCGTGAAGAGGCCAGCAAATGCTTCTGTGTCCAGGTAGTTTAAAGAGTTGTAACTCAGCCGAAGCCACTTGATGTTCTGTAAACCCTGCAAGGACCAGAGATCAGCTGCAGCCATGATACCTTGTTCCCAGTACCAGTACCTCCACTGTAACCCCACCAGGAGATGACCTCTACCATTTAAAGTCCTGTTTTCAACCTCAGTTTCTCTCACCCCCGGGGCAGGCCTTGAACACGTGGACGTCTTTGACCCGGCACCCTCTGAGCTCAAGAGGTTACTGGGTCACCGAGCATCATTCTGACTGATCTGGTCCTGTAGCCACCCCCCAGCTCCCGTAGCATCAAAGAGACATTAAGTACGGCACTGGGATCAACTAAGAATTCTGCCCATGAAGCAGGACTTAGTGATTCTCCCTCTCTCTGTCGGACCTTTTCCACTACAGTAGTCGGACATAACGGACTGCTGACAAATATACATCTGACCACCAGAGTGCGCTGTGGTCTACAGAAAACTATTACCCCAGTTGCACAAGTTATCCCTCTTTTTCAAAAATAGCTACAAGCATTTGAGTAGTTTTTGTTTTAAATTGTATTTAATAATTAATCCTGACTTTTCTGCAGTTAAAATAATCAAGTCTGTCATGCTTGAGTGACAACTAGGTTGCAGTGAAGACATAGAAGCTTTCAGCCAATCAATGCATGATGTTCAGGTTTAGAAATCCTTTAACTCCAGTACTGCCTCCTCGGTGCTTAAACCATGTGGATCCAGATCCTACTTTGATAGCAGGCTCGATGATCAAGACAAAGTGATAAAAGGCATGGAGAATAGTGCCTCCTAAAGGAGAGCAACCTCTATCCTGACTGTTTGTTGTTAGCTGAGTAAGTTTTTATCATCATTGTTGGAAAATTTCCCCAGTTTCTAAATGAGCTTTTTAAAATTACTTTTGTTCTATCTACTTGTACTAGAGCCCTTGGTGAAATTTTATTGTACCTGCATTAATAGTAAATGTCCACCAGGTGGAGATACTGCTCCATTTCAAGAACCTTGGGACATAGCAACAACCAACCAGTTCCTTATAGACGTAGATGTTTGAATATGCGGTTGGCACATTCAATGTACTATAAAATGTGTATCTGATTTTCTAAAAATTCTGTCGCTACTAAATTATCAATACTCCATCAAAACAAAAAACAAACTAGAGCTGCCACTGCTCAAAGTGGTCCATCTGACAATATGAGCTCATCAGGTTTAGGTCACATATACTTAAGTGCTGTGCAAAATACGAACAGGTCAAAAAAATCATAATGGAGTTACTGCTCACAAAGAGCTGGCATAGGATTACGATTAAAGTCTCAAACAATAAACAAGACCCAAATCGTTTGATACCTGGCTCTAGTCATCATTTTTTTTTTCATTTGTTTTTCAAAAGGCATTTGAATTACAGGTGTGCGCGTGTGTGTAAACCTGAAAAGCCATGTTTGGGATGTAGACCAGCTGATTGTGTGTGAGCGAGAGCAGGTTGAGGAAGCCGAGCTGAGAGAACGCTCCCGGCTGGATCTCCTCCACACGGTTCCGGTCAATCATGAGCTGCTTTAGCGAGGACAAGCCGTCTAACGATTCCTACAGCAACGAGGGAAGGACAGAGTTCCACAAAACTGACTGTGTCCAGACGTAGTGTGTGTGTGTGTGTGTGTGTGTGTGTGTGTGTGTGTGTGTGTGTGTGTGTGTGTGTGAGAGAGAGAGTGAGACACCACCTGGTAGAGTATCTCGATGTTGTTGTTTGCCAAGTTGAGGAAGACGAGGCGCCCGAGGCCACGAAAAGCTCCCTCCTTCACCTTGTGAATGTTACAGCGCTGCAACGACAGGTGAGTCAGGTAGGGGGTGTGTCTGAACGCACCTGTGGGGAGCTCCTGGATGTTGTTGCTTCGAAGGTCCAGCTTCACTGTGATCTGGAAGGAGAAGCAGTGATTTGATCAAGCTAAAATTCTGTGTAACTGATGCAGTTTGTATTTGGTCCAATGTGATGCGGCTGAACTAGAACACGTGCAGTTGAGCTGCTGGTGAGTCAGAAATGTGACCACAGAGTTTGTCTGCTGTCTCAAATTTAAGGCAAAGTCAGTGTGTAGTAAATACTACATGTAGATGTGAAACCAGCAACAGCTCTGCAAGCTGACATTTAACCCCAATGACCTTGAACTTCACCCAAATGATTGACCTCTGAAATTGCCAGCACAATTCTGGAATCTGCTTGAGTGTGTGTGCCACGTTTGGAACACACTGGCTTAGAAATCAAGTTCAGTGCTCAGCTCTTTAAAAAAAAAAAAAAAAATCCACGGTCAACCTTCACTGACCTACTAAGGTTACAAAACGGCTAAAAGGATGGAGTAAGCTGACAGACATGACCTTGACCCCAGTGATTGACCTTTGGCAAATTTGACTGATCCTATATTTATGTGTGCCAAATTCAGTGGAAATCTGAGTGAAAAAATTAACATTTTGACCTCAATTCTGTTGATTCTTGGTAAATTTGATCTCCTAGTCAAATCCAGAACTCGCCAATGTATATATACCAGGTCTGGTGGACATTGAATGGGAATTATAATTTTGACCTTTGACCCCGATTACCCTGATCTTTGACTAAACTAACCCCTGAAGTGAATCTGGTGTCACCCTGCATGCAGACTGTAGGTTTGGTAGAAACTGATCCAAGCCCCTTGGGGGAGTTATAGCTCAAACAAATGTTTCTCAGATTACAGTATCAGTAAAGTCTAATCTTTTGTGATCGATGCAGCTGCCTTTCAAATTCTAAATCACTCAACGGTGCGAGGGACTGTGTTCCACCCTGAACCTACTGCATGCTCATACATTGTTGAAGATCTGATCTGATCAAAACTGCACCAGTTTTCACCAAAAAAATCTTATTGTTCCACAAACAGTAACTTTAGATGCTCCAAAGTGAGACATCTGCATGCACGTGTGAACGAGGAACCTCATCAACTGTTGGAGGAACTTTGGTCAGGTTCTTGTTGACGCAGGCGACAGTGAGCTGGATCTGGTCACAGACACACGGCTGTGGACATTTGGCCAGATGAACTGGTGGGATGCAGACGAGCAGCAGAGTGGCCAGCAGAACCCCCTGAGTGTCGGGGCTGAGGTGGAAGTACATCTGTTCAAGAAAAAAGTTACTTCAGATTACTGAGTGTGGTACTTTAGTATTACTAGCTGGGGTACCCGGCATTGTCCAGGTTAACCTGTTTTAGACATCCAAGTGCCAATCATTTTAATCAAAACAATTGCCCAACATTTGTTTTTGTAATGCTGATGTCTTATAAATATAATAGTTAATGGGCTAAGGTTTGTCCAGCAGAACTATGAGTATTACTCCCCAAACTAAGTGGAAATAATTTAATTTAATTAGCTTATAATGCGCCAAATCACAGCAAAAGCAGTCTCAAGGCGCCTTAAATAAAACAAGTCAACATAAAATTGAATAGATAATTAAAAATGAATAAAAAATTCAAATAAATAAAAACAAAAGAATAAAACAAAAACTATCCATAAGAAAGAGAATAAAAGGGTGATTCTTTAACTACGGGCACTATTGGCCTTGTATATGTAATTTCCACCACATCATTGCCTTACAATATAAAGCGCCTTGGGGCAACTGTTTGTTGTGATTTGGCGCTATATACATGTGCTCTGATGTCACTGTTTATCTCCATAGAAACTACCCAAACAATCTTTCATACAAACTGTTTAAAGGGACATTACAGTGTTGTGGTGGAAATTACGGCAATAGTGTGGGACAACTACATTTTGAAAAAAAATCACAAGTTGTATGACATTGAATACCCCAATTATGTTTTGATTATTTTACTGATATTCAGAAATATTTTAAAACATTAGAAAAAACATTTCTTTACCATTCATTTTTATCATTGAACACCATAACTCTGGGTGTGGGACAAGCACAAAACAGCAATATTTGCATATAATGATGCTGGAAAAAGTCATCAGACTACTAGAACAAATTTCTTAACACACTTTCATTGTAAAGATAACTATAAAAGTGTGACATTTCCCCTTTTTTCCGTTTTTCATACAATATGATCAAAGGACATAGTAAGTGCCCGTAGTCTAAGAATCACCCAAAAAATAGGTTTTGAGTCTTGACTTAAAAATGTCCACAGACTCAAACTGCCTCACGGTCGCAGGAAGACTGTTCCACAGGGTGGGTGCATGATACGAAAAGGCTCTTTGACCTGCTGACTTCTTCTTCACCCTGGGAACACAGAAGTCCCGCATCCTGCAACCGCAAAGCCCGGGCCGGCACGTAGAGTTCCACCAGGTCACCCAGATAAGATGGTGCCAGTCCATGAACGACCTTATAAGTGGTTGGCTCACTGTGGTATTGTATCACTTCCTGTTCCGGAGCACAGCTGTGTTTTGCTGTATCTGTTAGCTGTTTAATCTGCGCAGTTACATTGATCTAGTTAACTAGATAACGATTTGTTTCACAGTGTAATCTTCACGTGCCTTAACTAAAGCACTCCCTCTGCTGAATCACCTCTAAATTATTTACACATTATTCACTTTGTGTGTTTTTAGGAATCTGCTAGCTTAGCGCAGCTACTAGCTCTTAGCCGGTTTAGTATGGCGGCTTCTCCTGTCTCTCCTGCACTCTTCTGCTGTGGGTGTGAAATGTTTAGTTATTCCTCGGCCTCCTTTAGCAGTAACGGTACTTGTAATAAGTGTAGC
Source organism: Thalassophryne amazonica (assembly GCF_902500255.1). Classification (NCBI taxonomy): domain Eukaryota; kingdom Metazoa; phylum Chordata; class Actinopteri; order Batrachoidiformes; family Batrachoididae; genus Thalassophryne; species Thalassophryne amazonica. Next base: position 66,473,780 of record NC_047120.1, on the reverse strand, counting down.
TTATTCGTAGCTTTGGAGGCCAGGCTGGGCGAATTGGAGACTCGGCTCCGCACCGTGAAAAATTCTACAGCTAGCCAGGCCCCTGTAGTGGGTGCGGACCAAGGTAGCTTAGCCGCCGTTAGTTTCCCTCTGGCAGATCCCGAGCAGCCGGGAAATCAGGCCGACTGGGTGACTGTGAGGACGAAGCGTAGTCCTAAACAGAAGACCCGTGTACACCGCCAACCCGTTCACATTTCTAACCGTTTTTCCCCACTCGACGACACACCCGCCGAGGATCAAACTCTGGTTATTGGCGACTCTGTTTTGAGAAATGTGAAGTTAGCGACACCAGCAACCATAGTCAATTGTCTTCCGGAGGCCAGAGCAGGCGACATTGAAGGAAATTTGAAACTGCTGGCTAAGGCTAAGCGTAAATTTGGTAAGATTGTAATTCACGTCGGCAGTAATGACACCCGGTTACGCCAATCGGAGGTCACTAAAATTAACATTGAATCGGTGTGTAACTTTGCAAAAACAATGTCGGACTCTGTAGTTTTCTATGGGCCCCTCCCCAATCGGACCGGGAGTGACATGTTTAGCCGCATGTTCTCCTTGAATTGCTGGCTGTCTGAGTGGTGTCCCAAAAATGAGGCGGGCTTCATAGATAATTGGCAAAGCTTCTGGGGAAAACCTGGTCTTGTTAGGAGAGACGGCATCCATCCCACTTTGGATGGAGCAGCTCTCATTTCTAGAAATCTGGCCAGTTTTCTTAAATCCTCCAAACCGTGACTATCCAGGGTTGGGACCAGGAAGCAGAGTTGTAGTCTTACACACCTCTGCAGCTTCTCTCCCCCTGCCATCCCCTCATTACCCCATCCCCGTAGAGACGGTGCCTGCTCCCAGACCACCAATAACCAGCAAAAATCTATTTAAGCATAAAAATTCAAAAAGAAAAAATAATATAGCACCTTCAACTGCACCACAGGCTAAAACAGTTAAATGTGGTCTATTAAACATTAGATCTCTCTTTTCTAAGTCCCTGTTAGTAAATGATATAATAATTGATCAACATATTGATTTATTCTGCCTTACAGAAACCTGGTTACAGCACGATGAATATGTTAGTTTAAATGAGTCAACACCCCGAGTCACACTAACTGCCAGAACGCTCGTAGCACGGGCCGAGGCGGAGGATTAGCAGCAATCTTCCACTCCAGCTTATTAATTAATCAAAAACCCAGACAGAGCTTTAATTCATTTGAAAGCTTGACTCTTAGTCTTGTCCATCCAAATTGGAAGTCCCAAAAACCAGTTTTATTTGTTGTTATCTATCGTCCACCTGGTCGTTACTGTGAGTTTCTCTGTGAATTTTCGGACCTTTTGTCTGACTTAGTGCTTAGCTCAGATAAGATAATTCTAGTGGGCGATTTTAACATCCACACAGATGCTGAGAATGACAGCCTCAACACTGCATTTAATCTATTGTTAGACTCAACTGGCTTTGCTCAAAATGTAAATGAGTCCACCCACCACTTTATCATACCTTAGATCTTGTTCTGACTTATAGTATGGAAATTGAAGACTTAACAGTATTCCCTGAAAACCCCCTTCTGTAACATTTACATTTACTCTGATGGACTACCCAGCAGTGGGGAATAAGTTTCATTACAGTAGAAGTCTTTCAGAAAGCGCTGTAACTAGGTTTAAGGATATGATTCCTTCTTTATGTTCTCCAATGCCATATACCAACACAGGGCAGAGTAGCTACCTAAATTCTGTGAGTGAGATAGATTATCTTGTCAATAGTTTTATATCCTCATTGAGGACAACTTTGGATGCTGTAGCTCCTCTGAAAAAGAGAGCTTTAAATCAGAAGTGCCTGACTCTGTGGTATAACTCACAAACTCGCAGCTTAAAGCACATAACCCGTAAGTTGGAGAGGAAATGGCGTCTCACTAATTTAGAAGATCTTCACTTAGCCTGGAAAAAGAGTCTGTTGCTCTATAAAAAAAAAAGCCCTCCGTAAAGCTAGGACATCTTACTACTCATCACTAATTGAAGAAAATAAGAACAACCCCAGGTTTCTTTACAGCACTGTAGCCAGGCTGACAAAGAGTCAGAGCTCTATTGAGCCGAGTATTCCTTTAACATTAACTAGTAATGACTTCATGACTTTCTTTGCTAATAAAATTTTAACTATTAGAGAAAAAAATCACTCATAACCATCCCAAAGACGAATCGTTATCTTTGGCTGCTTTCAGTGATGCCGGTATTTGGTTAGACTCTTTCTCTCCGATTGTTCTGTCTGAGTTATTTTCATTAGTTACTTCATCCAAACCATCAACATGTCTATTAGACCCCATTCCTACCAGGCTGCTCAAGGAAGCCCTACCATTAATTAATGCTTCAATCTTAAATATGATCAATCTGTCTTTATTAGTTGGCGATGTACCACAGGCTTTTAAGGTGGCAGTAATTAAACCATTACTTAAAAAGCCATCACTTGACCCAGCTATCTTAGCTAATTATAGGCCAGTCTCCAACTTTCCTTTTCTCTCAGAAATTCTTGAAAGGGTAGTTGTAAAACAGCTAACTGATCATCTGCAGAGGAATGGTCTATTTGAAGAGTTTCAGTCAGGGTTTAGAATTCATCATAGTACAGAAACAGCATTAGTGAAGGTTACAAATGATCTTCTTATGGCCTCAGACAGTGGACTCATCTCTATGCTTGTTCTGTTAGACCTCAGTGCTGCTTTTGATACTGTTGACCATAAAACTTTATTACAGAGATTAGAGCATGCCATAGGTATTAAAGGCACTGCGCTGCGGTGGTTTGAATCATATTTATCTAATAGATTACAATTTGTTCATGTAAATGGGGAATCTTCTTCACAGACTAAGGTTAATTATGGAGTTCCACAATGTTCTGTGCTAGGACCAATTTTATTCACTTTATACATGCTTTCCTTAGGCAGTATTATTAGACAGCATTGCTTAAATTTTCATTGTTATGCAGATGATACCCAGCTTTATCTATCCATGAAGCCAGAGGACACACACCAATTAGCTAAACTGCAGAATTGTCTTACAGACATAGACATGGATGACCTCTAATTTCCTGCTTTTAAACTCAGATAAAACCGAAGTTATTGTACTTGGCCCCACAAATCTTAGAAACATGGTGTCTAACCAGATCCTTACTCTGGATGGCATTACCCTGACCTCTAGTAATACTGTGAGAAATCTTGGAGTCATTTTTTATCAAGATATGTCATTCAATGCGCATATTAAACAAATATGTAGGACTGCTTTTTTGCATTTGCGCAATATCTCTAAAATTAGAAAGGTCTTGTCTCAGAGTGATGCTGAAAAACTAATTCATGCATTTATTTTCTCTAGGCTGGACTATTGTAATTCATTATTATCAGGTTGTCCTAAAAGTTCCCTGAAAAGCCTTCAGTTAATTCAAAATGCTGCAGCTAGAGTACTGACGGGGACTAGAAGGGGAGAGCATATCTCACCCATATTGGCCTCTCTTCATTGGCTTCCTGTTAATTCTAGAATAGAATTTAAAATTCTTCTTCTTACTTATAAGGTTTTGAATAGTCAGGTCCCATCTTATATCACCCCAATAGAGCGCTTCGCTCTCAGAATGCAGGCTTACTTGTAGTTCCTAGGGTTTGTAAGAGTAGAATGGGAGGCAGAGCCTTCAGCTTTCAGGCTCCTCTCCTCTGGACCAGCTCCCAGTTCGGATCAGGGAGACAGACACCCTCTCTACTTTTAAGATTAGGCTTAAAACTTTCCTTTTTGCGAAAGCTTATAGTTAGGGTTGGATCAGGTGACCCTGAACCATCCCTTAGTTATGCTGCTATAGACTTAGACTGCTGGGGGGTTCCCATGATGCACTGAGTGTTTCCTTCTCTTTTTGTTCTGTATGCACCACTCTGCATTTAATCATTAGTGATTGATCTCTGCTCCCCTCCACAACATGTCTTTTTCCTGGTTCTCTCCCTCAGCCCCAACCAGTCCCAGCAGAAGACTGCCCCTCCCTGAGCCTGGTTCTGCTGGAGGTTTCTTCCTGTTAAAAGGGAGTTTTTCCTTCCCACTGTCGCCAAGTGCTTGCTCACAGGGGGTCGTTTTGACCGTTGGGGTTTTTCCGTAATTATTGTATGGCCTTGCCTTACAATATAAAGCGCCTTGGGGCAACTGTTTGTTATGATTTGGCGCTATATAAATAAAATTGATTTGATTTGATAAGTCAATAACAAAACCTTAATCTGCTCTCACAGAGACAGGGAGCCATTATACAAGACACACTGAGAACGACTGGACAGATATGACGTCAACCAGGCAAGGGCACTTCCAGTAATCCCAAAAAAATTCTCCAACCATGTGAGCAAAATATGATGATCCACGGTATCAAATGCAGCACTGACATCTAACAACACCAGAACCGTAGTGGTGTCTGAGTCCATTGCTCGCAGAAGATCATTCACAACTTTAGTGAGCGCTTTCTCTGTGGAGTGATATTTCCTAAAAGCAGACTGCAGTGGCTCAAAAAGATCATTCTCAGTGAGGTGAAATAATTGGTTAAAAGACAAACACATTTTAAGTCCTTCATGCAGACTTTGTTTTGCAATCAAATTTATAACAAAATTACACACAAAAGGTAGGTAACAGTAAATGTCAATATCAATGAATCAAAATTGAGGTAGTGGTGTATTTCACTGTTTTTACATTGCAATTTTACAAAAAAAAAATGAATGTATTCAGACAGGAAGGCAAACTGGGTTGTACCGGACAGTCAGGTGCTTAACCGTTGAGAACATAAAGTAGCTGAAGGAAGGGATTAAATAAACAGAGATGGCCAACACATATACAGGGCTGGAAATTTGAATCTGCCTGGTCACACCCGCAGCCGGGTATTTTGGGGGTAATTTTCAGTTCAACTTTTAAAAAAATGGTACCAGTTTGTTCCCCATGTCATGAGTATTCAGAATATGTATAGTTTTTAGGGCTACATATTATAGTTTGGGAGTTTATCCCGGACAGACAGACGTAGCCCTTTATGTATATACAAGTAGATTAGTATTTTTTTTGCTCCAGTGGGTTTGCATTTTAGTCACCAAACCAGCAAATATCAAAAATTACAACTTCATTTCCATGACACTGGTCAGGTCTGAGAGCGTGCAAGCGAGCCTACAGAACCACCTTTTGGGGCTGGATAACAAACAGTGGCAGACTGGTGGTTCATCTCTACGGGTGACTGGTGGCGATAGACCAAATGGATCAGTGACCAGCTACAGTTCCCACTCTCACAACCACACAAGAAGCACTCGGACCTTAAAGATTTGGCATTGCCATTCTGCAAAAGTATTGGCATTGCCAAACACCTGTGTCCACTGACTTTCTGATTCCATAAGCTCTTCCCCGGCCTGGAACTCAGACACAAATGCCACTGCTGAGACACTTCACAATGGCTGAGTCCAGAAAGTGACTGAAAGCCTGGATTTCAGTCTTGATCCAGGGACTTTATTATTTTCTTCAATAATGTTACGGCAAAAGTATGTACAGTAATGTTCAGAATAATACTAGTGCTATGTGACTAAAAAGATTAATCCAGGTTTTGAGTATATTTCTTATTGTTACATGGGAAACAAGGTACCAGTAGATCCAGTAGATTCTCACAAATCCAACAAGACCAAGCATTCATGATATTCACACTCTTAAGGCTATGAAATTGGGCTATTAGTAAAAAAAAAAAAAAAAAATAGAAAAGGGGGTGTTCACAATAATAGTCGCATCTGCTGTTGACGCTACAAACTCAAAACTGTTATGTTCAAACTGCTTTTTTAGCAATCCTGTGAATCACTAAACTAGTATTTAGTTGTATAACCACAGTTTTTCATGATTTCTTCACATCTGCGAGGCATTAATTTTGTTGGTTTGGAACCAAGATTTTGCTGGTTTACTAGTGTGCTTGGGGTCATTGTCTTTTTGAAACACCCATTTCAAGGGCATGTCCTCTTCAGCATAAGGCAACATGACCTCTTCAAGTATTTTGACATATCCAAACTGATCCATGATACCTGGTATGCGATATATAGGCCCAACACCATAGTAGGAGAAACATGCCCATATCATGATGCTTGCACCACCATGCTTCTCTGTCTTCACTGTGAACTGTGGCTTGAATTCAGAGTTTGGGGGTCGTCTCACAAACTGTCTGTGGCCTTTGGACCCAAAAAGAACAATTTTACTCTCATCAGTCCACAAAATATTCCTCCATTTCTCTTTAGGCCAGTTGATGTGTTCTTTGGCAAATTGTAACCTCTTCTGCACGTCTTTTATTTAACAGAGGGACTTTGCAGGGGATTCTTGCAAATAAATTAGTTTCACACAGGTGTCTTCTAACTGACACAGCACTTACGGGTAACTCCAGACTGTCTTTGATCATCCTGGAGCTGATCAATGGATGAGCCTTTGCCATTCTGGTTATTCTTCTATCCGTTTTGATGGTTGTTTTCCATTTTCTTCCATGAGTCTCTGGTTTTTTTTTTTTTTTTTTTTGGTCCATTTTAAAGCATTGGAGATCATTGTAGATGAACAGCCTATAATTTTTTTGCACCTGCGTATAGGTTTTCCCCTCTCCAATCAACTTTTTAATCAAACTACGCTGTTCTTCTGAACAATCTCTTGAATGTCCCATTTTCCTCAGGCTTTCAAAGAGAAAAGCATGTTCAACAGGTGCTGGCTTCATCCTTAAATAGGGGCACCTGGTTCACACCTGTTTGTTCCACAAAACTGACAAACTCACTAACTGAATGCCACACTACTATTATTGTGAACACCACCGTTTCTACTTTTTTTTTTTTACCAATAGCCCAATTTCATAGCCTTAAGAGTGTGCATATCATGAATGCTTGGTCTTGTTGGATATGTGAGAATCTACTGAATCTACTGGTACCTTGTTTCCCATGTAACAATAAGAAATATACTCAAAACCTGGATTAATCTTTTTAGTCACATAGCACTATTATTCTGAACACTACTGTAAAAATATCAGGCAGTGTCACGAGAAAAACTTTATATAAACAGTTTATATTGCATTACTGGGCAATTCTACATTAATGGAAGTAACCACACTGTAGCTTACCATCAAAAAATTTGTTCAGATTGTAGTTCTGTTACCATAGAATTATCCTCCCACAGCTGATATATGAATTGTAAATTGGGATCAGTGTAATCAAGATCCAGTCGCTCTGGAAGTTAATAATACTGAATTAGACAGTTTTGCTCCATCCACAGTTCTGAATGTTGATGACTATTTTTAAACAATGTATTTTAAGTTTCAAGGGTCAAATGGGGAAACACAGATGAGGTCTGTCTCCTCTGACCCCTACAAACACGTCTGTCACATTTAATCAGAAATCCAGTCTCACTGAAGCTGTTTATCTGAGAAATATCTTTTATTGTGTTCTTTTGGGGATTAGTGTCGTTTTAGTCGGCTCGAGCTTGCTTAGTCCTCACTGGAATGCATTAAAACCACATTCCCATGTGGGATCAACAGTCTTGGTCTGCAGGAATGGTCGTGAAAATCCTCCAGCTCCAGACTCCAGGCTGGATGTTGACAGAGTGCCGTCGCTCTCTACAAAAAACTGAAACACCAAAGGACTCAAGTGAGCCCAAAAAATCCCAGCATACACCATGGTTTGATGAAAGAAGCTACAAAGGTATGTTCAGACTTCATGTTCATGACTTGAAATGATCTCTTGACACTCGAATAGTGTTTGCATCATAGAATTCCCAGAATGCTGCCCTCAGTTTGAATTGTGACCATTCAGTTAACACTGCAGGAGTAACCAGCTGAATGTAGCTTCTCAGTGAACCTTGCTTCAGTCCAAAGACCCGCTGAGCAGACAGGCGCAAAGAAACTAGAGAAGGAATTTCCTCAGGTTGGACTGTTTGTTCCCCTGGGATCAGTTCTGCAGACCGCAGAGGAGCCGGCGAGCCGACTGGGCACAAAGACGGACACTGTCTTTCCACGCTGGGGTTGAGCCAAAATGTTTCTCCTGAGAAATACTGGCCTCTGTCCAGGGAAGACGGCTCTCCGTAGAGCTACACAACCTGTTTTCATTCATGCAACTAAAATCTGCATCCCTACAAACAAGCAAACTCCAGATTCACTGACTGATGAGTTTTAGTTGGATTAGGAATCATAAATCAGTCAGTTACTGCACATAACAAAGAGCCAGATTATTTAATTTTTAAAAACGTGACCAGAATTTTGAAGTTGATTTTATAATGTGCTGGAAGCCAGTGAGTTGACTTTGTTACTGAAAAATCTGCTTCATAGACATTTACACAAAATCCTTCCTATTGATTGTGCTACAGTCATAAAATATTGATTTCTTGCTCTGACTTCATTAAATTATCTGTGACACCATTCATGCAAAATCCTTTCAGAACACTGCACATTAAATGGCAGAGGTTCAAGTACTGAACCTTGTGGAACCCCTTAACAGGGTATCGGTTCAATTTATGTAAATTGACTTAAAATTTCAGATGGAACTGTACAAGTGCAGTTTGAGGAAACCCAGCTATCAACATGAAAAAAAATTTGCTTATACTTTGTCTTATATTGTGTTTTTTGTAACATCTCACAAATAAAGTGAATTATTGTTATCATAAATATGGTTCAACCAAATAAGATGTTTAAATCTTATCAAAATATGTCATACAATGTGATTTAAAAAAAAAAAATAATTCTTCAAACCACTGTTGATCAAAAGGTCAATAATATATATTGAGAACTTGCCATTTCAGTGCAGTGCTCAGCTAAATCAAGATGCATTATGTAAACAGACAATAAAATGTCAATATTTTTGTCCAAATTGTGAAATACTGGTTAGTTGGAAAACGTGGTAGGAATAAATAAAAGTTTCTTATTACTCATTATTGAGCACGTAATTTGTAATATTTAAATTATTTTTACTATTATTTATATTGAACTGTTAACTGGCTATCATTTTCTCGTGTGTGTTTTTATAGCTTTTGAGACTTCTTTCATTTTCCATGTGCAAGAATGTGAAATTATTTGTAAAGGGATGGATGTTTTTTTTTTTTTTTTAAAAGCAATAGAAACTGTTGTGCTGTATTTGGATTGTTACTTGACCCGTGTTTGCTCAGTTTCTGACGTAAATATAAAACTACTAGTCAAGTCTCATCAGATTAGATGCAGCTATGGTGTTTTTTTTTTAAATATATTTATATTTTGGCTATTACAAAAACAATATCTCAAATTCAGTTCAGGTTCTTTGTGTCCATGTTATCTGTCACACATTGTAAGTGAATAAATTTGCAGTATTTAAAAATGGAATTTCTATCTTATTTGTGTAAAAGCAGAAGCGACTCACTGTGGTTCTGTTGTGGTTCAGTCCGGGTCTCTGCTCTCTCATCCAAAACTAAAACCTGACCTTCATGACTCCTGCACCTCCTCCTGCTCCTCCTGCAGGCTGCTGCTCCTTGCTCCTCAACCTCTTAAAGGAACAGTTCACCCCACAGTGATCTCAATATTGCTTACAGTATTTTCCCATCATGTCAGTTTCTATCACCGATGTGAGAATGTAAAGACTAAAATGACCATATGTTGATATCTATTCTGCAGCTTTGTGCTCAAACACATTCTCAAGAGGCAGACAGGAGGGGATGCAAAGTTTGAGTCAGAACTTGGTGAATCCCAGTTTAGTTTTGTGCAAAAATAATTAAGAGGCCAAATGTAAACAGAACATTTGAAATTGAAAAATAAAACTTCATGGTAGCCTCAACTTCTAATGAGGTACTATATTGTTTTCACTTGCATTTGTCTGTTAGCAGGATAACTCAAAAAGTAAAGAATGGATTTCAATGAAACTTTGTGAAATAAGGGATCCAATTTTGGGTGGTGATCTGGAATATATTCTGGAACTAAAATCCAGAGAGATATTTGCCACATTACATTTAACTCAAAACATTGAGAGTATATGTTGAAAAAACTTTGAACACATGGATGATATCCTAGACTATGAGGGGTTTTATTTGAATTTGATCCAGAACATATTTTCTGGGACATATGTGGCCTCGGTGGAGTTATGTGCTCTCTGAGTGCCTTCTAGTTGTAAGGGTGTTTAACAATCTTTCTGACCTGAAATGATGATTTATTGTTTTTTTAAAAGAAGAGCTAATTTAATAAGTAAAGAAATAAAAACCTTGCAACGTGTATTTTGTGCTATTTTACTGTGTTCTTGTGCTATTATTTTATTCATTGGGGTGCGCTGTAACAGTATAGACAACAGATGGCACTAACTAGTAAAATTATTTAAAAACATTACAGTTGATTAAAGTGCAACATTAAAAAATATTTTTTGTGGTTCTTCTGAAACTATCGGAAAACAATTCCCTGGTAAACATGAGATGAGAGGTCTCCTTATCAAACTTGAAGCCAAGGGAATAGGTGGCAGACTAACTGAATTATGGATTTTTTGAAGAACAACAGAATCATTGAAGTAAGATTTGTAGCAGCCCAATCTAGGATTTATCCAATAGACAATGGAGTTCCACAAGGGAGAGTGTACAGTCCTGTTGTTTAGCATAATGATTACTGATATTTTCTCAGAGGCAGACTTTATTCTTGGAAGGTCTTTGTATGCAGATGATGGTGGGTTGTGGATTAAGGGTTGAAATGCTGCACTGATCGGGAAAAAGCTTCAGGCGTCTGTCTACACATTGGAGAGATGGGGCAATAAGAACACAGACCATATGTTTCTCCAAAAAAAATGTAATCACCAATTCCAATTGATCTTTATGTGCAGTCAGTTAAGCAGGTTCAAACAGTGTGGTTTTTTTTTTTGGGGGGGGGGGGGGGGTGTCTGGATGGCTTGTAAATTGACCTTTGGAAATCATACCCAGAGAGTTGTCACATGACAACTTGTACAAGGTGTAAAAAGGCAGCAAATACTGTATAATGAGGTGTTTGGAGGAAAGTCTCTGAAGCAAAGCTATACTGCCAGAATAATCCCTTAGATTATGCATGCATCATATACAGATCAGATGCAAAATCTCTTCTACAAAAGTTTGATGTGATACAAGCTCGTGTTGGGGAGCTTTCAAGACGTCAGCAATCACAGATCTTCAGGTAGAGGTTGGAGAATTACCTTTAACCTTGAGTGAGACATCTATGGGGTATTGGACAAATTTACAGTCACAGACACATCCGAACAAATCTGTTTTAAACCCATATTGGGAGCATGGTAAGATTAAGTCTAATAGTTTTGGTTGGGTAGGAAATAGTCATGCTAGGAAACTAGGCTTGTCTAACTTAGCACATACAGTAGTTGTGTAGTACCATGGTCTGTTATTCACCCTTGGGTTTTTTGCCTCAAGTAGACTTTAAGATGGAGAAACTGTCAAAGGAAAGTAATAACTACAGAGGGATGGACGGTGTAATTCAGCAGTATGTTAATATGTGTAATAAATATACAGATATGATTCATATATTTACAGATGGATCTAAAGATCCAGTCACAGGAAAAACAGGAGCAGCGGTTTGTATTCCCCAGTTTCATAAGCAGATCACAAAAAGACCATCGGATCATTTAGCCGTCTTTTTTTTCTCTGAAACTGATTTTTCTCCACTGTGGTGGGTGGAGGAGCTGAAGTTCAGTCACCTCCTGGTCATCTGTTCAGATGACTCAGCATTTCAAATGGCAAATCTGTTTGCAGGCCAGATCTGATCAACTAGAGTCTTCAGAGCTTATTTAAACTACAACAATAGAATATTTCAGTACGTTTCATGTGGGTTCCATCTCATTCTGGAAATGAGGGTCATGAAGTAGTAGATGGCAAAAGCAGCTCTGAAATCAGAAACACAGATCAGCGTTCCACTTAGTAAATCTGAAGTCAAAACAATCTAAGGGTCACTTTTTACATAAAGTTCAAGGACAGGTTGTATCAGGGAGACGGGGGAGATGGAGCCACAGGGAAGAAGAAGTAATCGCACAACTACGTAGAGGTCACACAGGTTAAAATCAGACTCTCAGCATCACTGAAAAACATGAAACTGGTCACTGTTTGAGATGCAGCAGAAGGAAGACGGTGGAGCTCGTGTTACTGATGTGCCAAACCTATAACAGACAAAGAAAAATTCTCTTAGACAATGTCAGAACACGAGAAGAAAACAGTTTAACACATACTACTACGCTTACACCACCTACTTGGAGGAATGTACGGGATACCCCCCCCCCCTTTCTTTTTTCTTCCTCTCCCCTCCCTTATCTCTCCATATACACGTCAGACACCATTAATGCACCTCACCCAAACAATTGGTGGCGCTACTGCACCGCTTCGGTTTCCAAATCGCCAATAAACTCAGAAGAAGAAGACTAGTCAGTGACGTCACCGGGTTTCACATTCCGCCGGCGCGCGCTCCGTGGAGTCCAGAAGAACCGGCGCTTGTTCGCTCACATTCTGGAACTTTGTGGTAAATTAAAACTACTTTAAACCATTTTAGGACTTTTAACGAGGTCGATATAACTGAATCGATTAATCAGGGACGCGAGGATGATACTGTAACAGTTGTAACAGTCAGAGTGGGTGGTGCTACGTGACGTCATTAGTGTTCTGATCTGATGTCGGGAAAAAACCCGTTTTTTAGTCGTTTTTTTTCACAATAAACCTATTTTTTTTTTAAAAGAAAAATATCAAAAAGATCTAGTCAGGTTCAGGTTCTGAAAAGGTTGTTTTAAATACACTGGTGTGAATGGAGGTGTTATTTTAAGAACGTCATTAAAACTCGTCAATTCAGCACAAGATAAACTTTATTGATCTCACAGAGAAGAAATTCACATGTTACGTCAGCTCTTAAAAAAAAGGAACATTTAATAGTTTTTATTCAAAAAATAAATAAATAAATAAAAATCCAAAACTGAATATTCAGTTTTGGATTTTTTTTTCTTTAAATAAATCTTGTACTTTTTGTGTTCTCATAATTGTTGTGTTCCTGTATTTGTCATTTTACTTGCCTGTTGAATTTGCAGACCTGCACAGAGTCATGGCCTCAGACATTTCTCAGCTGGTTGATGCTTTTTCTAAAACCCACGTCAGTGATGGAGAACTAAGCTATAAAGGTCTGGGACCACGCACAGTCAGGTCAGCTTCTTTTCTCCTGTCAGTCCCACAGCAACACAAATGGGGGAAAAAATGATGGGGGAAATTATCGAGCCAGTTGTTGTAGAATGTTTTTGTTCCACTGCTTTTTGGTTTCATTTACAGAGAAATTTGTGCAGAATTTTTTGTAAAAATGTTTCCTTTATAATGACTGACATTTTACTTCAGTTCAGTGACTCTAACTTTGACTGCAAATAATTTATATAATCAATGTAATCAACCATTTAGCAAAAATTTTGACAAAAAAATCTGACTCTCCTTTTATATACATAATCAAAATTGCTTTAAAAATATGTAATGTAATGCTGCTACTATACAAACTAAAATGTAACTGGTATTAAACAAATGTGTTTTTAGTGTAGACATTTAGCTTTAAATTAAGCTTTCATTTCAGAGACAAATTACATTTTCTTGCTCCACTTTCTTAAACGTACTTTGTGTCATTGTGTGCATTATAACACCCAACACAACAATAAAACCCCACAGTTACTGTCCACTTCAGTTGTCCACTGATTTTACACACTAACTGCACAGTGTAAGGTGTCATCAAAAAAAGGTGTGAATTGACCTTTGAGTTTTTGACCTCAACAGTATAGTCACATAAATAAATATTCTCTGTTATGTTAATTGATACAAAATGGGTTCCTTGAATTTTTCAGAGTCAAGTGGTTTAAATAAATTGTTTGGTTTTTAAGGTTAGCGCCTTGAGGCAGCTTTGTTGTGATTTTTTGCTATATAAATGAAATAAATTGAATTGAGTTCAATTAATTTTTTTTTTTTCACTTGGGGCCACCACCCTGTCCTGATTAATTAAATGAAAAGTAATTTCCATAATTATCAGTAAAGGAAGGACTTGTTCTGTGCTGTCTGGCTGTTGAGAGCAGTGGACTGGTGTCTCTTTTATCTTCAATCCTGAATAGCTTGTTTGTGCTTTCAGTGGAGGATCTGGCCCATGATAAAAAGGGGTATCACAATCTGAGGGCGTTACGTCTGGAAGGGAACACTGTAGGAGTCGAAGCAGCGCGAATCATTGCCAAGGCTCTGGAGAGCAAAGCTGAGCTCCAGATACACGTGAAGTTTTAATCACTGTACAGGAATGCGCCAAAGCAGTAACTGTGTTTGAATCCTGACCTATGGAGCCCAAAGACCAGCAAGGTATCACCAGTACCAGGACATTGACAATTCAGAATGACAGTGAATTGGAAGGTTAGCATCAGGTGCACAAAAATGGGTCCATATTAGGTTTACAAACCAGTCAAAAAAGTGTGGAAACCGGCTAAATCAGTTTGGATGCAACTGTCTTCTTGTATGTTTCAGAGGTGCTATTGGAATGACATGTTCACTGGAAGACTGCGCTCTGAAATCCCAACAGCACTGGTGAGAATGTCCACCACAGAATAATTGTCCCCATTATACAACAAATCCATTCATAACACACACACATGCACACACACACACACACACACTATCTTACAGACAGATGCAAAAAAAAAAAAAAAAAACCCAAAAGAAAGAGCGCAAGCTCTTGTTATACTAACAAAAAACATTTTTCTTCACTCCTCTTGCTGTTTTCACCTCCTAAAATAGCCATTATGTGCTGTAGTACTACACCTTTTGTGTTGGTGATGTGTGCAGGCAAATAGGTTTTATGTGTTGGAAACCTGCTTATGTAAAATGTGTCTGAGTGTTGTGCACATTTTATACTTTGCTTGACTTTTGGACATGGTTTTGTTGGTCTAATGTGGAAAAGGACAATATCAATGCATCAGCTTTACTTCTGACTACATCTGGTTTGTAGACCAGTGGGCGCACATTGTAGCAGAATTTAGACTTTTTGTTGTTTAATATTGCAATTTGTGAGGTGCACACATTAGCTCATTGTGCACTTCTTTCATAATGTCATGTTTGTTCCTACCTTCAGAACATTCAGGTTAATTTTAACCCCTTCTAAGCCTGTATATCCCATCAATGGGAAATTTCACTTTTTTATTTGTGAGATACTGACAAGCCAAAATGAGGCGGGTGGTAGGGGGTTAATGGAGTAACATAATATTTGAGCAATCAATATCGACACTTTCTCATGTGTTCCTGTTCTGCGTGTTGACCTGTATTCTGTTCAGAGGCACCTGGGTGGGGCTTTGATCACTGCGGGAGCCAGACTGACTGAATTAGACTTGAGTGATAACGCCTTCGGACCAGATGGCGTGAAGGGAATCGAGCAGCTGCTGTTTGTGGGCAGTGATGCTGCCTGCCTTCACTTGTAGGTAGCTGCATTGCATCAGTTCTGTAGAGTGGTGGCTTTCTGGCGCTTGCACCTGTAACATGTATTTATGAGACACAGAACAGGTGCTTGTGAATGTTTATGTGGGAGCAAAGACTCTGATGGCTCCTGTCTGCTTTGTAGATCCTGGCTGAAGCTCTGATTGAATGTCACAGACAGTCAAAGCTTCTCGGTGCTCCGCTCAGACTGACAGTGTTTGTAGCAGGACGGAACCACCTGGAAAATGAAGGCGCGAGCGCCCTGGCCGAGGCCTTTAAGGTACAAAAAAAAAAATCAGATGCCAACAGATTTCTAGGTCTGTTATATGATGATTCTCTTTATTTTGTCTTCATGATAGTTGATGGGCAGCCTGGAAGAGGTCCACATGCCCCAGAACGGTATCAACCATGCAGGAGTGGTAGCAATAGCTTCAGCCATGAGACACAATCCAGACCTCTGTGTCCTCAACCTGAATGACAACACCTTCATCAAGAGGGGGGCGGTGGTCATGGCACAAGTGAGGCTTGTTTCTTTCTGGTGTATTCAGGGTGAATGTGTAGTCGAGCATTATGGGAGTCCTACTGTATCTCCTGCCAGGCTCTGAGGCACCTGAGGAATGTCCAGGTGATCAACTTTGGAGACTGTCTGGTCCGCTCTGAAGGAGTGGTCGCCCTGGCTGCAGTCCTGAGTGAGGGTCTGCCCATCCTCAAGGTTGGTTCATGGTCCAGTTTCAGGTCTTGTGTGTATGTGTGTGTTTGAACAGACTGACTGCAATCCTGTGGTTTGTGTCTGATTTTTAGGAGTTGAATCTGTCTTTTGGTGAGATCACTGAGACAGCAGCACTCATGGTTGCTCAGGCTGTCATGGACAAACCTCATATGGAGAAACTGGATCTCAACGGTACACAAAAACCCGTCTCACTGCACCTGCGTTAGCAGCACTCACACACAGAAATCCCCAAAGCGCTGTGTGAAGCTGGTGTTGCACCAGTGACAATATCCACCAAAATGAATGTAATGTATCTGTGGAGCGCAGTACACCCACTAAAATTATATTAAGGTGCAAAGTCTGAAGAAAAACTCTCAGTAATTGTCAGGCGTCACTGTTGCATTCCGCTGTGATACTTATATTTGTTAGAATGGTCATTTTCGGGTGTGTTTTAGTCACAAATGATAGTTTTCTGATTTAAATTTATCTGGTGCACACAAGATACACAGAACTCAGTGTATTTGTCAAATACACACTTCACAGGCACATCGTGCATTCTAAAGGAATATTAATAGACTTACAGAATTTTGTTTGAGATCAAATTTAATGAAATTACAGTTGAGCTTTACTGCAACTTGCAAGGAATCAAAAGGATATTTGAACAAAGTAACATTTGTCACAATTGATGGTGTGTGATGAAGTTCGATTTTGGGGGGGGTACTTTTTGGCTGCATCCCTGCCCTTTTCATTGTGCAGTAGTTCGGTCTTGGGATAAAAGGTTCAGGAACTGAAATTTTTGCTGCTTCCTTCATGCAAAAAAAAAAGGACAAATTCTTGCGACAGGGTTTAACTGATGAAACAGTTGCTGCTGTCGCATGTTAACTGAGATGCTGCGACTCTGCTGTTTGACGAGGTTCACTGTGCACATTTTAACAGGTAACTGTCTGGGTGAGGAGGGCTGTGATGCCTTAAGAGAAGCTGTGGAGACCAGAGACAAAGCAGACATGTTGGCGTCACTCAGGTAACATCTGCCATATGTGTGCTTTCAGATCACCAGACGAACCGTTTGCAGCTTACGGAATCTTCAGTGAACTCTTGGAGTGCTTTCCTCTCCCAAGGCCTCAAACTCACTCCGTGCATTGAGGTCATATTTAAAGGATTTAAATGTTCCTGGTGTTCCCATGTATATGGATCATTCCCAAAATATAGTTGTAATGTTTTTTTTGTTTTTTTTATTCTGGTTCTCTCCCTTTATTCGGGTTTGGCCCAGAATTGAATGAAATTGCTTTTGGGATATGTCCAATGTTCTGACTGTTTTGGTCAATATTGGTTTTGTTATTTGTTTGTTTTAGTGCTACTAACAAACAGACATTGGAGAAAACATAATCTCACTGAAAATTGTTTGTGCAGTGCTGATGAGGGTGAACCTGATGATGATGAGGAGGACGACGACGATGATGATGATGATGATGAGATTAGTGGTGACAGTAATGAAGAAAATGAAGATGAGAGTGAAGTCTTGCAGAAGATCGAATGACAACACAGTGCTGCACAATAAGGTGACAAATACACAATAGCATTTTTAGATTTATTTATTTTTTTATGCTTTTCAATTCATTCATATTATGAAAAGTTTTCAATCAATGTTTCAAATCAGAAAGGTCATAATAGATGAAAAGGTCATAATAGATGAAAAGGCCTGAAGCAGCAACCCCCAACACTGCTTACTGCACCAAGCTCCCCGTGGGTGATGTCATAAAGCAAAAAAATGCTTTGACAAATAAACTCCCGTGTTTCAACATCAGATCAAATAGAAAACATCAGCTGTGTTTTTGAGACATCTGAGTTGTCATACAGTGAACAGATGGAGCATAAAGGTTCAGTAACAGCACAAAAGTACAGAAACAAATGAAAATAGGGGCATTTTGTAATATAGAACGTCACATAAACGTGCATTGGAATGCTGTGATCATAAAGCTTTGTTTCTGTGTTGACTCTGTCAGCAGTGGCGAGATGCTAAAATCCTGATGCTGTGCAAAAGAGAGGCGGAGCTTTGCCTTGCAGAGGAGGGGCCACAACGAATGCTGCACTGCACTGAAATCTACTCAAAACCAGCTCAAGCAAAGAGAAGCAATGACTGCTGATCCTTCTTATTTTTTATTGTTTTCTATAATTTATTTTCCAAACATATGCTCATAAAATATTTATGGAAGAGAAAAACAACAAACCCTCATTTAACAGCTATACACTGTTTTATTATAACATAACTGCCTGGAATCTGCTCTTTAAAATGACTAATTCTTTACTATCATGTCTGTTATGTTTTATATGAAATACAATTAAAATAAATAAAAGTAATGTTCATTTGACCTTTGAGTTAATGTAGGAAAATAGCTGATGTGTGCTCCTGTGCACTCTGTACACTGAGATAAACATTTATATTATGAATACTTGTTAGCAGAACATAAAGTGAGCTTCCAGGGACCACATATAGACAATTAAGGTGTGTGCGTGTTTTTAAGTTATGTATCACTTATTATATTAGATAGAACATTATTAATCCCTTGGGAAAACTCCCTCAGGGAAATTGAGGTTCCAGCAGCATTGTATAGCAGCACACACGGTAAGAAGCACACAGAGTATCAAATGTGAACGTAAAAAACAATTTGCAAATATAAATCCCAGAATGACTGCTCGCTACTACTGTTCCTCTCCTTCCTGTCCTCTGTCTTCTTGTTAACTTCTCCCCCTGAGTGAGGAGTTGTACAGTCTGATGGCCTGAGGGACAAAGGAGTTTTTCAGTCTGTTGGTCCTGCATTTGGGAAGGAGCAGTCTGTGGCTGAAGAGGCTTCTCTGGTTGCTGATGATGGTGTGGAGAGGGTGACCGGCATCGCCCATAATGTCCAGCAGTTTGTCCAGTGTTCTCTTCTCTGCCACCATCACCATGGTCCAGCTTTATGCCAACCACAGAGCCAGCCCGCCTGATCAGTTTGTCCAGCCTGGATGTGTCCTCCTTGGATGTACTCTGTACTACTCCTCTCTGTCATCCCTGATGCATCCAACAATGGCTGTGTCATCTGCAAATTTCTGGATGTGACACAGCTTAGAGTTGTGTCAGAAGTCCGAGGTGTACAGGGTGAAGAGAAGAGGGGCCAGCACCGTACCCTGCGGTGCTCCGATGCTGTTGATCAAAGTGCCAGACGTGATGTCCCTCAGCCTGATATACTGTGGCCTGTCAGTGAGGATGCTGTTGAAGGCGCTCGAGATGTCCAGGAAGAGAATCCTCACTGTAATGCTTCCCTTATCCAGGTGCAAGTGGACTTGGTGTAGCAGATAGATGATGGCATCCTCCACACCAACAGCTGCCCGATATGTGAATTGCAGACAGTCCTGGGTGTGTTGCACCTGGTGTTTGAGGAGGCTGAGGAAGAGCTGCTCCAAAGTCCTCATCAGGTATGAAGTGAGTGCCACTGGTTGGAAGTCATTCAGCTTGCTGGACTGGTTCTTCTTAGGAACTGGAAGAATGTATGAAGTCTTCCAGAGGGTGGACACTGTAACCACCTGCAGGCTGAAGATTCATGGTTCTCTTAGTTCAGTTACACAGGCCTTCAATAGTCCAACCGACTACTATTATGACTTCTTTGTAGGTTAATTCATTCATTCTTCACTTAAACTAATCAATCACAAATAGATATTGCTGATCAATATGGCCTTAGCTGAAACGCTTTTAATAGTGAATCATTCAAATGGAAATGTACCAGCAGGTGGCGATAATGCACCTTTCAACGGTGCCACCTACCGTAAATGCCCAACGAAGAAGAGCAACAACTTGGTGATATTGTAGCAGCTAAATAGCTAGCTAGCTCTTCACAAACACAATTATAAGGGCACGAAACTTACAGATATGCTCCAGGAAACGGACTGATATTTGGCTGTCTATTTCTCCCGGCCGCTATTATCAGAGCTTCGTGAATCCGACTTTGAACTGAAAAACGAGTTAAACTTGTTTTTGGTGAGTTACCTTGATGCTAATATCGGAGCTACTTGGTCACGGCAGGACTTGCATGCATTGCAGGTCATCCTTTTTAAAAATACAAAATAACTTGACTAACTAACTTAACTTGACTTTGAGTAGAGTTATGTATTTTTGCAAACTAGCTATTCTTTAATCTGTTTCTTGTTAAACTTAAGATGTGTTTTTCCTTTGCTTCAGTGAGAAGCGACGGCTACGATAAGCTATCGTTAGCATTTAGCCCAAGCAAACATTTGTCAGTTTTATTTGTACCTTTTAAGTGTTTTAATATAAAGGTTGACTATTTAAACTTGCTTGTCGTTTGATGATGTTTACTTGCCTTGAGAATATGCATACAACATATGTGTACGGAAGTATTTATTTCACTTGGAAGGCGCATGTTGGCCTTCGCTCTGCCCGCTGACTGTTTACGCAAATTCGAGGATTGCTTTCCATTTTTTGTTGGAGGCCTCTATGGCGAGAAGCAAAGTTAGTAAAAGTAACAAAAATACATAACCTCCAGAAGGTTCACATTGATCCGCAAGATGTGGATGCTTTATATTTTTGAAGACGGGTCGAAACTAACAGTTGCACATAGGTAAAAATGGTTAAAATTCTAACTTTCACAACCCAATTGATTTTGATTGGATGTCTAATAATATTGCCAAGGACAACCCAATAAAGTATAAACCTTATTTTTGTGCATATAATAAATTTACAGCATTGAAGAAAATAGATGCACAGTTGGACTTTTAAAAAATAGATATTTATTGCAAATGTAACTAATTCATCAAACAGCATTGATTAAACTTGATAAGTTAAAGAACAGCATGTAAAAGACTGTTTCTACCAGGTGCAAATTGCTCTCAGTATGGCTGCCACCAGTGGCGTTCATCCACACTGCTAATCCTAAATTTTGACCTTGGAATTTGTCAGTTGCCTCCTGTACAGCTTCACCATAATATCCCTCTTTATCTGATGATAATCATGATGGTTTGTCGTTTGATGCCTTAGAAAATGGAAGAGTCCGGCACCATATCAATAGTATTTTTCATAGAATGGCTTGACCATTTACTAAAGTCAAAGGTCATATCTGGCAGCGTATGCCAGTGCTGCACATTGACACATCCCCCACACCATGAAACTGTCCTGTGTCCTGGATGGCAACCACCCAGGCAGACTACCTGTCCATATCACCTTTGTAGCAGCCATCTGAAAAGTGTTGACCACCTCCAGCTGGTGGGGTCCTCAACACACTGAGGCAACGACATGCTGGATCACACTCAGAAAATGCACCACATGGCCAAACTGTCATAGTTGATGTTCCTCACAATGCAAGTGATATTCCTCATTTCAGTCTGCCTAAATAACCTTTCATGTGTGATGTGTTTATATGTATTTCTATCATGGTATACATCTTCACGGTATAACTATTTTGAAGGTTGGCATAACATCACAGAAAGTGACATTTCCAAGTCTTGTGTTTCAGCACTCACATCTGGCAAACATTTCAAATGTCTAATATAGATATGTTGGGATGAGAATGTCTTGCTGCTGAAAGATATTTTGAAGGAAGATAATCTCTTAATTTAGCAAGATGAAAACTTGTGACAGAGATTTAAGCAGTTTAAAACAAAACTTAGATGGCAAGCACAGAGTTCATACTTCCATCAAGGCCACATCTTCCTGGAATGACTTCTGTATCCAAAATGTTTTGCAGAACAAATTCAAAATAAAATTCTCCCATTTCTAGAATATTATCCATCTGCTCACCAAATTTCATCAACATCCCCTCAACATTTTATTTATATGTGCCATATATTCTTATGGATTGTACTTCCAGAATATATATTCATGATCAACTCTACAATTCATTCACTTACTTCCTGAAAGATTATCCCCTCACCAGATTTCATTGAAATTCATTCATTATTCATTTTTAGTTATCCTGCAAACACTGGTGAAAACACCTTTTTAAAACTAGTTTAAGGCATGCTTATTTAGGCATGATCAAGTGTTTCTTTTGTGTACAATATCTTAAACCTCATCTCAAAACAGAATTTAAGCAATTTGAAAGTAGTATAATATTTAAAAATGGATTTATTGAATTGCATAGATAACTGACTGCATTATTTTTTTTTCTATTGATCAAGTCTTCATTTGGGCTCTGTTTCATAGTCAACCTTGTGTTCTTCCTCAGATGATGGATCTTGAAAGGCAGAAACGGAGAGAGGAGATTCAGAAATCGATGTGCTTCATCCAGTTAGTAAACAAGTATTATTGACCTTTATATCTCCAGCAATCAACCATTGAGACCAATGCTTACATTTTTGGGGAAGGTAGAAAATTATAACAGCCTCTTTATTTTATGGCCACAGGTCATCATTACCTTTCCCGGAGCCAGAGAGTTATGAGGTTTGACATTATGTTCTGTTCATTCATTCATTCATTTGCACAATACAGGAAATGATAAAATGTCTCAGCCATGTTTACACAGTAACTTTACCCTCACAATTTACTATTTTATTTCCTACAGCAAGATGTATGTTTGAAGCAAGATGTTAGTTCATCTCTGATCGCTTCTCTGGATAATTCTCACATTTGTCCTCTCTCTTTCAACCTCCTACTTTTGAACTGTCTTATTCTCTCCTGTCTTCATACAGGTATTTCTGACACAGTTGGTGTGTAACTTGCTGGATGAGGGGAACGCATGCTATCGAGATGGTGATGGGCGGCAGGCAATGCAGCAGTATAGTGAGGGGATCAGCGTTGCCCGTTACGCTCAGGCTGAGGCACTCGTCATTCCTCGTGAGCTCCTGGAGAGCCTCTATGTTAACAGGGCTGCCGCTTGCTACCAGACGGTGAGGGTGAAGTGGATTGGTCAATTGTAGAGTTTGATGAGGACGATACCTTTTAATAAAAGTCGATCACCAGAATGTGAAAGTCAGGCTGCAGCAATATTTGCGCCTGTATGTTTCTTACTAATTTCTACTCTTTTGTGTTTCAGACAGAGTATGAGCGCGGTATTCAGGACTGTGACAGTGCGCTGTGTATATCAGAAGGCAGCCGCAGGGCTTTGTACCGCAAAGCGCTGTGTTTGAGGGAGGCGGGACGGCTTAGAGAGGCCTACGAGTGTGGAACCAAATGTCTCCTCACAGCGCCTCATGTACGTCTTCACTAATTAAAGTTTTTTTTTTTTTTTTTTTCTTTTGTGACCAGTTTTTGGTTTGAGTTAATTCAAGAGGTAGATATTTGTGGATTTCGAAAAAATGTTGTTACTGACTACTTGTAATATTATTATCATTGTGAGTGGCAGTTTGGAGTCATGTATGTCACGGCCGATGTTTGATACCTCTTTTGGTAATTAATGTTGTAGGACAGGCAGGTGAGTGACTTGGCCCAGGACCTGGCTAATAAACTGGGCTTGAAGGGCCGTAAGGCTTATGTCAGTCTGCAGACAGATTCCACGGACGCAGACGGGGAAGGTCATGTGGAGACTTCCCCACAAACAGGCGAGGTGCGTGCTGCTTTCAGTGTGAAGAGTTTTATAGTGGCTACACAGTGACTACATGACCTTAATGATGTTTGCTTGTTTCCTCTCTTTAGATGTCCTCCAATGGACTGGAATCATTAAGTGACATTGGACCAGGTACAGTAAACCTTAAACATGTCTGCTCCCACAAATTCTGTACTTCACACACATCTTCTCATCTCCATCGTGGTGCTTTTTTAACCCCCCCCCCCAGCTGACCTGTCCAGCGCGCAGTGCATCCCTGCTCCTTTGGCCACACCCATTCCAGTCAGCGACGACCCCTCGACCCCTGTGATAACCCCGTGTACCGACCTCTCGGAGAGTCCCAGCAGCCAGGCTCTGCCTCCTATGCCATACTCTGTCCCCGTGTCAGAGCACATAGATGAATGTACTATCAAGGACGAGCTTGACAATCTGCTGGATTGCATTCCCAAGAAAGTCAGTGAGGTGAGTGGAGCACAAAGGTGCAACAATTCAAGTAGTTTGGATTCTGAAAATTACTACTTGCTGTAAGTGTTTTGATGGTACAGTGCGTTTAGACATAAAGTTTTAATGTGGGCTGTATTTGTCACAGTTGTAGTGTCTGTTGCTTCACAGTACCTACAACAAAGGCACTAAAACTACAGGGACTGTCTGCTAGACCTCACATGGTTATTTGTTCAATGTTAAAATTCTCAATTCATCTGACAATAGAGTTCATGTTTTTCTCTTTATTTGTAATTACTTTTGCACTATATTATACGTATACACAGTTTTAACCCAGGTATTCACCTGCTCCGCTCTCAAACCAATTGTTGAATGTCTTAACTGTTCAGAGTCAATTTAAATTGGTGCTAATCTGGTTTAACGTGCTTCTTGGATACTTCAATAACATTTTAAACAAAACATTGACTGAGTGTAATGAGTTCTAAGCCAGTTGTAATTGGGGATATAGAGTTTTATTAATCAGGCTTTCATGTCAATATTTCTCTCTGGTGGCCCAGAGTCCAGTCCAGGGTGCTATTCCGACAAACCTTCCCAACACAGCGGTGGGTCTCCGGCCTCCGTATTCTCCTGGTCTTCCGGCTCCATCAGCCCAGCTTCCGTCTACCTTTTTCAGCTCTTCCCTCAGTGAAATGCCTGGTCTGGAGCCTTACCCGCTGCTGGGCCAGCGGGACCAAGGCTCCACCCAGGTGCAGGAAGGATTGGGAGGCTTCTCCACTGGGGCCGCAGATGCAGACGGAAAATCAGGGGTCATTAGTGGCGGGCTTGACTCTCTGTCTGAGTACACTCTCCCCGGTAAGCAAAAAGCTTGAAAGTTTTTTTTATCTCAGTGTGAATAAACATTTGTTTTTGTAAAGTGCAGCGACCACTTAGCATAACAGGCGCTTCGAGCAGCAGGAGATGACTGTATGAGCCAGCATGGAGACTGACATCATTG
Source organism: Thalassophryne amazonica (assembly GCF_902500255.1). Taxonomy (NCBI): domain Eukaryota; kingdom Metazoa; phylum Chordata; class Actinopteri; order Batrachoidiformes; family Batrachoididae; genus Thalassophryne; species Thalassophryne amazonica. Next base: position 66,448,666 of record NC_047120.1, on the reverse strand, counting down.
TCCTCATCTGTGTTGTCTTCAGGGGGACGAGTGAGTCACAACTTCATCCCTGGACTGCGCAGCCACGCTGCACAAGCTGTGAGTCAAACACACATCTTTCTTACTGAAAAGCCCAAAATCACTGTCCAGGATTCAAATATTAATATAACATGCAAAGTCTGCTGATTGGACTGCACATCAGGGGATGGCACTGCATGACGGACTGATTAAAGTAGTGATGGGATGAACAACACTGGTGCGTCAGGACTGTGCCGAGCACACGAGTGAAACCCGATATTGGTGCGTGTATCGTTTTAAGAAAAAAAATCATGTGACCAATACAGGAACTGTGTCGTTCGACTGCACCGTGCTAAATTGTGTTTATAAGGAAACAAACTATCGACATGTTGCGGATTTGTTGGATGGAGTTTGCTGTTGGATTTTTTTTTTTTTTTTTTTTTTTTCTTGCCCTCACCTTGTTCCACTGACTTCATGGATCGTTCAAAGACGTTTCCCAAGTTGGGAATAATTTTGATCTTTTGACGCCAAATAAGGTAAATCTTTGTTTACTGTTATTTTTCCAATTAGATATGTTTGTACTCCTTTACAATACTGGAAGAATAACCAGAAAACGTATCCACACCTTTATCAACTCGCACTGAAATGTTTATGCTCACAATCTTCCTCTGTACCCTGTGAAAGAGTTTTTTCTAAGGCAGGGGAACTGGTGTGTAAGAGGAGAAATCGCCTTGGAGCAAAGACACTTCAGAAACCTTTGTTCCTCAATAAAAATGCATAAATGAATCTATTTTCAGTCTTTTATTTCATATGCTTTAACACTTAAGTTAACAAATTTCCATACATAAGTTAGAAATTTTAACTCTGAATTTTATTACAGACAAATTTCCTATATTTTACAAACCAACTCAGTTTAGCATTTACACAAACAAGGTTTTAAGCACATTTTAAACTCTTCTCATGAATAGCTTAACTCGACACACAAAATGAGAACATGAAATTATGCAATGATATCATATTTTAAATAGAGGACTGGCGATTAACTATTTCACAGGCTGATGTTGCATTTGCAGCACGTTAGCTTTTCCATCTTATTTTCATTTTATTTACCTGCAATGATTTTATTACTACTGCAGGGGTCACTATTGAGCGACCAACACAGTGTCAATACAGTGCTGACACAGTTTGTGTAGTGTGTCAATACACTCCTTGAGGCATTATCATCCCATCACTAGGTTAAAGTCTGCATGAACCATCTGGTGACTCGCTGTTCAGGTGGATGTAGTGTCACAATTGAATGGACTCCTTCAGCCACAACGTGTGGTTTGGTTATTTTTACAACTCAAATGACTCAAGATGTTGTTTCACAGCAGATAAAATTGTAGCCTTTTGTGTTGTTTTTCAGAATGGTCCAGCAGGAACCAACCTGTCTCTGCTCTCTCGGAATCCTCTGGCAGCCACTCACGAGTTCCGTCAGGCCTGTCACGCATGTTACAGCCGAATAGGTTGGTCGGGTCACATTTGATCCACTTTTCCTCATTAGATTAATTTGGACATTCATTTATTTTACTTTATTTATCCAAATATGCACAAGTGGTGTCGCAGCATTTTATTCCTTTGGCACAACAGCTGTGCATTTTGTATCTTCAAACTATAGTATTTAAGACGTCAGTCTGGAATGTCCAGATTCAGTCTTGAAAATCCACATCAGGTTCTGTTAGCGCTCACCTTTTTTGTTTTTTTTGTCACTGAATAGGTCCACGAGTGATGGACTATAAGTATCAGCCTGAGGCAGCACATCGATGCAAGCGAGACGTGCTGCTGTGCCGCCTTAAAAACACAGAAGACCCCACCTGGAAGCGGATCCGACCCCGGCCTGCACGGAACAACTTCCTGGGGGCTTTTGTACTGTGTAAAGGTGTGTATACTTTTGGAGCGAAATGCTAAAATGTGTATTAAAAGGCTGAAAAACTTCACATGGACTTACACTGAATCTTTGTGACCTGATTCTTGATGATTCATTTGCCCACTCCCTCAGAGGTGCAGGAGCGTCAGGAGTGTCAGTATGGGGAGAACTGCACCTTTGCCTATTGCCAGGAGGAGATTGATGTGTGGACCCAGGAGAGGAAAGGTGCACTGAGTCGAGAGCTGCTGTTTGACCCGCTGGGCACCACGGAGCGCCGGGCGCTCAGCGTCACTCGACTGCTGCAGCTCCACATGGGCATGTTCATGTTCCTCTGTGAGGTGAGATCAGTGTGGATGAGCTGCTGCTGTTATTGGTGCTTTACCTCGACTGGATGATCCAGTGGCCCCTGTCGGTCTCAGATTGTGTCATAGAAAGAAAGTGCCTCATTTCATACAAGAATAAAATCATGCGTGTCGTTTGTCTCTGTCCGCAGGAGTGTTTTGACAGTAAGCCTCGAATAATCAGTAAACGCAGCAAAGAAAATTTAGCCGTCTGTTCAAATCTCACAGCTCGACATCCATTTGATGATAACAAGTGAGTATAAAATGCTTTTAATGTGTTCCCTTTGTTCACATGCAACCTTTTATGAGTTTATTTGATGTTAATGTCTCGTCTTGTTAATTTTGGGACAAAATATATTAAGGGGAGATATTTGTTTTTCTAAGTCCTTTTTTAATCTGGAAAACATGCTTGCATACAGCCAGTTTCTTTAACATTTCAGCTGTATTTCTATGAAACTGCAGTTCCTGTGATATGATTGAGATTTAAAAAATAAATCAGTTTGTCCAGTTCTAAAACCTTAAAGGGGCCATGTTTGGAAACGGCTGTTTGGTGGTGATTTAATTAAAAACAAAAAAACAAACAAAACGTTGCAGCCAGAATCTGCAATAGTGGCCTGACTTCTTGCTGCCATACAGTAGAAGCGCATTTGATTGCTGTCATTTGATGTATCTTTAAGTCAACATTTACAATTGTGCATTATTTAGGTGGAAGGGTCTCACCCACTCCACCTCCAAAGCTGAAGAAACTGCTCTGAAAATAAGTTTTCTCTTCCACAAACAAAAACAGAATTTATTTTAAAATGACAATTTTTCTGTCACAAATGATACATTGTAATATGTATATGTTGTAGACATGAATGATTGAAGCTCTTCAGCATCTCACCATGTCATTTAGGTCCTTCAAACTTGTTTTTTTTTTTTTTTTTTTTCAGTAAATGGTTCTGGGGAGCATTAGCATGGCTAAAATCCTTCAGCTTTTGAGGGGCTTAACCCCCTGCTATTTTTAAGCATTTTTCTTTATTTGCATCTCACATGCCTGGTAAGTTCTCACCATCTCATTTAGGTCCTTCACGCTTTATTTTCAGTAAATACTTCTGGGGAGCATTAGCATGGCTAAAAACCTTCAAGTAATTCACACACTAAATAGTCACCGATTGACCTCATGTGCTGTCAAGGTATGCACTGCCTCTTACTTTAGTGTTCCCAGATTCAGTGTCGACTCAACATTTAGCATTTCCTGTTTCAGTGTCGACTGTCCACTGAATTCCAATGAGATTTCCTCTTTTTCTAAATTTCTTATTTTCTGTTTTTTTTTTTTTTTTTATTGACATAAACAAAAGGTTACACAAAAACCTTACAGAGAACAAACACACCGGTGCAAAAACAGCATAATGAAAAGGAAGTGTTCAACATTTGACATTTTCTTTTTCACTGTGGGCTCAAAATTTAGCACGTCCTGTTTCAGTGTCAACTTGCACTGAATTCCCACGAAATCCCATGCGATCTTTAGTGTCGATCCAGGATGTTTAACATTTCTTGTTTCATTATGGACTCAAAATTTGGAACTTCCTGTTTGGACCTCCCTGTATCAACCCCAGATTTGTTAAAAGATGAAGCAGATGAAATTTTGTATCATTTTATTTGGACTCTGCTAAAATAACTGATAAAAGCACAATAAATGCTTTTTCTGTGCCTTTATCTCATTTAAACCTTCTTGTCACTTCAGAGTTAAAATTCTCTGTATGTTTTCCTGCTGCAGGTGCCTGGTGCACGTGGTGAGGTCAGCCAACGTGCGCTACAGTAAGGTCCGCCCCTTGCACCCTCTGTGCCAGTTTGACGTTTGTCGCCACGAGGTTCGCTACGGCTGCCAGCGTGAGGACAGCTGCTCCTTCGCGCACTCTGTCATTGAACTTAAATGTTGGGTCCTGCAGCAGGACACCGGTGAGTACAACTCATACAGGTGCTGCTCAAAGCTTTGTAACGTAATCAATCAAAGTTGAATATTTACACAAACAGCTGACCTTTAATAATCTTCGTATGTCATCTTAAAACACAACAGATGAGCTACTGAAGCTTTTTAATTGAACTCGTTTTAATATTCTCCCAGGCATCACTCATGAGGAGATGGTCCAGGAATCCAAGAGACACTGGCAGAGGCTGGAGCAGAACGCCCAGAGACACCAAAAGGTGAGTCGGAAAGAGAGACGGCTCCAGGGGGTTCCTGGTTTGATCACATAATCTGATGTCTGTACTGTTTTTGGGGTTTCCAGCGTTTGTGAGTCCACTTACATTCACTTTATGCTTGCCGACTGTTACGTTTAGCTACATTCCTGTGAACGTTTATTTAATAACATACTGACTTTTGCTCCGCCTTCCTTTCCATTTCAGACAGTGCACGCCCCCCACCAGAGCAGCAGCGTTCCTGCGGGAGTAGGAGGAATGGGGTGTGGCGGAGGAGGTGAAGGCGTTGGTGGCGGAGGTGTGGGCCCGGTGATGGGATTGGGAGGGTTAGGCCCAGGGGCAGTTAGGGGGCGCCCTCTTAACCTGAAAATGAAGTTTGTGTGCGGCCAGTGCTGGAGAGAAGGACAGGTCAATGAGCCAGACAAGAACCTCAAGTACTGCACTGCCAAAGCACGGCACAGGTTAGGTGCCTTCATGCACCCACCCACCACCACTATGGGTTTTTTTGTCATTTCAAGACTCTCACATGCAGTTCATGTTGTTTTTCCCCAACTGTGGCTGCCTGTGATGTTAGCTGGACGAAGGAGCGTCGGGTCCTGCTGGTGAAATCGTTTGAGAAGAAGAAGTGGGTTGTTGTTCGTCCTTTGCCTTTCTCCCGCACCTACCCACAGCAATATGACGTGAGTTTGCCTGTATTAGTCACTGCACAGTGGATTTATGACTCTCACACATCGATCAGTCAGAGAAAAGGAACAAACCTCATGTCTGAGGAGCTTGAAGGAGCCAGGCATTTGTCCTCAATAAGTAATCATCACAGTTCATTTGGATAATCACTTATCCGGAGTGGGAACTGCACACACTTTTTTTTTTTTTTCCCCTGACAGATTAAGATGTTGTCTCTTTCACACATTGTAACGCACTGATGACGTGTCTCTCAGATGTGTGTCCATGTGATGAAGCAGAAAAAGTGCCACTATATCGGGAACTGCTCATTTGCTCACAGTCTGGAGGAGAGAGACGTCTGGACATACATGAAGAACAACAACTGTAAGCATGTGTTTCAATGTAGGTTCCAAAAATAAAATAACAGAAAAATAAAGTACGCCGAGGCCGTCACTTATGAACTCTTGAGCTGCGCTTCTTTACTAAAAACAATCAACAGAATTTTACAACTGGAAAATGGTTAAAATGACAGAATGCATATATTGCAGTGTAATCCTTTTTATGTTTAAACAAAAAAAAAAAAAAACTAGAAAGGAGGGACACCTCCTCCAACTTTGGTCATAAATATCAAATTGGTGTATTGGAAGAAATGTACTGTGCTTTGTGAAGTGTAAGTTGTGTCTGTGTATATATATAATTTTTTTTTTTTTTTTTTTTTTTTTTTTGGTACTATGGGATGTCCTGCAACTTGTAATGTTTGCAAGTCCAGTTTAAACCTGTTAGAAGTATATTAACCAGCTTGAAGTTTCAGAGGACTTTCTGATTAAATGTAGCTGATAGTGTGCTGTTCTGAATTCATGCAAATTAAAACATCTTACTGTTTTAACCATTTAAATCATATTGACATTGAAATGGTGTCGTTGGTGCAGTACATTTAACAAAATGGACAAAAAAAAAATGATTACAACTGCTATAGTTTTAAAAAGACATGTTATTGGGATGTTTGAATAAATTGAAATTTTGTTTTATTTGACAACGGAGCAGTTGGCTTTATATTTTGATTATTAAAGGACATAAAAATAGTAGTTCCTAGTGGACGGGATGAGATAGAAACAGCTGATCTGCTGTGGAGACTGAACAAAGCTTGCTTAAATTATGCAGTTTTAAAAATGATTAACCATTGGTTTAATATTATGATTAATGTATTTATCTTGCTTTCAGTTTATAATAAATTATAGCATGGCATATTTCAAAGTGGATTTATTTCAGCCTGTATTATCATTGTTTTACAGTAAGGGACATGCAGCAGATGTATGAACTGTGGCTGCAGCTCACCAATCAGTGCAGACGCACGGATAGCTCTGCTGTGACTCCGCCCCCGGAGGACAAGCAGGTTACCATAACAGCAGATTACACAGAAAGCATGGTGAGTGGCCAACGATACATAGCACTCAAAACTAGTCATAATCCGCTTCTTTGATGTTGCAGATGCAGAAAAATTATTTGACTTGTTTTATTTCAGGGAGGGCGCCGGCTGTCGGACGGGGATGACTTATGAGTTTTGGCATTTTTACTGGAAGCAGCTGATCTCCGAGCTTCAGACAGACACGGATGTAGATGGATGATTCTCATCCGCCACCACCGAACAGTACGTCAACGGCGTGAGAGCAGACGGACGCCAGTCAGTGTTTGCACCCATACAGTCATATTCACACCACACAGGCACGAGAAACACAGACGACTTCCTCATCGACAAGGCCAGACTTGGCTTTAGTGTTTTTTTTTTCTGTCACGCTGCAGGTGATCACAACACCACCACTATAGCACATTTTAGTTTTCTCCAATTAACAAAAAAAAACAACAACAAACAAACATCTGTTGTTCTAGTCTTCGTTCACTGTTTCTCGGAGCTGAGCATTTGTGTTCACCAGGCACTCTTTTCTGTAACGTTTGTTTTAAAATAAAATCCAGCTATCGCTATTCAAACATTACTTACCAGAGCGCGCTGGTCGCGCTTCCTACATGTTGTTTGTGTTTGAAGCAAGGCACTGTCACCCTGAACATTAGCGGTTTAACTCCTGGGTGCCAAAAATACCAAGCCCTCAGTGCTGTTGACAACATTTGAGACTGAAAAAGAAGCTATAAAACTGACACCTTGAAAAGCGATTCTCAGAGGATGCTCCTCTTTAAGCTGTGTAACAACCAAATCCTTATGGGGAGGTTTGAAATAACTTTGTGGAGATTTTCTTTTCTTTTATTCTTTTTTTTTTTTTTGATGTTTTGTTTTAATGGGAGTTTTACTTCCTTGTTGTATCGTTTGCCATATTGGCATAAATCTTTGAATGTAATGCCTGCAAGGGCCTTTAAAACAAGGAAATTGGTCGTTTAGAAAAAAAAAATTTCTGAGGTTGTGGAGTGTGTGTCAGGAAACATTCTGATATCCTGATAACTCCTGGAGCGTTACCATTTCCTCCTACACCTCTTCTCTCTTTAGTGATAAAGAGGCCCTGAGCATACTTGGTTAACTAATTACACCAACCAGTCCTGCATGGAATGAGCACACGGAAATGTTTGTGTGTTGGAACCTTTTTGATGCTGCAGGTTCCTACGTTCATGGACATCAGGTTGTTTGAATGCTGGTTGGAGTAAAAACAAGCATTTAATTATCTGTAGTGAGAAATTAACCAATGGTTTGAAGCATTCGTTGCCAAAGCAACTAAGGAGCTGTTGACATCATTTATTGTAGTGTAAGCAGCTTATTTGCGTGACGGAAATGTCCAGTTGGTTTAATTTGATGTTCAGAGGCTTGTTTGGAGCTACAGTCAAACAAGTTGAGACCGCAGATGCCCATTAAGGAATGATGATCCCACTTGGATTGAAGGAATATGCAGAAAAAAATCTTGAGGGCTGTAATTATTTTTAAAAATTGTGTAAATAAATGTCTTGTAGCCTGATATCTCTGCAAAAATAATTCATGGCAAGATTGAGGATTAACTCTGACATGACAATTCCCCACGAATCTGAGAATATATGACTTTGTGCTAAATAGGCGTCCCACCTCAATTAGGGCAATTCCAGTGTTGGATAAGGCGCATTTATATAGGTTGATATAGTTTGAATTTTGGCTAATTGTCCACCACATCATCGCCTCAAATTGTGCATTGAGATCACATCTTGGTAGAAAAATGGCCAGAAATTTCCACCAGTTGTTTACAGCAACATCATCTAAATGCAGTCATTTGAGATTATGTCACTCTAAGATACCATCGAGCACCAGAATATGCTTCATGGGTTCATTGTGTCCATCGCCGTAATTATGGTAGGACACCCATTGCACATAAACTTGGATATTCTCAGAACTACGTGGATGTTTCATGTCTCATGCTATGTATTCTTTTATAATTGTCGGTAACAATATTTAAGAGATGTTTGGCACATCTTCAATTGAACTGGGGTCATTGTGACACTGAAGGGAGTGACCCATAGCCTTCAAATGGAAACATGTTCTCGTTGTATGCAGATGACATGTTTCTGATAGCCAAGGGTAGCCCTGAAGATAAATGTTTTACGTGATGGGAAATCTGCTAGCTTTAGGACACGGAAATTATTCACACCGTTTATTGTGCCTGTAAACGACACACGAACACATACACATGCACACACTCCCAGAAAGGCAGGATATCCGTTGCCATCTTATTCTAGCCTTTAATGTGGAGACGGCATGATGGAGGTATGTCTATATACATATGCACACATATTATACATATTTACAATATTGGTATATTACTACTAATAATAATTGATAACTTAGCAGTTAAGCTTAATAAATATAACCTGAAAAAAGTGTATTGATTACATAGAAGACCTTCTTGTTATTGAGGTATTGCTATATGACATGTATCACTGATCTAGATGACTATAGTGACTTTGGTTTTGAATGATTCTTTTGATTTTGTAATTTTTCCTTTTGTGTGGGTTGTTCCAGACGGGGCTTATATGGTGGGATTGCAGCAGAGGTTTGTTCATTTGAGTTTATATTCAGGTTTTATATGTAGAAACCTGAGGGGTCTAATTTAGACTGAAAGAATCAGAGGGCGCTGCACAAGTCGGTACACAGTCGTTTTATGACAAAAGCTGTAACTAGTCAAGTTTTTAGTTTAAATCTTAACGCAACTGATGGTGGAGTCCTGTGGTTTCAACACCCCGACTAGTTTTCCTCCTTCTGCAGCAAACTGTTGTGATGATGACTTAAGACCTCGCAGCTAATCAGAGCTAGATGGTCAGGTTAAGAGCAGTATTGCATGTTTAGTGGTTCACAATCAGACATGCTTGGATCAAGACCCTCTTTCATGGGTGAGGTAAAAAAAAAAAACGGGTTGGATGATCAAGGGGACTCTTAGGGGACTTGTAGGAGAAAAAAGTTATATTAAAGGTAAGATGCTGATTTTAACGTTTTATCTGGAATTTCTGTCTGGTGACCCTTGATGTCCATCCTTCTGTTCTGGTCTTCTCTCCTCCGAACTGGCATAGCAGCTTCGGTGGATGGACAGAACATGGACATTGACAGAGCGCTGTAGTGTTGACATTTGGCCTTTTAAAGGGGAAATGCTGGTAATAAAAGATATATATATATATATATATATATATACACATATACACACACACAGTAGTGTTCAGAATAATAGTAGTGCTATGTGACTAAAAAGATTAATCCAGGTTTTGAGTATATTTCTTATTGTTACGTGGGAAACATGGTATCAGTAGATTCTCACAAATCCAACAAGACCAAGCATTCATGATATGCACACTCTTAAGGCTATGAAATTGGGCAATTAGTAAAAAAAAAAAGTAGAAAAGGGGGTGTTCACAATAATAGTAGTGTGGCATTCAGTCAGTGAGTTTGTCAGTTTTGTGGAACAAACAGGTGTAAATCAGGTGTCCCCTATTTAAGGATGAAGTCAGCACCTGTTGAACATGCTTTTCTCTTTGAAAGCCTGAGCAAAATGGGACGTTCTAGACATTGTTCAGAAGAACAGCGTAGTTTGATTAAAAAGTTGATTGGAGAGGGGAAAACTTATACGCAGGTCCAAAAAATTATAGGCTGTTCATCTACAATGATCTCCAATGCTTTAAAATGGACAAAAAAAAAAGACGCGTGGATGAAAACGGAAAACAACCATCAAAATGGATAGAAGAATAACCAGAATGGCAAAGGCTCACCCATTGATCAGCTCCAGGATGTTCAAAGACAGTCTGGAGTTACCTGTAAGTGCTGTGACAGACGCCTGTGTGACGCTAATTTATTTGCAAGAATCCCCCGCAAAGTCCCTCTGTTAAATAAGACGTGCAGAAGAGGTTACAATTTGCCAAAGAACACATTAACTGGCCTAAAGAGAAATGGAGGAATATTTTGTGGACTGATGAGAGTAAAATTGTTCTTTTTGGGTCCAAGGGCCGCAGACAGTTTGTGAGACGACCCCCAAACTCTGAATTCAAGCCACAGTTCACAGTGAAGACAGTGAAGCATGGTGGTGCAAGCATCATGATATGGGCATGTTTCTCCTACTATGGTGTTGGGCCTATATATCGCACACAAGATATCATGGATCAGTTTGGATATGTCAAAATACTTGAAGAGGTCATGTTGCCTTATGCTGAAGAGAACATGCCCTTGAAATGGGTGTTTCAACAAGACAATGACCCCAAACACACTAGTAAACAAGCAAAATCTTGGTTCCAAACCAACAAAATTAGTGCCTCGCAGATGTGAAGAAATCATGAACAATGAAATACAAGTTTAGTGTTTCACAGGATTGCTAAAAAAGCAGTTTGAACAAAATAGTTTTGAGTTTGTAGCGTCAACAGCAGATGCTACTATTATTGTGAACACCCCCTTTTCTACTTTTTTTTTTTTACTAATAGCCCAATTTCATAGCCTTAAGAGTGTGCATATCATGAATGCTTGGTCTTGTTGGATTTGTGAGAATCTACTGGTACCTTGTTTCCCATGTAACAATAAGAAATATACTCAAAACCTGGATTAGTCTTTTTAGTCACATAGCACTATTATTCTGAACACTACTGTATATATAGACAAAGATGTTTTTTGTGTTCATCTTTTCACTTTAGACAAAAACATTTTTAGTCAGTGGAGCATTGATTTAGAATACATGCACCATCATGGGCTAAATGGCTACATAATGTAATTGTACAGGGCAAGCTAAAAACACTCAGTAAACAGTTTCTTGTTACCAATGAAAAGGTGAAAATGTCATTAGAAGTGACTGGTAGCATGAAGAGGATCTCTACGGAGGTGAATGTTTATTTTTTATGTTTATATATTTTTTTAATGACTGATTATAGAATTAGCTGCTTATCTTGGTGTCTGTCCTAACTGCTTATGCTGGAGTCCACTGACTCTGTAAGTTGATTGCGGATGCTGGGCCTAATCTTACAGAATGTGCCCCTGTTGCTTTCTAAATCAATAATGCATCAATTAAAATTGTTTTTGTGAAAGGATAACTCCCAAAACATACATTAAAAAAAAAAAAAAAATAGAGCTCGGGTTGGAAAAAATATCAGTGTTCCCTTTGAAAGTGTTTATCTTGTTGCCTTTTACACTTGACTTTAGCTGACCGCTACCATGATTTTAAGGCCCTTACGTTGTGCCCCCTTAAGCTTACTGTGGCACTGCTCAAAGGTAGAATCAAACTGCTTTAGTTTCCACATTCAGGCGACACTGTTCACTTTGTCACCGCTCTGCTGCCGTCTTAAAAATGTCACAGAAGCTACAAAACATCTGTATTCGTTGTCATTTCTTTCTATTTCCGGGGGTGGGGGCCCTTTACCCTCAATATACTTTAATGCTTTTGCTTAACGCTGCACACAGCAGTGATCTTGTCACTATATATAAAATAGATGTGAGACCAGAAACTAGCGTCTGATTGATTTCAGTCTTGAATGCTGCTGTGATGTTTAAAGAGAAACAGGAAGTGGCCACTGTTGACTGAACCGACTGTACAGGTCTTGGGTTCTTTAGTCGGCAGTGGTACGGGGACTTGATGATGAGCCTTGGTCTGGAACAGCCCGGGTATTAGCTTCTTTGATGGATTGTATTGCTACTACTCTTAGTATTATGAATATGATGATAATGATTGCTATCTATTGACTATTTCTCTTCTATATGCTATTGATATATGTATGTTAATTGCAATGTATAACTTCTTTATATATGTATCCATGTATGAACATAATAATTAACAGTAAATATGCGTTTATGTATGCAGCTGTGAGAGGCAGGGAGCATTACAGCGCCTGTGGGTGGCGACGTCGTGCTACAGCTCAAAGGTGCCACACGTTTGGTAAATTGATCGTGAGCTGCCTGAGCTCTTGATTTTGATGATTTTTGAAATGGTCACCAGGTAATAATAGATCTGGAAACAAGAGCATACATAGAGGCCTATATACTCCCATATAGCGCCTTATTCGACTATGCCACATCTATAAGATGATACACAGGCCTATTGTATAATCCTGCTTACTATATACAGTATATGATACCTAATACTTATTAAAATACTTAGACACCCTATAAGGTAACTTAGACAAGAAACAGTGGAGCTTTTTTTTCTCTCCTCTGCTGTGGTCACTTAAATATTCCCATCTCTGTTTTCAGAATATTGGCTCTACATTCTAAAGCTGTCATTTACAGACATCAGCCACAACACTTATAAATGTTTTTTATTTTATTTTTTTCCTCTGTAAAAGCCATGCAGCAGGCGCCAAAGTGTGACTAACCTTTTGGTTAGTCACACTTTGGCTGTTGCTTTGGCTTTGTGAAGGAGTGAATTAAGTAATTCACTGTAAGTAGCTTGCAGATAAATGACAAAAAGGCCCGTGTTCCACTAGCCCCTTTCACAGCAAAAAGTACCCCCAGAACTATGCTAACTTGTAATTGTGAACTTTAGTACCTGGGACAGCTCCACATTTCTTTGTTTTTTTTGTTTGTTTATGGCCAATTATGAAAATTACATTCAATTTTTTTTTATTATTGTTTTGTCCTCCAGAGGAGCTGCAGTCATTGTGATCTTTAATTTTTGAGCAGTCTTCTCTCTTTTTGTTTCGACAGCTTCCTGTTGTGGAACATTTGAGAATGTAAGAAAAAATTTTCCTATCTGCTCGTGTAACAGTTTTGTTGGAAAAATGAGATTTTTGTAATTTTTAAGTCTGGAGAATGTTACTTTTTGTGGACAGTTGTAGATGTCTGCACCACCTGGTGTAGTTCTTGTTACCGGAGAGTATGTAGACTGGAGTAAAAACTAAAGCAGAAGGTGCCTATGGTGTGAAAGGGGCGGGGCCAGATCTGATGATGTAACTGACACATGCATAAAACAAATTACAGTGGACTCTTGCTGCGTGTTGCGTACGTGTAATTAAAAAAAAACAAACAGAACACGAACACATGGGAGACAGTTTGCTGTTTATTTGTAAATGCAAAAAAGTACAGTATATATTTTTTTAAACTTCTCACCATTAACCCAGACTTCTCATTAAAACAATAAAAGGTTCTACAACATCAGTATTCTTAAAGCTGATGCTGTTGCTGGAGCGAGCCAGCCACAGTTTAAGATGTTATCACCTAAACCATTATTTCCTGTGTAGATCTACAGAGGATGATGTCACATCTCTCTGTGGTTGGGGGGGGCAGATCTGATGCCGGTTCACCATGAAAAATCTCCTCAGTTCTATTACCAAAAAATTAAATTGTAATCCATCCACTGCTTTTGTAACAAATCTGCATCCAGACAGATGTGATCACATAAGCGCCACTCTGCCAGGTGCTGGAAGTCATCATACTGGGGGGTGTTCCAGAGAATTCCAGACTTTAAAATATCATCTTACTTGGGAAAAGTTTTAGCTGCAATTAAGAACATCAACTCAGTCTGCAGAGACTTAATGGAGAAGCTGCTGTCAATGTTTTAAACTTTTTTGAACTCTTCCCCCAAAACAGTGGTTTATAGTCACACTTTGTTACAAAAATGTATAAATACAGTAAAAATCACTTCCTGCACAAAACCTGTGGTTCTGATCACTGGTCCGAGTGCTACAGTCTGAAGGATGTAGCTTTATTCTAACAGTTTAATTATGCGATAATGAATGCTGTATTCCATTTACACTAATAAACTCCCCTAAATCCTGCACACTGTAACTTTGAGGTCACATCTTCAGAAACCAGTTGGCATTTAAATATTTCACTTTCATTTAGGAATGGAAAAACACTGCCACGTAAACAGAAGGATTACCGTCACTAAAAGTTGAATATTTGGTGTTGAGTGCGTAGAAGGTGATTTTCTGGGTTTGCGGTGAGACGTGAATGTTATATCAGCATCTCTCCCTGACTGTTCGGTTCCAGCGCTCACACACACACCAGCCACAAACATCTTAAAAAAAAAAAAAATCACTTTTCAGTCACGTGGAACGCATTGACGTTTGTTGGAAAACAGAAATCAGGGTTATAAGAAGTGGGAGGAGTAATGAGGCATCTTTTGTACTGTATTTTTGCTTTCATTTTACTATAATTTTTTCCCCTCCTCCTCCCTCGTTGCAAGATCATGATTACAAAAAATGGACCAAATCTGTTGGATGCATTTAATAAAAGCACTGTTTTAGAAAACTTGCTTCTGTGGTTTCTCTTAAATCCAGTTCATATTGGTGTTCTCAAACTGAATTATATTTTTTTATTATTATTCTGGTTTGTGTATCTGACCTACAGTGAGGGTGAAGTTCATCACGAGTCCAGTTCTAAACACTGAGCTGCTGGGCCCATTTGCACAAAGTATCCTAAAGCTAAAAATAGCTCCTAGTAACATTATTCTAAGAAAAATCTTAGAATTTCTCAAATTCTTAGACATTTCTTGGAATTTTCCCTTGGTAAGATGAAAGTTGTCCGCAAAGCACCTTAGGCCTTAAGAGAGCTCCTAAGGTGCCAAACGGTAAGAGTAGTGAGGAGGACTTTTAAGAAGCCTAAGAGTGTCTTAAGAAGACAAGCTGGTGGAAGACAGAGAGGAAGCAGAGATATTCTCCATATGTAGGTTGACAGTGAGTCAGTGACACGCTACCAGCTTGATTTACGTAATTATTTTGTTAATTTACTGTCCTAATGTATGTATAACTTGTTTAGGTTATCATATTCACACATTACTATTATTTTTATTATATTAATCAGTATTATTGATATTTTACTATTCTATTTTGTCACTTGATTTTTAAATGGACAATGGAAATAAGTGTTTTCACTTTCATGTGTCATGCATGCAATTTTAACATATTTACATTTATGTACTTAAACTCACGCACCCTTTTAATATGTAGATCGGCGTGTGAATGAGATATGTTCAAACATCTTCAAGCTGTGTAACAATTCATTTTGTTATGAACTGTGTGGAATGAAAGACAGGAGAGAGCTTTTGTCTTTGTCACTCTGCCACTGGGAGGCACTGTTATTTTTCAGATAAAACACAGGGATGGCATCAAACACATACACTTTTCACTTATGGTGGCAACATGGTGACACTTAACTCACTAAACCAATTGAACTACAAAAACACAAATCAACATTTTTAAACTAATATGAATAACAATAGCAACATTTAAAACTCCAAAACCCAGAACTCCCATAATGCATTGCAGCGCAAGAATTTGCAGGTTTAAAGACTGGCCCGGCGATCGCTCCAATTTTATTTTGCTGAGTATCATCATCATGACCTTAAATTATTTTCAGGATTACGCATTTCTTAATGCAGTTATATGATCAGATGATTTTACTGTTCGTTCATATGCAGGAGCGCAGACTGCATTTATTTTTGTATTTCCCCTTCCCTTTCCGTGACAACCAATCACAGCTCATACGTAGCAATGAGGTCAACCGGCCTCCTCACTAAGATAGGAGTTTCTGTCTCCTTCTTGCTCAGACTTTCTCTCGGACACCTCCTGGCTCACTGTTAGGCTAAGATTCCTTGCCAGGAAATTTTAACAAACATCTGGGGTTTGAAATGACACCTGTTTTTCCCCTCATTCTCTGTGCTGGTTGGATGTTTGTTCGTGAACCTGGGCAAAGTCAGTTTTGTGTTCATGAGTGCTGCCTCCCTACTAAGCAACTCGGGCTACCACCACCAATTATTTTTGTGGTTGGTTAATTGAGAAAATATCCATCTGGTTTGTTTATTAGTTGTTTGGATGATAAAATGGTGATAAATGTTGATCAGTGTTTTCCAGAGACCAAGAGGATTTCTTCAGATGTCTTGTTTTGTCAGATACACTCAAATAGCAATAAAGAAACTTTAAAATAAACCAGAGGAAAAAACCTTACATTTAAGAAGCTGAAATAACATTTTTGATAATTTAAAAAAAAGAAAAAAACCAACTCTAAGTCAATTTTCAAAATAATAGAGGACTAATAATAGTCAGTAATCAATCATTGCAACTCGACTAGCAACACTGCAAATTATTTTGAATGGTTGAGGTTGGAATTGGAATAAATTTTTCTGCAATGCATAGAACTTTTACAAGATGTATCAATAAATGGTGCTTCAGGATGTGTGTATAATGGAAATAAACTACTTAAATTTTGGTTATTGTTTGAAAAACGTAGCTTTTTCTATGAGTTTTGGACTTTAGTCTTTGACACCCAAATTATTCAATTGTCTGCATGAAAACCACTGAAAAAAGCTTCTTCTAAACTTTGGTTAAAGAGAAACTTTTGGAGAAAACATTTTTTTTTTTCCAATTTTCTGATTGGCCAACATATTTGGTTAAAGCATTGGGCTTGAGACCAGAGGATCCTCGGTTCAAATCCCAGCCTGACCGGAAAATCACTAAGGGCCCTTGGGCAAGGTCCTTAAACTCCCAGTGTGTAGTGGGCACCTTGCCTGGCAGCACCCTCACATTGGAGTGAATGAGGCATTGGTATGTAAAGCACTTTGAGCGTCTGATGCAGATGGGAAAGTGCTTTATAAATGCAGTCCATTTACCATATCTATAATGTTGCATTCACGTGTTGACTGTAGAAAAATGATTATACTCATCAGAGCATCATGTTCATTAAAGCTAATACAATATCCGGGTTTTCCCTCATCGCTGCAGCAAGTGGTAATTGTTGAAGATTTTAAACTTTTGATAGAAAGTGGTGTCGCTGTGCCATACCGCACTTGCAACCAGAGGTGGCGGAATTTTTCTTTCAACATCTGATTGAAAATGATGTGTTTACAGTCTGCTGTTTACAGCCAACATTGGAATGCAACACTGACACCTGTTGTTCAGTGGGTTCTTCACAGCACTTTACAATGTTTAGTGTTTTCATGTTGATTTTTAAGCCTAAGGTTTCAAAAATATCCATTACGTGTGGACTTGGGAGGGAGATGCTGTACTTTTTAAGCCCCGCCCATTATTTTAAATATTCATATTTTTAGAAACGATCCACCTATCAAAGGCACGCGTGTGTGTTTATAAACACCGAACTCCCTGGAAAATTTATTTAAAATGCGTCAAAACTGGGTACTTCGGAACTTCGTTGACTTTTCTTTATTTTGCTCTTTTCTGGGTTTAATAACGACAGACCGGCTGAGCTACATTAGCTGTTTGTTACCCTAGTTGCTAACTGTGATGAGCGGTTCACAGCGGATGCTTTTCGAAACGGGCTCAAAAGTCGCCGGTTCTTTCCCGGTGGTTCTGAAGAAAATACTGGAAATGTCTACGCCGAATGGACCGGACAACGACGGCGGTAAGACGCTCAAAACACAACTTTGCTCTGTTGGACGAGTTTAGCCGCTTGTGCTGTTTGGCTATCTAATGGGCACAGAATGTGACGGGTAACAGAACTGTCCGTAAGACCAGTTCACTGGAACAACTTTTAAAGTGCCTTTTTTTTCTTTTCTTTTTTCTTTTTAGAATAATTCTTTGTTTTCTTACATTTCTGAACATTTGGAGTAGACTGAAACATGGCCATTATTTGATTTTGATTAGTAGTTTGAGTTTTTATTTTGACATTATTTTACATTATTATTACATTACATTTATTTTGCATTATGCAGAGTAATTTATCGATTTATAAAAGTCGACAGCTACTATAAAAAGTTCTCAGATCATTTACTGAATAAAAATCCTGTGAAAACTTAAATTACAAAGTTTTATCAATTTAAAGGTGCTAAAACTTAAAGTAGTCATTACGCAGAGTAATGTATATTATTGTAAAAATTCTTTATCAGTGTAACAGCAACAACAGATTTTTTTTATGCTTTTGTTCATCACTTTCTTTTTGGATCTGGTAAATGTGGAGATATTTTTATGTATGTTAATTTCTGTAACCTTGGATTGTAAGGTTATTTATAAAGCACTCTTAGAATGAATAAAAACGAATGGAAAAGGTGATAAAAATTACAGCAGCCATAAAAAAAATTATACTGAGCATAGAGCTCTGTAAGATCTTGACCCCTGGAACACAAATCAGAGCTGTATCCTGAAATCACAAAGTGGGGGTTGGTACATACAACTTGATACATTCCCTCTGACATGTGGGTGAACAACCATAAAGAGTTTTATAGTTCAGCATTCGCTAAACATTGTGTGTGTATATATATATATATATATATATAAATATATATATATATAATTTTTTTTTTTGGTAATATTTTTATTAGTATTCTGAATCTACAAAGTAATGAAGGTTGACCAATAAGAAGTAAAATGTTTGCCTCCAACATGTAACAGAGTGGAAGGATAAAGTAGCAGCAAGAAAATGTAAAAAGTCAAAAGTACAAGTATTTCAAATTTGTATTGAGTTGCAATATTTGAGTAAATGTATTCAGTTACTCTTAACCACTATTACTACAAGTGTCTTTAGTATGTAAATTGTTGACCAGACTAAAGTAATTTCAGCATGTTACTTTTGGTTCTCAAAAATTACAGTTTTTGGGGGTGGCATTTTAAACTCTGTAATTAATCATAACCATCTCTAATGAAAATAGTCATAGTTACAGTACATATGCTAGAAAATAATTTAAAGCAAAATGAAAAGTAATGAGCAAAACAAATATTTCATGTATAATTGTAAACATAAGTAGTGCATAATAATAAAAGTAAAGTAAGTTTTTCTTTTCTTTTTCTCTCTCCCCCCCCCATGAGCATTGTGACATTTTGTTTCAAAGGCAGTGTCCAAAATATAAATTGATTTATTTTCCAGTTCAGTTATAGAAAAGCAGTAAATCTTCACCAGTCTAATAACCAGACAGTGGAACAGGCAGAAACACAGACAGTTCGTCTGGAAACCAGGTGGATCTCCAGGCTCTCAGATCGGGGCTCTCCACACATGTCTACATTATTAGTTCTATTTTTCATTGACTATTTGTTAATCAGATTTATGATAATTAGTTTTCAATCTCACATTTTAGGAAAAAAGATTGGTTAAAAAAAGAAGCTTGTTTAAGTTTGCCCCACTGACAGACGTAAAGACTATTAAACAAATCCTACACTGATTTCAAGAAACCAAAGAGAGGCATAAAACATCATAGTATACAATCATATATGTCATGTTTTTTTTCTAGAAAATGTATGTGAAATAACTGATAATATTGCAAAATAGCTGCAGATTTTTTTTTTTTCTGTCAATCAACTAATCAATGATGACTATTGAATCAAATGGTTTAATTTGACTCGTTATTTCTAGCGCAGCCTTTTGTCAGATTTTGGCACAAAGCTTGATGGCATTAAGTGAAATTTCTTATTTGTTCTGCCAATGAAGCTATAATTTTGCTTTAATGTATTAATTAGTTACATAATTATATATATGAAATCATGTGAAAATATCAGTTAAAAGTTTGGGGATGATTTAGATCCAATTCATGAGCCGTATAACTTCCTTTTTTCAGTCATTCAAGATCCAATCCACATATCTAATGAATTTCATATTTTAATCCATAAATAGATTTTGTTTTAGATCTGTATAGAGATCCACATGAAGTGTGTTATTATTGGGAGTGTGTGACGTAACAAGTGTTTCTATGTCGGTGGGTCCTAAAAGGTAGAAAATGCACAGATGAGTAGTTTTCCCAGCTAATAAGATCGGACATGACTTGTCTGTCGGTGTCTTGAAAGCAGTAGTTTGTTTTTGACACTTTTCAGGAAGTGGAAAGACGAAGCTGCACCTGGGAGATGTAGACTTGGACAGTGAAGGCAGTGATGTGGGGACCTCAGCGGCCCTGACTCCTGCTATCTGGGAAAAAAATTTTCCATTTGATGGAAAGAATATCCACTTGGAGTACATGGACCTGGAAGAGTTCTTTTTGGAGAACTGCATCCCCGTCTCTGCTGAAGAGGAGAAGCCTAGTCCAGAAGGCAAACTGGAACCGATTAATTTTGACAAACAAAAGGTAGCAAAGGAAGCTGGGAATACCACAGCGGGTCTGCTGTCAGAGTCGGATGACTGTGAGGAGGAAGTGGTCATCATCAAGAATGACTCTGACCTCAGCTGTGACATCACTACAGGTGAGCAAAGCACGTTTTAGGCCAAATTGTTGATCGATGATGCATAAAAATAAACAAAATGTACAATAAAAATATAAACAAGCAGTGCATCATCATAATCATAAATAATACTGATCAATCATTTACACAGAATGAGCCAGTTGTATTGATGTATGTATTAACTGCCTCAGGTGTATTTATCAATCGATTATATTGATGTATTGATTACATGGCGTGAGGCAGAAGGTGACACAGCCTTAAGTTGATGGACAGCTTCAGGTTTTTCTGTTCTTGAGTTGGATGTTTGGGTACCTTCAGACCATTTTCTAAATTAGAATTATGATTGTAAATATAGATGTTAAAGAATCATGGGCTGTGTGAGTGGGACTGGAAAAGCTGAAGCATGTACCCTGTAAAATATAATGAGTGGACAGACGAGACTGTCTCGCACGCTTTAACATGAAAAGACTAAGTGCTGTCACGTCTTTGCTCACCATCGCATTATAAGAGAATGTTCTAATGAGGACAAGCTTGTTAAAATGTCAATCAATGAATTTTATTTATATAGCGCCAAATCACAACAGACAGTTGCCCCAAGGCGCTTTATATTGTAAGGCAAGGCCATACAATAATTACGTAAAAACCCCAACGGTCAAAATGACCCCCTGTGAGCAAGCACTTGGCGACAGTGGGAAGGAAAAACTCCCTTTTAACAGGAAGAAACCTCCAGCAGAACCAGGCTCAGGGAGGGGCAGTCTTCTGCTGGGACTGGTTGGGGCTGAGGGAGAGAACCAGGAAAAAGACATGCTGTGGAGGGGAGCAGAGATCAATCACTAATGATTAAATGCAGAGTGGTGCATACAGAGCAAAAGGAGAAAGAAACACTCAGTGCATCATGGGAACCCCCCAGCAGTCTAAGTCTATAGCAGCATAACTAAGGGATGGTTCAGGGTCACCTGATCCAGCCCTAACTATAAGCTTTAGCAAAAAGGAAAGTTTTAAGCCTAATCTTAAAAGTAGAGAGGGTGTCTGTCTCCCTGATCTGAATTGGGAGCTGGATCCACAGGAGAGGAGCCTGAAAGCTGAAGGCTCTGCCTCCCATTCTACTCTTACAAACCCTAGGAACTACAAGTAAGCCTGCAGTCTCTATTGGGGTGATATGGTACTATGAGGTCCCTAAGATAAGATGGGACCTGATTATTCAAAACCTTATAAGTAAGAAGAAGAATTTTAAATTGAGATATGCTCTCCCCTTGTAGTCCCTGTCAGTACTCTAGCTGCAGCATTTTGAATTAACTGAAGGCTTTTCAGGGAACTTTTAGGACAACCTGATAATAATGAATTACAATAGTCCAGCCTAGAGGAAATAAATGCATGAATTAGTTTTTCAGCATCACTCTGAGACAAGACCTTTCTAATTTTAGAGATATTGCGCAAATGCAAAAAAGCAGTCCTATGTACCATGTTTCTAAGATTTGTGGGGCCAAGTACAATAACTTCAGTTTTATCTGAGTTTAAAAGCAGGAAATTAGAGGTCATCCATGTCTTTATGTCTGTAAGACAATCCTGCAGTTTAGCTAATTGGTGTGTGTCCTCTGGCTTCATGGATAGATAAAGCTGGGTATCATCTGCGTAACAATGAAAATTTAAGCAATGCCGTCTAATAATACTGCCTAAGGGAAGCATGTATAAAGTGAATAAAATTGGTCCTAGCACAGAACCTTGTGGAACTCCATAATTAACCTTAGTCTGTGAAGAAGATTCCCCATTTACATGAACAAATTGTAATCTATTAGATAAATATGATTCAAACCACTGCAGCGCAGTGCCTTTAATACCTATGGCATGCTCTAATCTCTGTAACAAAATTTTATGGTCAGCAGTATCAAAAGCAGCACTGAGGTCTAACAGAACAAGCACAGAGATGAGTCCACTGTCTGAAGCCATAAGAAGATCATTTGTAACTTTCACTAATGCTGTTTCTGTACTATGATGAATTCTAAAACCTGACAAACTCTTCAAATAGACCATTCCTCTGCAGATGATCAGTTAGCTGTTTTACAACTACCCTTTCAAGAATTTTTGAGAGAAAAGGAAGGTTGGAGATTGGCCTATAATTAGCTAAGATAGCTGGGTCAAGTGATGGCTTTTTAAGTAATGGTTTAATTACTGCCACCTTAAAAGCCTGTGGTACATAGCCAACTAATAAAGATAGATTGATCATATTTAAGATCGAAGCATTAAATAATGGTAGGGCTTCCTTGAGCAGCCTGGTAGGAATGGGGTCTAATAGACATGTTGATGGTTTGGATGAAGTAACTAATGAAAATAACTCAGACAGAACAATCGGAGAGAAAGAGTCTAACCAAATACCGGCATCACTGAAAGCAAAGATAACGATATGTCTTTGGGATGGTTATGAGTAATTTTTTCTCTAATAGTTAAAATTTTATTAGCAAAGAAAGTCATGAAGTCATTACTAGTTAAAGTTAAAGGAATACTCGGCTCAATAGAGCTCTGACTCTTTGTCAGCCTGGCTACAGTGCTGAAAAGAAACCTGGGGTTGTTCTTATTTTCTTCAATTAGTGATGAGTAGTAAGATGTCCTAGATTTACGGAGGGCTTTTTTATAGAGCAACAGACTCTTTTTCCAGGCTAAGTGAAGATCTTCTAAATTAGTGAGACGCCATTTCCTCTCCAACTTACGGGTTATCTGCTTTAAGCTGCGAGTTTGTGAGTTATGCCACGGAGTCAGGCACTTCTGATTTAAAGCTCTCTTTTTCAGAGGAGCTACAGCATCCAAAGTTGTCTTCAATGAGGATGTAAAACTATTGACGAGATACTCTATCTCACTTACAGAGTTTAGGTAGCTACTCTGCACTGTGTTGGTATATGGCATTAGAGAACATAAAGAAGGAATCATATCCTTAAACCTAGTTACAGTGCTTTCTGAAAGACTTCTAGTGTAATGAAACTTATTCCCCACTGCTGGGTAGTCCATCAGAGTAAATGTAAATGTTATTAAGAAATGATCAGACAGAAGGGAGTTTTCAGGGAATACTGTTAAGTCTTCAATTTCCATACCATAAGTCAGAACAAGATCTAAGATATGATTAAAGTGGTGGGTGGACTCATTTACATTTTGAGCAAAGCCAATTGAGTCTAATAATAGATTAAATGCAGTGTTGAGGCTGTCATTCTCAGCATCTGTGTGGATGTTAAAATCGCCCACTATAATTATCTTATCTGAGCTAAGCACTAAGTCAGCCAAAAGGTCTGAAAATTCACAGTAACGACCAGGTAGACGATGGATAATAACAAATAAAACTGGTTTTTGGGACTTCCAATTTGGATGGACAAGACTAAGAGTCAAGCTTTCAAATGAATTAAAGCTCTGTCTGGGTTTTTGATTAATTAATAAGCTGGAATGGAAGATCGCTGCTAATCCTCCGCCTCGGCCGTGCTACGAGCATTCTGGCAGTTAGTGTGACTCAGGGGTGTTGACTCATTTAAACTAACATATTCATCCTGCTGTAACCAGGTTTCTGTAAGGCAGAATAAATCAATATGTTGATCAATTATTATATCATTTACTAACAGGGACTTAGAAGAGACAGACCTAATGTTTAATAGACCACATTTAACTGTTTTAGTCTGTGGTGTAGTTGAAGGTGCTATATTATTTTTTCTTTTTGAATTTTTATGTTTAAATAGATTTTTGCTGGTTATTGGTGGTCTGGGAGCAGGCACCGTCTCTACGGGGATGGGGTAATGAGGGGATGGCAGGGGGAGAGAAGCTGCAGAGAGGTGTGTAAGACTACAACTCTGCTTCCTGGTCCCAACCCTGGATAGTCACGGTTTGGAGGATTTAAGAAAATTGGCCAGATTTCTAGAAATGAGAGCTGCTCCATCCAAAGTGGGATGGATGCCATCTCTCCTAACAAGACCAGGTTTTCCCCAGAAGCTTTGCCAATTATCTATGAAGCCCATGAGGTGGGCTTCATAGATAATTGGCATGGCATGGATAAATGTGGTGAATGTAATGTCCTATAGACGTGTGGATAGTTAGTGGATGATGGATAAGGAACAGGTGTGGTTGTAAGTGAAAGAGACAGTTTCTGCCTAGAAATACTGTTAATTTAATGATTCACAGCAGTTATGTTGTACAATTTTAAATAAGTCAAGTCCACACAACCCCGCAGAAAGGATTTTAGTCTCAAAAGACTGTTGTATAAAACCATAATTCTGTATTTTTAGGTAGCAGCACATCTTCATCACACTGACATCACTCTGTATTTTGTCAACTGTGTGCTGTCGTGTTTCCACGCTGTCTGCTCAGAAGTGACCACCGAACCCGACAGAGCGACGCCCGAGTCTGTGGACCCCGACGATATCATGGTGGACATTAACTATGAGCTGGATCCCACCGACCTGGTCCTGTCAACTGTCCCTGGAGGTAAACTCTTTGATCCACGCAAACACAAATTCACCGAAGACGAGCTGAAGCCCCAGCCGATGGTCAAAAAAGCCAGGAAGGTGTTTGTACCCGAGGAAAAGAAGGTATGAATCGACGTCAGCCCAGCGGAACGTGTTTAAACAGGAAAGAATTACAGTATGAAGTCACGTGTACCGTAAGTCGGTCCTCCAGTGTCCATGTCTGCTTCAGTTTCTAAAGATGATTTAATCATTTCTGTTCACTGCCTCAGTCTGGAGTTGCACAAAAACCTGATGATGGAAAAGGAATTATTCCTGATTTAAATACTCCATATTGTGTCAGTAAAACTGGCTGTGATCATATTTCTGCTGGTCTACAGCCTCTTTCACACCGGGCTGGCGTAGAGTTGCATTGTGCTGCATAACTATTATGCAGGAATGGCTGCGTATGTCGCGTGCAGGGGGAGAAGCTTTGGCCCGTCTCTTCTTCTGTGGTTTTGAAGCTTCACTGCCAGCAGAGTCCAGGGGGATGAATAAAATCTAGCAATGCAGGTATGTACTGATTAAAAAAAAAAAAAAAACAACCCTAAAAGGATTTTTCCCTGGACTGGTGTAGGGTAGCGTATAATTGCGGAGACTTGTGTACAGTAGCGGAGTGTTGCATCGAGCACTGGACACAGTGCTCTACGCCGAATGTCCATGAAAAAAATTAAAGTTTTATTTTTTTGCGTCCATTTCGCAGACCCCTTTGCGCCCCTCATTGTATTGCCACGTAGGGGTGCATAAGCTCGGCCGAGTCAGTATGCTGCATTATGCAACTCTACGTTGGCCTGGTGTGAAAGGGGCTTTCACTTTAGAATGGCCTCTTTCATCTTTTACTTGGTGAGAGGAGACTTATACCTGTTTGGGAGAAGATGCTAAACAAGTTGATTGTTGTAAGAAATGAGGCTAAAAAACATGCAGTAATGTTCTTAACTCCTTGGATTTCCTGGCCTTAGCACGCAGTTGGCATCAAAAGTGATGGAACAAAAAACCCTCATGGTGGAGTCTATTGAGACCAATAAAAGCTTTCAGTGAGGCGGCACATTCGAATATCTTCAGAAAATACTCAACAATCCCGTTACATTCTGAACCGTTTATCTTCCTCTGAATGCACCCACGGGGATCAAATTGTTTTAAATTCTTTCAGTGACATGCAACAGTATTATCGAGCAAACTTTTCGTGTGTTTGAGCTAAATTCCAGCGGTGTGAGCAGTGAACTCGTGCATTTCAGCGGCTGACTCACAGGGTCAAAAAAAGGTCGTCTGGTAGTGAAACTTGCAACTCACAGTGACTCAGCAGTTTGAAAAGCGCCAAACTGAGCTTTGTGCTTCCTCCAGTCTGTCAGATAATAACCGGGTTAGCGGGCACATTACATCCTGTGTGTTCACCTCTTGACCTCCCATATTGGCAGCAGGTTTTTATGAAAAGTAATTTACTGATTTAATGATGGGACTTTTTAAAGAGTGTGACGTAGGGAGACATCATTTCTGTCCTGCCAAGAAAAAAATAATCAGATGTCACTGGTGGAGGTAGACATTATTGGATTATTCCTTTTTTGGTCACTCATTCCAACTCTGCTCCTTTTGTCTTCTTTGCCTGTCCAGGATGAAAAATACTGGCAGAGGAGGAGGAAGAACAACATGGCAGCCAAACGTTCCCGCGAAGCTCGCAGACTGAAGGAGAACCAGATCGCTGTGCGCGCAGCTTTTCTGGAGTGCGAGAACACGGCGCTGCGCAGCGAGGTGGCCAAGCTACAGCGGGATTGCAACCGCTACAAGAAAACTGTGTGTTGCTACCAATCCAAATTTGGGCAGCTGTGAATTTCAACCCACGTGTGAAACGCGGGATCTGTCTGAAGTTCAAAGTAAAACGCAGTACGACTGTTACTGAGGATGTGGACCCACTTTTAAATACTGTATGTAATGTTTTTTATTTTATTGGTGGCATTTGTGACCAAGATCCCAGAAGCGAGAGCCGATCATGGTCACTGTCTTTGAGCAGGATTTTTTTAATTTTTTTTTTACGCTCTATAAATGTTGATCTTAATTATGTTGTTGACCTTTCATATTTTTGTTCAGTGTTATAAGGTGTTACTAAGGGGCTGGAGCCTATCCCAGCAGTCATGGGGCATGAGGCAGGGAACACCCTTGACAGGACGCCAGGCTGTTGCAGGGCCACACACATATAGACAAACACGTTCACACCACATTAAAACATTTAGAGGATAAATATTTTTGCATTTATTCCAGCACTTTCAAAACATTTCAACTCCCTGATTGATTTGATGTTTTGTAACAAAATATAAAGATTTCTGACACTTTGTCATAGCCCTGATGACCAACTTGATATCATATTTTTTGACAGAAGACTGCTTCTCGTGATTTCATTTTAAAAGTTTGTCTTTAATCATATTATTTGCCAATATCACCAAGTAATCTTGAATTATAATTTTGAAACATTTAACTTGGTGTTTGTTACGTTTGACTTTATATCTGTGATTATTTTTTGCTGCTGTTTTAAATAATGTGTGTGTATATAGTGCATACGGAAAGTATTCACAGCATTTCGCTTTGTCTACATTTATTTACAGCCTTATTCCAAAATTAATGTAGTAAGTCCCTTCGGCTGCTCCCTTGTTTGCACTTGGGGTTGCCACAGCAAATCCAAGGTGGATCTGGCACAGGTTTTACGCCGGACACCCTTCCTGATGCATCTCCACATTACATGGAGAAATGTGTCAGGGGTGGGATTTGAACCCGGAACCTTCTACACTAAAACCAAGCGCATTAACCACTTGGCCACCACCCCTGCCTTATTCCAAAATTAATTCAATTTTTTTTTCTCAAAATTCTACACAGTACCCCATAATGATAATGTTGAAAAAAAGTTTTGAGATTTTTGCAAATAACTAAGAAATCGCATGTAGATAAGTATCTACAGCCTTTGTCATGAAACGCAAAATAGATTAGCTTGAACTTTATTAATCCCTTGGGAAGACTCCCTCAGAGATATTGAGGTTCCAGCAGCACACAGGGTAAGAAGCACAGTATCAAAAGTAAAACAACTTGCAAAATGTAAATACCAGAAACACTGCTCGCTACTGGTTTACTGGCTACTACTGTTCCTCTCCTTACCATCCTGTCTTCCTGTTACTACTCCTCCCTGAGTGAGGAGTTGTACAGTCTGATGGCCTGAAAGACAAAGGAGTTTTTCAGTTTGTTGGTCCTGCACTTAGGAAGGAGCAGTCTGTGGCTAAACAGGCTCCTCTGGTTGCTGATGACTGTGTGCAGAGGGTGACTGGCATCAGCCATGATGTCCAGCAGTTTATCCGATGTTCTCGTCTCTGCCACCATCACCAGACAGTCCAGCTTCATGCCAACCACAAAGCCAGCCCATCTGATCAGTTTGTCCAGCCTGGATATGTCCTTTGATGCACTTCCCCCCAGCATACCATGGTGTAAAACTGGTCGCTGGCTACCACGAACTGGTAGAACATCCACAGGAGTTTCCTGCAGATATTAAATGACCACAGCCTCCTCAGGAAGTACAGCCTGCTGTCCCTTACTGCACAGGTGGTTGGTGTGAGTTGTCCAGTCTGCTGTCCAGCCACAGCCCAAGGTACTTGTAGGAATCCACAGCCTCCACTTCAACTCCCCCGATCAGAACTGGTCACAGTCTTGGTCTTAACTTCCCAAAGTCAATGACCAGCTCCTTTGTCTTCAAGGTGTTGAGCTCACGTGGATCCTGTTTCCACTGATCATCCTTGAGAAGTTTCTACAGCTTAACTGGTGTCCACCTGGGGTAAATTCAGTTGATTGGACATGATTTGGAAAGACACACACCTCAAAGGAATTGTCTGTAAACCTCCAAGACAGGATTGTCTTGAGGCACAAATCTGGGAAGGGTACAGAAACATTTCTGCTGCTTTGAAGGTCCCAATGAATACAGTGGCCTCCATCATCTGTAAATAGAAGAAGTTCGGCTCCACCAGGATTTTTGTGTAAGCTGGCCGCCTGTCAAAACTGAGTGAGTGGGCGAGAAGGACCTTAGAGAATTTTGGGGGGTAAAAAATGAATTTACTCCATTTTGGAATAAGGCTGTAACATAAAATGTGGAAAAAGTGAAGTACTGTGAATACTTTCTGGATGCACCGTATTTCATACTCATGTTTTGTATTGGTCAAAGTATTTGGGTTTATTTAAAGTTTCGGTTGAATGTTGTTTATTTTTGCTAATATACGCACAATTTGTAACTTTTAGGTTTGCACTTAAGGTTTTTTTTTTTTTTTGCCATTTCTTTGCCATCAAACACTTCATATCAGAGTTCAGCTTCTTTACAGGATGGCAGCGATGTGACCAAGAATCCTAAAATGCACTGGAGTACCCGTGATTTCTGCATTTAATGTTATTTTCAGCAGCAGACCCTCATTTATCTGATGCATTTGTGTTCATTTATTTGCACCAATAAGTAAGCCGCCTTGTCGCATTGTGTGAAGTAAAATTGAAATCCTGTTTGCAGTGTTCACAAGATGTGTGCATTTAAGCCGCCAGGATCTGCTTTAAAACCCAATATCATCATTATTCCCCTCATTAAATGCATGTGTGAATATACACTCAACAAAAATATAAATGCAACACTTTTGGTTTTGCTCCCATTTTGTATGAGATGAACTCAAAGATCTAAAACTTTTCCACATACACAATATCACCATTTCCCTCAAATATTGTTCACAAACCAGTCTAAATCTGTGATAGTGAGCACTTCTCCTTTGCTGAGATAATCCATCCCACCTCACAGGTGTGCCGTATCAAGATGCTGATTAGTGCACAGGTGTGCCTTAGACTGCCCACAATAAAAAGCCACTCTGAAAGATGCAGTTTTATCACACAGCACAATGCCACGTTGGAGAGGTGTTCTCTTCACGGATGAATCCCGGTTCACACTGTCCAAGGCAGATGGCAGACAGCGTGTGTGGCGTCGTGTGGGTGAGCGGTTTTCTGATGTCAATGTTGTGGATCGAGTGGCCCATGGTGGCGGTGGGGTTATGGTATGGGCAGGCGTCTGTTATGGACGAAGAACACAGGTGCATTTTATTGATGGCATTTTGAATGCACAGAGATACCGTGACGAGATCCTGAGGCCCATTGTTGTGCCATACATCCAAGAACATCACCTCATGTTGCAGCAGGATAATGCACGGCCCCATGTTGCAAGGATCTGTACACAATTCTTGGAAGCTGAAAATGTCCCAGTTCTTGCATGGCCGGCATACTCACCGGACATGTCACCCATTGAGTATGTTTGGGATGCTCTGGACCGGCGTATATGACAGCGTGTACCAGTTCCTGCCAATATCCAGCAACTTCGCACAGCCATTGAAGAGGAGTGGACCAATATTCCACAGGCCACAATTGACAACCTGATCAACTCTATGTGAAGGAGATGTGTTGCACTGCATGAGGCAAATGGTGGTCACACCAGATACTGACTGGTATCCCCCCCCAATAAAACAAAACTGCACCTTTCAGAGTGGCCTTTTATTGTGGGCAGTCTAAGGCACACCCGTGCACTAATCATGGTGTCTAATCAGCACCTTGATATGGCACACCTGTGAGGTGGGATGGATTATCTCAGCAAAGGAGAAGTGCTCACTATCACAGATTTAGACTGGTTTGTGAATAATATTTGAGGGAAATGGTGATATTGTGTATGTGGAAAAAGTTTTAGATCTTTGAGTTCATCTCATACAAAATGGGAGCAAAACCAAAAGTGTTGCGTTTATATTTTTGTTGAGTGTAAGTGACCTTGAGTCCAGATGTTACTCCTATAAAAAGATTGTAGTCCATTAAAATACAACTGATGCATTTTATTTTTCTTAAACCTGAAAATTTATATTTATTATACAGTGGCTTAAAAAAGGTTAGCTACTTGTGACAAGTTTCAGTCGTGGTGACACTATGCTCACAGGAAATTGGGTTTTTGCTTATTTCATGCTGACTTGGAATATTTGGGGGGGGGGGGGGGGGCAGCTTCTAGACTTTGTACTTGAACTTGTAGTTTTTTTAACCTTGGTTTCATTAAGAAATGCCTTGATAATATGAGCACTTTGTGTTTTGTATGAATGTCATAAAACATTGAATAAAGTACTTTGTGTGTTTTTTCATGTACAGATTAGTTAAAATGCGAGTAACTGTTGTTTGGTTAAACACATTGCTGACAATAAGAAAATATACTGTTCATTAATGTTCAAGTCTACACAGCAATGAACACAAATATACAAGAGACTTTTATTGAAAAAGATTGAACTTTTTAAAATAAAACCGACACAAATTAAAAAAAAATTGGCAGTTGTCTTCACCTTTTCTTGAAGCCGTACTTCTTCCTTTCATAAAAGAGATCAGTTTTAGAGCTGCCTAAATTTACAATTTTTGGACAGCCGTCTCGCTGCAAACACAAGAGAAAAGTTTTGTCACATTCTTAAAAACAAGATTTTTTTTTTTAAGTGAGGAAATTAAAAAAAACTATTAGTATTTATCTTAAGGTTATGTAATGCACAGGGATAACTGACAAAATGTACAACAAACTATTTTTCTTTTATTGTGAAGAAAGCCATCAGATTGGCGACAGGTTTGCGTGTGAGCCTGCAGGTTTAGACTCACGTCTTTCTCCTGGATGGTGCACTCTTTACAGTAGTACGCATCCGACACGCCGGGACCGCCGCAGATCACACAGCGGCCTTGATACGAGCCGTAGTTACACTCGTCACAGATCCGGACCAGTGTGCACGGCCTCACGTACGAGTCACAGATGACGCACTTCCCATCGCCTACAAAAAAAAATAAAATAAAAAAATAAGAACCGAGTCCAAAATACAGGTCAAGATTAATCTATTAATCCATCACTGAACTGGTGTCATTCATTATATTTAGCAGACTGCAATTACCAAAAATTGCAAAAACAAAAATTTTTTTTAAAGGTGTTTTATGTAAAAGTGCATATATATATCATAGCTCATCTTCAACCGCTTATCCGGGATCGGGTCGCAGCGGCAACAGCTCCAGCAGGGGACACCAGACTTCCCTTTCTCAGGCCACTTTGACCACCTCTGACTGGGGGATCCTGAGGTGTTCCCAGGCCGGTGTGGAGATATAATCTCTCCAACTAGTAATGGGTCTTCCCTAGGGTCTCCTCCCAGATGGAAGTGTCTGGAACATCTCCCTAGGGAGGCATTCAGGAGGCATCCTTACCAGATGCCCGAACCACCTCAGGTGGCTCCTTTCAACGCAAAGGAGCAGTGGCTCTACTCTGAGCTCCCACTGAATGACCAAGCTTCTCACCCTATCTCTAAGGGAGGCACCAGCCACCCTCCTAAGGAAGCCCATTTCATCCGCTTGTACCCGCGATCTAGTTCTTTCGGTCATGACCCAACCCTCATGACCATAGGTGAGAACAGGAACGAAGATTGACCAGTAGATCGAGATTTTCGCCTTTTGGCTTGACTCCGTTTTCATCACAATAGTACGGTAGAGTGAATGCAATTCCGCCCCTGCTGCACCGATTCTCCAGCCAATCTCACGCTCCATTGTCCCCTCACTCATGAACAAGACCCCAAGTTACTTGAACTCCTTCACTTGGGATAAGACCTCATTCCCTACCGGGAGTAGGCAATCCATCGGTTTCCTGCTAAGAAGCATAGCCTCAGATTTAGAGGTGTTGATCCACATCCCAGCCACTTCACACTCAGCTGCGAACTGATCCAGTGAGTGTTGGAGGTCACCGGCCAATGAAGCCAACAGGACCACATCATCAGCAAAAAGCAGTGATGAGAACGAGCCCACCAAACTGGAAGCCCTCCTCCCACTGACTACGCCTCGATATCCTGTCCATGAATATCACAAACAGGATTGGTGACATGGCGCAGCCCTGGTGGAGGCCAACCCCCACCAGAAACGAGTCCGACTTACTGCAGAGCACCCAAACACAGCTCTCGCTTTGTGAGTACAGAGATTGGACGGCCCTGAGAAGGGATCCCCTCACTCCATACTTCCGCAGCACCTCCCACAGTATCTCCTGGGATACCTGATCATATGCCTTCTCCACAAAATACATGTAGACTGCATGGGCATACTCCCAGGCACCCTCCAGGATACTTGTGAGAGTGAAGAGCTGGTCAGTTGTTCCACAACCAGGATGGAACCCGCATTGTTCCTCTTCAATCAGAGGTTCGATTATAATCGAACCTCTGATTGAATCGGCCGAATCCTCCTTTCCAGCACCCTGGAGTAGACTTTACCAGGGAGGCTGAGTAGTGTGATGCCCCTATAATTGGCACACACTCTCTGGTCCGCCCCCCTTTTTTTTCCTTAAATATGGGGCCCACCATCCCAGTTTGCCACTCCTTAGGCAGTGTCCCAGACTTCAACGCAATGTTGAGGAGATGTCTCATCCAAGACAATCCCTCCACACCGAGAGCCTTCAGCATTTCAGGTCAGATCTCATCAATCCCCAGGGTCTTGCCACTGCGGAGCTGTTTGACTACATCAGTGACTTCCACCAGGGAAAATCATGATAATCCTCCATCAGCTTCCAGCCCTGCCCCTACTATAGAGGGAGCATATCCAGCTGATGCAGGAGATCCTCAAAGTATATATACAGACGGTTGCCCAGTTCCGGATTACCTTTTTTAAAGTACCGCTATACGGAGCCATAATGCAACTGAATGTCCTTTAATTGTGTATTGTTGTATTGGGTATTTGGATGTTATTTAGCTGAAAAAGTCTGGGTGGAGTAGCGCTTCTACTTAAAGTGTGAAGCCACATTAAGTGTGGTGCAAATATTTGCCAGAAATGGATCACTTTTGCCAGTTCCAGATCATGACACTCTGCCTCACTTTGGGTTCATTCCTGGCATCTGGCTGGAGCCCTTCTAATGCAGAATGATACACTGTGCCTGAGAATGTGTTTTGAACACAAAATGATATAAATTATACTTATTAAATGAGAATTTGCTTCGTTTCGAAAAGCGCTGTTATACGTTTTTACGAGCAAAAAATGAAGTGTGGAGGTGAGATTTCTCCCGAATTAAAAAGTAAAAGCCCCCACATCCATGTCCATTCGTGATGTCGAAATGACCCCCAAAGTCCACAAGGACAAGGAAGCTCACAACTACAGACACGAGGCTGCTGCCTCAGTGATCCGCAACCGTCGGAGATATTTCGCGTCGGGGATAAATTCGCGCAATTAAACAGCAAGGCATAACACACTGACATTTTCTTCCCAAGTAAGT
Source organism: Thalassophryne amazonica (assembly GCF_902500255.1). Taxonomy (NCBI): domain Eukaryota; kingdom Metazoa; phylum Chordata; class Actinopteri; order Batrachoidiformes; family Batrachoididae; genus Thalassophryne; species Thalassophryne amazonica. The sequence goes on along the minus strand of NC_047120.1, from coordinate 66,414,301 downwards.
AAGTATTTTCCCACTCTAGAACCAAAAACACCGAACGGCTAACTCACCTTTGCTACATTTTAGAGATCGTTACTTTAAAACTTGCAGGAATGAGTGTCAGAAAAAGCGCGCACACCGCAGACACTGGGATGTTGTGATTCCTCTGCTGGTCACAAGGATGGCTGGATCCGGTCGACCTTGTGGTCGTTTGTAGACAAAACATCAATCTTTCCATTGGTACCAAGTATTAGCTTATTCGTGCTGATTACGAGAAACGGCGGCACAAAAACTACAGCAGTGATCTGCAACTGACAATGATCCGGAACTGGGCAAGTGACTGTACATATAAGTAACTTGGAAATGAGTTGGTTATTTTTTTTTTCTCCTGATCATCTGAATAATCCTCTGAGAAAGTTTAAGAAAATAAACAAATACTTACATTTCTCACAAAGTCTCCCGATCGCTGATGAAAAAAGACAAAAAAAAGTTAATTATACAGTTTGTCCTGTGCGTCCTTAATAACACAATAACCGGTGGGGGGGGGGTAAATGAAGACTTTAAAAAATAAGACACGCGTTGTTTGCCTTTATCCTCCAATAACTTTAAAAGTTTCAGCACTTTGTGTCCTCTTTTTATTCACATCTACGGCTATCGGCACAAAGTCGTTAGCATGTTAGCTACGGTTAGTATGATTCAGTTGCTGTTTGTTTTAGGCTGTTCGCTTTTTTTTGTTCGGCCTCGGCACATGTGATTTTAATAACTCGTATGTGACTTTGTGCTGTATAAATACAAAACTTACCGACACCAGCTTGTTTTCTGCAGAAAATCAGATCTGGATGATGCTTTGCCATTTTTAATGGAGGATCGTAAGGCTTTGTTCACCTTTGAACTCTACTTTCTATGCTACGTTTTTGTTTTGGTTTTTTTTTTTTGCATTACCGCCCCCTAGCGATATGAATTGTCTGTATTTTACCATCTTTTACCATTTCAAGCGTTCGGTTGAGGGGAAAATCCATTTTATTTTCTTAATGAGTTTATCTTATTAATTCAGAAAAAACTCACAAAACTAATTTAGAAAAAGAGGTTCGGGGAAAAAAATCTGATAAAAAGAAATTCACAAAATAGAAACAGAAATTCAGAAGAGAGAGAAAGAAAGAGGAGAGAGATAGAGAGATAGAGAGAGAAAACACAAAGTTTGAAAAAAAAGTTTGGGGCATATTTTGACTAAAACAACCTTACATTTTGGGGGAAAAGAATTCAAATGAATCTGGCAAATATTATTTACACTAATAAAACCCTCCTTGTTTCCTGTTTAGTTTTGGAATTACAGAACCAGGAGAAAACCACTGAAAAATCTTACTCCAATCAAAAATTGTCATTTCTTCCAAAATTTGAAAATCAGAATCAACTCGTTTTATTTATGTGAAAACTTTCTTATTTGTGTCTTTATATGTGTTTGTATGTGTCATAATTGATTAATAGCGTTTGTATTCAGCTGAAATGTTGTATTTTTCATATTTTGTAGTCCTTTTTAAAATAAAAGTATTCTGACTGACAATTTGTCAAAATACAAACATGCATATATTATTGTAAAACGTGATTTTCTGCAACACGTTTTCATTTGTGTATTTATTAAATTATTACTTTGTGGTTTGCCATATGGTATCTAAAACGTTTTGTTCATGGAAATGTGAGCGTCCAGACAAATAAGTTATTATTTATTATTTTATTCTGCATTTAGTAATATTAGACTGAAACTGCCAAAGGCTAAAAAGAAATTAATAAAACAAATAACAAAAATATTTCTATTTTTAATTTAAAAATTCATTTACACAGATAGTTATCGCACCAGCTTTCTAAATTAGCCTAACTTTAAAACTATTCTACTCTTCTGCACGATTTGATGCAAATGTAAAATATTTTAAAGGAATTTTGGTGGATGTAGAATTTTTGTTTATTTATTTTAAAATAGAGAGAGAGAGACAGAGAGAGAGAGAGAGAGAGAGTCAGAGTCGGTTCTTTTGGGACCTTTGTATGGTCGTAATATTTTGTCCTTTCAGGACCTGTTACCATCTTGGCTTATAAATACGTGACGTCACCGTTGACCGTCACATCTTTGTCAGTGAACAAAATGGCGACTTACTGTCTGACTGCGGCCCGGCTTCAGGTCAGAGACAAAATAACAACATGACTTTATTTTAAACACATTTACGTGCAAGGGAAAAAATGTCACCGGCTAGTGCTGTTTTCTGACCCATTGTGCGGTAAGCCTAATACGTTTAGTGCCGCTGCATCTTTTTAAAAAAAAGCTCACATAATGTCAGATTTTATATATTTTTAGCTGTTTTAATTATAATTAATAATTGTAGTCACATTTTAATGTTAATAATATTTGGTCAGGTCCATTAAAAATGTGGAGTTTTGTGTTCGGCGGCAAGGTCAGAACGTTACACGAAGTACGGAAGCTCGTTCAGGCCATAATAATGATAATAATAATAATATAATGTTCTTTAACCCCACGACGTCATTATGCTGCAGCGTTTACTCTCACATTCAGATGTCTTGTTTTATCGGACATTCTGTAGTGATTTAACATATTCTTAAAGTTTTATCCATATTTTCTGCTGCATGATATGATGAAAAAAATCATATTACGATTTATAGTGGTGAATAATTTGTGATTTGCAGTTAACAGTATGTTATTCAAGTAGTGTGCGTATGGAAGCACATTCTTCAGCTGTCCAGCAGGTGGCAGCGTAGCACTTGTTTCTTTTTTATTTTTATGTGTACTCCAGAATAATGATGGAAACGCTGGTGTTGCAGAGGTCTTGGGAGTTTTCAGGGTTTACCATCACTAATTTTCAGAACTTCACATATAGAATCGCATTCCACAGCATCTTTCTGCAACACTTTTTCCTTAACATGAAAATAACTTCATAGTGACGTATGTCACCGTGTGTAAACATGATTCATTTATTTATTTAAATCACAGCATTTTATGATTATATTATTGTGCAGGCTTATATTGTGATTCTGATGTGGTTAGTAGTGCAGCCCTAAATCTGGTATATTTGGAAGGTGGAAACTTGATCTGAACCATACTGGAATTCTGATTCTGCCCAGGACTTCTGGAAGAGTGCAAAGATGTTCCAGGACTCCTGAAGAATTGTTCCAATTTCCAGACTTTTGCAGTCATGAGAATTTTCAGGATTTTTTTTCTGAATTCCAGATTCTTTAGGATGATTTAGACAAAGTATTCCTGACTTTTTTTCAAGCGTCTGCTTGGCTGCCGGAATCATGCTTAAAATGGGTCTAATTTTGCCTAAAACCCAGGAGCTCCTACTGCAGGCCAGACCCTTGGTCGACATTCTGAATTTTTCAGGATGTCTCATTCCAAGCCTGCTTTTTGTGCACTTGAGATAAATTAAACACTTAAGCATTTTAGAGAAAGTGACATTCAAAGTTGCTAAGCAGCGGAAATATCAGCTTATAGCTGCAGATTCCAGAAGCACACAGTGCCTTTCCAGAAGTGGCATCCCGTGCTGGAAGTACACATACTTCATATTTGGTTCAACTCTCCATATTTTGAGGAATGTATTATATATTTATTGTTGTAATAAATGTTTATATTTGTGCTGCTGTTTTCCTCACCAGGTGGTGCTGGGTTGTGGCGCAGGGCGACTGCACATATCGGCAGCTTTCAGTGCCAAGGCCAAAGTGTCTATGAGCCGCTTTGAGCCCACTTCATATGTCAACTATGACAAGCTTCAATCAAACATTGAGATTGTGCGAAAAAGGTTTGCAACTTCTAAAAGACACATTCAGTGTCTGAATGAAACGCTTAAAAAAAAAAAAACCTTTCTGACTCTTCTACAACATAAAATTAATAAAACATAGTTTTATTTTACCTGCTCAGACTCAACCGACCGCTCACCCTGTCAGAGAAGATTGTGTACGGCCACCTCGATGACCCGCACAATCAAGAGATCGATCGCAGCCGCACCTACCTGCGGCTCCGCCCTGACCGAGTGGCCATGCAAGACGCCACGGCGCAGATGGCAATGCTCCAGTTTATCAGCAGCGGCCTGCCGAAGGTGGCTGTGCCGTCCACCATCCACTGCGACCACCTGATCGAGGCCCAGATTGGAGGTGCAAAGGATCTAGCCAGGGCAAAGGTCAGAGGTCATGTTTGTTTTTGACAAACGTCTCTTAGTTTATGTTTCCCACTGAACCTTAAAATGAGCTGTAATTTTGTTATAGGAAGTTAATCAAGAAGTCTACAACTTTCTATCCAGTGCTGGTGCAAAATATGGAGTTGGCTTTTGGAAACCCGGCTCTGGAATCATCCATCAGGTTTGACTGCATGCAGTTTGCACCGGCAGCATGAAAATACAAGTAGTCTTTGTTATAGTCGCCGTGACTTCAGATTTTCTCCACAGATCATTTTGGAGAACTACGCTTACCCTGGAGTGATGCTCATCGGCACAGACTCCCACACTCCCAACGGTGGCGGGCTCGGTGCCGTCTGTATTGGAGTTGGAGGTGCCGATGCTGTCGACGTCATGGCGGGGATTCCTTGGGAGCTGAAGTGTCCGAAGGTTGGCGGCCACAACACATTACTCACCTTTAACTCACCCGTCTTCCTCTGAAAATAAAAACTTTAATTTAGGAGCAATCAAATAAAACAAAAGGAGTTTCCTGTGAGCTGCATAATTTCCATCCTGTCACTTTGCCAATTTGTTTTTTAATTTTTAAAATCTCCTAAATCTCTTTCTTAATCACAAAGCTCTTCATTGTTGTTGTGAAAGGTGATTGGGGTGCGGCTGACGGGCAGCCTGTCCGGCTGGACGTCCCCTAAAGATGTCATCTTGAAGGTGGCTGGCATCCTCACAGTGAAGGGAGGGACTGGAGCCATCGTCGAGTACCACGGACCAGGAGTCGACTCTATCTCATGTACTGGTTAGTTTATATGTTCATATTGAACATCTTGAGTTTACCGATTATGCACATATTTTTACTCCTTTAGACAACGATCCATAAGACTAATGCCATCTGCATTCACGAGTGGTGCGCGGTGCACCATATGATGATTTTCTGAAAAACTCTGATTCTTTTTTTTTTTTTTTGGTTCAGACAATCCTTGGAATACTGTCTGGTCATGTACGTTGAACTTTCTGATTGAATCCCTGTGTGTTCCCAAGTACAACAACAAATTCCGTTTTTTCCACAGTGTTCGATGCATTACAGAAAATCTGTATTTTGCCTAAAAAGATTCTTTTGGAGGCTGCATACAGGCAAGAAAAATCTCACTGTCCTTGAATCATTCTAAGTGCTGCCCCCCCCCCCCAAAAAAACACCAACACACACACACACACACACAAAGTCCCAAAATGCCATTTTGCACACTTCTCAATTTATTACTGAAAGCCTGCTCAGTAACTTTTTATATAAATCCCATGAATCAGTGCCAACGTACACAGATATTTTCATTGACCTTAAATCATTCTAAAGGTGCCCACAGCCCCACAGAAGGGTAAAACAAGTGACGCTGATTTTCTGAAAAATTATTCAATGAATTTTTTTCTGAAATTTTGGACAGACACTCCATGTGCAACTGTCTGGACGTGGTAAGTTTGAGTTTCAGATTGGGTCCCCTCGGGGCCCCCAGAAGGATAAACAATTTCAGGCGAATACATACAGATGATTTACTTTATGCCACTTTCCTCATATTTGGCCAAAATCCCTCTCTTTATCCAAAGGACTTCAGGGTCTCGACTTAAAAAAAAAAAAAAAAAAAATTGCTGACTGATTCATTGACTATAAAAATTCTCTGTACGAGTTCTGACTTTGTAATCGTTTGTTTCAGCCTAAATGTGTGGACACATTATTATGTTTGCTGCTGCAGGAATGGCCACCATTTGCAACATGGGAGCGGAAATTGGCGCCACAACCTCAGTGTTTCCCTACAACCATCGCATGAGGACCTACCTGGAGAAGACGGGACGTGGAGGCATGTTCATTACAATCTCTGTCAATGCAGTCAAAAACTAAAAACTACATCTCAGAACTCTGATCAGAAATGAAAACATGATCCTGCCCCTGCAGAGATCGCTGCCCTGGCTGAAAAGTACTCAGACTTACTGGTACCAGACACAGGCTGCGAGTACGACCAGGTCATCGATCTCAATTTGGATGAGGTTAGTTTCCTTCCAGATTACATTGTAGCCTTTGTAATGTTTTAGTCACTCGATAAACGTGAAAAACGAGGAGACACAGCGTCTTGTTAACCAGACAGGAACTACTCTGGACTACTTGTTTTAATTAATTTGTTGTTTTATGGGGTATTCTATTGTTTTATATAGTTGTGATATGTTATACTTTCATTGTGAAGCACTGTGATTTTTATCTGTGAAAAGTGCAATATAAATCAAATTTACTTACTAACTTGTGCAGTAGGATGATGCTTTAGTATGTTCAGAGGTATAACCTGGAGAAACACTTGTCAAAGTTGATGAAATCTCTACCTCACCGGTTGACCAGTTACCACTGCACCCCCCCCTCCCCCAAATGACCCTTAACTGGAATAAGTATTTGTGTCATTTGACGCTAACGTGTCTGTCACAAGGATTCACACAGTAATGCTTGCTAAATGTTTTTTTTTTGTGTGTGTGTGTGTGTGTCTAGCTGAAGCCTCACATTAACGGACCGTTCACCCCTGACCTGGCTCACCCGGTGTCTGAGGTCGGTGCTGTGGCTGAGAAGAACGGCTGGCCGCTGGAGGTTAAAGTTGGTAAGTACCCACCTCGGTCTCCATGCACATCTTCAGATGAGAATGACGAGCACTGGTGTCCACTTTAATCCTCTGTAGGGATGCACTGATGCTGATACCAGTATCGGCCCGATCCTGTATGTATTTACTTGTAATCATAAAACTGCTCCGATACTAGACACCTGATACCCCTTTACGGCAGTGTGATGTCAACCTCTCGATTGTTTGTATTGTGGGTCTATCACAGCATTAAAACCCCCGTGTGAGGTGGCAGTCGCGGTTTGACGGAACTGCCCACAAAGGGTTTGATGCTGTTTTCTGCATCTCAGCTCTGACTCAGTTAAAAACAGCTATTGTCTCTTCTCTCAAAGCGTGGTCTTCTTTTGCATCTCTCGCTGATGTAAAACATAAAATCTACAAGTTGTCCTTTAGATGTTGTTCCAGCTAAGGTGCTGAAGGAGGTTTTTAATACTGTTGGAGCGGGTCTCCTAACTTTTATCAATGCTTGTCTTAGATCAGGGTCTGTTCCAGCTGCTTTTAAACATGCTGTGGTTCTACCTCTTCTTAAAAAACCTCACCTGGACTCATCAGTTTTATCCAATTTTAGACCTGTGTCTCATCTGCCATTTCTATCTAAGGTTTTAGAAAAGGTTGTCTTTTTACAGTTACAATCATTTTTAAAAGACAATCTCATCCTTGAAAAATTCCAATCTGGGTTTAGATTGCGACACAGCACTGAGTCAGCGCTTTTAAAAGTTCATAATGACATCACTTTGTCGGTGGATGCAGGGAATCCTGCTGTGCTGGTTCTGTTGGACCTCACAGCAGCCTTTGATACTGTGGATCACACAGTACTTGTTTCCCGGTTGGAACATTTTATTGGCATTCATGGTACTGCACTTAAGTGGTTTAGATCATATTTGGCTGAAAGGAGCTTTTCTGTCATGATTGGGGACATATCCTCATCAACTGCTCCTCTGTGCTGTGGAGTGCCGCAGGGATCTGTCTTTAGGCCGATTCTGTTTTCTTTGTACAGTCTGCCATTGGGGTCAATTATAACCCAGCACAACCTGTCCTTTCATTGTTATGCAGATGATCTGCAAATCTATCTGCCTGTGAGGACTAATGGGAGTGATGCTTTGTCATCACTGTTGGGGAAAGTGTAATGCACGGACCCACAACAGGGGGCGCAAATGAACGGTCAATAGATAATCCAATAAATACAATTTATTGCAGCAAAAGTGCACAACAGGTCAAATACTGTTTTTAGACAGTCAATCACAAGATACGAGTGACGTGTGGGCAGGCCCGAGGGTAGGAGACGCCTATCCAGAGAAGAGGCGGGGCCCACCAGGTTCTGCCGCCAATGAAGACCTGCAGTATACTGAAGCCGCCAAGTCCCGAGTCCCCAGGTGGCCTCTGCTTCCAGCTGTCAGATCCGGTACTGCTGGCAGGAACAAAAACAGGTTAAGGGTGGGTGTGTGGACACCCAGTAAGCAGTCAGCAAAATAAGTTCTCACTGTAGTAGGGTGGGAAAACACCTCCACCACCTACACAGGAAACACAGTTCGGGAAGAGCCTGAAAAGTACTACTTAGCCGGTTTGGAGTGAGGGGTGAAGACGTCACTCCTCCATTAACCACAAACCCAGCTCCCAGCTGGCAGTAGTAGACAGGAACTCCTACAACACTCAGAAAAGAGAGAACTTGTGCATACGGCACAGTCAGAAACGGGTGAGAGGTTACCTGAGAGGTAAGCTGATATCTCGGCAGAGATGTGGTGTCTCCTCCAGTCTTTTATGGGATGGGATGGTGATGAGATGATTTCTGACAGCTGTTAGTCCTGGCTCCTGGGTGGTGACTGCGCCCTCTGGTGCCTGAAACCCGACAACAGGCAGGGCGCCCTCTGGCGTTGGCCAGCAGTACCTCCTCTTCGGGTGGCCCACACAACAATCACTATTTAATTGTATTCGTGATGTAAAGCAGTGGCTGTCCCAAAACTTCCTTTACCTGAATGATGGTAAAACTGAGATCATGGTGTTTGAGCACTGGCATACCAAATGTGGTAACACCAAATTTTGGTGCTTTGGCTAACTATGTAAAACCAGCTGTCAAGAATTTGGGAGTGATATTTGACAGCTGTTTGAGGTTTGATCAACAGATAAATTGTGTTGTCAAACCTAGTTTTTTCCAACTTCGCCTTTTGGCTAAAATAAAGCACTTTCTCAGTAGACGTTATCTTGAGACAGCCATTCATGCTTTCATCAGCTCCAGACTTGATTATTGTAATGCACTTTATTCGGGCATTAATCAGTCGTCTCTTGCACGTCTCCAGTTGGTGCAGAATGCTGCTGCTCATCTTTTGACAAACACTTTTAGACGTGAGTATATTACGCCCGTCCTGTACTCACTCCACTGGCTTCCAGTTCGTTTTAGAATTGATTTTAAAATTTTAATGTTTGTTTTTAAAGCTATTCATGGCCTTGCACCTTCCTACTTGTCTGAAATTTTAACTTTGCGCACCTACAGTAGGACATTAAGGGCGTCTGGCCAGCTTTACTTAGATGTTCCAAGGTCAAGATATAAACGCTGGGGTGATCATGCTTTCTCGGTAGCTGGCCCGAGACTGTGGAATGAGCTACCTCTTGAGTTACGTACTATTCCTGACCTAGCACTTTTTAAATCTAAGTTAAAGACTTATTTATTTAAACTGGCTTTTAACACTTAGTGGGGAGGTGACATGTTCTGTTATTTTTAATGTTCTTTTTTATGTGTTGTTTTAAAATTTTATTTTATATGCGTTTTATTTTTGTAAATTTGTGTTTTTAATGTTAAGCACTTTGGACACCAGTCGGTGCTGTAAAGCGCTTTATAAATAAATGCTGATTGATAAAAACAGCTGATCCGCATGCATTAACAATGCTTTTTTTTTTCTTCACCCAAATGCGCCTAAAGTCTCGTTCTGAGGATGACATGACGTACAAAAATGCTGAAAAACGTAAAAAAAAAATAAAAAAATTCCTACCTCTCCATCTGGTGGTGCTTTTTCCATAAATACATTGTCAGTTCTTCCTGCTCAGAGTCCATTCTGGGGCGAATTCCCCCCCCCCCACACACACACACCCAGATTAGATTAAAGGTCCACTTTTGAAGACAGTTTTTCATACTACTACTAATACTATAATAATAATAATTTTAACAATTAAAATGTTAATAAAAAATTTAAAGGTTAGAAATAATTTAATAGTTACATTTATAAACAATGTAGATTATAAATTGTAAGTTTTACAGTTACAGTGCTGTCAGCATTTAGATATGAAGTCAAGAAAGATGTCTTTATTTGATCTTTTTTTTTTTTTTATAAAACTAGTATTTATGTTTAGTGAAGTCAAGAAAGGGTGACTATAAAGTGAGTATTGGCAAAACGGGTTATGATTTTGATGTTGAGGTGGTGGAGGGGGTGTTGTCAACAGCTGCTGAAAGTAACTAATAAAGTAGCTAAAATCTAACTTAGTTACTTTTAAAATCGAAAGTAACTAATAAAGTAGCTAAAATCTACCTTAGTTACTTTTAAAATCGAGTCATCAGTAAAGTAAGTTACTTTTTCAAGGAGTAATTAGTAATTGGATTACTTTTTCAAAGTAACTGTGGCAACACTGATGCTCACAGATATAAAGTAAGTGATGGACAGTTTCAGTTCAGTTATTGGTGTGGTATACTTTGTAGTGCTGAAGTCCACAGGTTACATTTCAGTGAGATGTCTGGCAACGTCATGTTAGTTAAGAAACACACGGTTAATGTTAAAGCACAATTTATTGTAGTCAAAAAGTGAAGTTACATGATTTAAGTATTCATATCAGTACTTGGTATCGACGAGTATCCAAATGTAAGTACTCGTACTTGTACTCAGTCTGGGAAAAAGTGGTATCGGTGCATCCCTAATCCTCTGCGTTTCCTTCTAGGTCTGATTGGCAGCTGCACCAACTCGAGCTACGAGGACATGGGTCGGGCTGCGTCGGTGGCCAAGCAGGCTTTGGATAAAGGCCTAAAGTGCAAATCTCAGTTCACCGTCACTCCCGGCTCGGAACAGATTCGTGCCACCATCGAGCGGGACGAATATGTGAGTGTTGCAGAAAAATAAGCGTGGATGGAATCCTGAAACTAATGTGTTGTCATTTGTAAAGCTGTACTCACACCTGCCCGGGTTTTGGAGCAGGTTTTCCCCGGTAGCGCCTCGGCATGGCCCGTGAATGGGGCGAGGGGGGGTGGTGGTGGTGGGGTCTGGATGCAGCACAAGTCAGGAAAAGTTGGTTAACCTTCTATTGGCTAATGGTGGCTCAGTGTAGGCTTAGTATAACTTGGTGTGGCGTCCATTTTTCACACCAAGCACTGCAAGAATTCCACCTAACCATCTCTAGACGAGTACGCGTTTACCCGGATTTGTACCAGGCTCGCACCGGCCCATCCCGAGTTGAGTTTGTGCTGAACCAAGTTGGAAAATGACCTCTTCCGACTCATCTCGGGCTGTTCTGAGTGGTGTTCCTGCTCAGGTAACCTTACTGCCAAACAGCCCGGTGAGAGCTGCTGTGGCAATTCAACCTTCAACCGACTGTCTTACGGTCTCCCTGCGACCGTGAGGCCGTTGGAGTCCGCAGACATTTTTAAGTCAAGACTTAAAACCTATTTTTATTCTCTTTCTTATGAATAGTTTTTATTTTTTTATCTGTAATAGTTTTTATTTTTTTTATCTGTTTTATTCTATTACTTCTGTTTTTAATTATGTATTTGAATTTTTGTTTTATTTTTATTCATTTAAAATTTTGTATTGAACTGTTTTGTGTGAGGCACCTTGAGACGGTTTTTGTTGTGATTTGGTGCTTTATAAGTTGATTGAATTGAAATTGAAGCTTTATTTATTTATTTTTTTCTGTAGTCAAAGATTCTTGGCGATGTTGGAGGTGTGGTCCTGGCCAACGCGTGTGGACCCTGCATCGGGCAGTGGGACAGGTCAGTGTCACCACGCATTGCGTAGGTCACTGTGCTGTGTGAGATCTCATCCGTTTGCATTTCTCTTCAGGCGTGATGTGAAAAAGGGGGAGAAGAACACAATCGTCACGTCCTTCAACAGAAACTTCACTGCCAGGAACGACGCCAACCCTGCCACACACGCGTTTGTTACCTCCCCAGAGGTAAACGCACTCACTGACTCTAAACTATTACAAACGAACACGTTACGACACCGCTTCCCTGCCTCTTCCTCAGATTGTCACCGCACTGGCTATTGCCGGCACGCTAAGATTTAACCCAGAGACCGACTACCTCACTGGCCCCAGCGGTGAAAAGTTTAAACTGCAGCCCCCTAGTGGTGACGAACTGCCTTCTAGAGACTTTGATCCTGGTCAGGACACCTACCAGCACCCGCCTGATGATGGCAGCAGCCTTAAAGTGGACGTCAGCCCTCAGAGCAACCGGCTGCAGCTCCTGGAGCCCTTCGATAAGTGGAGCGGAAACGATCTGGAGAACATGCAGGTCCTCATTAAGGTCAGTGGGGTGTGGCACTTTGAGAAAACAAGTGCAGAAATCAACTTTTCTTTCCACAATAGTGTTCATGGAGTCAAAATTAATTATTTTAGCTCATCTGGATGAAATTGTTGTTCACATTTTGAGGAAAATGCTAACTGTTTGTGATGAAAATGGTCAAATTCACCCCAAAATGCTTCTTCTCCTTCTGTTCTTGATGAATTTTGAGTCTGATCATTTTGATTGATTATCACAATTTTTCATATACACTCAACAAAAATATAAACACAACACTTTTGGTTTTGCTCCCATTTTGTATGAGATGAACTCAAAGATCTAAAACTTTTTCCACATACACAATATCACCATTTCCCTCAAATATTGTTCACAAACCAGTCTAAATCTGTGATAGTGAGCAGTTCTCCTTTACTGAGATAATCCATCCCACCTTACAGGTGTGCCATATCAAGATGCTGATTAAACACCATGATTAGTGCACAGGTGTGCCTTAGACTGCCCACAATAAAAGGCCACTCTGAAAGGTGCAGTTTTGTTTTATTGGGGGGGGATACCAGTCAGTATCTGGTGTGACCACCATTTGCCTCATGCAGTGCAACACATCTCCTTCACATAGAGTTGATCAGGTTGTCAATTGTGGCCTGTGGAATGTTGGTCCACTTCTCTTCAATGGCTGTGCGAAGTTGCTGGATATTGGCAGGAACTGGTACACGCTGTTGTATACGCCGGTCCAGAGCATCCCAAACATGCTCAATGGGTGACATGTCAAGTGAGTATGCCGGCCATGCAAGAACTGGGACATTTTCAGCTTCCAAGAATTGTGTACAGATCCTTGCAACATGGGGCCGTGCATTATCCTGCTGCAACATGAGGTGATGTTCTTGGATGTATGGCACAACAATGGGCCTCAGGATCTCGTCACGGTATCTCTGTGCATTCAAAATGCCATCAATAAAATGCACCTGTGTTCTTCATCCATAACAGACGCCTGCTCATACCATAACCCCACCGCCACCATGGGCCACTTGATCCACAACACTGACATCAGAAAACCGCTCACCCACACGACGCCACACACGCTGTCTGCCATCTGCCATGGACAGTGTGAACCGGGATTCATCCGTGAAGAGAACACCTCTCCAACGTGCCAAACGCCAGCGAATGTGAGCATTTGCCCACATAAGTCGGTTACAACGACGAACTGGAGTCAGGTCGAGACCCCGATGAGGACGACAAGCATGCAGATGAGCTTCCCTGAGACGGTTTCTGACAGTTTGTGCAGAAATTCTTTGGTTATGCAAACCGATTGTTTCAGCAGCTGTCAGAGTGGCTGGTCTCAGACGATCTTGGTGGTAAACATGCTGGATGTGGAGGTCCTGGGCTGGTGTGGTTACACGTGGTCTGCGGTTGTGAGGCTGGTTGGATGTACTGCCAAATTCTCTGAAACGCCTTTGGAGACGGCTTATGGTAGAGAAATGAACATTCAATACACGAGCAACAGCTCTGGTTGACATTCCTGCTGTCAGCATGCCAATTGCACGCTCACTCAAATCTTGCGACATCTGTGGCATTGTGCTGTGTGATAAAACTGCACCTTTCAGAGTGGCCTTTTATTGTGGACAGTCTAAGGCACACCTGTGCACTAATCATGGTGTCTAATCAGCATCTTGGTATGGCACACCTGTGAGGTGGGATGGATTATCTCAGCAAAGGAGAAGTGCTCACTATCACAGATTTAGACTGGTTTGTGAACAATATTTGAGGGAAATGGTGATATTGTGTATGTGGAAAAAGTTTTAGATCTTTGAGTTCATCTCATACAAAATGGGAGCAAAACCAAAAATGTTGCGTTTATATTTTTGTTGTGTGTATATATATATATATATATATATATATATATATATATACATACACTCTTTGTAGTGAAAACAGTACTGTTCCCCCAAAATGCTTCTTCTCCTTCACTTTGATACATTTTAAATCTGATTTTGTTTAATTCATCCAAGCATATGAATTTAAAATTTTGGTGAAAAATACAGAAATTTCATGGTGAAATCTTTGAATTTCATCCAAATTAAGGGCATGTTGCTGGAAAAAAAAATTCACCAAAATAATAATCATTCAAGAAAATTTACACATTGTAAAGAATTTGGAAGAGAACCTCAACTACCAGTAAACATACTGGCAGCGGTGTGTAAATTACTGTCCTCTCATACAGTTTACAGACTTTTACCTGCTGCTTCAGGTTTCACTCAAAAGTGTTTTTACACAGTATCGTAAATGCTAACATTCACAGCTGTTTACGTAAAGAATTTTATTTAGTTTGTCATAATTTTCTTCAACTGCATGGTGTGGTGAAACGGTTTGGAAAATAAAACCAGATGAGCTCCACGTCACCGTCTCACTCTCGACTCATCAGGTGAAAGGCAAATGCACCACAGACCACATCAGCGCCGCTGGACCGTGGCTGAAGTTCCGTGGCCACCTGGACAACATCTCCAACAACATGCTGATCGGAGCAGTTAACAGCGAGAATGATGAAGTCAACAAGGTCAAGAACCACCTGACGGGGGAGTACGGAGGAGTCCCTGACGTGGCCCGTCACTACAAGGTGAGGACCACAGAGGGAAATGGTTCTCCTAACATTCGTAGTTTGGTGTTGATAATCTGGATTCTCCATTACATCTTATAGATGACGGGAAGGAGGAAGCGCATGCGCAAGGTTTGATGTTTATGGTGCATTTGATGGGAACTGGAAATTAATTGTGTCAAACTAAGTAAACACATAACTGTATCAAACATCAGTATTGATCCAGTAGACTTTTGTCTGTGTTGGTCTTCCCTCTCCAGCAAAGATCCAGCAAAGTCCTTTGTGTGAAATCTATACTACATTGACGAGTTGTGCTCATTGCCTTTTTCCGCTTCATTCTGATGTAACAGTTTGGCACTTTCAGTCGGAATTGATGGTATACCTCTTTTTAAGTCCTTAAGACTGACCGAGTTTGCTGTTCGAGGTTTGGAAAAGTTCCTTATATTATCTATAAACTGAAAACAAAAAGTGTGTCACACTGTCTCGCTGCTGTATTTTAACCCATGTGGTGGAAAATGATGAATTGTTTCTGGAGAAAGTGAATATTGACGTAATACTATGAAACCTTTATTTGAAAAAAATACACACACTAGAGAATAAAATTATAACAGTGCAGAAGAACATTGTTCTTATGAATTGAATGATTAAAAAAAAAAATCAAATGGGACTTCACCATTAAGACTAAGCTGCTCCTTGGTGTTACTGAATATATTCCCCCTCTCTACATTCTCTCAATCTTCTTGTGTTCAGGCAAATAACGTGTCGTGGGTTGTGGTGGGAGACGATAACTACGGCGAGGGCTCCAGCCGAGAGCACGCAGCCTTAGAGCCCAGGCACCTGGGAGGCAGGGCCATCATCGTCAAGAGCTTCGCCAGAATCCACGGTACTGCGCTAGTTTTAAGATTCACCATATGAAGCGATATTATGACAAACATGTATTTGGAGTAGTTTTAAAGGTTGTCTTTATGTCCAGTCAGGAATCTCAAACCACTGAATATCTCTTCCTTATTCTCAGAAACTAACTTGAAGAAACAGGGTCTGCTTCCGCTGACCTTCAGCAATCCATCAGACTATGACAAGATCCGTCCTGACGACAAGATCTCAATCAAAGGACTTAAAAACTTCACTCCAGGAAAGGTGAGGGGACATGTTGGCCGGGGAAAAAGCTCAATGCTTCACTTTTCAGCTGGCTAGTGAGATGTGGAGATTACATTTCTGGCATCACAGCAGAGGAGACTCGTACCGACCCGTAAAACTGAGTCCTTGCTCAGGGATTGAAATGCGCCTACCCTAAATAAAACGATTTTTAAAAATGTGTTGACTGGGGACTTCCGGTGGTGCGCAACGCGGTATGGCCGCATAAAAGTGATCTCTGGCATTAGCCTCATATTTTCCCCGACTCGAGAGCAGCATTTTAGGTCAAACTACTAAATTCTATGATAGGAATGAGTGGGGACAAAAATAAGAAGGGAAGATACGGTCGACGGAACATTCCCGATGGTAAAATGGAGAACGAAGTCACGGCTGGCGCGGAAGGTTCGCTAACAGCGGGACAAGATGGCGAACGAGGCGAGGGCCTGGATGTAATCCGCGGCGCTGTGGGTGATGTTTTTGCGACTGAAATGGCCGTTCTCCGAGCCGAATTGAAAAACGACTTTAAGGAATTCCACACAGAATTTCGAGAGGACATAATCAATCAATCAATTTTATTTATATAGCGCCAAATCACAACAAACAGTTGCCCCAAGGCGCTTTATATTGTAAGGCAAGGCCATACAATAATTACGTAAAAACCCCAATGGTCAAAACGACCCCCTGTGAGCAAGCACTTGGCGACAGTGGGAAGGAAAAACTCCCTTTTAACAGGACGAAACCTCCAGCAGAACCAGGCTCAGGGAGGGGCAGTCTTCTGCTGGGACTGGTTGGGGCTGAGGGAGAGAACCAGGAAAAAGACATGCTGTGGAGGGGAGCAGAGATCAATCACTAATGATTAAATGCAGAGTGGTGCATACAGAGCAAAAAGAGAAAGAAACACTCAGTGCATCATGGGAACCCCCCAGCAGTCTAAGTCTATAGCAGCATAACTAAGGGATGGTTCAGGGTCACCTGATCCAGCCCTAACTATAAGCTTTAGCAAAAAGGAAAGTTTTAAGCCTAATCTTAAAAGTAGAGAGGGTGTCTGTCTCCCTGATCCGAATTGGGAGCTGGTTCCAGAGGAGAGGAGCCTGAAAGCTGAAGGCTCTGCCTCCCATTCTACTCTTACAAACCCTAGGAACTACAAGTAAGCCTGCAGTCTGAGAGCGAAGCGCTCTATTGGGGTGATATGGTACTATGAGGTCCCTAAGATAAGATGGGACCTGATTATTCAAAACCTTATAAGTAAGAAGAAGAATTTTAAATTCTATTCTAGAATTAACAGGAAGCCAATGAAGAGAGGCCAATATGGGTGAGATATGCTCTCTCCTTCTAGTCCCCATTAGTACTCTAGCTGCAGCATTTTGAATTAACTGAAGGCTTTTCAGGGAACTTTTAGGACAAACTGATAATAATGAATTACAATAGTCCAGCCTAGAGGAAATAAATGCATGAATTATTTTTTCAGCATCACTCTGAGACAAGACCTTTCATCTTTCAAGACATAAAGAAACAGATGGTCGATTTTACAAAAGAAATAAATCAAAAACTACGAGACACCGCAGACCAAGTGTGGACCAGGTGACTGAGCGAGTAAAGCAGGTAGAGGACACCATTGCGGATTCGGAACTCTGGGACATCGGAGTCAAAAACACCCTCATACAACTACTAGAAAATCAGCGGATCTTGCAGGACAAGGTGGATGATTTGGAGGGGTGTGCGAGGCGGAAAAACATCAGGATGTACGGCGTCCCTGAAGACTTAGAGGGCACGTCCATTGCTCCCTTTGTTGAAAATTTTATTAAGTGAGCTGGGCGCTGACATCGGCCTGGACCGAGCCCTCTGCACTGAACGTGCTTATCGTGCATCAGGACCGAAACCACCTGCAAGCGCACCCCCACGCTCAATAATAGTCCGCTTCCTTCGGTTCTCCGACAAAGAAAAGATCCTACACGCAGCTTGGAAAAAAGGGGTAAAGGTGCAAAACAAGCAGGTCTATTTCGACCATGACTACGCGCCAGAAGTGCAGAAAAAGAGACGCGAGTATATCCCCGTCAAGAAAACCCTGAAAGGGAATGGAATTCGCTTCCAGACACCGTTAAGTAAGATGCGAAAGGTGGATATAGTGTATTGGCAGGAAACACATCTCTCTAAGATAGAGCATGAGAAACTAAAGAAAATGGGCTTTACACATACATACTATTCGTCTCACAAAAGTGGCAAAAAGAGGGGAGTAGCTATTCTTGTTTCAAATAAAATAAAGTTTGAATTCGTGGCTGACATAAGTGATGAGGAGGGTAGATTTGTTTTGGTGAAAGGTAAAATAGACCAAAAAGATGTGACATTATTAAACATTTATGCGCCCTCAGGGAGTAAAATACAACCCCTGGCAAAAATTATGGAATCACCGGAGGATGTTCATTCAGTTGTTTAATTTTGTAGAAAAAAAGCAGATCACAGACATGACACAAAACTAAAGTCATTTCAAATGGCAACTTTCTGGCTTTAAGAAACACTATAAGAAATCAAGAAAAAAAGATTGTGGCAGTCAGTAACGGTTACTTTTTTAGACCAAGCAGAGGAAAAAAATATGGAATCACTCAATTCTGAGGAAAAAATTATGGAATCACCCTGTAAATTTTCATCCCCAAAACTAACACCTGCATCATATCAGATCTGCTCGTTAGTCTGCATCTAAAAAGGAGTGATCACACCTTGGAGAGCTGTTGCATCAAGTGGACTGACATGAATCATGGCTCCAACACGAGAGATGTCAATTGAAACAAAGGAGAGGATTATCAAACTCTTAAAAGAGGGTAAATCATCACGCAATGTTGCAAAAGATGTTGGTTGTTCACAGTCAGCTGTGTCTAAACTCTGGACCAAATACAAACATGGGAAGGTTGTTAAAGGCAAACATACTGGTAGACCAAGGAAGACATCAAAGCATCAAGACAGAAAACTTAAAGCAATATGTCTCAAAAATCGAAAAATGCACAACAAAACAAATGAGGAACGAATGGGAGGAAACTGGAGTCAACGTCTGTGACCCAACTGTAAGAAACCGCCTAAAGGAAATGGGATTTACATACAGAAAAGCTAAAAAAAAGCCATCATTAACACCTAAACAGAAAAAAAACAAGGTTACAATGGGCTAAGGAAAAGCAATCGTGGATGACTGGATGAAAGTCATATTCAGTGATGAATCTCAAATCTGCATTGGGCAAGGTGATGATGCTGGAACTTTTGTTTGGTGCCGTTCCAATGAGATTTATAAAGATGACTGCCTGAAGAGAACATGTAAATTTCCACAGTCATTGATGATATGGGGCTGCATGTCAGGTAAAGGCACTGGGGAGATGGCTGTCATTACATCATCAATAAATGCACACGTTTACGTTGATATTTTGGACATTTGAAAGGATGTTTGGGGAAGATGAAATCATTTTTCAAGATGATAATGCATCTTGCCATAGAGCAAAAACTGTGAAAACATTCCTTGCAAAAAGACACATAGGGTCAATGTCATGGCATAGGGTCAATGTCAACGAGCAGATCTGATTTGATGCAGGTGTTAGTTTGGGGGATGAAAATTTACAGGGTGATTCCATAATTTATTCCTCAGAATTGAGTGATTCCATATTTTTTTCCTCTGCTTGGTCTAAAAAAGTAACCGTTACTGACTGCCACAATCTTTTTTTCTTGATTTCTTATAGTGTTTCTTAAAGCCAGAAAGTTGCCATTTGAAATGACTTTAGTTTTGTGTCATGCCTGTGATCTGCTTTTTTTCTACAAAATTAAACAACTGAATGAACATCGTCCGAGGCCGGTGATTCCATAATTTTTGCCAGGGGTTGTAGAATTTTTTAAAAAGGTGTTTAATTTAATTTCCACAGAAACTCAGGGACCCCTTATTTGCGCAGGAGATTTCAGTTTATTGTTAAACCCTCAAATGGACACAAATAACACTGGCCGAAGAAACACAACTGTTGAGAAGCATGTAAAAAGAATCTTACGGGACTTGGGGCTGATTGATGTGTGGCGATTATTTCACAAGTCAACATCAGGATTTACTTTTTACTCCGCTCGACATGGGGTGTATTCAAGGATAGATTATTGTTTCATGTATAATAGGGATATAAACAGGATAAGGGATTGTAGAATAGGTCAAAGAGATATCTCTGACCACTCAGGAGTTTACGTAACATTACATTTAGATGGGAGACAGAGAAACACTCTGTGGAGATTAAATACTAGTATGCTGGACGATCCCAGGTTCATAAAAGATATGATAACAGAGCTTGAGCAGTACTTAGAGGACAATAATAATGGGGAAACAAATCCAAGCATTGTGTGGGACGCAGCTAAAGCTGTCCTTAGAGGAAAGATAATAGCCAAGGCAGCCATGATGAAGAGGAAAAAGGCACAAGAATTGCTACAGCTACAAAATAGACTAAAAATCTTAGAGCATTTCCATCTGACTAATAAGGATACTACAGTGACACATCAAATCAGACAAATAAAACAGGAAATAGATAGGATTTTGGGTGAAGAGGTAGAGAAAAATATTCAATTTATGAAACAAAAATACTATGAAATAGGACCAAAAGCAACTAAACTCTTAGCATGGCGGATCCAAAAACAGAAAGCTGAAAATACTATTTACAAAATTAGAGACCCGACAAATAATAAATTAGTAACTGACCTAGAAAAAATTCATAACGCTTTTGAAACCTACTATAGATCTTTATATAGACTATCTAAGTATGTTGATGAAAGTATAATAGCAGATTTTTTAAACTCGTTAGACCTCCCATCAATTGGTTCAGATGCAAATAATAGATTAACTTCATTAATAACCCATGAGGAAATAGATAAGGCTATATCAGCTCTTAATTCAAACAAATCACCAGGCACTGATGGGTTCCCTCCTGAATGGTATAAAACTTTGAGGGGAAGCATTATACCTCTATTACAAACTAGTTTTAATTATGTCCTCAAGGGCGGAATGGTACCTCCCTCTTGGAAGGAGGCCTTTATATCCGTGATATCAAAACAGGGAAAGGACAAAACCGACTGCAAATCTTATAGGCCAATAAGCGTATTGAACTCTGACTACAAATTATATACAACTATACTAGTACGGAGAATGGACACTATAATGCCCTCTTTGATTGATGAGGACCAAACGGGTTTTTTGAAAAATAGGCAAACCCATGACAATATTAGGAGAGCGTTGCATATTATTGAACAGATCAATAAGGGGAAACTCAGTGCAGTTATTCTTAGTTTAGATGCAGAAAAAGCATATGATTCGGTATATTGGGATTTTCTTTACTTAGTAATGAAGAGATTTGGTTTCTGCCAGGAATTCATAAATTGTATCCAAGCCCTTTATTCATCACCTACTGCCAGAATTAAAATCAACGGTAGTCTTTCCAACTCTATAGTACTGGAGCGGGGCTGTAGACAAGGGTGTCCGGCCAGTCCAAACCTTTTTAACTTGTTCATTGAACCTATAGCCCAGGCAATTCGTCAGGAGTCAGCAGTGAAGGGTATCCTAATTGGCGAGGAGGAGTACAAAGTGAGTTTATACGCAGATGATGTCCTTATCACAATCACAGATCCTGCCTTGGGCCTACCGGTGTTGATGAAGATGCTAGAGACATATGGATCATACTCAGGATATACACTCAATGTAAATAAAACACAAGTTATGTCATTTAATTTTTCCCCAGAGCAGTCTCCCCTGTCTAAATACAATTTTAATTGGAATTCGACTAGCATAAAATATTTGGGAGTAAATTTACCAAAAGACTTGTCCCGAATATTTGAAATGAATTATAGACATACAAACAAAGAGATATACAACGAACTCAGTGCCTGGAGCCTGCTCCCCCTTGATTTCAGCAACAGAATACAGATTATTAAGATGAATATTCTCCCAAAACTATTGTACTTGTTTCTTGCTTTACCTATTTCCATACCTGAGAAACAATTCCGGGACTGGAATAAACACATCTCGAGATTTATTTGGTTCAATAAAAGACCAAGGGTTAGGTTTTGTACATTACAGTTGCCAAGGGAGAGAGGGGGGGTTGGCTCTGCCCTCTTTGAGGGATTATTATATATCTGCACAGGTGAAATATTTGGTTTGTTGGTGTAATCCATCCTATAGTGCACGATGGAAAACAATTGAGGTGACTCTGTCAAGAATACCAATTCAGTCCAGATTGGGGTTTGTAACTCATGAAAAGGAATTCTTCTCAACAACTAGCCAATGGATCACCTTGGCACTAAAGGTGTGGGAGGAGCTGGTTAAGAAACTACAGCTTCAGGAAGAGATAAAAGTCCTAAGATGGCCAGCATATGACCCAGAGTTTTTACCCGCCGCCCAGGATAGTAGATTCAAACAGTGGGTGTGGCGGGGATTGACTGCTACATGCACGTTTATTAAAAAGTCTGGACCAATTCCCTTTGACACTTTGTGCGAGATTGGTGGCCTTAATAGACAAGATTTTTTTTTTAGATATTTGCAACTCCGTGATTATATTGTTAAAAAAAAACAAGCAATTGCACTGTCAGGGACTTCTCAGTTGTTAATGTTTTTACTAATGCTTATAACCTTGGAAGTAACAAAGCTCTAATAAGTAAGCTATACCAGGGCCTAATTAAATTTAAAGGGAACTCCACAGATTATATAAAACAAAAATGGGAGAAGGAAATCAATATTGATATAACAGAGAACATGTGGATAAAGAGTTGGGAAACACAATTCACAACAACAAACTCGAACACCTGGCGGGACTTTTGTTGGAAAAACATCATCCGCTTCTTTATAACACCCAGACAAAAGGCTAAATTCTGTACTACCCCTGCTGTGTGCTGGAGAGGCTGTGGGGAGGTCATGGCAGATCACGGACATATATTCTGGTCTTGTCCATTCATACAACTTTTTTGGACGGAAGTAACAAAAATATGCTCCAAAACTCTGGGCTTTAATGTGGACAGTTCATTTGTATCCATGTACTTGGGATGTTTCCCTGATGAGTGGGCCACAGACAACATCTATCTTTTGAAAATCCTCTTGGCATCAGCCAAGAAAGCTATTACAAAATGTTGGTTGACTAAAGACCCGCCCACTATAAGCCTTTTCATCTCCATAGTAGAGAGCATTAAGATGATGGAAGCTATGACTTATACCCTGCGGCTACAAGGCGACTTGGGAAAGAGACGCTGGAGAAAATGGCTGGACTTTAAAAGGAGTTGTGACAGGAAAATGAATGTATAAAATCTGTAATCTCTGTATGGTTTGACATGTTGATCTCCTTTGACCTCACAATGTTGCATTTGTTATATGTTCAAAATACTTACAAATAAAAAGTAAAAAAAAAATGTGTTGACTAAGAAGTGACAGTCATTACAATTATTTCTTGTTTGAATGCAAAGTAAAAACTAATCAGTCCTGATCAGTATGAACACCTTAAACAACCCGTAAAGGCTGTTTAAATGGTGCTGTTGTCATACCACCAGTAGGGGGCAGTAAATATCTACCTCAAATTTTAGAGCATGGAATTTCAAAATTTGGTGACCATTAATCTGTCAGTGTTCCCACTTCCAAAACTCTGTTATTGGTTTGTAAAGCCTTGCTCTCCATTCCACGGATTTGCATCCCGGAAACTCACATTTTGAAACCTTGTCCTTGGACAACCTTCGAGGGTCAGTGAAGGTGTACGTGTAGATATTCCGTCATTGTGCTTTCGTCTTGTTTAAACCTTTTTAACCCCCTGATATGAAATATGGGGGGCTATAACGAGCGCCATGTCTGTCCGCCTTTGCTTGTTAGCGCGATATCTCAAGAACCAGTTGACCAATTTCATTCATATTTAGCGTAAGGGTATACTTCTCCCGGCGCCTATGAAATGTAATGTTACATTTTGTTGTGGTTATGAACAATGAAGGGTTTTGTTTAGTGATCGTACACGTCCTCCTCTTCCTCCCACCAGCCTCTGACCGCCACGGTGAAGCACGGTGACGGCAGCCAGGAGACCCTGGAATTGAACCACAGCTTCAACGAAACTCAGATCCAATGGTTCCAGGCAGGCTCCGCCCTCAACAGGATGAAGGAGATGCAGCACTGAGGAAGTGGGAGGAGATAAAAGCAGGATGGGAGGGAATGTGGAGAAGAAGGGTGGGTGAGGAGTTAGGGTTTGGAGCGGCGATGTCGATGTGCCTCTGTAGATGACTTCAGTCTGATTTAATGGTGCTGATGGAGCTGCTGCACATTAACTATAAAAAATAAAATAAAACAGAACAACTCACAACTGATTATATTCAGATTGCATTTATGAAAGTGGGTTCCAAGGTGAACCTTAAATTGTGTTGCAGCTGCTCGTTACATTTACAC
Source organism: Thalassophryne amazonica (assembly GCF_902500255.1). Classification (NCBI taxonomy): domain Eukaryota; kingdom Metazoa; phylum Chordata; class Actinopteri; order Batrachoidiformes; family Batrachoididae; genus Thalassophryne; species Thalassophryne amazonica. The sequence goes on along the minus strand of NC_047120.1, from coordinate 66,389,886 downwards.
CACAGAGGTTCTGTTGCAGTCAGTGAATGAGACCATCAGTTTAACATCAATAACTCAAAAACAATAAATGCCATCATCTTATAACTCATCACGTTAAAGGGACATATAATGAGGATAAACTGGTTAGGTGTGGGTTAACTTTGATGTGCCAGATTCCTACAAAAAGGAACTTTGTTTTTGCTTTTGTAATATCCCATAGACCTGTCCGTCACCTGCTGGATGGATGATGTAAATTGGGAGCAGGTGTGATTCATTTGTAAACAACAGGTTGAATTCCTGAGTATCGGGTAAATGTTTCCAGCCCACCTTTAAAGATGTGGTTCAATCGCTGAAGACTGATTTTTATCTGTAGCTTTCTTTTTTAATTCGGTCTCTCTTTTGACTCCATACAGCAGTTATGTTCACTTTGTGTGTTTGAATATTCAAACAAACCTGCAGTCTGGTGCAAGAAGACAAAATGTGATGCGGTTTGGACACAAAGATTGAAGTGATGCGCTGCTGTGTTTTTTTGTTTTGTTTTTTTTTTTGCAGCCGCTACAGTAACCTGGAGTCTGAACTTGTTTCATAGCCCATGCGTGCACTGGAGCCCGTCCCAGCAGTGCAGGAGGTTGGTTCCCGTCTCAACACATTGTCACATCACGGACGCATTAACCATTATTGAAGTAATTCTGCTTATGTTTGTGGTGTGTGACAAAAATGGCACAAGACATCTTTAAAAAAATTATATTTAAGATGAGCGAAGTAGCAAGTACAAATAATCAATAAAAAAACTGTCAAAGGGTTTGGAGTACTGAGTGTCTGGTGTTTCTGATGATCTGTGGGTGTAATTTATTGAAACGTTAAGTATTTTGGCCTCGTGATCCACAATGTGCACACAGACTTGCCCTGTATCTAATTACATGTACATTTTAGTGTTATTTTTTTTTTCATTTGTTCCTGATTTTCTTATGTTACACATATCAAAGAACTGTAAAATAAATGTTCACAGGCCTCATTTATTTACATGATTGATTTAATTTATTTATTAAAATTCAGTGCACATCCATAAAGAAAATGCATTTAAAAACAATACATGGTTGACACAAAATGCATGTAAATACATCTGCCATAATTTACTTTATATGCTGTATTTTAAGGAAAATGTGCTGAGACCTGACCCCACATCGAAGTGGGGAAACGGTGAAAGGTTTGGATTTGGTGACTCCTAGTGGTGAGGTTGCAGTTTGCATTTTGCCATCACTGGTCATTGTTTACCTTTATCTTAAATTAATTTGTATGTGTGTGTGTGTGTGTATATATATATATATATATTCTCACAACAATGAGGGTTCTTAAATGTCAACCTGTAGTAGCAACCCGTAGATGGCGTACAGTGGAGTGACCACTGATTCATCAACTTCCTTCGGTCTTCCAGCTGCTCTGCAAAATGAAAACACAGTAAGTTTGGCCCTTTTGGGCTACTGTATCAATATGGCAGCCTTTTTGAAGGGCCCTGCTTCCATGTAGATAAGGCCTCATTATAAGCTTACGCAAATTAATTGTTCCAGGTAATTAAAGTTCTATTTGTACATTGCATCTCATTGGTCAGTACAAGTCATATGATTATTAGGCTACATACATGTATTTGCTATTGATATGTAGATTCCTAAACTACATTGCGGAAGCAGCTACAACATGTCCTCAACCACAACTGCTAACATCGCTGCACTATGTACGAATGATTTTGAATTCTATATTTCTTCTAATTATCACTGTTAAATCCTACAAACTTTAGCTTTAAAATCCATGGATGTGAATAGTAGTGATGATTTTGATCAGGACTTTTTACCCGAGGCCAAAATATGACCATCGGGTATTGCGAAGCTGGCTGTCTCTGTGCTCAGCATAACTCCAGTCCTATTACTGCTAGTGTCTTCAAATTCACAGGGAACATTCTTGGGACACAGACCTTAGAGGCCTGTGGCCAAGGCCTTTGTAATACTTGATGGCCATATTTTGGCCTTGGTTTAAAAAAAAAAAAATGTGGGTGTGCAGGTTTGTCTACATGTGGCCTTGCAGACTGGCATCCATAGGCTCCAGCCTCCCCGTAACCCTTAATTGGAGAGTAAACAGGTATAGAAATAAATAAATGGATGAATAGACAAAAGAATGAATTGGTGGTTTTCACCCCCCCCCGTCTCTTTCTGTCTTTTCACGCCCGTGTCGGTCGCGTCCACATCGTTTGTCCTTTGGCTTCCTAACGCCGTCTTGTGTCGGATTAAGTCACAAAATCGCCTTTTATCGCCTGAAAAAATCGGATTATTTCCCGCCTGAACACGGTAAGTATATTTATTAAACGTTTCGACTTTCCGGTTGCACATTTTCAAACATTTTAAATCGAGCAGATCGCGTTTGATCGTCATCTTTATTTTTTTAAACGCTGCTGTTTTGATCTTTTTGTACATGGTCGAGGACTATGTATAACGTCATGTTTATTTTTATTTTATTTATTTATTTTTACCAAAAATGTTTTCCACCTGCCACATTTGTGAGAATGTTCTGGAATCAAACCGCCTGAATGTTATTTTTAAATCATTTTTGTGGTTAATTATTCAAAGTCCGCCTGCTGGCCCAGCTTTAAGGGGACGGATTCGTCCCCCTGTGTGAGAGACAGACAGTTTAGTGTTTAAAAAAGGAGAATAAAAGAGTTGGTGTGGAGCCCTACGTGCCTGCCATGCTGATGCAGCCTCACCGAGCCGCTGCTCACTTTGGCCTTTTGTCTCGTCTCTTCTCACTCAAACCTTCTCTGTACCGTCTTAAAATACACTCTGACTCCTTCTGATTAAATGTTCATCACTCCTTCTGACACACACCGAACCACCTTCAGTAAAAACGTCCATTTGATGAGCTAAAAACGAGCTCACAGTCGGTGTGATGCATTATGAAGGCGATCATATGGAAGTCCATTCATGCCAATTAGTAAAAAAAGAAAGAAAGAAAAAGGCTGCCTGAATTTGTCTCATGCCATAATTATGAGGTGCTAGTCATGACTTGACATCCTCAAATCAGAAGTCCCCATTGTTAAGAGATGATGACATAGGAATTCAAATCTTTAATTACCATATTTTCCAGAGTATAAGTTGTTTGTTTTTGTTTTTTCTTTTTTAGTAGTTGGGAGGCCCTGCAACTTATAATCAGACACAATTTATGTACTGAAAAATTGAGGGTTTTTTCAGAATTGGGGAATAATACTGTTGTGTCTGATGATGGGCGGACGTTCACCCTGGGTTATACGGCCAAACATACAGCTTTAAAATATGTTCAACCGTATAACAGCAACATCATCAGACACAAGGGAGTTATTCCCATTCTAATCCAGTTCCATCGGTTGCACAGTTTATTTTTCTGTAGATTATTTGGTCAGTGAGGCTTATTGTAAAGCAGCGAGTGTCTCTCCAACAGCGGTCAGGGCGCAGAGTAAGCCATCAAACTTGAAACGGTAATTCTGTGTCAGAATCCACATCAGTACTTCTGTACGGTATCTTAAATTCACCCATTTCAGCGACACGCAACTTTCTCTCATTCTGAGCTAACAGCACTAACAGCTAGCAGCGCACGCAGCCAGTGTTCTGATGAATTGTGCGTCTCGACAGTTCTGCATCCCGACAATACTGCACATGTGCAGTTGCGTGTGCATGCGCTGTTGTGCATGGAGGACAGGAATGACATCTTGCCAGAACACCGGTCAGGGCGCGGAGTCATACATCTTTGGCCACCGTTCCACAGATATTATACGCCTGACATGTCACACGATTAACCAATCAGATTTGTGGAAAAAATGTAATTGGATTAGAATAATAATTATAGTAACTGTTTATATAGGACTCTCACAGGAATCAAAGCAATAAACAAAATAAAATGCAATAATAAAACAATAAATGCCAATAATAAGAACTGCACTACAATTGGGCACCACAGTCTCGTTTGAGGGCGGGCGCTAAAAGGGTAAAATATGACGCATATGATATAATTTCTCTACTTCCAGGGACAAAAATACAACACTTTCTCTGAGTTTTTGTGCAAATTACACACAAAGTGAAAATACAAAGAAAAGGTGATGATGCGGTGGGAAAGTGGACATTTTGCGCTTTGTTTATGATCTGGAGCACAAACGTGTCAAGGCGGTTTTGCAGGCGAGAGAACAGAGCTACTCTGTTTAGCTGTATAGGCTAACACCTACCCGCATGATGTATCCCCTTTGCCTCGTCTTCCCTTCTCCACTGGGAACTGAAAAAAAAAAAAAAACACTTTTCGCGACTGTTTCGGTGATTGCAGCCAAAAACAAACAGTCCACCATTTATCCATGTGAAGTTATGCTGTGTATATGTTGCATAATGGGAGCTGAGGTCCCCATAAGTGGTCAAATCCCACAATATCACGCAGGGTTCAAACAAGACTGCACTGCCCTATAGTGCACAAAAATCCAGATTAAAGACATGATGATACACTCATATGTGACTTATAAAAGGGTTTTTCCTCTTCAAGTGACATTTTTTTAAACAGGTGCAGTTTATACTAGATGTTACTGTTTTAGCTGATACATAGGTTTTTAATTTTTATTTATCAATCAATCAATTTTTTTATATAGCGCCAAATCACAACAAACAGTTGCCCCAAGGCGCTTTATATTGTAAGGCAAGGCCATATAATAATTATGTAAAACCCCAACGGTCAAAACAACCCCCTGTGAGCAAGTACTTGGCTACAGTGGGAAGGAAAAACTCCCTTTTAACAGGAAGAAACCTCCAGCAGAACCAGGCTCAGGGAGGGGCAGTCTTCTGCTGGGACTGGTTGGGGCTGAGGGAGAGAACCAGGAAAAAGACATGCTGTGGAGGGGAGCAGAGATCGATCACCAATGATTAAATGCAGAGTGGTGCATACAGAGCAAAAAGAGAAAGAAACAGTGCATCATGGGAACCCCCCAGCAGTCTACGTCTATAGCAGCATAACTAAGGGATGGTTCAGGGTCACCTGATCCAGCCCTAACTATAAGCTTTAGCAAAAAGGAAAGGAGAAAAGGATTTATTTTAATTGTTTTTTTTCCAAATGTGTTTATTGTTTTTGCAGTTGTTTCATTGTCTTTCACTTTCTGCATTGTGACAATGTAAATGTAGTCTGGACCTCAGTGTACTCCTGAGTTAAAATAAAAAAATAAATGAATGAGATATTACGTCTTATTGTCTTGTAATTATGACATCGTTTACCATAATTTGTGATCAACTCAAACAAAATTAATGAGTCATAATAAATGATTATTATGAGATGCTAAGTTGTAATAACTAAATACTACTACTACTACTAAAGTGCTCTATAGCCTATGTCACCCCCTGTATGTCAAAGTATATGTGTGCCACGTTTGGCTCAGTTCTGCCACACAAAAATATCTTCTCCTCTTAATAATTACTACTATTACTACTAAAGTGCTCAATAACTCATGTCACTCCCCGTATGTCAAAGTATATATGTACCAAATTTGACTCAGTTCTGCCGCACAAAAATATCTTCTCCTCTTAATAATTACTACTATTACTACTAAAGTGCTCAATAACTCATGTCACTCCCCGTATGTCAAAGTATATATGTGCCAAATTTGACTCAGTTCTGCCGCACAAAAATATCTTCTCCTCTTAATAATTACTACTATTACTACTAAAGTGCTCAATAACTCATGTCACTCCCCGTATGTCAAAGTATATATGTGCCAAATTTGACTCAGTTCTGCCGCACAAAAATATCTTCTCCTCTTAATAATTACTACTATTACTACTAAAGTGCTCAATAACCTATGTCACTCCCCGTATGTCAAAGTATATGTGTGCCAAATTTGACTCAGTTCTGCCACACAAAAATATCTTCTCCTCTTAATAATTACTACTATTACTACTAAAGTGCTCAATAACTCATGTCACTCCCCGTATGTCAAAGTATATATGTGCCAAATTTGACTCAGTTCTGCCGCACAAAAATATCTTCTCCTCTTAATAATTACTACTATTACTACTAAAGTGCTCAATAACCTATGTCACTCCCCGTATGTCAAAGTATATGTGTGCCAAATTTGACTCAGTTCTGCCGCACAAAAATATCTTCTCCTCTTAATAATTACTACTATTACTACTAAAGTGCTCAATAACCTATGTCACTCCCCGTATGTCAAAGTATATGTGTGCCAAATTTGACTCAGTTCTGCCACACAAAAATATCTTCTCCTCTTAATAATTACTACTATTACTACTAAAGTGCTCAATAACCTATGTCACTCCCCGTATGTCAAAGTATATGTGTGCCAAATTTGACTCAGTTCTGCCACACAAAAATATCTTCTCCTCTTAATAATTACTACTATTACTACTAAAGTGCTCAATAACTCATGTCACTCCCCGTATGTCAAAGTATATATGTGCCAAATTTGACTCAGTTCTGCCGCACAAAAATATCTTCTCCTCTTAATAATTACTACTATTACTACTAAAGTGCTCAATAACCTATGTCACTCCCCGTATGTCAAAGTATATGTGTGCCAAATTTGACTCAGTTCTGCCGCACAAAAATATCTTCTCCTCTTAATAATTACTACTATTACTACTAAAGTGCTCAATAGCCTATGTCACTCCCTGTATGTCAAAGTATATGTTTGCCAAATTTGGCTCAGTTCTGCCGCACAAAAATACCTCTCCTCTTAATTATTACTACTACTACTGCTACTAAAGTGCTCTATAGCCTATGTCACTGTTAAAGTTTATGTGCGCCAAGTTTGGCTCAATTCTGAGGTGCAGTTGTCTCTTAGTAAATAGAAGGAATACGGCCGTACCTCTAAATGCACTCTGTTTAAAGCTCTCCAGCTTTGCTGTTAATTTTGGAACATTGAAGTAAAAGTACACGGGTTGTGTTTTTGTTAAATCTCTCTCTCTCTCTGTGTGTGTGTGATTTTTAGGCCAGCCTCGCTCCACCTCTCCAGCTCTCAGGTCTCCTCGCTGCACACCTCCACTCCTGAACAGACGTTTGTGCCATGCAGGAGGCGTAACCCTCCTTCGCCTTCTTTCTCGTGTTCCAAAACACCTGACCTGTAACCAGCCAAGATGTCCGACCCCGACACGTCTTCGCCTGCAGAACCCCCACTGCCTCTCCCGTCTCCTCGCGTCCCCCTGCAGCTGTCCTTCCCCTTCCTCAGGGAGGGGAGTCGGGTTTGGGAGAGGGAGAGGAAACCGCCGCAGCCTGGAGAGCCACCCAGCCCGCTGCCCACCAAACGCACCCGAACATACTCAGCGTAAGTAAAGACAACGGCTGACTGAGACATAATGATTAAAAATGGTCTCATTAGCTGTTTGATGCGTTAATAAAGTAGCTTCTGGTTTGACACGTATTTTTCCAGCTGATTTTGAGTTGACTGTCTTCATGGCATGTTTGGAACTCCGTACGCATGTTTTAGCACGTTCTGCACATCGCCGAAACTGAAAACAGTCCAGGTTTAAGAACAGGCCGGAAGGCTCATTAGAAGGTCCTCCCCACCCTCCCTCCCTTAAATGAAGACAACATTCCACAAAAACAACTTTAATGAGCCAAAATGTTTTGTATTTTTATTAGTTTTTCATACACTCACATGAAGCTCTATCAGTGTCCAGTATTTGGGACTGTAATCTCACTGTGCGGCGTGCACGAGTGTGTGTGCCATCCAGAACAACCACCATGAGAAACCACATCGCGGCTGTTTTCTAACGAGGTACTCGTCTGTCCCTCTGCAGGACAGTGCGAGCCAAATCAGGTCCCGTCTTTAAAGGGATGTGCAAGAACTTCTCCAGGTCTCAGGGTCACGGCTTCATACGTCCATCACACGGAGGAGAGGACATCTTTGTCCACATCTCTGAGTGAGTGTGTTCGCTTGCTCATTTTGCGTGGTTGGAATATTTTGATGGATCTAAATTTTTTTGTTGGTCTCCGGGTTTAAAAAGTTGCTTTATCTTTTTTTTTTCCTGGCAGCATTGAAGGAGAGTATGTTCCCATGGAAGGAGACGAGGTGACGTACAAAGTGTGTCCCATCCCTCCTAAGAACCAGAAGATCCAGGCAGTGGAGGTGGTGATCACCCACCTGAATCCAGGCACCAAGCACGAGACCTGGTCGGGGCAGGTCATCAGCTCTTAGACCAGAAGCTGCAGCCCTGCAAAGGTCTCGGATTGTAGCAGAATTTTGTTTTAAATTTTTCGGTTTCACACGTCAGGGTTATGAAGGTGGATCAGATTCGGTGAAGGTTCGGCCTGAGGAGTGTTGGAATTACATCAGGGGTAGAACTTTTTGTTTTTTTGTTTGTGTTTAGAAAGAAGCATAGAAAGCTGTGGAATGTAACAGTCTGAATGTTTTAGTTTTGGGGTCGTGTGGGGTTAGACGTTAAAATTTGAAACCTTGGTTTCAGGGCTCGGTGCTAACATTTTTACTATGAGTTAGGAAACACATTTTATTTGGAATTACAGCAGGTGTAAAGTTAAACGTTGACTCTATAGAAAGACAAGATCTGGTTCTTTGAAATTCTAAATTTACTTAAAAGTTTTGTATCTGAGTACATTTTTTTCTACATTCCACTACGAAAACCTAAGGCATGCTACCACTGCCAAAATTAGTGATGAAAATCAGTGTAAGAATGTACTCTTTAGCCATATTGTGTCAGTGTTTACAACAACGGGAGATAATGTCAACCAGTCAAACAAAAGGTTTGTTATCAAAAGTCTGAACTGTGCTTCTCTGGAGCTTCATTTAAAGGGACCAGTGTCCTTCAAAAGACAGAAACAGACAAAAGAATGCGAAGGAGCCAGCGCACGACTCTGTAGCAGGGATGATACGATACCACTTATTCCACATCCGATACCATACAGATACTGGAACCGTCAGTATCTGCCACTACTGATACCAATCCAATACAGTTTTCCCCGTCTTAAAACAACTAATCTGTTAATAAATACATTTGTTTGAGGTACTTTGCTAACTTAGCCATCTGACAAAACATCAACTCAAACTGTGAGACAAATATTCTGCTCCCCTATAACGGAAAACATGCAGAGTCGACAGCATGACTCAAATGTGCAAGCAAAGACTTGGATCGGATCCCAATATCCAATATCTGATCTGATTTGTATTCAGGTGAAGCACCACCTGAATACAAACGTAGACTACAACAGCATGAGTATGGAATTATGAAATCTTAAAATGGATTTGTAGCAACTTTTTCCACAATAGTTCTTACCCGCGGAGGTGCTTGTGTGTTTTTGCAGATTCTCTCGGCTGTTTTGGTGGTTTGTTTGCAGAAGTAGTTTTTAAAAAGCTGTTTTTCACAAACTTTTCAAGAGAGCTGGGTCTAACCTGGAGTGGAAACCTTTAAAATTTGTGCTGTAGAATGCACTCAGCCAAGAACCTTTTTTTTTTTTTTTTTTGCGAGCTCGGAAATGTTAGTACAGCAACATTTCATGTAATTTGCAGACAGTATAGTTGTGGGGCAGATATGTGAAACACTTGCTTTTTTTTTGTTAATGACACCAAAAAATGCACAGATATAACTTAAAACGTTATCCCGCCAACCTCACTTTTTTTTGCCAGTGATTGTTGGAATGGATTCAGCTTGTCTGAAAAGAGAACGTAACACTTCATATGTCGAGCAAACACAAATGAAGAGTTCTTTTCTATGTTTGCTTACACAGTTTTAATTTTGGACAGACATTGTTTGATATATATAATAATAATTTTTAAAAAGTTGAAATGGTACCAAGCTCAGTATGGTTGTATTATTTTTTTTTAAATCAGTCCATCCCAATCACGATTACATTGATTTAAAAAAAAGCAAACAAATTGAGCTTTACACGATAGAGCTATATTTTTAAAAATTATATATAGCAAACAATGTGCAAAATTTTATGCCAACTGTAAGTCAAGACTTTGCTGCACATTTGAGCAGCTTTTGTTGCCATCTAGCAGGTGATGTGAGCATTTCAGGGCTTCTGGTATAATTCCTACTTGAAACTCAAATTCGGTGGAAAAGGTATTTATAAATGCCAGAAATGCATGATTATTATTATTTTTATGCATGCGTGCAGTGCTTTGACCTCCCAGTATTAATGCATAAAAATTCAGATTTTGAGAATTTTGCGGTTTTTGAGTTTTAAGTTATTTGCCAGAATTACATTCAGGAGGACAGAATTTCTCCTGACAAGCATAAATTACAGTCGTGAAAAATACACAATCACAGTGATATTTTACATGTATCTACTCCACTATGAATTAGAAAGTGACGGGCAGTCTTGCCACAATTACTTTGAAAAGTTACTTTATTAGTTACTTTTTTGGTTACTTTATGCAGTTACTTTATTAGGAGCTGCAGACAACTTGTAAGTAATAAGTAATGTAACTAGTATATCTAACTTGGTTACTCTTAAGATTTAGTAATCAGCAAAATAACAGTTCCGCTAATTCACAAAGCAAAATTTTTTGTTAGCTGATTAGCTTTTCAGCTAACATTGAAAACCATTAGCGGACCAATTAGCTTCCGCTAAATTTAGTTCTGATAACTTTTAGATCGCTAACATATTTTTGCGGGCATAGTGAATAATGCTTAACAGTTAAAAAAATTGTGAAGCCTGAAATCATACATTTTAGTGTCTGCCTGTAGTATACCTGTTTTGTAGCAGACAGACAACTATGAAAGGTAGAGCTCAATCCTCTGCCAGCAGAGGAGAGCTGGCTACCAGAGAGAAAGATAGAGGAGAAAGAGAAGGGAAAAAAAACTAAATCATTTAATTTCACAGCCATACAGACTTGCACAAATGATCACAGGAGTCATGCACAGGCAGACAGGTTTGACTTATGGTGAAATTTTAAAGTAATTCTGGACAACTTATTGAAATTAATGTCACCTCTGTCATTTTACAAAGTGAAAATATCAGCAATATGTTTTAGTTTTAAAGTAATGCACAGATTTTGAAGGTTTTAGCGTTTACAGACACACATGCCGAAAAGCATTATGGGAAGATTTGTTTTCTGCCATCCAGTTGATGGCAGTGTTCATTGCAGTGTGAATACCAATTGCCACACATTCACTGTAAGTGCTGAATCACTTAACAGAATTTTCACTTTTCAAATTGCCTCTTTTTTTTAACAAATGAAAAATTTACATATGTACAAATACAGATTTATTTGTAAAAACCAACACACACATTACAGTAACTTGTGTGTTGGTTTTTACAAATACCAACCAACCACTGAATGACTGGTGACGTTAATTTCAATAACTTGTCCGGAATTAGTTTGTTCAAAATTTTAACCATAAGTCAAAATTGCCCTGCTGTGCATGATTCCTGTGATTCGTCTGCAAGTCTGTATGGCTGTGAAAATAAATGATCTCTTTATTTTTTGCTCCCTTTCCTTTCTCTCTGGTTACCAGGTCTCTTTTGCTGAGAGAAGGCTGATCTGATACAGGCTCGTTGTTGTTTGATTACCCTTGAATTTGTTCAGAAGTGTCAGTAGTTGCCAGTGTACTGGAGTCAATACTAAACGTTATCGGTTTAGCTTTTAGCTGTAGCTTCCGGTAAATTTTTTTTAGGGGTTTATTGGTTTAGCTTTATAAAAGTTAACTTTTCAGTTAGCGGATTAACAGTTATCAAAGCTAATTCTCTGGTTAGCTGACTAATAGTTACTTTTCTGAGTACTCAGTCTTAAAAATAACCAAGTTAGATGACTAGTTACTTTATTAGTTATATCCAGCAGCTGCCGACAAGTTGTTACCAGCCATTTACCATTTAACTGTATGACGTAACTGTAAAAAGTAACGAATAAAGTAACTTTTCAAAGTAACTGTGGCAACACTGGCAGCGGCATAAAGGAAAACGGGGTGTGTTAACATTATAAAAAGTTTCCGTCTAACATGAAATGGAAACCGTTATTTGAAGATTGCAAAAATGGGTGGAGCCAGGAATTTCTTTGCAATCATTTTTTTAAATGGTGCAACGCGGAGAGTTTTGGATCTTGGCAGAGGGATGCAACAGTCAGTTTTGTTCAAAATGTTCAAAGATTGCTGTGCGCACCACCTACAGGTAGAAACGGCTACTGCAGCGCTTAGCAATGATTTTAAATGAAAATTAGCCACATGACAAAATGTTTTAATGACGTTGACCCCTCGAGGTTTCAAAGGTCCTGGAACAGTTCAGACTTGAGTTTTAAAACTGCCGTCTTTATCCGGTCGACCTTCATCCTGTTGCCTTCACAAATTCTTGACATTTCTTTTGAGGTGCCACAAAACGCTTGTCGGTGCCAAATGAAACGATGAGTTCACTCCCAGTAGGAAACCACAGGACCAGGGTGGTCTTCTTGCTTCCTGGCCTCTGGGAATGCGTTTGGACTCATTCTGTAAATTTGTACCACTGCTGTGTTTAGGGTGTAGAAATCCAGTGTTGTTGTAGCCGCGGTCACACGGTGACGTGGTGGAGACGGACGGTAGCTGAGTGATGTTTGGGGAACCGGCCTAAAGGGTTCTGGAGGGACAAGGTGGAACAGGAAGGAGATGGAGTGAAGTTTGATTTTTAAATGGATTAAAGCAAGTGTACGAATGTAAAGCATTTAAGGAAAACGTTTTCTATTGTTCTGATCGGTGTGACTCCTGCAGACGCCGAGTTAAAGTAAAAAAAAAACAACACAAAAACGACGGGAAATAAGTCGAGTCGCTTCACTTTTTCCCATTTTTGTCCGAGTCAGGGTTTTGTTTTTCTTTAACCGTCACTGATTTAAGGTTTTAAAACTATTTATTGACTTATTTATTTGACTTTGTTACTACGAGGATGTCAGATGTTTCAGAAAAAGCTGCATTTATACGTTTTTGTGCAAAAAAAGAAGTCTTCTCACTCTAATGACGCTAACCTGTTTTAAATCTGTTTGCTGTCGTCGAGGCGCAGCAGATAACCTTTGACCTTTCCAAACACATCTTTCTTATTTGTGGGTCAGATTTCAACAGTTCTTTTTGTTGTTGTTTTGGAAACTGGTACATTTTGTACCGTTTGCTGTAATTTTCCACCGTCGATCTCACGCAGTAAATCCGTCACCTATGCATCGTCGAGCGTTAGTCAGTGTGTGCGCTGCTCATCACGCGTCTTTATGGTTTTGTGGCAGAAACAGGTTTGACGTTTGTGTTCACGTGCACTTTTATGTCAAATCACTGTGACTGTCTGCTGTCATTTAGATAAAGTTTGAATAAAAGTTTGCACACGTGTCCGTATATGTTGATTATATAATGCAGTGCAAAGACTTGCGCTAAGATTATTTTTTTATTTTTTTTTTGAACTCCTTAGTGGAATAAATGGGGCAGTTATTTTTGGAGGTTCTTTCACCACACAGCTGTGTGATCTCAGCAAATATTCACTTGGGTTTATTTTGGTGCAGACTGTGACACATCTGTCATCCCAGGATCTGATGGATTGTTCAGTTCTCACTAAAACCCCTTAAAAAAAACAACACAAGTGATGCTTGTGTTAGTTTATGTATTTAAAAAAAAAACTCTAGAAGAATGCATGAACAGGTTTGTACTTGATAGAAAAAAGGGCTGCTGCAGGCACTGAAATACAGCAACTTAAAGGGACATAAAGACGTGTTTAGTGGGTCATAGAGAGAGACAAATCTCGCCAACCCGAGAGGGAGAGTAAGACATGGCAACCCAGAGAGACAAAGACAGACATGGCAACTCATACAAGCAGAGATAGATGTAGCCTCTCAGAATGATAAGAGACAGACCTGGCAACCAAAAAGAGAGCCAGGATAGCACAGGCTAGAGAGACAGACATGGCAACTCCTACACCAAAAGAGAGAGCCAGGGCATAGGAATCCAAAGAGACAGAGACAGACCTGGCAACTCAAAGAGAGCCAAGGCAGTGTAAGCCAGAGACATGGATAGACCTGGCAACTCATACAAGTACAGACAGACCTGGCAACCAAAAGAGAGCCAGGGCAGTGCAATCCAGAGAGACAGAGACAAATATGGCAACTCATACATGCAGAGACAGACCTGGCAACAAAAAGAGCCAGAACAGTGAAAGCCAGCGAGACAGAGACAGACATGGCAACTTATACAAGCAGAGACAGATACAGCATCTCAGAAAGATAAGAAACAGACCTGGCAACCAAGAAGAGGGTCAAGACAGAGCAAGCCAGAGAGACAGAGACAAACATGGGAACTTGTACAGGCAGAGACAGACGTGACAACTAAAAGGAAACTGGGACACTGGAATCCATAGAAACAGTAAGAAATACTAGGTCACACAGCCAAAGACACACCTTGCAATAAAAAGCCAGAATCCTGAGAACCAGATCTGGCAACCAAAAGAGCAATAATGCAGCAACTTACAGAGACACAAAGAGGTGTGGCAACACAGAGAGACACAAAGACATACCTAGTGATTCATAGAGACAGACAGATCTCACCAACCAGAGAGACAGAAACAGACCTGGCAACAAGAAGAGCACAAAGGTTTGAGAAAACAGATGCTGACCTGAAGAGACCAAAATACACGGACAGACAGAAAAGGGGCGATATGGGACAATTTGGAGACAAGGCAGTGGAAAAATATGAGAATACGTTCTCAAAGCATCCTTGGAGAATTATCCAAGGTCCAATCTGACAAGCTGGAAATTTGACGTTTAGTCATCTTTTTAAATATCATTGGTTCACTACTGCCCCCTAAAGGTAAACCGTTTTTTTGGTGAGATGATGAATGAGTAAAAACAATTCTCTTTGGAAAAGCAGATGATAGCAGAAGATATTTCTGGAAACAAATTCTCAACGGATTTTAATCGTGTCGATCATCACTTTGACCGCTATGTGGCAGTAATGTTCTAAACTTTAGCTGTTTTTTTTGTTTGTTTTTTTCCTCGGTTTTTCTGAAGAGTGTAGAAACAGAATGAAGACTAAACCCACTCGACACCTCAGCAAGAAGTTAGTTGTGGAACAACTTGCTGGATTAAGAGCTAATTTAAGAATAATACAGAGTCCACGTGACTCTGAAGTGGCGTAGGAGAGTAAAATGACCACCAGATGGCGGTAAAGCAGCACGTTAGCGGTCGTCTGCTGTAAAGCTGCTGTTTTTCCAGAACTTAAATAAATGAGGTAAGTGAAAGTTTGGTTTTACTAAGTGAATTAAAAACCCACATTTGAACGTAAACTTTAATGTCAGGGTTAATATTTATTTTATATTTGAACATTTATTACAATCTGGTTAAAGACTGAGAAAAATTTAAAAGGTAACTTCTGGAAATGTAATATATATATGAATAACATAAAAGACAGGTGTGCTGTCATTACATCCCAAGTGCACATCTGCACCTCAGGAGCTATTTGGAGTTAAAGGGCCTTGCTCAAGGATATATTCCCAGTGGTTTGCTGACCAATCAGGGACTTGAACCTGCAATCCTCTGAGCACAATCCCGCTCCCCTAACCGTTAGGCCATAATGTACTGTGGTCCACCCGCCAGGCCTGACGACATTTATTCTGAAAGAAACAAGCACAAAGTAAACCATTAACCATTTAAATACACCTAACATTTTCAAACAGCAGTCTGCACAAGCAAATGCCAATGTTTGAAATGGACAAAATGTAGATCAGCACCTGCTAAATTTTCTGTTGACCTTGATAAATCATGTGCAGACCTCACCAGTTTGCATGTTCCCTCTCAAATGTTTGCACACTCTGGTGGACAAACCCAAAATTGTGCATTCTTGATGGCAAACTTGCTAAACAGACAATATACGCTATTTTATGCATTTGAAAGACAGTGTGCGTAGTTAGTAAATCATGCAGGGGTTTTTTTTTTGCATTAGATGGTGTTTGAGCACTCTTTTTTTTTTTTTTTTTTTAAACACACATGCAAGTCTTTTGTAAATCAGGCCCACTGTCTAAAAATACAGATTATGCATTAGCTGCATTTACATGTACAGTAATGTTCTGATTTTAAGATGATTAAGCACATATTTAGAATAAGACACTGGCATGTACACACTTTTCTGATTACTTTAACCCAAATGAGGTCATATCAGAGTATTTTTTATTTATTTAACCTTTATTTTACCAGGTTAGTCCCACTGACATCAAGATCTCTTTTGCAAGGGAGACCTGGACAATTATAAAGTTTCCAATTCACCTGCATGTCTTTTAAATGTGGGAGGAAACCAGAGCACCCGGAGGAAACCCACACAAACACAGGGAGAACATGCAAACTCCACACAGAAATGTCACAGGTGGGAATCAAACCCATGACCTTCTTGCTGTGAGGCAACAGTGCTAACCACTAATCCACCGTGCTGCCAAGTAGTAGGCAAGTAGGCAATAATCCAATTAAGACATAACGTATTCTGATCTTAGTCTGATTACTGAAGTGTTGTAAACATGTAAATCAGACTATGACATCCTAACTGAAGTCTGAACAGCATTTTGCAACACATCTACTAATATAAGCAACAGGTTGGTCATCATTGTAACTTGTAGCCCACAGTAGTATTCAGGGTTCTAGAAATGGAGCACTATCTCCACCTGGTGGACATTTACCATTAATGCAGGTACAATAGAAATTCGCTAAGCGCTCTGGTCAGTCATAGGAGATAGGAGACATAATGTGGCTGAGTCA